>NC_141907.1:74110000-74735000 GCF_057802395.1 Ceratotherium simum simum | reverse complement strand
AGTGAAACACTACCAAATTATATAATAGCAATTAAACACTCATGTTACCTAAAGATAAATATTGTTAATTATACAAGACTTTCTATGTACACATGTTGTTTATATCATGTTATCATATTATATGCAGTTCTAAAATCTACTTCTCCCTACTTAATAATTTTATAAATATACAGCTCTGCAAACATATATTATATGTAATATAATATATACTATACCTATATAAATATATTGTAATTTATTTATCAAATTCACTATTGATATTTAATATTTTTCTATATTTCTAATGTTATGGTAATATTTGAAAATTGAAGAAACTGAGCCCCCCAAAAAAGAAAAATACCTAAATCTAGTCACACAGGCAATTAGGCTAGCCACTCATATTCTGATTTTTTATATCACTATATTGACTCACTCTCCTCTTTAAATAAAGAAGGTCAGTCCATAGGAAGATGAAGGGAAGAAATGCCTCCTTTGTTCTATTTCTCATTTAATCTTCCAACCCAATGTAAAGTTAACCAAACCTGGTGTACGCCTTGGAGTTCATGTAATGTGGTTGCCAGTGAATTCTTGCCAAGATGTAGATTGTGGAGGGGGAGATTGCACAATGCAATTACCATTTTGGGTTTGCTCAACAGAGGGAACATGAAGAAAGAGTCTCAAAAGAAGATAGTATCCTGAATACAAAACCCTGACACCATCCTCTCCCAAGTTAACACTAACTTCTAAGCTGAAGCAGAGGCTGGGGCAGGAAGGCAAGGCTCAGAGGCATACGTGGGAGAGTTCAGGTTCTGATGGGAGTTGGGAGAAGAGAGCAGGCTCAAGACTTTGTTTTCCTCTGGGCTTAACTGAAACTATTGGACTAGCAGCCAAAATGTCTGGGTTAAGGATGAGAAATCAAAGCTTCTGGAGACAGCAGTGCTGATGGAATATATCCACCCTTGCAAGGAAGGGCGGTACTTTCCCAATTTCTTATCCCAGGAGGATCAGCAGAGTATTCCTGGCTGGGTAAACTGCAGTGCAGCCACCCAGATTGGCCAGCAGTGTTCTAACATCTGTAACTGAGGAGAACTCAGAGTGTAACAAAAGAAAAATGAAGACAAGCTTTAAATTTGTTCGTTGTCATCAGCCAACAAAAGCAGATTTTATTGGGCCTTTGACCATTTGTGAGTTAAATTTTCCAAGTTTTTTACCTGAGTACTGAGGATAAGTAGAGTAATGAACAAGCAAAAGAAAGTAATAGTGTATCTTAGGAGGACCCAAGACCTAGGAAGAGAGGACAAGAGAAATATCAAGGACAGGCCACTTCAAGTGCAAGAGGAATGCTGTAGGGCACAAATGACAAATTAAGAAAACAGTACTAGGAATATTTACTGGTATATAATTAAAGCATCAACATTATTTTCTAGATTTAAAAAATAATTTCTGAATTTGAATATTTACTAGACTATAAAAGTGTAGTCATCATTGAGATCAAATTAGTGGCTTAGAATATTAGTGGAAGAAATATTAGCTAAAGACAAAACAGTTTAATAGTAATAGAAAAATATAAGGGACTTGAAGGATCGATCTATGAGATCAAATATGAAAATATGGGTTTCAGGAGGAAAAAAATTCTCTAATTTAAAGGAAGACTTGAATCAATTGAATAGGATTACTGAATACCAGTCAGAATTAAGGAAGAAAAATAATGTCACACACCTATGTAAACCATGAAAAAATGTCATGTGCAGCACCTGAATCTAAAAAACCATGGAGTATTATGTACTAAGGAAAAAAAGACCAAGACTTAAAAATATTATGCTTAGACATGGCATCTGTCTCAGCTCAGGCTGCCGTTACACAAAATACCATAGACTGAGTGGCTTATAAAGCAGAAATTAATTTTTTCACAGTTCTGGAGACTGGAAGTTCAAGATCAGGGTGCCCACAAGGTTGGGTTCTAGTGAGGGCTCTGTTCCTGGCTTCAGAAAGCTGCCTTCTTACTGTGCATTCATACGGCCTTTCCTTGGTGCCTGTGCACAGAGAAAGAGAGATTTCTCTTTTTCTCTTCTTACAAGGCTATGCATGAATTCTATCAAATTAGGACTCCACCTTTATGACTTCATTTAACCCAGTTACCTCCTAAAAGCCCTATCTCCAAATACAGTCACATTGGGGGCTAAGACTTCAACATACAAATTTTGGGGGGACACAATTCAACACATAGCAGTATCCTTCATCTTTCAAGGTAAAGAGATATTCAAAGATTTAGAGACTACATCATCAATATCCCATCTGAAGGAAACACTAAGTGAATCAGAAGAGAACATAGAACATAAAATGAAGAAAGATGAAGAGGAGGAGAAACAGTGATGTGTAAGAAATCTTATACTACACACAGTTTAAATCTAAATAGATAATAATACTGTGACTAGCGATTTGCAAATATTTAAGTCACAAATAAGTATTCTTGAGAGAGAAGAAATATGTTTCAAAGGAAAACCAACTAAAAGAACTGAAATCACTAAAAGTCCTCAACAAGCTCAGCAAAATTGAAATAAGTTTCTAGGGGAGGGAAGAGAGAGGAAAGTAAAAACATTTCAAAAATTCTCATTTGATGGGAGAGTGGTCTTAAACTTGAGAATTTCAAATTTTGTTTGGCTTCTTCCAACTTTTTGTGAACACACTTTACAAGACCAATACAAGCTATAATTTACTGTCAACATAAAAAATGTTATTTACATAGCCCACGTCACATAGGGATGGCTAGCCAGTGCCCTTCATGTTACCTCACAGCAATGCAGAGGAGATTTGTTCTACTATAAAGCAGTTGGGAGCAGATGTCCCATGTGGGACCAGTTTCTTTCTGTTTACCATACCCAAAACTCCTATCTGAAGAGTCTATTTCTTGTTGTCTCCAGTTAGCTGCCCTACCACATATACAATCCTAGGACACTCTGATATTGTAATATTTAATATCCCCTTGGACATCATAAAATATGTGCTAATGATTATTTTTATCTATTAACAAAATCAGTAAATCTCACCAATGTAAGTAATGCACACAAATTACAGGGATAATAATTTCAGACATCTTGAAATTGTTCCCAAGAGTACAAAACACTTGTTTTCTTCTTTTTAAAGAGAACAGGAAGGGATAAATTGAGAGTTGACTACAGAATACAGCCGTATTAGAGATGCAGTTAATAATGTGGATAATTTGCCCAAACAATATCAATACATAATCTAAAACCAAATTATTTTGAGTTTCTTAGTATATTTATGCTTTGTAAAATCTACCAATCTAGCAAGAAAGAAAAGGTGAACCAAGGTAATAATTCTGAAATCACACAGTACAGAAGAACGATAATGTTTGAAAAGTGCATTTGGTGCTTGAAAAAGAAATATAATAGAACTCTTTGTCCACAATTTTACTTGCTAATATTAAGTAGGCATGAGTATAAACAGTATGTGCTATGGACTGAACTTGGTCTTTCCCAAATTCAAATGTTGAAGCCCTAACCCGCAGTGTGATGGTATTTGGAGATGGGGTCTTTGGGAGATGCTTGCATTTAGATGAGGTCAGGAGGGAAGGGCCCTCCTGATGGATTAGTGCCTTTATGAGAAGCGACATCAAAGAATTTACACCCTCTTTCTCCCTCTCCCCCTTTCCATGCACATGCACTGAGCAAAGGCCATGTGAGCACATAGCTAGAAGCAGCCATCTATGTTCAAGCCAGGAGGAGAGCTCTCACCAGAACCCAACCATGCTGGCACCCTGATCTTGGACTGCCAGCCTTCAGGACCGTAAAAAAAAAAAAATTTCTGTTGTTTAAGCCACCCAGTCTATAGTATTTTGTTATAGCAGCCCTAGCAGCCTAAAACAGCATAAAAATGGCTATTTATGTAAATAGTCAAAAGAGGGGTCCATCCCTTCTGCAGAACTTTTGTTTTTTACTGGGTATCAACAAGTAAATGTTTATCTTATAACATACACTTTCATTGGGGACTAGAATTTAATCTACTATCCCTAAAGTAGTGGTTCTCAATTGGGGGCAGTTTGCCCCCAAGGACATTCGGCAATGCCTGGAGGGTGCTATTGGCATCTAGAGGGGAGAGGCCAGGGATGCTGCTAAACATCCTACAATGCACAGGACAGCCACTTAAAACAAAGAATAATCTGGCCCAAAATGGCAATAGTGCTGTTGTTGAGAAACTACGATCTAAGATAAAGAAATAACCAAAAACTTGCATTTAAAAACATCTATTTTGCCCCAAACCCACAGTGCCCTTGACTAACTTTTTTAAAACTCATAAAACTATCAAAATAAGGCTAAATAAGTAAACAAATAATTGTAAAAAATAAAGCTTTCCTAATTATTGAGTATAAATCTTTTCTTGGTATAATTACATCTAAATTTGTTTTATAATACATGCATGTAGGTAAATTTGCTTATGATAATAGCAGTGGTCAAGAAATGAGAAACCTATGATAAACAATAAAAACTAAACTAGTTCTGGAGTTGGCCCGGTGGCACAATGGTTAAGTTCGTACATTCTGCTTCAGTGGCCTGGGGTTCACAGGTTCAGATCCTGGGTGTGAACTGGTACCCCACTCATCAAGCCATGCTGTGGCAGCATCCCACATACAAAATAGAGAAGGACTGGCATGGATGTTAGCTCAGGGACAATATTCCTCAAGCAAAAAGTTCTAAATTATTACTGATTATGAATCTGTATTATAATAGGGTTCAGCTAAACTGGTTTCTAAAATATTGTGAAATTTTCAAATTTAGGTAGGTAAAGTATAATGTTTAACCTCCACCTTGTCAAAATGTCATCATGATCAGGATCAGAAGTACTAGTACTTAATTTTCAATGGATTCAAGTGGTTTGTATCACTTTTATGTGGTTCCCACCCTTCCTCCATGTTCCAAATCCAGTTTTAATAATGCCTTTTTCTTTTTAACAATATTTCTTCTTCCTTAAATTCTTAAATCATCACTTACACACTTTCCTCTTTAACTACAGTCCTCTTTAATAAAACAGACTATATTTTCAAATGTTAACATTTTCCTTTGTTGAAATATTCAAGATGATTATGCAAACTACATAGCACAAAAATTAAAATAGTACTTCGATTGTTACCTGGGAAATTTTAGAGGCTAAGTAGTCAATTTGGGTAATTCAAGTTTAAAAGAAAAAAAAAACTCGTGCTTCATTTTACTGAATCAGCCAACAGAGGACTTTTTCTTGGAGGGAGACATGCTAAATTACTTTAATTATAGCTATGTAATATTGGCTCTGAAAGTAATCATTTTCCTTCTCATTTCATTCAACAAATGAAGGTCTGATTTCTTGTATATGCTATGTTTTACATCTGATCACAACCAATGTTGAGGGGAAAAAAATGAATACTCTGAGTTAATTATCCAAAATAAGCATTCTCTGACAAAATGAATGATAGAGTCTCTGCTATGTTAAAACCGATGAATCTATGCAGCCATTATGTAGCCATTATGCAGCCATATATGTAGATAAGAAATATCTACATATGATTTGTATTGAACTCAAAGATATTTTTGTATGCTAAACAAAGCTTGATTACACTATATACAGGGTTACATTAAATATACAAATGTTTTCCTTATGTAATATGTAAAATTTATATTGTAAATCACTTATATTTACAAAAGGTTACTCCCAGTTATGTAAGACATGTTCTTTTTGTCTAATACTATTACTATTTTAAGTACAGGTTTATGGGTTTTCTCTTTTTTTTTTTTTGTAGACTACATTGTGTTCACCACCCAAAGTGTAACTGCCATCCATTTGATGGGTTTTCTAAAGCCACAATAACATGCTTATGGGACCAACAATCATCAACAACCCAACAGTCTAAATAGAAGTCAAATTTCATTAAAAACACTATCAGCTGTCACGAATCAAAATATGCTCCAAATTTGTCTGCTGTCTCACTAACATGTTAAGAGTTCTCAGAAGCTTGATGGTCTATAAAATCTGTTTTATCCATATAATTGTATTTAATAATTACTTAATATATCATTTGTTAATGTAGGATTTATTTTTTGATCTTGATAGTGAGTCAGGGCCTCTTGTATAGTATTTCTTCATTTTACGGGTATTGTTAAGAACACTTGATGAATTAAAATTCCTTTCTCTTTCTTTTCTTTTTCATTCTTGTTTTAGAAAACTATCATTTTTTTATTTATATCCAGAGCGAATGTGTTTTATTGCAAAGTACTGCTCATATACATACATAAATTGAAAACACATACTTAGAAAAAGTAGGGCCCACTGCTATTCCTGTTAACTGCCAAACATGTTTGTTATGAAAGTAGGATTTATTACATTTTTAATGTCACATTAAAAAACACCCCAGAAACATGAACTATACCCATTTCACATTTTTGGGTTTTTTTTTTTTTTTTTAACATATTTGGGATTTATATAATATTTCTACATTAACAAAAAATCTCATTAGGTTAACACATTTTCTGTAACTTGATGAAAATAAAAAGTAAAATCTGTTTTTGTTTGTAAGATTATTCACTACTTTGCTTCATATGACATGATTTAACTCCATACTGCTACAGAGATACAATCATGCACTTTACAAAATAAAATGTGGCCTTAGCCTTCATGATTTTTGATAGATACAACTAAAATGTGTAACCCTGTTTCAGAGATCTGTTTCTGGAATTATATAAAGTTCAATATAAATTATAAAACATTCTCTATTTTTCAGCTTGTCAAAGATCTACAGTTCATTATCATAGGATTATAAAATTGATAATTAATCAGATTGAATCACCAACAATTTATAGATAATTAATAATATTAGTGTTAATAAATAAGCTGTTGTAGGGTTTATAGCAAATAACCTTGCAAGGAAAGTACACTTGTGGGCCAAATATTGCCATCACTTACCAGCTCTTCCTGAAGTTGGGAAATGAGTTCATCCCTCTCTTTCAGTTGCAGCTTCAGCATTGAGCATTCGTCTTTCATTATATCCTATAAAAACATCAAAGAGACGGAATAAGCTCAGCCCTTTCACTTTGCTCTTGATAAGGAAAGTCAGCTTCACACAGTGGGAGATAATTGCATCTGACTAATGAAACTGAAATTTCTTCCAGTGTGTGATATTTTAAATTAAAATAAATTTCCTCTAGTATGATATTTTTCATAATATATTCTAAGTTGAAAAACAAACAAGCTAATGTAGCCAAAGATGTTATTGTGCTATAAATGATGAGATAGATATATACATATAGATAGATAGATATACACGCAGGTTTTTCCCTTGTGTGAGTCTTTTTTTCTTTTGATATGCATTTGTCCATTTTGTTGCCTAAAATAGAAACCCGGGAGTCCTCCTAAATTCTTTCCTTCCATTCCTATGCATACATAATCAGTGGAATAAAAATAACTGTTCTCTAAAAGAGATACTTTACCTACCATTTGTTCCCCTAGTATAATTAAATATTCATTCTGAAACCAACGGCTGTGGTACAGTCTTTACCTTTAATGGCGTCCCTATAACATTTGTTCCTTTCACTAAAGCTATCTTTGGACAGTGAATCTTCTCTCTCTACACATACACTCAGCTACAGCCTCTATGTACAAAAACATCCAATCTATGCTCTCTATTACTCTGTGCTGGTAACTCTCAGATACAACTGCTTAATCTAGACCTATCTATTTTCCAAGCTTCAACCCATAACTGAAACTACTTTCTGAACATATACTCAGCCTTGTTCCATAGACATTCCAACTAAACCTTCATCTCAACGTCCTTTACCCCCACCCCCAAACTTCACTTCTACTATTTCTCCCATTATCTTCCTATTTCCTAAAATAATAACCAGGAAGCCATCCCATATTCTCAGCTCTTACTCTGAACCAAATCTTGTACTAAATTCTTTAATCTCTATTTCCTTGATATTTCTTGGATTCTCTATTCCTCATTGACTTAGTCTAGGAACTCACTGCTTCTTACCTGACTTGACTGCAATAGTCTCTAAACTGGTTTTCTCTATCACTTTCCCTGCCAGATATTTTCCTAAATGGGAATTAATATCATCACTTTTTAATTTAACAGCTAATCACACCTTCTTTTAGGAAAAAAAATAAAGTCAAAACTCTTTAGCATAGCATATAGTGCCTTTCGTTGTCTGCTACTTGCGTATTTCCAGAGCTTCAAAGTTTTTCATTTCCAACTTTCTTACAGCCTTTGCTCACTCCTACAGATCCTACATAACTGAAATGCAAAATGTTGTTTCACGTCTCCTTGCTTTATACATGCACATCTCTGGATTATATTGCATTCTACCCACTGCATCCCTCTATCCCCTACCATTTCTCATGCTCTAAGATGCATTTCAAGCATTACTCATTCCACTAGGGAGCTTTCCCTTGTTGGCTAAGTTAAGACATATTCCTTGAGGGTGAGGGCATGCTCCATAGCATCTAAATCATGCATTGTTTCATACAGTCCTAATACTCAAAGTGTTGTTTGTTTATTCTCCAGCCTCACTGGACTAGTGCCCTCCCCCCACCTGCCCCCTCCTCCCCCCCCCGACTTGAGTGGATAGACTACTTCATTAGCATATTATTAGAACTAAACATTGTAATTGACACATAAAATGCTCAAATCCATGTTTCCTTCCCATAAAATGACCAAACAGTAGAAATATTAGAATTTCCACTTTTTCTGAATCTGTTACCGTTATCTGAGCTGACAAGGAAGAAAATAGCTAATGGATTAGAGAAAACAGAATACTTGTTTATTCTGGTTCTCATGGTGTTAATAATTTCTAATTCCTCTATACTAAGCAATACAGAACACACAGTTTAATTTACTAATATCTCCTTTCATTTGCTGGCGACCAGCTTGACTGGGAGATACTAATTATCTCTGTCTATTCTCTTTTGTAGTCGTCTTATTTATTTCCTAAATCACGGGTTTACATGGATAGAGTTTATATGCATCGTTTTTAATATCAATGCAAAAGAAAAATTAGCAGACTTAAGAGGTAGGTAAGAGAGTAAAGATGTTTCTTAGAATCAGAGAGATCTAGGATCAAATCCTTGGTACTTCAGTTAACTAGCCCTGTGGTTCTGTGCTAGTTACTTAACTTCTTTGAGCCCCATGGACATTTCTGTGTAGGTTGATAACACCAGACTATAAACTACCTGATAACAAAAACTCTATTGTATTAGTACTTATATTCCCAAAGTCTTGCATAATATTTCACTTAAGAAAAAACATAATATTTATTATATTAATATTATTAATAACATAATATTTCCCTTCATTAAAAAAATGCTGACACAGGTTGGAGTCTCCAGGAAACAAATAATGAGGTGGAGTTAAGGGTGCCAAAGACTTATTGGAGAATAAATCCATGCGAAAAGAAAAGGGGAAGAATTAGAGTTGGGCAGTGGGACAGCTGGACCAAGAGTCATACCTGACAAATCCTCTGCCAGCCAAATGAGGAGCTCCAAAGCCAAGATCGCCTGTTAGAGGAATCCCTTGTTGCCGGAAGTGGGTAGGCTCTTATACCACTCCCTTTTCAGTCATTGGTTGGGGGCTGCCGCAAGAACTAGATCTCAGCTGCGGTTACTTTACTCATTGTCTCAGACCACCTAGAGATGAGACTGACTTCAGCTGGAGGCAGTGAGCTAACCACAGGACTTGCAGCTGGGCAGTCCTCTATTGAAAGGGGATCTGAGCCTCAGCCTGAATCTACTACAATTGTTTGTTGATTAATTATAAACGATACTGTAACCATGGGCCCATTTAGAGCCAGTTTGAACAGACCCCATCTCTTAACAACAAAGTGATTAAGGATTGTGTTTCAGAAAAACTGCAAAGTCACGTAGCCAGGGCATACACAAAAGAAGAAATCGTGACCTGAAATGATCTCAGAACCAAAGATCCTCCTTCTACAGAACCCAAGGATCAGGATGCGACCCGAACTTGAAAGCCAGACTCTTATCAGAAGTGAGGGGTCCCTCTTTCAGGAAGCTCCGGTGTTAAAATTTCTTCCGCACCTCATGCAAAACATTTAGAACCTCATCAAAAATGTTTAAAACCTTATCGTAAATACCTGAAGCCCACCAATCAAAACCTGTCCCACCAGTGTTTCCACGTGCCAGCCTGATCTCCCTAACCTCTTAAATTTTGTCCCAAATCCTGAATCAGGGAGACAGATCTGAGGGCACACGCCCCATCTCCCTGGAGATCGATCTTGCAGAATAAAAGCTGATTTCTCCCCTCAAAGGCTGGTGCCATAATTAATTGGCTTGTTTATGCGAATCAGGCAAAGAACCCCAGTTTTGTGCGGTAACAATACTTTTCTATATTAGCTAATTAATATTTTGTTGATTAGTTTAAAATGGAAGATTTGCCTATATTGTGGCTAATAGCAATTGTAAAGAAACTTGGTTTTCCAAAACCATGCTCACTTTACACAATTCTCTGATTTTACTCCTGGGGAACTTGTCCAAGAAGTACATAATCTCACAGCTTAAAATCAGGTAGGTGCTAATGTATCATTTACTTTTATTTATGGAATAACACATATTAAATATTTATCGTACGTCATCAGAAGCCAACTTATAAAAGCTTTCTCTATGAATGACTTTGAAATGAATCCTAGAGTTTTGTTTTTAGTTGTTATTTGTTCATGTGGTATTCACAGAAGTATCTGTCTAATACACAAAATGAAAGCCCTTGAACAATGCTTACTCTCAGATGAAGGCTGAGAGCAATATTCTCTCAACATTCTCATTATATTTGCAAAATTCTAGGATGTATTTGGAGGAATAATCTATTGAATTAGAAATCATATTGATGTGTAGAATTAACTGGATTTTAATATTCTTGGCTTTCAAAATAAGATTATTCCATTAACTTGTAGCCTAATGTAACCAATTTAACCTTATGCTTATTTAAATGCATTTTATTCATAGAAAGGAAAATATATAATTAATAATTATGACATCCTCTGTTTCTTATTCAAGTATAATTAATTTTTAGGACTAAAATTCAATTCTATTATTTCCTAATTCAATAATTATTCATAAATATGGAACTCATAGTATGGTAGATTAAAGATGGCTACAAATCCTTTGCTACTATTCCTATTGAAAGATGGAGTCTAAAGCTCTCTCCTTGGATCTGAGTTGGTCTTATAGACTTGCTTGACCAACAGAATACAATGGAAGCAACTCTGCATGACTTTCAGGGCTAGATCAGAAAAGGCCTCTCAGCTTCAGCAATTGACCTCTTAGAATGCTCCCTCTCAGGATACTTCCTTGCAGAAAGAACCCAGCAGCCACGCGGAGAAGAACAAGCCACACTGAGCTTCTTTTGACAGCCCCATATGAGCTGCCAGAGGGCACCCAGTATCAATTGCCAGCCACGAGAGTGAGGCCTCTTGCACATCTAGCCCAATGGAGCCTTCAGGTGACCAAAGCCCCAGCCAATATCTCACTATAACTGCCTGAGTTGAATTATTCCCAAATTCCTGACTTACAAAATTGTAAACAAAATAAAGTATAGTTTTAAGCCACTAGATTTTGGGATGATTTGTTATAGAGATCACCAGAACATATGGACAAACTCCAAATTATTATAATTCTATAATAATTATATAGTGTAAATTGTGTGATTTATGTAGTGTAATTTATGTAAATTAATGTAAATTACGTAAATTAGTGTAAATTATGATTCATTGTAGTTGTATAAAATTATATACAGCTAACTTCTAAAATAAAATATTTTGTGATTTAATTTATGATTTTTGTGATTTAAATTATATTATATTTACATAACTTCCAAATAACTCATTTCATGCATAAAAGGAATATTTACATTCTCATTGTATAACCTACTAGAGAATCAGAAATACAGATATAAAAATTCCTTACAAATTATCTTATTCTTGTACTTTTACTTTATAAATTTGAAAAGTTAGAGCCAGACACCCAGATTTGGTTAATTTGTCTCAAATTCAGTTAGCTGACTCCAAACACACATATTCTACAATTTATTTTTTCCTGGAATTAGAATCACCTCATTGTTTAAGACTATTGTATAAACAGAAATCAAGGGCCAAAATATTAAACGCAAATAGAACCTGTAAATCGCCTTGAAAATGATCTTATGCTGAAATTAGAAATGCAGATTAAAAAATCAAATAATATTTTCTAATTCACAAACCTCCACATAATTCCTCAGGTAATATTATGAACATAATTCTTGGCTACTAGTTACAAAAACACGTCAAAATTGGTATTGAGTCATCATGACTCTCTTTCTATTTATAGACTTCTGGTCTTCTCTCTAGAGGGCTTTTCTTTATGACTTACAAGCTGATTCCTCATTCTTGTAAATGAAAAGGTCAAAAGATTAAAACATAAAGGAAACAGACAACTCCATCAGAGTAAATAAGGACAGAATGTTATGAACAAGAGAAGAAAGAAATAGGAATATGTAGGAGAGGACAGCAGGGCAGAGATTAGAAAACACAAAAATGTATAACAATTGACAGTGCATTTTGTAGCTCTACCTAAATAACCAACCTCATATAACTCTTCTGCAACACCTGGGTAGCTAGTGAAATAAAGCAGTGCAGGCATATATCGTCTAAACACGACTGTAAGAGGAAGTGCTTTTCGAATATTGAAAATAAGGTCAATAAAAGCTCTAGTCTAATTCTTTATTATTTAATTTAAAATAATTGAAAAAAAGTATAAATCATTTCAGTATCAATAATTGCTATATGATGCTATAAAAATAATTTTCTTTTTACAAACATTCAATGAAAAAAGATTCCAGATTTGACTTTATACACTCACTTGAGATGAACTAACATTCGATTGACTTACAATAACAGTGTGCTTTTTCCTAAACATTTTTTCATAAAAATACAAAAATAAAAAAGGCATTCAAAAGGTGTTCAAAGTGAGTATCTTAGAAATGTATTTTTTAGCATATAAATCAAATCAGGAAACAGCATTATGCCTTGACATAGTGACACATTGACGATGATTTTCAAGCAATTAAAGAAGAGACTGTTTGGATATCAGCATAATCTTTTCATTTGCAGGTGTTACTCTTAGGAAATCTTAAGACTTCTTACTGATCTCCATCACTCAAAAGATAATGAAAACAATATCTTATTATTTGTCTAGGGCCTTTATAAGTTATAAAATACTTTTATGTACTGAATTTCTTTTTACTATCAGAATCTTTCTTGATCAGTTATTGAACAAAATGGTACACTTCCAGGATAAGTAGGGCTTTAGGCATAAAAATGATGCAAAGACAATTGTGGCAAAGATCAAATAAAAGGAAACCATTAATAATAATACCCTTAAGTCGTGTTCATTAACCTCTCAACAAAGTTCATTGTATTCCTACGTTTTTTGGAGTAATTAAAAAACATTAGCCTATACTGAGAAATTTGCTAACACGTTAAAACAGTTCCTTGAGACTATGGGCTTGTCATTTCCAAGTTGTTAAAGTTGTCTTACATTCACTTTCTTGCATTAAGAAAAGATTGGGTTGTGCAATTCTTTTGATACAATGTAGTCCATCTTAATTTTTTTCTATCCAGTAAGTGAACAGAATATTTTAACTTAAGTCATAATGCTTATAAAAATATTTACTCGAAGTTTTCACTATTCTGTTCTTTGATTCATCCAGTTTTTTGTGAAAACTAAAATTTTAGAAAGCAAACATTGGTATTTCATTTTCTAAAGCCTTAAAAGGATAGTATTTTCCAGGTAAAGGATAAAAAACAAATTTCTCAGTGTCATAGAATGAGATAGTAGGCATGACAAATTAGTTTCCTGATCTCCTACACCCATGGGTTTCATCAAAATCAATTATGAACACTATACTTAAGACATAAATATCTTTATAAACTCATCAACAATGGGCTTCTCAACAGAGAAAGTCAGCAAGTGATAAAGTAACATTAATTTATATTGTTCCATTGGACTGCTTGATACGAAATTCTCGGGGAAAGAAATGTCCTTAAGAGGTCTGGAGATTCTCCAATACCAGCATTTTTTTCCTTCACAAAAGACAGGCACAATTGTCATTACCCCTCTATTTCTTAAACAAGGTGAGCAATTGCTTAAATGACCCTTCCCACAATGTAGACTATACCAAAAAATAAAAAAAAAATTAAATGGTTAAAAACATCCTGTTAAAAGTTCCTTTCTGGGGGCCAGCCCCATGGTATAGTGGTTAACTCCACTTTGGTGGCCTGGGTTTGAGGGTTCAGATCCCAGGCGCAGACCTACACCACTCATCAGCCACACTGTGGTGGCAACGCACATATAACGTAGAGGAAGGCTGGCACAGATGGTAGCTCAGGGCTAATCTTCCTCAAGTAAAAAAAGAGGAAGATTGGCAGCAGATGTTAGCTCAGGGAGAATCTTCCTCAGCAAAAAAAAAAAAAAAAGTTCGTTTCTGTTATGAAAGCATGCTTACTTGCTTCTCATGTTTTAGTAAGGAATAAAGGACATCTTATCCCGCAACATCCTGAATGAAGTAAGAGAATTATGTTTGAACATAACTACAAACTCAGTTTCTGGGAAGGAAAAGTAATCAAAGACATCAAACACAGCCCATTCCCTACCTAGAAGTGTGTCATACAGCTGTTTTGTTCTGTCTAAAATGCTATCTTGACCCAGTTTTGAGGCCCTGCCTAGGGGCCCTTCTTGAATAGCTGATTAAGTCCACACTCCCAAGACTTCTGTTATTGGGCCCTCGAACTCCAGGGCCGTTACTACCAGCCTCAAGGTATCAGACATCTAGGGACGGCCTCTCTACCCCAGAGCTCCTGAAATGATTCCAATTAGCCAATCCTCAGGGAGCCCTGGAAACCTAGCTAATTCCATCCTGCTTGCCATACATAAACTGTCCCCTACAGCTCCAGTTTGCTATTACTCTGTCCCCAGGGGCAACCTCAGCACGGCCTTGCCTGGCAGCCGTCTCTCCTTTGGAGGTGTAAGTAACAAAGAGTTCTGCCTTTCATCTGAGCGTCAGTGTGTTATGTCCCGCCACCAAGTGAATCTTTAAATCTCAAGAAACATAGTGCTGGCAGGGGCTGGCTGCAGGTAGTGGGTGCCGTTCTGCCATCCTCCTGGGACAAGGCAGCTGAACCAGCTCTTAGGCCCTGGACATCTATGCCACCTTCAGACAGAGGGGAAGAACAGTGTGAATAACGATGGGCACTGCTTGGCAATACTTAACACATTGTTTTTGCATAATAAAGGGAAACTAAAGCCCTTTTAGTTTTATATGTTAATAAAGAAGAGTAAAAATCAAAGAGGAGAGACATTCCTAATACCAGCAGATCCTAAAAAATACATAGTATCCTATTTTAAGGGGTGCTGAATTGCGACAATGATGAAAAATACAGACACGAGTAATGCTTTATGGATGTTTTTCAAAGATTCTGGCATAATTGCACAACTCTGGGGAGGAGAAAAAGCAGAGAGCTCAACATTGTGCTGTACAGGAATCACAGATAATGTGACTCAATTTAAGCAGTGGTTTCAGGCAGTCTGGGAGGTCAGAAAACTAAGCTGTGAAAAAAGCAATGAACATTAGCTGAGGCTACACATCACAGCTAGAAAACATAAACCAGTATTAGATAGTAAGGAAAGGAGTAAAGGTCATGCTCTGTTCTTTCTTAAAGCACTAATGGATAGCAACAGCATACACAGTAGTATCTTCAAATACTCATTATATGTACATTGTAAAGCATGAGTATTTTAAGATGGCATATACATGAATTTGGGGAAAGTTGATTTTTCAACTTATGAAGTAGATACACTTTTGAATGGTTGATTATGTAGGGGAGAAAGAATATTCCTTCACCCTCTAGGTCCTTCTGGCTGGTCTAAGAATTAAATTGACATGAGACAGAATAACAGGAGAAAATCAAACAAATTTAATAACATGTATACATGGGAGAAACCCAGGAAAACTGAGTAAGTCACCAAAATGGTTAAAGCCACCACCTTAAATAGCATCTTCAGCTAAAGACAAAGGAGGATGTTGGGGGTAGTGGTTTGAGACTTCAAAAGGGAGGAAGGCAATTCACATGGAGAGGGAAAAGCAAATGTTTAGTAAACAAATGTTTGCCATGCCTTGCATAAACAATGGTACAAGGGGAGGACTTTGATTAAATGGGCCTTGCTAGGTTCCTCCCTGTCTACCACACCTAGTTTATATTATACTATAGTTATCTTATGGTGTTAGCTCCTTCCTGGAACAGGCCTTCTATCTTAAATTCTTTTAGGCAGTTAAGGAGAAGATCAAAGTTTCTTTCTGAGTCTTTTGTTCTTAAAAATAATCAAACCAAAGAGACACATTTTGGGGTGGCAAATTCTGATCCTCCACACTTATGCAGTGAATGCCTGCATACTGTGCCCAACAGTATAATTAACTTCATTACGAAACAAAATTTTTGGCTTAAAGATCCTATAAATTAAATTTAAGAGTTTTGAGAAGTTTTAGATTATTATTAAACAACATTAAATTATCGTAAAAACTATCATCTACTATAGAAGAAAATCTACAAATCTAGCAACGTTTTTCATGTTACCTCATGCTGTCTCTCAATCCAGACAGAGCAGACTTGCATTTCAGTCTTTGTTGTGTTACAATTTAGCTGTGTGACCTTGAATAAATCAATTACTGATAACAAAACTACTGTATATTGAAAGTCTAAAATAATTCCAAATGCGCTGCATATATCATCAATGGATACTCACATCATTTTTACCAGGGAAGTGTTATTAACCACATTTTTGTGTTTTAACAACTTTCCTATACTATAAAACTAAAAAACAATTATTACTAAAGTAAACTCAAGTCTGCATTATCACAAAACTAGCATACCTCAGTAGTGGTCTGTACTACTTCTCAGAGCTCAGTTTTCCTCATAAAAGAAGATCATGGTATATTATTTTTCCACAGTGAGAATCATTCAAGCACATATAAGGGAAACAACCACAATTAGGCTGTGGTAGGTAGAATGTCTAAAACAGCACCCCAAAGTTGTCCTGCCCTTACCTCCAAAATCAGTGAATATCAGCACCTTCAAGGGGAGCACAGTTCTGCTCCTCCTTGATCTCAGAATTCTAGCCTCCAGAACAGTGAGACAATAAATTTCTGTTGCTTAAGCTACTCAGTCTGTAGTACTTTGTTACAGCAGCCCTAGGAAACTAACACATAGATATAACCATAATTTTCAACTGCTATACATTCTTATAAATTATACAGTTGTCCCTCTGTACGGGGGGGTGGGGATTGGTGCCAGGACCCTCTCAGATACCAAAATCCCCAGATGCTCAAATCCCTTAGTCAGTCCTCGGCATTCACGGGTTTGGAATCTGGGGATTCAACCAACCTCGGATCCCCAGATGTGGAACTCGAGGATGCGGAGGGCCAACTGTATATGTATAAGTAATTAAATTGATATATGATTTTTCAATAATTAATAAATGAGCAAATAGAAAGAAGAAAGGATGGAAAAAAGAGTACATAAACCATGACCTTCTTCTATGTCTCTAACCTCCAAAGCTCTCCAAGTATTTCTTATGATAATCCGTATTAGAAACGAATGGGCTTATTAGTATAACTAATATAACAGTAGTTCTTTATTCCTTTAAGTTATAAACATAATACACCCTTATCTTTGCATATTTAGTCACTGCTTAATTCTGGAGCAAGTGACAGCCCTTGCTTAGGAGTCATGTCTCTCTACCCGCCCAGCTTCCCTTCTGATTCTGCATCATAAAACTCATGATAACGTATCTGATAAAGAACTCCCCCATCAGAGGGTAGGGAGGACTAGAACTTAAGTAGTCAAGACCAGAATTTTTTATTTTAGTAAATAGGGAAAAGGAAATGTTAGGAAACAATTTTACATAAATACTCCCCAGCCCCACAAAATTGAAACTGCGTGATTTACTAGACACCAAATACTCGGAGTGGAAAGGCTAAATTACAAGCACCTGCAGGGAAAGAATGGCGTCTTTGAGTCCTTTTGATACTAAGTACTCTTTACACACGGGAAAGCAATAAGCATTTTGTTAATTCAGTTTAAGAAAGCATACAACTGTTAGTTCAAAAAGACGTTATTGTAAATCTACTAAAATGTTAAGATTGTAGAGAAAACAAATGGCAACTTATGAAAGTGTACAACTTTAACATACAGTTTTAAATGACATTAGACTGAGATTTATTTAGAAAGTAATATATTGTAAAAATGAATGGTACCTTATTTCTGTCAATAATTGTCAAGTTATTTTGCTCGAACACAGAAATTGTAATTGTAATGTATGAGGTCTTTATTATAAACTTGTCACATTGAGAGATTTGCACTTTAATGGTATACTATCTTGAGAGTAATAGACCTTTCTGTTCACTTTGACTATGAATTTAAATATAATTTCTATTCTTCTGTTGCTACTGTAATTTTGTCCAGCTGTGCAAGGTCTAACATCATAAGAAGAGAGCCAGTCAAGTCACAGGATTATAACATCATAAAAAAAAAAGAGAGAAGAAAACTATATATTGAAGGAAGCCAGTACATTGGTAGCAAATCGGATAGGTAGGTTTCAACAGGGAGTGAATGCAGACTTTAAATCACCTGGAAAGCATTTCAAAGATTTATAGTCTCCTCCTCTCCATGTCACCCCTCCAGGTTTATGAGATCCAATTGGAAGTGTGAGTTGGAACCCGTCTTTTTTAATCTTTTTAACCTCACTCTTTGGAACACACCATTATTGAAAATCAGTTGAATAAAGGAACAGTTACTAGAATATATAAAATGAGCATATGCATTTATGATAACTGGTATAACGTTGCTATTGTAATCACAACATGCCATAAATTGTCCTCATATGGCAAACTCTTTGCATTATCCAGGATGATGGGGGAAAAGACAGGTTTTCCATGAACTATTCAAAGAGTTAGTTGTATACAAAATCATGAACAGTATGGGAAAGATTAAGCACTTGTTCACTATTTTCAAAATACTGGTGTAAGAGGAGAGCCCTCTAAATTGTAGTGACTTTTAGCTCAGTTCTTCTCTTCTAGTTCTCTCAGGCTTTAAACTGGATAAAGTTTCTACCTTTCCTAAAACAAACATTTTGTGTTTTCTGACTTCTACTCCTGACTCTCCCCCACTTTTATTAATGAAATTCATCAAAGAGAAACTACTTATAGAATCCACACCCTCATTTAGCCACGATGAATAAATAACTAATAATTGTTCAACCTTCCTGCCTTTGAAATCTGATTTCCACTCTAGTCATTTAATTAAAACTGCTCTCATCAGTGCTAAGTAGAAACAATTTTCAGTCCTCAGCTTGATCTATGCTTTAAACTTGTCAATACAAAATCCCTTCTTTAAAATATTCCTTCCTCCTGGACTTGCACTAGAATTTTCTCCTGTGATACAGTTTGGATACTTTTCAAACTCTTTAACTACTATTTTTTTCCTTTTACTTTGTTCTTTAAAAGTTAATATTTCCCAGGTTTCTGTCTGAAGCTCTCTCCCATCTCCCCTTAAATGCTTCACCTTAACAACTTATTGTATTAGCAACTACCTATAAACTAATACTTCAATACTATTTATCAATCCCCCCTACCAGCTACTGAAACTTTGTGCCCAATTTCTAACTGCCTCCTGGAGACTTGCACTTGTTATATTCCAAGTGTGCCAGACTCAAATTTTCAAATCTAAAGTCGTCACCCCAGCAGGCAACCCATTATTTCTCCTATACTTCTGGTCTCAGTTAATTGCATTATCTCCCCTATAACTTTATCAGGAAACCTGATTCATCCTTGACTTATTTTAGTACTGTATTTCACTTCATTATCTTGCTGGCATAGTTTATGACAAGAAGTATGTTGTAATTCTTACTCTTTTTCATCTATAGGTAAGTTATTTTCTTTCTCTGGATTTTTTCAAGATTTTCTCTTTCTTTTAGGTTTTCTGCAATTTCAATATGACATGCATAGGTGTAGATTTTTTTGTTATATCTTGCTTGGAATTCTCTGAGTTTCTTGGCACTGTGGTTTGGTGTCTGTCAATTTTGAAAAAGTCTTGGCCATTATTACTTTAAATATTTCTTCTGCTCCACTCTCTCTTCCTCTGGTATTCCAATTATGCACAAGTTATATTCTCTAAAATTATCCCAGAGTTCTTGGATATTCTGGTGTTTTATTGATTTTTTCATTCTGTTTTCTCTTTCTGTTTCAGTTGACATATCTTCAAGCTCACTGATTCTTTCCTCACCAGTGTCTAACCTGCTAATGGGGCCATCAAAGGCATTCTTCATTTACGTTGCAGGGCTTTTGGTTCTTAGCATTTCCTTTTGATTTTTTTCTTAGAGGTTCCAACTCTCTGCTTACAGTCCCCATTTGTTCTTGCATGTTGTTTATTTTTTCCATTAGAAGGCTTAATGTATTAATTATAATTATTTTAAATTCCCTGTCTGATAATTCCAAAATCTGTCTCATATATAAGTCTGGTTTTGCTGCTTGCTTTGTTTCTTCAGACTGTGTTTTTTCTTGTCTGTTAGCATGCCTTGTAATTTTTTTTGAAAGCTGGAGGTGATATAGGGTAATAATAACTGAGGTAAATAGAGTGAGTTTTTATGTTAATATTGGTAGAAGTTGGGCTGTGTTTAGTATTTGCTGTAGGTATAGGTGCAAAAGCCTTCAAATTCCTCTATTGTCGCCTCTGCTGTCTCTGGGTTACTCTAAGAACACCTTCTAAATAGAGTCTGTGCCCTGCAGCTCTTTCAGCTGTAATCCACTGTTATTATACTGGAACCCTGTTGATGTCATGGTAAGGAGTTGGGGAGGGAAGTATTCTATAATCTTATAATTAAATATCAGTCTTTTAGTGGGCCTGTGTCTCTGAGTTGGTTGTTACCTTCATATGTCTTTCTTAGCTTTATTTCCACCCCACCTCAAGTCAGACAGGAAAGGTAAAGAGGGCTGGAATTGGTTAAGTGCCCCTCCTCCTGGAGGAAAGAAGGCTCTGTACGGTAAAGTCTTTTCTCCAAGAGAGTAAGCCTTTGTAATGAAGAATGCTCTGGGCTTTATTTTAAATGATTACTTTTCCATCTCTCTCCCAAGGACACAGGATATTTTTTTTCTAGTGCTACACCATGAGAACTGGTTGGATTCCTAGAGGTAAGACTCATGAAAGGGTGGGTCCTCCCCAAGAATATGGTTTCCAGGAGTTTCCTACTGTCAAGCTAGTCCATACATAGCTTCCAGCAATTCATCAAAATTACCATTTAAGTGTTCCTACCATTTTATGGCTTCTGTGACTTCTGCTCCAGGTAAATGGATTTCAGCTGTGATTCCCCATATTTACCTGGGGTGGTGGTTGTTTCCATGGCCTTATTTCTCTGATAGGCCCAAGAAAAGTTACTGATTTTCAGTTTGTTCAGATTTTTTCCTGTTGTAAAAACAGAGGTGATGACTTCCAAGCTCTTTACCTGTTGGAATGGAAACCAGAAGTCCTCATCCTTGACTTCTCATCTTCTCCCACATTCCATAACCAACCAACAAACAAACAACTTTCTGACTCCAAAATTCTTTTAATTCATTCTCTTTCTTCAATTCCCATTGCCACTGCCTTAATTCAGGCCTTTACATCCAGTTAGAATTCTTCATTTGTCTCAGAATTGCTCTTCTTGCCTTTGTTTGAATAGCGAAAAAAGAGAACTTTAATAGAGTTATTTATGTATATTTCTTAATTTCTCTATTAAATGTAAGCTCTTTGAGGATAGGAACCATATTTTATCTTTATACATCACAAATCATCTAGTCCAGTAACTGTCACAGAGGAGCAGTTCAGTAAATATCAATTGAATGAATGAATGGGTGAGTCATCTACTATCCTATGTGCCCTTAAAGCTTTAGTAGAAAAATTAGGCCACAATTTGAAGTTAAAGTTAATTTTGATTTCCTTAGATTAGTCCAGAAATTCCTTAAGGGAAGATATTTTGCCCACAAATATATATTCCATTAATGATGCCAGTAGCTGCTTCCTGGTGGCATTCTAATTAACAATTCAATGAGGGCAGGCCAGGGAATGTGCTGTATAATGAAGACTCTGGAGATATATATTTTATATATATACATATCTTTTAATCCTGGACAATTCATCCCTGAATACTCAAGAAAGCATTTATCAGGAAATAATTTTACTGCCTTTCACAGTAACAAAAATCATTTAGAAGAATACTTTATAATAGAAATGTTCTTTGTTTTATTTTTGTTGACATATCTGGCATTAAACACTGCTTTGGTTTTCACCATTCTTTTCAAGATGACTTTATCTTTTTGTAAAGTATATCACAATCATTATTCCTGTCTTTCGTAAGTAAATTGAAATAGAAAAGATAAATAGAAAAGATAAGTGACTTGCTCAAGGCAAACACAAAAGTTATCAAAAGAGCTAAAATAAAAGACTGTCAATATTTCAATAACAAAAACCATGATTTCATACTTATAGACAATAGCTATAGAAAATTGAGAAAAAAATGCACAAATTTTTATTTTCTCTAATATCTAAAGCCAAGATTGCACATTACATATAAAGATATTTCTAAAAGAACACAGAAAAAAAAGTGTATAAAATACTATTTTTTTGCCTCACAAAGAAAGAAAACAGTTTAACTAATTTTTCTATTCTATATTTTATCAGAAAAAAATCTTCCAAATTTAACTTCTAGAGAAATAAGGGACGATTACTCACCCAGTTCAATGGGCTTTAAATCCATCATTTCATTAGGTTTGATTTTATAGAAAAGCTTTGAGTTAGGTGGTATTACTGAAATTTTACTGGAAAGCAGTTGCTCAGGGAAGCCCCACTAGCTAAGATTCCATAATTATACTTACGTTACAAAGGAAGTTTACATATTGCATGTTTGATGAGTGACTAATTTCTGAGTTGAGCTCAGTGTCTGGTTCTATAGGGAAAAGTGTTATCAGAAATACTCTTTCTATTCTAGATTCCAAGAGTTCATGGTCTCTTGAAGATCACACATATACAGAAATGTTGATACTTCAGTGAATTTAGGTTACCTTTACGAAGTATGTTAATAAAGTAAAAAGACAGTATTCCTAGGCAAGGAGCCTTCCTGACCACCCGTCTTGCTTACAGGGCCTCCATAGTTCATCATTATTTCAAGAGAATCATTTGAATGAATGTCAGTGAGATGTGAAAGCCTACTGTCCTTTGCCTGCCCCTTTTCCTTTCAGCTATAGTTAACTGGATGGAAGAAGGCCTTCCTCCATTGCCTCCCATCTTCAACTTTTGAATACATAAAGTCATGGTGGATAACCAGGCCTCCTTAACCCCTGGTGTTCATTTGACATTAGTCAGGGAAAATTTTCAGACTTCCCTAGGGCATGCAGCCTGCAAGTACAATAAAAATAAATGACTGTATTTGTACTTCTTCTACTATCTCAGAATTTTGCTTGAATTATTTTGAGGATCATTAACGAACCTGAAATATTCTTAGAGATCAATTAGAAGTAAGCATAAAAAGACACCGATGTTTGGGCTTACTTTTTTGGGATTCCAGCCCATCTCCCATTTGGAAAAGGAGAACACAGAGATTAGAGAATAAAGTCACCCTCACTGAGAAGCAGACAACCTAGCCTTCCTTACTCCAACTACAAAACACAGACTCAGGGAAGATCAAGTCCTGAGCGCCTCTGTATCAATTAGAGTGCTTCTGACAATAAGTAAAAAGACACCCATCTGAAGTGGCTTAAACAGAAAAGATATTTGTTATCTCATATAACAAGATGACCAGAAGTAGGTGGTTCCAGACTCAATTAATTCAGCAGCATAACATCCTCAAAGACCCAGATACTTTCTATTTCATTCTCACTCATCCTCAAAGGCTTAGCATTAGTTCTCAGGTGTGATCCTTCAAAGTTGTAGGAAAGCAAACACAGATCCAAAAAGCATGTTTTCAATCAACTGGATTTAACAGTGGGAAGGACAGTGTCTCCTCACAAATATTTTTCATCCAATGCAGATTTTTTCCTCTGACCCAGTAGCCAGGATTGTGTCACACAACCAAGCTCTAGCTTCAAGGGAGTATCAGGCCTTTTTCAGCTGGCAGGCTCTATATCAAGGAAGAATGTCTGCGTGGGGAGGGGATCAGTGAGATGGAATCTGACATCGTAAGGATGTATGCATAAGCTTTAGGGAAAGTCTCATATGAGCTTGCATCTCATAACTCTTATTACTTTAAACATCTTTCATTCAGTAGAGTATTTAGAAATAAGTGAATGTTAAATGCTTAGCCATTGGAAAAGGGTCTGAGAATACAACAGCAAATAAGACAGAACAAGGATGCTTATACTTTCCAGCACAAGGGATGGATTTTTAAAGTATGATGTTGTTACGGAAGAGATTTACTAGGTCTAGAGAAACCCCGTCTAGTCTTTTTTGATGAAGTAATGTTCAAGCCAAAATGTGAAAGATGAGTATGATTTTGCTATGGGAAAAGAAAAACAAAACACACTTGAACTAAGGTAAAAGGGAATACAGCAAGTTCAAGGAAATAAAAGATATCTAATATACATGAAGTATAAAACAAAGGGACAGAATGACACAAAATAACACTTGACAACGCTGTAAAATAAGCCATTTCATTTGTGCCTGTTAGATTTTATCTTAAGGATAACAGTTTTTAGTATGGATATGATATATTTGCATAAAGCTGGAAGAATGATTGGGAAATATGGAGAGGGGGTAAAGTTTAAGCAGCATAGTGTTCAAGATAATAATATTATCAAGATAATTAGGAGGCTATTACTATATTAGAGAAAGGAAATAATAGTATTTTTAACTAAGGTGATAGTAGTGGCCCTGAATTACTGATTTTGTCCCAAGTCCTCTAACAAAATGCTCAATTACTGTCTAAAATAATTTTTACCAAGGTATTAATGCACCTGATTTTAAAATACATAATTGCAAATTAATTCAATGTAGTTTAGTACAGAATTTTCAAAAGTCAACCAAGAACCTCTAACCCTATCTCTAAGGGATGAAGAATCTTGAGGAATGCAGGGTTCCCTCTAGCGTAAATGTGGTATCCCACAAGAAGTTCATTAGCTTCATTGCAGAAGACTGTTCCCTCTCCAAACATGAAACAAAATATAGGAAAAATACATAATCTCTGGGATGTTGGTTTGGGGAATGATAGATTTGGTTTTTCATTTTGTTTGTGTGTTGGCTTGGTTTAGTTTTCTACACGAATGCATTTCCACTAACACAATGGCATTTAATACAGAACTCAATTACAATAACTTTTGCTTCTTAGATACTTTACAGCAAGGCTTACTTGCAATCACTCAACATGAGATACATCTATCCAAGTACTCATGCACATCCTACTTTCAAATTAATCTTCTTCAATGTATTTTTCAAACGCTTGAATTGTGTTTCGTTCTATTCAGGGACTTATGAATACAGAGACACAGTATAAATCGTCTCCCTATCATAGTCTTCCAATTGCCAGAGGTCTGTAAAATACAGACTCAACAAATTAACTTTTGTTAGACCTGAATTTTCTACTTCCGACAGTAGTAACTTTAAGCAGCATAGTGTTCAAGATAATATAATTTGAGTTATACTGTTATCAGGCAAAAATAGTGTTTATATTTTAAAGAGAAAATAGTCTAATAAATGTATTCAGTCATGAGTTAGTGAACTGTATTCTTTTTCCTCCCAAGATATTAAACCAAAAGAAGAGAAAATTTAAAGGACAGGAGAACTATTACTGAAAGAAGCATCTAACTTTTTTTTGTTTTAATTGTATATCAGGCATTCTGGATAAATTATCTTATTTAACCCTTACAATAACCTTGTGTTAGGAACTTGTGTTTTGTGATTAAGTGTTGAGAAACTAATGCTTGTGTAAATAATATACTCTATCTCCCAGACTAACTATAGGTCTGTTTGGCTCCAATGTCTAGATATTTCAATATGATGCTATAGTGCCTCTTTCATAAAACCTCTACAATATGCCAAACATTCTTAGGTGTTTTAAACACATTTAATTTAGTTAGTAAAATAATCCTGCTGGGTAGATATGGTAGATTTGTATATTTATATAGTATAGATAAGAAAACCGAAACTCAGAGAGCTTTAAATACATCTTCTAACGTCACACAGTTAAGTAGTGGAAGGAGATAAGTAATGGAGTTTTCATTTGAAGCTATTATACATGCTGACATCAAAGCACACTGTTCTGGTTCCAAATTATCCAAGATTAATAACAGAACTGGTGACAAATTATCAGGAGAAAACTAAATGAGGGCTGGGGAACAGGAAGTGCTGGGTGTGGGGTCTTAGAGCCTAACAGGTTATGTGTAGAGGCATTTTTTTAAGTTGTCTTTTATGGCATTTATTGATTAATCTATTCATACATTTACTCAACAAATACTTTTCGAGTGCCTACCATGTGCCAGATACTGGGAATATAATGTTGAAAGAAACAAGCTTCCAGTTGAGAACCGAGAGGACTAAGTTAACTAAGGCTTACTGGGGGTGGTGGGATGGAGAACAGTAAGAAACAGAAATGTATGGGGTATCTGGATACTCACACAATTAAAAAATCTTTATATTTTACTAGCTGTCTGACTTTTCTCAAATTCCTTAACATCCTAGTACTTCATTTTCCTCATATGAAAAATAAAGAAATAAACACCAGGAAAATATTAGTGTTTAATTTATATGGTTGTTGTAAACATTAAAATGAGTGATGAAGACTAATACATGTTAATACATGTAAATCATTTAGAAGGAGTGCCAGACTTCCAAGCTCTCAGTAAATACTAGTTATTAAGCACTACATAAATGTTGGATGTTATGATGACGAGTCATGTTTGCTATTAACATTAAAGTACATTACCAAAGTTTATTCGATGTATAGCTAGCTCTTAATAGGTACCATTAATTAGATCTACTAATTAGAGTAAGTCTTTGTCAAAGATTTCTGTTCAAAACAAGATCAATTGGAGCTCTGAAAATCTTCCTAAAGCTCTTTTTCAATTTTCTGTTATCTTTGAGGTAGCTTCCAAGAAATTTACTTCTCTTAATAAGACTTAGACGCAACATTTTTCTGTTCAGTAGCATGTTTTTCTTGTCTCTTAGAAACTACAAAAAGATTCACCAGCTTTGTCAAAAAAATGAGTGTTAGAGAAATATTAAGGACTTGTAGCACAAAACATATCTTCTTGATTTCACAAAAATTGAACTGGAATTTTGAAAGGAAATTGTTTAACTTCATACAATACATTATTTTTTTATTGTTGTTTTAAAAAATTACTTAAAACACCAAATTTACTCTCAGTGGCACTGTCAACACTTTGGGATGCACTGCTCTGGCCTCAACCCCACATTTTACACATTTAGATACTGAAATAGATGCTGAGCAAATTACTTTCTCAAACCATACAGCTAGATAATGGAGGAACCTGTACCAAAAGCCCTTTCCCTAATTGTTGTTCACAGCATGGAACCAACTCATCGTCACATACAACAGCAACCGGCCACCACAGTTACCGCTGATCCCAGACTCAGAGACACTTTGCTCAGTGACAGGTTTACCAAGACTCTACCTACTGAAGCTGTCAGACTTTTAAACATCTGTTTTACAAAAGGAAATACTCCACACAGAATATCCAACCTATTCGCCTTTAAAGAACTATGAAATATTAGCTAAAAATTCATGAAGGTAAATAAAAATTTTGAATGTTAATTCCATAAGTTAAAATGTGCCTGTCTATTTTCAGTTAACCCATTATAATCATTTTGTATTAGTTTTGAAATCTATATATTTATAATCAACTTCTTCAGGGAGAAATCTATATGTGTATCATATTAGTAATGAGCTTCAGAATGGAAACTGCTATATTTTTAAAACATCAAATTATAATGAAGCCAGAATAAACACCCATTTTCCCCCAAAATATATTTTCTTACTAATAACATGTGTAGTTCAGAAATTGTCTCTCCATGTGCTACATTTAGCAACCTTATCTCTTTCACTATAAAATTATCTCCAGAACAATAGGTCTACATTGCCAGACTATTTGTAACTGAATGGAATAATAATTCTTACTTTGTTTCATCAGGCACTAGACAAATTTAGAGAAGAGTTAACAAAAAATAATTATTATTATGTTTTGACATTTTGAGCAGATATTCTAGCTCTCTCTGGAGAGGAAGCAGGCTATGTTTTTATCACTTGATCTCAAGTACTCAATTCATCATTCTCATATGATCTCCAGGAGGAAATGTGGAGCGGGTTCATTCAATTTTAGCCTTCAAGGTGCTGAAGAGTTATTATTATACAATGA
This sequence comes from Ceratotherium simum simum, assembly GCF_057802395.1. Classification (NCBI taxonomy): domain Eukaryota; kingdom Metazoa; phylum Chordata; class Mammalia; order Perissodactyla; family Rhinocerotidae; genus Ceratotherium; species Ceratotherium simum. The sequence continues at coordinate 74,706,547 of NC_141907.1, read as the reverse complement.
ATCATTTTTCCTTTGTTAAATCAATTATAAGAGAACTCGAAGAGAAAAGGATCTTGTCAATATGCAATCTGGGCAGAGTTTAGAAGCCACACATTTCATTTAAAGCATTGATCAGCAATCTATGATTTTTTAACTTAAATCCACAAAATATTCTTTGATTCTGTAATAGTTGTCCATTTTTAAGGCTGAGAATTTTACTCTTAAATACAGGCCCTATGGATGGACTTTTTTGGAAAAAGAGTAAGTGAGATTAATGAGCTTATTATAATTCATTAGAAAGTGGTATGTGGATGACTGCCTACTTTAATTAGTTTTATTACTGTAGGAAATTGTTTCATATGCCAGACTCATCACCAAGCACGCCTGGAAAACATTAGAGCAGTAATCAGACTTGATATGAGGTACCTTTCATTAGGCAGTATGGCTAATGGCACTTACAATGAACAAAGAGGGCATTAAAAAGATGGACATGACAGCATCTAGCAAAAAGGAATTTATCAGATCAACTATTTTTGTGAAGCAGAGTGCAAAGTATAGTACTTCAAAATACTGTTGTGGCATACAGGGTGCTAGACTCATAATTATGGCAAAAGGTTTAAGTATCTTGGATTTATCCATTAAATCTCAATGCAAATTTTCTATGACTTACATATTATCATGAAAATGTTAGTAACCAGATTTTCTAACAAAGTAATCCTTCAAATAGTATTTCTTAACCATCACCACCCCCAAGGAACAACACATCCATAACCTTGATCAAATAGAAAAATCAAGTCACAATCCAAATATACAACATATTTCAGATCAGAAGTAAATGAAAAATTATAAACCTATTCCACAGGAATTGACTCAGCTCTTTTAATAAGTTCTGACTAACACAAAATATTCTTTTTTAAATGTTCTTAATGCCTTTTTTTTTTCACCGAGGTCAACATTAACCTTACAATCATTTCACGATTAAGATTTTGGCCTCATATAAATATCAGAAGTTAAACCTCATAGACTAACTAGAAAATAAAGGAAAACCTATGTACTCCTATACCACCTCACTCCCAAGGCACTCATACCATTCATAACTTACCAAATTTTATTTTACCATATCGTATTAAGTAGTGTTTAGGAAGCACAATCCTCATTTCACTTCTCAAGAAATGAATATTACATTTTTACATATATTGACAGCATGTTGAAGTTTCTGACTCCTCAATCTAGCCTTTACTTTTATGAATACATTCTTTCAGAATTTCGAATTTTAGAATTGTTTATTTATTTAGAATTTAGAAATTTAGAATTATTCCTCCAAATTTGTGAGCTATGCACCTAAGACATTCTAACTTTCCTCTGCTATTATAGAAATAATGCGATTGTAATTTCAGGTGGAGAACTGGAATTTCTGGCCTCTCATCTAATGTGTTTTGTTTTTACTGGAAATATTCTAATTATAAAGCATTACAGTTCAATAAGGTACCATTAAGCAACAAATGCGTAAAATACCAGCAAATGTTCTTCCATTCAATATAGATGCCACCTAGGTTGGACACAGTCTAACTTTAAAAATATTGAGAATAAGTGGAAAGGCATTTAACTATGTCCTTCTATTTCTGAGTAGTCTTATTAAAACAACAACAACAACAAACAAACCTAACCATCATCATTAACAGTAACAGCCACAACAAAGCACCCCAGGTCCAAACCCCAACAAGCATTTTTTTTTTTTTTTTTTTTGTGAGGAGGACTAGCCCTGAGCTAACATCCGATGCCAATCCTCCCCCTTTTCTTGAGGAAGACTTGCCCTGGGCTAACATCCGTGCCCATCTTCCTCTACTTTATATCGGACGCTGCCACAGCATGGCTTAACAAGCGGTGCGTTGGTGTGCGCCCGGGATTCGAACCTGAGAACCCCGGGCCACCGAAGCAGAGCATGCGCACTTAACCGCTGCACCACCGGGTGGCCCCCCTCCAACAAGCATTTTTAATGTTCTAAAGAAAGTTGCTTGCCTACGGTTTACCAGTAGCTTTTAAAATTACATTGTAAACATTCTGATTTCCTGTCCTATGACATAGTGATTCAGCATTCAAGTCTGCCATCAATTGCTTTTATTAAAGGCAGAAAGCACCACAAAATTAAACAATGCATATGCTGCAAATTAAGATAAGAGCAATCAGTAGTATTAGAAATGTTCGCCCGTTTTGTATTCATTTAAAAAAATTACTCTTTTTGGATTACACTTTGTTTTGTTTGCAATACAGATTATTGATTAGTGGGTATAAGAGGATATAAAAACTTGGGAGGAAGAAAATATTTTTCCTTTGAGGTCATAAAAGGAAAGGATCATCACAAGAAAAGACACTTAATAGATAAAATCATTTTTTAACACAATAAAAAAGCCTACTTTTCTTTAAGAGGAAATCCATTTTAACGGACAAGTCACAGTAATTCTGCCAGGATGTTCTTGAGATTACAGAATGATTTGAGGCTTCGTTTTATCTACTACACCACAACTCAAGTGTTTGAAAACTACAATAACTTAAGCCTAAGCATGGAAACATTTTCAAGTATGAAAGTAGTCTGGTGATTGATTGATTTATCTGCCATAAACAAGTTCTAATTCCTTGACACTTTTTCGAATGACACTGAAATATTTGCATTTTGTTCCAGCAGTGAATCTGATACACCTGACATTTTCTGTGAGAAATGTTGCCTATTGCCATAGATGAAACGGTTATCAAAAAATAATAAGCATATATTTGGTAAGTGTTACCGCCTGTCAAAAACTAGTCTTAATTTTGATAGTGAATAGTAATTGATATGAAGTTTGCTATATGTTTTCTGTCACATTTTTATTTAACCACTGGAAATGTTATTAAATAATACATTGATTCAAAAACAAAACTCTAATGATAATCCTCACTGTCCCTCTAAAACATATCTTTGAACGACAACGGTAGGAAAATTTCTAAAAAATAATGGAATGTGTTTATAATTTGATATTTTATGTTTTATATTTTCTGAAGAATCATTTCCTTTTCTTTTTTATTACAAAAGCGTTACTAGCTTTTTTGCTTTGAGACCAAATGTCCTCAGAGTGAAAAGTCACCGTAGAACTAAAGCTTATGAGTAGGATTGTATGATTTCTTGTCTCAGTCTGACAGCACCTGGGATTTAGATAAAGACCAAAACTTGGGGGTCCATATATGCAAAATTTATACTGATTATATGTTTTACTTTCTGCCAACTGCCAGTGGTAATAACACCTAAGAATCACTCCACGACACCAATTTAAGTCACCACAATGTAGAAATAGTAATAGGAAACCAGAGGATACATCAAGAAAAGCTGTGTGTAAAAAGAAAAACAAGTATTATTTGCTGGGGTTCCAAGTGAAATCCAACTTCCCATGCCAATATCAGGATCAACGAAATCAGCAGAAAATTGAAAACCTCCAAATTAACTAAACCATCTCATGCATTATGGCCCAAAACAACATATTTGGACGTTGTTTACATTCAAAATAGTACTTCTGTTTTTATGGAAATGTCAATTTTGTTCCACTTCTTTGTTTCTTAGTGCCTGACGTTTTCTAAATACAATCACTTTATTTGGTAAAAGAGTTTTAGCGCTATATCTTTCTAGTTGGAAGGAAAGAAAAAGCAGGATGTACAAATAATAGACTTTGATTTCTACCAATTCAAGTATAAAATTTTAAGATGGTATAAATAGGTCAATGAAAATATAATTTTATTAAGAACATCCATTTCTGCATAAAAAATGTGGTCACAATAATATTTAAAGAAAGATGATTATCAAATCACTAGTATGAAAAATAACATTTATATATAACAAATAATGAACAATATATTTTACTTAAACATTTGGGTGATAAATTTAATAAATCAAATAGGCTTAGAATAACATATTTTATAATTAAACAAAAATATCATTAGAAATGAAAAATATTTCATATTTTATTTCTAATGAAGAGATTTTATCTTAAATATAAAAATGTTATGTAATGAATGGTTGTGTTCTCCTCAAATCCATATGTGGAAGCCCTAACGACCAATGTGAAGGTATTTGGAGGTGGGTCTTTGGGAGGTAATTAAGAGTTAGATGAGGTCACCAGAATAGGGCCCTCATAAAGGGATTAGTGTGCTTCTAAGAAGAGGCAGAGAGACCAGAACATTCTCTTTCCCTCTCTGCCATGTGAGGACACAAGAAAGTGGCTGTCTGCAAGCCAGGAAGGGGCCTTCACAAGGAATCAAATTTGACACCTTGATCTTGGACTTCCCAGCCTCCAGAACTATGAGAATCTGTTGCTTAAGCCATCCACTCTATGGTATTTAGTTACAGCGGCCTGAGCTAAGACAAAAACCAACAGGGGTGGATTAGGATAACTTATGTAAATATTAGGAGCATGTAAGCACCTTAAAATTATAGTTACGTAAAAGGTTGAATAACCAATAATGCATTAAAAATTCCATAGCTACATTTATGATAGCAAAAGCAGTCCCAGAAAAAACGATATTCCATACTTGCAGGATAATCATAAGGTTCTAAATGGATTTTAAAACAAACAAACAACAAACTCTTGCCTCTAGTATTTTTTTTTTCTTTTGAAACAAATTAAAAACATCAAAACTGCTATTTCTCTAATTTAAGTGATAAATTTTATTTGCATTGTTGCTCAAATGACTTGTTCAATTCAGATTTTTGGTAAACTATTGAGCAACAAATTTTATTTGATTCCTAGAGTTTTGACTATGTCAACAGCTCAATTTGTCATTTGCACGTGGTTGTGCTTTTGTGAGTGTGTATATGTCTGAAAGAGAAAAAGACAGCTTGTGAGAGAGAAAGAAAGAGTGAAGCAATTGAGTGAGAGAGAGAGAGTGCCAGTGAAAGAGATTTGGAGGAGAGGGGCAGTAGAGGAGGACAGAATGAGAGAGAGAAAAAGGAAGAACAGTGGTGGGTATAGTGCATGGTAACCACTGAATACACTGAAGGATAACAAATAAACAATAGTTAATATAAGGAAAGTAACTTGCTTTGGGCTTCTTCCCTAACATTTGAAGATAATATTAAAATACTGAAAATATTATTTAATAACTCATTCTTTGATATATATATATATATGTTACTGTTGACATATTGATCTAAATGACCCATGACCCAGTCTATAAATGGTAATCCTTATATGCTTTAATTTTTCTTTTTTTAATTTCAGGTTTTTAACCTTTCACTCACAAATTTAGTAGTAAACACTTAGTGAGTGTTGTTATAATTATCTGTAGCTGAGTAATGAATTAAATGGAACAAATATTCATCATCTCAGACAGTTTCTGAGAGTCAGGAATCTGGGTGTGGCTTAGTTGAGTGTTGGCTTAAGATCTCTTGAGGTTGTCCTCCAGATGCCAGCCAGGGCTGTAGTCTTCTCAACTGTAGTTCCACTGGAGTTGACGGATCCCTTCCCAAGCGCACTCATTAGGTGTCTTCATAAGGCTGCCTCGCGACACGGAAGGCTTCCCCAAGGCAAGTGATGCAAGGGAGAGTGAAAGAGAGAGTCCAAGAAAGGTAGCCTACATATGAATGATCTAATACATCATATAACTTTGTAAGAATTATATTTTTCTCAGTAATCTAGCTAATGACAGCCACAAAGACATACACAAGAAGTAGCCTTTTGAGTTCACGAAGTTAGGACAATCAGTTGGTTTAGTTTAGCATCAGCAAACTGGAATTCAACTGATCTCTAGGAAGGAAAGGGTCACAGATAATTTTCAAAGCAGAAGAACTAACTGTTTAAACCTACAACACTACTTAGATCATCAAAAAAATGGCAAATCCAAAGTTCAAATACAATCATGTTATGATTCTTTCCACTAAAAAAAAAATTTTGTTCTACATTTGCATTTTGTCTCCTGTAGAATTATGAATAGTTGTACTACTGCTAAATTCATTTCAGATTAGTTTCTTATACTTTAAAAAAAACACCTGTAGGAATACAGAAAAGCAGAACAATGAATCTTTTGCATCATGCATTTCTTTAAATGTCCTCCTATGGACTCAGTCCAGAAGGCTATGCTGGGCAAATTTCGTAACATTAAGATAATGACTATCATACGTATTTTTCCAAATTTGAATGATGCACAGAGCATCTGTGAGGTAGCTGGGCACCATTCTCTAGTCAGATAAACAGTATTCAACTTGCTCAGTAGAACAATCACATTCGACAGGTAATTAATCTTAAGTTGAACCGACTGCTAAGGTAGTGATAAATTGCTTTGGCTCTCTAAACTACAAAGAATAGATCACATCTCATATGAGTTCTAGTGCACGAAACTTAAGCTTTCTTAGATCTCATAAATGTTTTATATCTTCACACTGTCCCTACTTCTGTATCAATGGAGAGGAAATAAATATGAGTTACTGTCAGAATTTGTGAACACAGAGAAGGAATTCAGAAAAAATTTTTAAAACTCCATATACATGTGTATGTATGTTTATAAAATTAAATTTTAATACTAGGTGGCATTTATTACATAATGACAAGGTCATTTTGATTATGGTTCCATTCATATTCTTCATATACAATTTATTACATATAGATAATATATTCAAATAAAATAGATTAATTTATATTTGAGCAGTCAGATATTTTACTTCTCTCTACTTAGCTGTACCTGGTGTTACTTAACACACATGATCCTGAAAATCTGAGTTGTAAATAAAAATTTTGCATAAATAGCATTTTATGTGAACTGGGAAAATTATGTGAACAAAACTTTCAGCAAGTTATTTTCATAAATAGAGTATCTATCTGCATTAGAAGCTCTCATCTGCTAAGTTCAAATATGGATAGGCTGTTTAATTGAGATTGATGGGTTTCTTGTTTAGACTTTTGGAATACTACAAGTCCCCAAATTTCTAACACTTTATGTTGTAAAGTTTTCCGTCAAAGTTAATTAAAATTTAATATATGTATTCCCTTTTCTTCCTCCAATGCTTTCAATGATCCTTTGGCTTCAACCACACCCCTACCCCCCACCCCCATAAGAACCCACACAGCTAACAATCATGAACTACTTATATGGCCTCAGACAAGCCACACTCACCTCCATATTTCCAGCGTCTTTCTTTCTGCTCAGAATGGCCTTTCCCTAATCTAGCACAATCTGACTCATTCTTAAAAATTCAGCTCAAATATTGCCCTCTCTGGGAAATCTGGAATCTCTTGATCTAAATTAGATGCCCCATTTTTGTATTTACTTAAAAATTTATTTTAACCCTTCACAGTCTTGCCTATAATTGTAGTTTGTTTTCCTACCCCATTCCTCATTAGACTGCAATTTCCTGGGGAAAGAAACCATGGCTTAACTGACTCTGCAACCCTGGCTATAGTGGAGTGACTAGCAAAGAGTAAATATTTTTAAAAAAGAAGAAAAAAGGTTGTATTAGTGGTAAAAATGGGAAGAGGGAGTGACTCTGCTTCAAATCTCTGCATCTCAGATCCTAATAAAGAGAACAGAGCAATACTAAACAGGTGTTCAGGTGTATTTCTTAATTGCCAAAGTTCGGGAGTGGTCCTTGAGTAAAATATCTGTATATCAGGTGTTCATAGGTCAAGAAATGTTTAAAGAAAAGCAATATTAAGATGCCCCTCAGGGAGGCAGAAAGAAATTTCTCTCTCATTGTTTAAAATCTGCATATGTATGCATTGCTAATAAGTGTATTAGGATTTTATGCAGGGATTCTGAATCCTTTAAGGAGACCAAAGGCTATTTAATAAACCATTTTTGTTAAAAACAGGCTTCCCAAAGGCCTTGCACAGGTTGTTAAATACTAAGTCAATTCAGGTTTGATACAGAGCCGCCTCTAAGAACACAAGAGAGAGTTAATTAAGTGCGTTAGTGACCTGTTTGCTAAGAATTATGTTCCTGATTGGGAGGAAACTTGGACAGAGGCACTTTAGAGAGACTGTTGCAGACACACCGGGTTGCCATGCTTTTTTTCTCCACTTTTCCTTTGGGAAAAGAAAGGCACATAGACCACCAAAAAAGAATGAGGACAGTGAGATACTTCATAGAGTAAAGAAAAATTATTTTGTATTTACAAAACGATTGGTCTGTTTATTAGGTAGTGAGGAATATATATTGGTTAACAGTATAATTCATTAAAGTATTTGGAAGTCACACAGGACAGCAGAAAAAGAGAGCATGGATTGCTACTAATATCCAAGTTATAACTGACTTTTCAGGAAATCACAGGTTAGGGATTTTCAACTAATTCTCTAGGTGAGAGAAATAACTTGGCATAAATTAAATGAGATATTCTTCACCATTCTTTTAAATGGTTTAATAACAGGTTAAGTTGTGAAAGTTAATATTAGAATTAATATTTTTTAAATTTCACAATTTTAATAAATACTTCAATTCTTACAGAGAAAATATTATGGCCTTGATACTCTGCTTTGCGTTCTGTTTAAATAAGGCTTGCCATCATGCTCCATGCTGCCCACACCTCAGGGACCACCATCACTAACTAGGTTACAACTGATGTTTCTGTAAGCATGAGACACCTAAGAAAAATTAATCAGTATTTTCAGCGTGTTCCATAAATGCAGCTTTATTAGTAACGATGATGTTTATACTTAAAGACCAAGTACTGGTTCTTCTCCATAGCAGATGAACTTCCTGGATTACAGTTCTACTTATATTCCATTGGTCAAAGTTAATCCTGTTAAAAACAAATAAAAAAAGACATACACCTTGTTTGGAGACATTATCTCCTGAAATGCTTTTCATTTGTCTATTAAATAAATATATATTAAATGCAAGCCTGTCCTCGTTGATTATTACAATCTACCTGGAAGGTCAGATTTCATAGAAGTCCTAGAAGTATGGTGAGTGCTCTGAAAAAGAAGAATCAGGTGGAAGTCCCCTTGTCCTGTAGAGTTTGGTCAAAATAAAACTGCCGGAGGAGCAGGTGACCACTTGAACAAGAACGGAAACAAAATTTAAGGAAGCTGAAGCTCAACTACAGTCTTTCTAGAACTAAATAAACATATTGTAACCAAAAAACTTATGTAAGGCAATGGAAAAAGAAGACATTCCCTTCTGAGACCTCATTTAGTGACTGAAATATCAAGTAAAGGAAATAAATTAAAGCACAGAGAGAAAAAAACAAAAAATAAAGAGATAAAAATTACCAGAAAACAAGATAGATTTGGAAAATGAATCCAGGAGACATAATTTGCAAATAATGGAATTTCCAGACTGACGAAAAGGAAGAGATGGAATAGAGACAGTAACTATGCAATAACTTTAAAAAACAAAAATAAAAAACCCCTAAACTGAAGAATGACTCATTTCTGCAGATTGAAACAGCTTGCTGAGCTCTAAGCAAGGCTGATACAAGGGGATGCATATCTAAGGATTCACACATCTAAGGGATTTATGCATAAAGAGATGCTTAAAACATTAATCACTAAATTGGTCAATAAATATGGTTAGCTTAGAATGGAAATATTTTAAACTATTTGAATACTTATACTATTCATTATTCTTTTGTTTTTATTTGTTTTACAAAAAAATATATATTTATTTCCTATGGCTACTGTAACAAATTATCACAAACTTGAAGAATTAAAACAGAAATTTATTCTTTCCCAGTTCTGGAGGCCAGAAGCCCAAAATCAGCATCACTGGCCTGAAATCAAGGTGATGGCAGAACTACATTTTCTCTGGAGGCCTCTTTCCGGTTCTGGTGGTGGCTGACACTCCTTTGCTTATAGCTGCGTCACTCCAATCCCTTCCTCTGTTGTCACATTGCCTCCTCTTCTTTTTGTGTCAAATCTCTCTGCCTCTCTCATAATGACACCTGTGATTGCATTTAGGATCCACCCAGATAAACTGGCATAATCTCCTCATCTCAAGATCATTAATTTAATCACATTTGCAAAGAATCCTTTTTTCCAGCAAGGTAATATTTACAGGTTGGAATTAGGACATGATAACTTTGGGGAGCCATCTTTCAGCCTACTACAACATGCATTTCTTTATCTTTATTTCATAAAAAATGAGAAGATTATTTTCAGTATGAAATAAGAAAAAGGATTTGGGGCTTTTACATAAGCACTATTATTAGAAGCCATTAAAATTTTTACAGAAGTAAGAGACATGATCAAATTTTTATTTTGAAATAACTATGGCTACATTGTAGAGAATGGCTTTGGTTGGGAATAGGCATACAAGAGACGATACTGGGCGGTCAGGTCAGAGGCTGCTGCAGTCCTGGATGAGCAAAGAGAGTGGTTCAGACTGTCACTGACTAGGTGCCTGGAGAAACTCAAAGGTGGGTTTGGAAGCAATTAACTGTTTTTCCAGGTTGTTTCTCTTCCTTTTGTGTGTTAAGGAGATGTAACCACCAGCCATCCTGAAACTGAGCAAGCCTCACCACAAGAGCTATGCCCATGACCTTTGCCTTATCTTTAATGCAAAGATCTCTCCAGGAGGAGCTTAGGCCTCATAATGCGGGCACATGTTCTCCAACTGAGCCTGTGCAAGTGAATGCCCACCTCTCCCTTTTGAATATTCATTCCCCAACCAAATAAAAGTTCCTGCTTTCCTTTGTTCAGGGACACCATGACTTTGGAAATGATTCCTCATGGCCTCCTATTTGTTGCAGATACACTTTACTTTGTGAGACAACTTCCACTGGTGTAGAGTCCTTATTTAACTCACCAGGAGGCGAGCCCACTTGGTTCAGTATCAAGACTAGGGAGAAGTCACGAGTGAACTTTTCATGTAACTAAAGTTTACCCCTTAAAATGTTAAACATATGTAGGTCGTTTTTGAAATTACACTCTTTCTATGTTTTTATATTCCCTAGCCTTCTAGAACAATTATTTTACTATTACTTGACCATTCCTCAATTATTCTTAGTCATGTCGGCCAGCCTCCTGATGAAATGACTGACACTTTGGTGTCTTCTCTTGATGTGCACCATTTCTTCTCACTTTGGCCAATTACAACAGTTTAGAAATTCACTTCATCTCTAATCTGCTATTCTTACAAAGAAGTGGAAGGAAAAATCAGTGAATCAGTGAGCCTACGTTTTTAATTCAGTTATTTAATGATGCCCAAAGGCAAGGCACTGCTTTTTTTTTTTTTTTTTTTGCCAGGAAGATCAGCCCTGAGCTAACATCCATGCCAATCCTCCTCTTTTTGCTGAAGAAGACGGGCCCTGAGCTAACATCTATTGCCAAGTCTCCTCCTTTTTTTCCCCTTTTTCTCCCCAAAGCCCCAGTAGATAGTTGTATGTGATAGCTGCACATCCTTCTAGTTGCTGTATGTGGGATGCGGCCTCAGCATGGCTGGAGAAGGGGTGTGTCAGTACGCGCTGGATCCGAACCCGGGCCGCCAGTAGCGGAGTGCACGAACTTAACAGCTAAGCCACGGGGCCAGCCCCAAGGCACTGCTTTTAAGGAAGCTCTGCATCAGATTCTTTTCCAGTTCCATCTCAATTTGGGATAATGTTTATAGATACTGAGTTGTAAAATACCCTTCTTCGGATCCAACAGACTAAATCAACACGTTGTTGTTATTGTTTTTAATTATCTTTTTTGAAGACATTGGCTCCTGGATAGTTGAATAATTAGTTGGAAATTATACATATTTATCTGATAACTAAGAGGCCAGAGGACTGGAAGTAGTGGGTCATAAATGCATCTATTCACTGAATGATACTGTATCTAGTCATAGAACTTGACTTCCCCATTGATGGCGAAAAGCTGTCTTTTCCCCACTGATTTATGTACTTAAAGAGTTAAAACACAATTGGATAATTGTGATCACAGGTGAAACCATAAGGTATGATACAAGCGTGTTGGTCGAGTCAGGACAACAGCAGCACCCGGCACTTATTTAGCACCTACCACGTGACAGGGAACTGTGTTAGGGGCTGTACAGGCGTCATTTTAACTTAATTTACAGAGACTTATAAATTATGTGTTGTTATTTGCCATTTCATATATTCGGATTCATCCAGCTAATTTTAATTTTCCTTCAAATGTCAGCTTAAACGCCACTTTTTTCAGGCCTTTCTGATTCTGAAAACAGATTAATCACCCCCGCTCTTTACTCCTGAAGTTCTCAGTACTTCTCTGCTATCACCCCGTAAGTATTTGCTTACTGCCTGTATTCACCAAAAAAACAGAAAGTTTCATGACAACAGAGATCCTGTCTGTCTTATTTTTATAACCGCAGACACAGAACTCATTCATAAGGTAGTGAGTACATAAACTTATCTACAGGCCCATAAGGAGAAACAGAGCAAGGATTCAACTTAGATCTATTTCTAAAACTTGTATTTTTAATCACTAGAATATTCCATTCCTTAATGGGATAGAACATTACTATTTGTTTAAACTAAATATTTTTCATAAATTGAAAGTCTGCTAGTTTTTTACTAGATGGCTATTATCAATAACTTGTTAACAACAAATCAGACAAAATACTTCAGTCTTAAATGAGTTAGAAATAGTACTATGAAATTTACTTTTTATCATTTTTCAAGTATTAATAGACAACAATATTTTAATTTTATAACTATGATAGTAAATGCCATAAAAGAGCTAAAATGACAAGATAAAAATTCAAATTACTGAAGACTGCACATTTTATATGATAGGAAAATAGAAATGAGCTCATATCTGCCCCTACTAGATGTTAATGGTAAGATCTTATTAATAGTAGCATTAACTCAAACATTAAAAAAGAATAAAATTATGTCCAGTTGGTATTCACATTGTAAGTGAACATAATATCTTAAGTTGAGTGTATTCTAAAAATAATTTACTGGTTGAAATTACAGTTACTTTTTAACCCAAAATTACATTTATTATTTCATTTACTCATTTACTTATTATACATCCTGCATGTCTTATTCTAAACAGCCAATAATTATTGCTTAAAAGACTATTTTAATTTGGTACATTTTCCTCATAGTAAAACTAAAGAAATCTATATTTATAAAGTTTGTTAGTGGAATATTTATACCTATCTATAATCTTTTACAATATTAAAACATAATTTTAAAGAAAATTCATATAATGATATTTAAGTAATTTTATATAACTATTTTAACCATATGAATGTGCCTTTCTTTAAGTCAAACTTCTTATATTTTGTAAATTTTGTGAAATTAATAAATGTGCTCTTGATTTATTCATCATTGCTTTTTTATTAATACACACTTGTGTATGTGTGGTGGTGCTGGGGAGATTGTTGAAAATATTTAAATCTGTCTTGTATATACAGACATAGACTTTCTATTTCTGAATAGATATATACATACATATACACACATTTAATTCGTTTATATGTATATATATACATTTAATACATTTATGTATACACATTTATATAAGATATATACACATTTAAAAATGCTTAGTATTTAATAGGTTTAAAAATACTTATGTATATCTCATAGTGGCACTTTTCCAAGACGTTTCAGACACCTATGAATTCAGGTTTTCTACCTGAGTTAAATTTAAAGGTAGTAGCTGGACATTTTATGTTAAAGCAATCGCAACTTATGATCAAGAGATCAAGTTTACAGAAAAATTCTAATTATTCTGTGCAATCAGATTATATCAACAGTATTTTGTGCATATGAAAACACTAGCATCATAGAGAGTTATAAATTGTGGCATATGCTCTTCTCTGTCCTTGAGAAATATACAGTGTATTCATAGCTCTCTCTCACAGAAAGGCTGTATGTACAAAGTAAAACATCAGAGAACTTCCATTCCTACAGCTGTTTCTGAGAAGTTTCTTACTTATAGGTCTTGTTTTATCATATGAGGTGATTCTGTGATGCCAGCCACAGCTGAGCGATGGGTAAGTGGGAGCAGCTTCGCCCCAAAGCTGACCTTGGCAGAAGCAGAAGGAGAGACCATTAGTGAGGGCACTAACTTTGGCATTTTATACTAGATAGTAACTTGCCAAATCAATAAAAATTTCCCTCAACAAGTCTAAATATCAACTGTCCCAAATATATGTGAACGAGTTTACAGTAGCTATTAGATACTGCATACAAACATTGGTGAACAGAGGACTTGACGTGATAGGAACAATGTGACAACAGAAGCCAATCCTAAGCAGAGGTTACCAGCTAGAAAAAGGAAATTGAGGGAAGTTAGGCAATAGCAGAGGAAAAAAGGCAGATAAAGAAAAGCAGCTCAGAAGAGGAGTCAGGAGCGTGGCAGGCTAATGTTGTGGCTGCTGAGTGTTAGACCATGGGAGCCGCGGTGATAGACTAAAGAGAAGGAAGAGTTGTCCAGTTCACCACGAGTTCTCTCCTGGAGTTGCCTTGCACCAGCTTGCAAGAGCTGACTGTGCTCGTCTTTTCCTAACTCCAAGTTCAGTGACTTGGCTTGCTAGCTTGAAACTGGCCACGGCGGAGCAAGAACACCACAGAAATTGGCAAATGCTATACATCAGTTTTTTTTCCTTTTAAAGAGCTGATTATTAAACATTTAACCAGCACACCACTGCTTCCAGCTATTTTGCTTCTGAGACTACTTCTTTTCCTCCTTAATTCCCTGTTTTATTTATAAAATAAATTCACTTTTACTGAGGTAGCTTGAGTTTTTTCCTATTCCCAACATCCTGAAAAAACTGGATGCAATTTTCTAGGTACTCTTCCCATTCAGTGAGATTCATTGCAAGTCGATTATTGATCAGGTACTTTAGACAATGCATTATGCACAACTGATTCTGAGATAAATAATATATCATGCTTACTTTCACATCAATTACAGTCTAATGGAGAGGCAGACAGAAATGATTCCAATGCACTGTCATGGGTACTATAATTGAGCTTGTTTTGAGGTGTAGAGAGGATAAAAACAAAAGCAAGATATCATTCACTACTTAAGAGGAGGTGTTGGTGTCTGGAAATATTGCTTAGAGAATATGATAATGGATCTTTGACTTTAAGGATGACTAAGTTTTGATCACACAGATGACTTAAGAGGAGGCACAAGTTCTTCCAATAAAGACAAAAAAGGATTTAAGAGAAAAGGGATTAGAGGGAGGATGTGGAATACTAAAAGGTCATGACAAAACGGAGAAAAGTCAGAAACAATAGTCTGAAATATCATTAAGTTTTCTCTCCCTCCAAACAGTTTATCCTCCTTAATCATCACCATGAGACATGTGAACTTCTCTCAATTTACCATCTTAGTCATGCTATTGTAGTATTTTTGTTAGTTTCTTATTCAACACAGTGTTTTTAATCTCTTGGAGAACAAGATCTACATCTTCCTCATTTTAGCATCCTTGACAGGATCGGGCACAACAACCTATAGTTAGAAGGGCCAAGTGTATAGCTGTTGACTTGAACATAATGATGTGAAATCATTGAGCACATGATGGAAAACAATTACAAATCACATTTAGTTTGGCATTGATAGGGTTCAGGACACGTTACCACAAAATACGGCACCTTGGCAATATCTCAAGTTGAAGGAAGTTGAGAAATGGCAGGTGCAGAAAGGACTCATAATCTTCTCCTGAAGCAGGTCATAAAACCCTCAGGTGAAAGGTGCTCTCCCCATACCCAGAGTAAAGGAGCATCCTTATCTCCGAAGATGAAGGGACACAGAGAGGATTCTGAAGGAAGAGTTTCTACCAAGTTTCCCTCAGGTTTACCACACTTAGTTCATACTCTTTGTCCTATCATATCTTTCCATGACTTTCCACTCTTCATCAAACCTAGCATAAAAACACTCAGGTTTAACCATTTCTTTGGGTCTTCATTTCCTTATGAAGGCTCCTGTGTCACGTAAAATTTATGTTAGATAAATCTGTATGCTTTTCTCTCATTGATCTGTGACAGGGATTCCAGTAGAAAACTCAGAAGGGTAGAGGAAAACGTTATTTGCCGCCCTCTATAGCATCATAATAAAGCTAAAATTGTTTATTTTAGAAATAGTAAAATTAAGGATGAGGTGCATAGACTTCATAGCTGCTATCTAAATTGTATTTAAGGAATTCAATCTATTTGAATTTTTTTAGAAATTATCACTTATCACTTATAAATGTCTTTGACTATTTGTTCTTTGGATGGTAAACATTTTATTTCCCCTAACATAAAAGTCTTATTTTTTATTCTGTAATTAGAATGTTTTAAATTACTAAACAATTTCTCCATTAGCACACCAAAGATAAAAACCACTAATTTTTTTCACCTCACATCTTTATTATTTTGACTACAAAAATATAAATTTTGACTACAAAAATATAATTCAGTTCTTTTTCTCTTGATGGGAGCAAAAGAAACAGGGGCTATCATCCATGTCAATAATCCTCTTTCCCATTTTGAGCTTTGCCTACTATATGTTTTAAACCACATTTAAATGTAGAGAGAAGTATCAAGCTGTCGAAGGAATAACTCCGCAGCCCCTGTAATGCTCTCCCTGGCTCAGCTCACCGCTGTTAAAACTGAATGAGGAGTGCAGCAGCTCGTCTCTGCCTCTGTACCTGGAGTCCCCTGAGACTAGCTCCCTAATTAGCAACTTGATGTGGATTCTTTGCTCACTTGCAATCTGGCATTTTTCTGCCTCCTTGGTTCTATGGATCTGTGACCAAGATTCTGGCACGCTACCTAGAACCAGAGCTTTATTACCTCTTACCCAATCCCACTTTAAAAGTAGGACAAAGTAATAACAACTCACGATAAATCTTTTTATAAAAGGAAATGATTTTTTTATGATAAGAGAGGAAAAAAGGTTACCCTCAAATTACTTAAAGTTTTAACCTGGGTTAAAATCTGAGTTTTCATAAATTTATTTTTGGTTTAAACAGTATATTCATATCAGTGGAAAAAACACATATAAGCATCCTCTGTGTTCCTTGTTTCATCATTTTAACATTATGTTCTCCTATACTTTCAAGAAGTACTTAATGAAATTTAAGTACTTTTATTCAATAAGTACTTAATGAAAATGTAAAATATTCCAGGCACTTTGCTAGGTAGGTATTTCAGAGTATACAAAAAAAATGTATGTATGTGGTTCTTGTCCTCTCAGTTCAAAATTTGACTTGAGAACTCAGAATATAATTTTCACATCTTTCAATTATTTTAAGAAAATTGTAAGAAAATTAATGTGTGCGCATATCATAAGTACTTCAAAATTTAAAGTAGACGCTATTTGGCACATGACATAAAACTGTCAGTAATAATTGGACACAATGTCATCAAACAAGTCTACAGATTGCTCAGAAACTTAGACACTGAAAACAGACCATACTAGCTAAATTTCATTTAAAAACTTAAATTGATTATTTTGATGCATGTTACTCTTCAAGAAGTATCCTGAAAAATGTTGAAAAGTTGCTTGTATTTCTATGTATAGGAATTAAATATAGACACAAATGTTATGTTAATGAAATCATTACAAAGTTATTCAAACCATAGAGATGGTATTTGGCATTTGGAACGTAACAATTTGATATTAAATATTTTCTTCTGTATTTTAAAAGCTCGGTTTTTAGGTAAAATGAAAATATATTCTGAGTATAATGGGAAATATATTTTAGAAATGTAAGTTCTATGCTGTATACAATTTAGCCAAAGGAGCAAGTATTGTTGGATTTTTTTCCCCTGCGTTTAACTTCATTAAGGTAACTGATAGCTCTTTTATTCACAAATTACTTTAGGAGGTTCAAGTTTTTGTTTATTTTGTTTAGTACATATCACAGTTAACAGTGTTTGCATTGCAAATAGTTGTCTTTCCAAGTCTGTTGATACCTCAGTTGGGTTTTCTTTCAAATTTAAGTAGGCAATTTGGCCATTTATGTGAGAATACAGTACTAAACAGAACATGTTCATTTTTCTTGTTTTTAAAATATGTGTAGAAGCACTGACAACACAAGAGACAAGCCTTCTCCAGCTTTTTAGCATCTGCCAGAATAGGTTGCTAATGAAATCAAGCTAATAGGTTTGAGTCATTTGAATCCAAATTTAACAAGTATTTACTAACTATTGTGTAAAATACACTGCTAGATGAGACGGCAAATATAGAGAGAGCACAATAATGCCATATAGGAGGGTGGAGTGTATAAGGAAGATATGGAAGATAAACAGGCCAATAATTATAATAACAGAGAAAACGTTCTATAAGAAGCTAAGAGATGTATTTGAAATAGACCATTATTTGTCCACCAATATCTACTCCCTTTTTTTCCTAGTAACACAAATCTGATGTTATTTGGAGTCGCAATGTATCTAATTACCAGATTACATTTTTCCAGCCTTCTTTGCAGTGAGGTTTGGCCAATGACACCCAGCAGAAGTGTTCTGTGGGGTTTCCAGAGCGGCTCCTAATATGAAGCTGACTCAGCTGGCAAGTATGTCTCTTTCCTCCTTCCCCATTTCCTCCCTATTACTACCTGGAACACTGCTGTGAAGACAAGAACTTCACTAGACTATGATAAGGTGACCTTTAATACAGAAGCTGGAGATGAGGAAAGCAGAATAGAATGATAATAGGAGTCAGGGTCCCAGAAATTTGCAGGAACAGCCCTACTTACCTACTATGGGCTGCTACCTCCAGACCAATTTTATGTGTAAAAATAAGTACAATCGTGATGAATAAATAAAAAGCAATAGGATATATTGTAGTATATGAGGAAGCCATTTGGTTTAAAACTAATTCGGCCTGACCTTGTTTTTCCAGAAAGGCTGGATGTGGCCCGTCGAGCATGCATTGTACATCTGCTTTAAACATTTACAATGTCCCAAAGCCAAGAATGATGCTCTTAAAGATAGGGATGTTGCCTCCCCCATATTAGCATTTCTTTAAGGATAAGCATTTCTTCCCAGAAACTAAGGATTACTGACTTGCTATGCTCACCTTGTGACCACTGATCTGCTGTGCTAGCAAAGCATCTTGTGGCAGTAGTAAAAGAGATAGTCCTGTCATATGTGATGGCTGCTTTTTTGTTCCAAGATGGTATATAACGACTCTGTATACTCCACTTCTCTGGAGAGCTTCCTTCCTTGGTGGAAAAGTTCTCCTGGCTATAGTCCTCAAAATGGCTCATAATAAATTCACCCCACTTTTGATTTATGGGTTGATTATGCATTACTTGCATTGACATTTCTTGGTGTAGTCATGGCAGGATTTCAGAGAAACCCACTGGAGACCACCTGGAATCTACACTGAACCAGCATTTGGTACCAACAGGGACCCATTGAGTGCCCCCGGATCACTGCATTTCTTCAGGTGACCCTGGTGAGTTCTTCTGAAATCCAGACCTCCTTATTTTAAGTCGATGATCCAGAGTTTATCTGAGCTGTTTCAAGCCGTAAGACTAGGTGTCTTAAGGGGGTACCAATACATAACCCAGGTAAGAGGAACCTAGGAGGAATATTCTAGGCCAGGGGAGCATAGGGGGAGCTTTGGAGTGAATGGGACAGGCTGACCTTTTAATTTAGGTTTAAATTGGAAAGAATTGTGCCTATAAAATCTGAACAAATCATTAGACAGAGAAATGAGAGTCTGAACTTGTTCAGCTCCAAAGAGAAGGGATACCAGCTCCGTCCAGTGGAAAGGCCTTCTTAGGTGACTGAGAACCTTGTGGAAGTGTCGGAGGATCAATCCTCAATCCTCGTGATGTGTAGTGGTCCCACAGGGAACTCCATTGTTATTCATGATAATTAATTAAAGGCTCCTCCAGGGACATGCATATGAGGAGTGGTCTTCCTGCACTCCAAGCCCCCACAGCAGAATTAGACTGCCGGCAGGAGAAACCAAGGCACATAAGAGAGTGTTTACAAGCTTTCTTTAGGGCTTAACACTCACAAGCAGCATATTTTTGATCCACTACACTGTCCCTAGAAATTGTTCAGGCTTTATAGTAAAACGAATCTAAAAGAAAAACAGGAAATTGCACTTCTAAAAGCCGACCAGTTCCCAAATGAGTAGCACCCCCCTGACCCCGCCTCCAGCCCCCTTGGAACTCCAGCTGGCTTCCTGCTGAGACTTGCAAGTGCTTAACAAAATGGGGATAACTGTAAAGGCTGGCAAGATAACCTGGGATAGTTTAAAATAACAGAGAAAACTTTCAAGAGTCAAGTGCGCCACCTTCCAGCATAACTGCTCAAAAACTAAAGGATCCGGAAGCTGTAAAAATTTACAAAGAATAGCAAAATCTTACTAAGCTTGTTTCAAATCCTGAGAGCTTGGCTTGATAATCCTCAGATTGGAGACCCCAAAATACGGTTCAGACAAAAATGCAGTTGCACCTGATTCTGTGGTCAGAGATGGTCGGACAGAAATGCAGGTCACACTCCATTCGTGGCTAAGGGTCCTACCAAACTGCCGTCAGCCTCAGGGGAATCACATTGGTCATTAGAAGGAAAGTTCTGATTAGATAAGATCATTTAAGTACACTTAAAAGCAAAAACTTTAAAATTCCAAAATAACCTTATTGAAAGCTTTGTTGCAAAAAAGTAATAAAAAATTAAGTTATAAAAGGTACCTAAAAGAAAAATACATTAGGTCATAGCTTTACAGGCACCCCCGTAATCTACCTTCAAAGGAGGGCCCAATATGAGCCCCTCTCAGAGTTAATGAGACTGAGAAATTTTCTGGGAAACTGCTATGATAAAGATTAATGAAGTTGTTCACTTCTGCCAGCTGAAACCTGACAAGATTATTTGAAAGGATTCAGCAACTTATAACCAGAAATTCAGCCAAACTGGAAGCTGATATTCAGAGCCTGGTAAGAATTTTTTTCCCTGGCCTTTTTCTCTATGTCAAAATAAAACTAAGCATCCAGAGGGAAACAAACAAATTATGGATGATGTAGTTGGACAGGTAGATCAGCCTATAATGTTGTTTAAGTTACAACCCAAATTTCTGAGGAATTAAGAACTGTCCCCAACTTACAAATTTTTGCAAAAGCTCTAGAGCTAGTTCAGATTCCACTTATTTCCTTTATCTCAAAAGGCTTATAGCCTCTCTGGGAACTGTTATCTAGCCCATCACCAATTCCTAAGACTGAAGGGGAAAAAAAGGAAAAAGGAAAAAGGAAAGAAAAATGGCCTTAAGTACACCCTTGCCCAAAATCTAGCATCTTGAGTGTCTTCTCCACAAAAATTAGTAGAAAAAGCTTAAAAAAAAATTTGGATTCATAACTAGTGAGCTTTGTGTTACAATACTTGGTTCACGGCAGTAATTTTAAAGCAATAGCTGTGGAGTTTCTGTGTATGTGTGTCTATATATATGTTATATACGTGTGTGATTTTTTTTTAATCTCTGGATGGTATAATTTCCAAAAGAGCTCTATTCAATTGGCTTAAAGTAAGCACTTATATAAATGTAATGGAAACTAACCCAAATGTCTTTCAAGTTAACATGATATAAAATAATCTTTGGTAAGTAACAGCTTATTTAAGTTTGTTGGTTTGATTGAAATAGGAATGTGAGTTGTCAACATTGGATAAGATGCAAACGTGCAGCCTTTATTCTACCCAGGTTTATGGTCAAATAAGCTCATACTATCTCTGTTACAAAACTTGTTAGCAAAATAATAACTTGGAATGATAGCTAATTTTGCCTAATATCTCATGAAATCTTGGAGGCAATCTAAATAATTATTGGGAACAAGTAAACTAAATAAATGTGAAAAAGATAAAGTTTTGTGAACTTTTAAACAATAATTAAGTGTTATGGTACATGTATTTAAAATAACTTCAGGGGGCTGGCCTAAAGTATGACCTAAAATAACTTCAAGGTGGCTGAGTGGTTAAAGTTCTGTGTGCTCCACTTTGGCGGCCCAGGTTCACAGGTTCAGATCCCGGGCATGGACCTACTCCACTCATCTGCCATGTTGTGGAGGCATCCCTCATACAAAATAGAGGAAGACTGGCACAGATGCTAGCTCAGGGCTAATCTTCCTCAAGCAAAAAAAAGAGGAAGATTGCCAATGGATGTTAGCCCAGTGTGAATCTTCCTCACCAAAAAAAATAAAAATAAAAAAGCAACTTCAAAACCTTTTGGTAACAACAAATTATTGCATTATTTAAACATTAGATTTTATTGGCATTCCATCATAACAACTGACATCTAGTAAAAATGAAGTTCCAGAAAAAAAAAAAAAAACCTTTTGGTAACTTGAAACCTTAGAGTTTTGCTAAATTAGGTTAAATGATAAATTTTATTGAGTATCTAGGTCATTTCCACATAAGATAAAATATTAGAACTTAATTACTAAACATACACTTATCTACCTTTAGTTTCTTATTAAAGAGAAATTAGAAAAATACTTCAGTTTATTGATAAACATATTTTGCGCCATGCTGAGAAAATTTTCTATGAGAAAGCACATGTTTCTAGACAGTATTTGTGGCTATGTCAGTCCACAGGATACCAATATAAAAAATTGAAGAAAGTAAGATGTATGTTTTTAGTAAAGAAGATTTAAGGAATAGAGATATTTTTGTTCGTTTTGTTAAGAAAGACAAATTTGTCCTAAAGTATTAGCAGGGAAGAAAGAAGGCAAATTCTGAATGTAAAAAGAAAGTTATAAAGGGTTTGTGGAAGATGAACCCTGAAGAAAGAATTTTGTGCACGGTCAAGTTGGCTAAAATTAAAATGAATTTAATTAAGTGAATAAGTTTTAATATTAAAAGTAAGCTGGTTCAAACATTAGAATTTTTTTTGTCTTAAAAGGATAATTTTCCTGAACTTTTAGTTTGCTCTTGATAAAAACATTATGAAAGGTTATTTTTTTTACTTTTGAGTAGTCTACCAGAAGGGTAGAGATTTTACGTTTTATCAAAGCAAATGTCTTGTATTGTTTTATCAGCTCTTTAATCACAGGAGCTGGGGTTTTTTCTTATAGCTATTTTAATTTTCTGTATTTGCCTGAAAATCTTTAATTGTCAACCATGATTGAATGGATAACTAAGCATTGTTTCACAGTCACCACTGTTTCACAGGGACGCAAGATTAGCAAACACTTGATCTTGTTTGACCAAGTGCTTTAAAACCTTTCAATATTTTTGACAAGCTGCCCCCAAATTCAAATCTTCTCTCTTTCTATAAAGAGGAGGATACTAAACTAATTACACTTGTTTGGTGTAAGGAAACCATTTCATGGGTCACAAGGCCCCTTTCCCCTTCATAAGGGACCTTTTGAGGTATGGCAATTAGACTTTGTTCAAATGCCACCATCTAAAGGATAAATATATCTTGGTAATGATCTGTATGCTCTCACATTGGGTTGAGGCCTTTCCTTGCAGAAGAGCAATGGATTCTTTAGCAGCAGATAAATTATTATTGGAAAAGATAATTCCTGTTTGAGGAATTCCTACCTAGTTACACAGTGAGTGGGGAACTCATTTCACCAGGCAAATAATTAAATCTATTTGTGACATTTGGCCAATAATGCAACATTTTAACTAACGGCACCATCAAAACTCAACTGGCAAAGCTATAAGAAGCATTTAATCACTCAAGGCCAAAAACTCTTCCTGTAGTGCTCCTCAATCTTAGATCTACACCCTTTGGTAAACATCAGCTGTCTCCTTTTGGAATAATCACTGGACGGCCTATGCAATTAGACAAAGGAATGTATGAACCAACTATGCTTAAAGGAGATATCCTACATTGTTGTCAAAATCTCATTAAGATACTTAAAAAAAATGAGAAGTTGGTAGCTGACTCTTTTCACAGTGAGCTCTCAGAAGATGAAGACCTTAAGGGTCATGGACTACAACCTGAAGATTTTGTTTACTAGAAAAGACATCAGATAAAAGACTATTTGCAGCCCCACTGGAAAGGACCATACCATGTACGCTTAACCAATTCATGTGTTGCAGAATCAGGTGTGCCAGAAGGTGGTTTCAGTTCCTATTTCTGATACCCAACACTAACTAACTAAGACAAATAACACCAAACCAGGATGAGAAGAAGAGGGCATCTGTTGTAGACAGCTGTCCCAAGATTCCAGACCAGGCCTGTATTCCCAGCCTTTTATCTCCTCATTTAAACCCTTGTAATGCTTAAACCATATACCCATATACAATTTTATAATTATTCCACTTGAGGTTTTCAGAATACTATCATACTTAAAAAATAATAATAATAATTAGTTTGGAACAGACTTGTCTTGAAGGCCAGGAACTTATTGGGTAGCTCCTAATGGAACTCAATGGCTGTGTGGAATAAACCTCTGGCTTTGGCTACCACCCAGATGGCTAGGATGCTGCACTCTGGGCTTCCCTTGGATGCAGAGATGGAGTCTCCCTGAGCTAACATCAGTTGCCCATCTTTATCTCCTTAAGGCCAGATGGACTTGTTCATTGTCCCACTGGTATGACCACGTAGTGGCTATGTTTGCTCCTTCTTTGGGGCTAGAAGATGTCATATCACATACAGAAGCTCTGACTAAATTTGCTTAACACACTCTTAAAATTTTTTTTTTTTTTTTTTTTTTTTTTTAATAATTTTATTTATTTATTTATTTTCCCCCAAAGCCCCAGTAGATAGTTGTATGTCATAGTTGCACATTTTCTAGTTGCTGTATGTGGGACGCGGCCTCAGCATGGCCGGAGAAGCAGCGTGTCTGTGCGCGCCCGGGATCCGAACCCGGGCCGCCCGCACCGGAGCGCACGCACTTAACCGCTAAGCCACGGGGCCGCCCCTTAACACACTCTTAATGATAAACAAGAACAGCCCTATTAAATACTGAAATGTCTTTAATGAGAAAGGCTGTCCTTCAAAATAGAATGGCCTTAGATATTCTAACTGCATCTCAAGGTGGTATATGTGCAACCACTCAAACTTAATGCTGTGTTTTTACACCTGATGAATCTTCCAATGTGTCATCTCTGCTAAAGCACATGAAAAAGTAGGTGAACACTTTAAGTGATCCTACACCCAGTCTTGATTTGTTTGGTTGGCTCCCTTCAGGTACTGGCTCCCTTTTGCAATCTGGATTGCAATTCCTATTTATCTTACTCCTTGGAATTCTTGTATTAGTCATAATATTCAAACTAATTACTACTCTCTTTACTCAGTGTTGTAAGACTGGGATGCAGGCTGGAGTAATGATTGCTCAGTGGCTTGAGATGGCCGATTAATCTTACAACCCCGGATGAATTTCTTTTTCTGATAAAGACTATGCCTAAGAACTTATTTTAAAACTAATCTTTCCAAATATTGAATTATCATCATTGTTACCATACCTGTTCTATAATTGTAAACAATGTAAGCATAAGGATTCACGCAAAAGCACATGTACAATGTTTGTGTGACAATCTAAAATTAACTGAAAAATGATATAACCTATGAAACTCTTCCCCTGTTAATATATTCCTCTATGCTTGTCCACTATATCTGACCATTTTCCCCCAATATGAATAACTGGGCAAATAAATGAGAAAAAAGCCTAGCACTCAGGGACATGATGGACCCAGGGCAGGCAGCAACCACCCTGGCACCAAGGGACAATACTTTGATCATCAATGCTTTCTATTGAAAGATTACTGATCAAAAAGGGAAAAGTGATGAATAAATGAAAAGCAATAGGATATACTGGAGTATATGAGGAAGCCATTTGGTTTAAAACTAATTCGGCCTGAACTTGTTTTTCCACAAAGGCCTGATGTGGCCTGTTGAGCATGCATTGTACATCTGCTTTAAACATTTACAATGTCCCCAAAACATGAATGATGCCCTTAAAGACAATGTTGCCTCCTCCACATCAGCATTTCTTTAAGGATAAGCATTTCTTCCCGGAAACTAAGGATTAATTACTGACTTACTGTGCTCACCTTGTGACCACTGATCTGCTGTGCTAGCAAAGTATCTTGTGACAGTAGTAAAAGAGATCGTCCTGTCATATGTGATGGCTGCTCTTTGTTCCAAGATGGTATATCACCACTCTGTACACTCCACTTCTTTGGAGAGCTTCTTTCCTTGGTGGAAAAGTTCTCCTGGGTTATAGTCCTCAAAATGGCTCATAATAAACTCACCCCACTTTTGATTTATAGATTGATTATGGATTATTTCCATCAACAATAGGGTTTAAGTCACTGTTACTTTGTTTTCTGTTTTTTTTTTTTTCCTTTTGTTTTTGTAGCTAAACACAATTTCTAACTAAAACAAGGTACCAAAAATGTTATCCAGGTGTTCAAGTCAGAAAAAGATTAGATGCTGTTAAAGGAAAGAAAGGGTATACAAGGGAGAGTGATAAACAACCTCACCATAACAGGTTACATCAAATTAAAACCCTCACTTCTTTATTCTGGACTACAGGTTGTACCGTGAATTGTACATATAAAATTATCTGGCTAATTCTATGTCACCTGTATTAATTAGATGACGACAAGGACTAGATTAGATTTATGACCACTCAAAAAATATTTTGACTAGATAATTCAGTATCATAGAAGAACATATTATCATGATTTCTATTAACATAAACAATGATAATAAATCCCTGCCCCTCTGCATATCATAATATACACGTATATAAACTTAGGTATATAAGTGTGTTAAATATACATAAACATATGTGTTAAAATAAAACACAACATGAAATAACAATATATTTTTCATTTAACTAATATTTATTAAATAGGTATTCTGTGCTAGTCATTGTTGTATGAGATGGGGAAACAATGAAAATGGCTGAATAAGTTCCTGCCTGTGCTGAGCTTCTATTTTACTGTGCAATACTGATTTTAAATACACATCTACAGTATCATGTCAGGTGACAAGGGTTTTGTGCTATGAAAAATAATAAATGCATGAAGAAAAATAAACTAGGAAAAGGAGCTGGAATATGACAGCCATTTTAGGCAGGGTAGTTGGGGAAGGCTCTTCTGATGAGCTAACATAGATACAGATTGTTAAATGCAGCGAGAAAATGAGCCATATGGGAATTTGGAGAATGAAAGACGGGAACAAAAGAAAAAGTCAGTACAACTGTCCCAAGGAAGAAGAAAACTTGGTGTGTTTGAGGAACAACATGAAGGTCAGCATGGCTAGGGCTAGAAAAGACATGCAAGAGAAATCAGAGATGAGGTTGGAAGAGCTACCATGGGCTACAAGAAACAAGGCGTGCAGCTCGTGGCAAGTAGTTTCACTTGAACCTTGCATTTGATAGGAAGACACTGGAGTGTTTCAGGCAGGGGAACAACACAATCCAACTTACCTTTTATAAAGAAAACACGGGCTCCTTTGTGGAAAATGGATTGTAAGGGAGACAAGAATAGAAACAGGGAGATGAGCAAGAAACCAATGCAATATTCTAGGTGACAGATGATGATGATGGTAGTGTTAAGTGGAAGAAATGGACGGATTTGGAATATACTTATATATTTTTAAGGCAAAGTTGACTTGTTTATGGATGGAATGTGTGTAGGAAGGAATGAGAAGAATCAAGGATAAAATTCTATTCTTTTTTTGTTCTTTCCTTTTTTTTTGGCCTGAGCAATGAAGAAGTCAATGAAACTAGTTATTGAAATTGTGAAGGAGATGTGGAGACTCAGAGATGGGTAGATTTAGGAAAGTGAGGTGGGTATAATGGGATCAAAATCAAAAGTTTGGAATGGTTTTGTCAATTTGGGGATTCCTGGTAGATATCCAAGTGGAAACACTGAGTAAGCATTTGTGTATATGAGACTGAAACTCAGAGAAGTCTGGGATGGAGACAAAATAACGGGGAGCCATCACATCATAGATGGTATGAAATCAACGAGGGAGTGAGTGTATCTAGAGAGGAGAAAAGACTGCAGGGAGGCAGACTGAGACCAAGGACAATGCACTATTGACATATTTACATATTGCTTAATATCAATATCACTTGAGATCAACCTCCAGAACTTTAACCTCCCAGAATGAAAACTGCCCCTAATATTTGAAAAATGACTCATGAGAAACTAGAGTACACCTGAAATTTAAAAAAAAGAAAGAAATTAGAGTACCATACTTTTAAAAAAATTGTATATCTTACCTATGCTGATCCAAATGTAGATTAACACATTACTTTAGGCCCACATTTTATCTAACCCCTAGAAGCAGTCTAGATAAGGTTAGAGAGGAGAGTATTCTCTCCTGTGCATTCAGAAGGCAATATGTTTCTTAAATCGCAAAGAAAAATGTGTGATGAATTATTCCACAGAAACAGAGGACTTACCTGCAATTGAAAAAGAACTATATGCTATTAGATTTATTTAAAAGTATTTATCATTGTTTATGTTAATAGGAATCAAGATAATATACTCTTCTATGATACTGAATAATCTAGTGAAAACATCCTTCCAATGGTCATAAAAGATACTCTGATCTAGTCCTTGTCTTCATTCAATCAATACAGGTGACATAGAATTAGCCAGACAATTGTGGATAGTTCAAGGCACAACCTGTAGTAGAGCATAGTAGTCTAAAGCATGGGTTTTGAAATCATTCTGGCTCTGCCATTTATTAGAGATATACTGGAAATATTAAAGACTCTGGTCTCAGTTTCTTCTTATGGAAAATGGGGTTCAAAATGCCTAGCCTAACTTACAGAGTTTTTCCTGAGAAAAATATATGTAAAACACCTTAAAATCTGTCTAGCCCATTGGAAGTGCTCAAGATATCAAAGCTTGTACTATAGCTACCTTTTAGTTAAACTGGGTTTAAAAAGGTTTTGTGGTTTAGCAGGAGAAACATTCTAAACAGATAACTTCTGAGCAAACATTTGGTACAAAGCCCATTTTAAAATCACAATTAAGTATCCTAGAATTTTGAATAAGTTTATAACTTTTAACGTTGTCTTAAAACAAATTTTGTCTTATACTTCTTAATTAAAAAAATATTGGATTATCTGCCTCTTGTATGTTGAAGTCTAAAATATAAAAATAGACGTAAAATAATGCTTTGTTATTCAGAAAGAGTAACACGTAGCTTAAAATGAATTCTATGAAATACTAAAAATCTATAAACTTCAATTTAGAAAATAGATTACTCAAAATGAATATATTACATAAAGATGCCAAGACCCAGCAAACAATTGAAAACACAATCTCATAACTCAATAATACAATAAATCCAACACATTCAAATACTTTAACAACTATTTAATATCCTATTAACTACTACTAATCTTTGCACATATTTTTCATTGGTTCCTTAAATTACTATTTATATTGATATTTCTGTATATTTTTTTTCCCTCAAGGAGCTCTTGAGAAGAATGTAAACACCATATGTTACATAATGTTAGGACAAAATTATAATGACTTACTCAAGTCAACAGGTAATTTAAATCTGAAAAAATGTAAAGCTATTTTAGAGGCAGCTGCTGACAGTTAAACTGTTTTTACCACATAAAAATGTATTAAATTATGTATCTAATAACCTAATTATACAATATGAATACATGAAAAACAGAATTTTGTGTACATTAATAAATCTCATTCTGTATTTTTAACTAAAGCTTTAAAACTAACTTATAATATTGTAAAGTAATGATATTAAACCATGTGGCTTACGGAAACTTGTCTCACTTTTTTATATGTGTGCTTTATACTCATCTCTTAGAGACAATTTTGAACATGTGAATCTTTCTATAAACATATCTGAGTTTATGCACCAATTTTTGCAGAACTTTACTGAAGCTTTCACCAAATCTTTGCATGCACTAAATTAAGTAGAATTAAAACAAGTTAGTTCCAGCATATTTACCATAATATAGAAATGATTATTCATGAAGTCCTGATGCTTTCCTAATAGATAATGCTTTATTAAGACATATTTCAGAGAAGAGTCAATTCCAAGTTCCTTAACCAGCTCTCTTCTTAAACACTTAATGCATATAGTCTGTGTGACAAGGAAAGAGAAAAGTTAAAACAAAATTCGTAATGCTAACTGCCATTTAGTCCTGTCAAACTGTCACCAGACATGGACCCTAACCCATTTCTCTTGCCCTGCTTAAAAAAATCTAACTTTTATGTTAGACCTAATTCTCTTGTCTTCTTGCAAGGTGCAGGGGTTCCTTTACCTAACACGTTGGGGACTTGAGCATATGCGGTTTTCAGCTGTGTTCCAGGAAGAGGCTCTAAGTGACAACTGCTATGGACCCAGCTGCACTGAACTGGACCAGATCGTCCCAGACCACAACCACAAGACAGGCACCTGCACAGACAGGCTGAAAATTGTACTAAAGTAACCTGCCCTCATTTACATCATAAATTCCCCTCTTCTGGGAGAGGCAAAACACCCATTTTTAGGTCATGCGATGTACATAGAAGCATGATTTTAAACCACTCATGTGCAAGCTTATGACCACCTCTACATGCGATGATGAAACTTTCCCTTTGAATATTCACCCCCTACCCCAAATAATATTACCCACCTCCCCATGCTCTAGGGGCCATAACTTTGTGAAATTATTCCCCATGGTCTCCACCTTTTTCTTTGCTGCATGCTGCAAATAAAAATTAGATTTCTGAAACAACTACTTCTGCTGCAGTTTGATTGAACACCTAAGAAGGGACCCACATTTGGTCTGGTAATAAAACTAAGTAGACATCAGCTCTTATCCTTTACCAATATTCATATAAAGCCGAATGTTTACTGTTTGTTACATTTTATAACCATGTATAGAGTATTTAGCTTGGTTTTGACATAGAATTATTCTTCAAAGTTCTTTAAAACATGAATGTAAAAACTCTCTCTATACATTATATAAGTACATATGTAAATATATATATTTATATAACTATATAAATAAGTATATTTATTTTTTTAAACAGAATGTAGAAAAAAGGTACATTTTAAAATAAGAAGTCCATTGTAAAATCTAAGCACTTTGAGAGTAGACAGCAGTTGGAAAAGGAAATTGGAAAGCAGACAGACACAAGAAATCTGAAACCCGAACCAGTAGTGCACTTCCTCATCCCCAAATAACTTTTACTGTGGGACCACAGAAAAGCTGTGTACTTACAAAAGTGGGAATAAAGACAGAGCTGACAACCAAAGGATTGGTTGAAAGTATGCCATGCAGCCAGGCAACTTCATTCCTAGCAGAAGCTAGAAGTTTATTCTCTCCAGAAAGAAAATTAGATGAATTAAAGAAATATCAGGCAAAAGTGGGGGAGCATCTTATTGAAAATAGGTAGATTAAATTAAAATGAATACATATTTTTCCAAATAAGACACATAGATGGCCAACAGATACACGAAAAGATGCTCAATATCATTAAACATCAGGGAAATGCAAACCAAAACCACAATGAGATATCACCTCACGCCTGTTAGAATGGCTATTATCAACAGGAGAAGAAATAACAAGTGATGGTGAGGACGTGGAGAAAAGGGAACCCTTGTGTACTGTTGGTGGGAATGTAAATTCATGCAGCCACTATGGGAAACATGGAGGTTCCTCAAAAAATTAAAAATAGAACTACCATATGATCCGGCTATTCTACTTCTGGCTATGTATTCAAAGAAAAGGAAAATACTAACTCGAAAAGATATATGCACCTCCATGTTCACTGCAGCATTATTTACAATAGCAAGCTATGGAAACAACCTAAGTGTCCACTGGTGAACAAATGGATGAAGAAATTGTGGTACATATGTATACAATGGAATATTATTAAGCCATAAAAAAGAATGAAATTCTGCCATTTGTGACAACAAGGATGGACCTTGAGGGCATTATGCTAAGTGAAGTAAGTCAGACAGAGAAAGACACATACTGTATGATCTATCTTATATGTGGAATCTAAAAAAAAACAACAAAACAACAACTTCATAGATACAGAAAACAGATTGGTGGTTTCCATAGGCAGAGTGAGGGGTGAGAGAAATGGGTGAAGGGAGTCAAAAGGTAAAAAAATTAAACTAAAAAAATGTACTCATGTCAGAATTTGAAAAATAAAGAAAAAAGTTTGAGATGACTAGATAACTGTCTTCATCATCTTGTCTCACCCTTCTTGGACAATCTTATTCTTCCTAACCATTAATACCCCCAAACCAACCACCCATCACCAATTCTCAAATTCTCATTCTCTCCCTCTCGCCCCCCAAAACTATATATTAAATCCTGAAAACCCCATATCTCCATCTCTTTTCCCTCTCTTGCTGTCAATCTGGCAGCATAGCCTATCCCTTCCAAGCAGAAATCTCTCTTGGCATTTTGTCCATATATATCAAAGCATGGTTTACT
The DNA here is from genome assembly GCF_057802395.1 of Ceratotherium simum simum. NCBI lineage: Eukaryota > Metazoa > Chordata > Mammalia > Perissodactyla > Rhinocerotidae > Ceratotherium > Ceratotherium simum. Next base: position 74,674,306 of record NC_141907.1, on the reverse strand, counting down.
GACTTTCCAAGAAATTCCATAAATTATCAAATACTCTATAACAAAATCCCTTCTGTGTAAATGAGCTAAAGCAAATTATATTCTCTGCACCTATAAAAACACCAATATTCTAGGTGGCTCTCATTCCAGGATTGCAAAGAGGGCTCAAAATTATTAGGTCTGTTAATAAAAGAAAAACATAACCTTAGTAGGATTATGATCTCAACAGAAGCCAAAGCTAAAGAATAGAGGCATGCTTTCTTATATCTTTCCTCTGTCTTTACTCCTCTTTTCTTCTCTTTTTTTCCTCTCCTTTTCTATCTCTACCTTTATTTCTATTTTTATCCCCCTTCAGTTATATAAAACCAATGAACAGTCAGAATTATGCTTAAAATAAAAACACTGTAGACTTTCTGTAGTACAGCAGTTAAAGCTGCAGTCTTTAGAATTTGAAAAACCTGCGTTAGAATTCCTGCTGAGCCATTTACCAGCACTGTGACCTCTAGTCAGGTTCTAAACTGCTCTAAGCTTCAATTTCCTTATCTGTACAATGAGACAATAATCGTGTGCATTGAGGATTAATACTCTAAAGAAGTAGACAGCTTTCAGTATTTCCAATCTGGAGAAATGAGTCTGTATCTAAAACTTCTAGCATTTGGCTATGAAAAATCTCAGGAAAGGTACTATTTATAAGTCCAAATCGGTAGTTGGCAGGAATGCAGCTGTCTCTTAGACACTGGTTATCAGATAAATACCAGTTAAAGCAGAAGCCAACTTTTTAGAACACAAGATGAGATCCTGACAAACAACAAGGGCAACTGAATACTGAATTCCTGAGTACTGAGTTAGTCTCATAATGGATAATTTACACTTAGGAGTGGTCCAGCTTTGCTTAGAATTGTAGGGAAAAACGAGAATAAGCTACAGAAAATGTGGTAGGCTGATACTATTTGTATAACTTGATAGGCTTTGTTATATTATTTCAAGATCAATGGCTAATTTAATAAAATGACTATTTTGATTTTAATAGGATAAAACACTTGAGAAGAAGTTAGGTCTTAAGTGAAAGTTTTTTCCACCATTCATTCATTCAATAATTCACTCAATCATTTATTATTAGCGTTATATACTAGTTCTATACTAGGCACTGAAATAGGGAATATAAAGAATATAAAATGTGATATCTGCATTTATGAACAACTACATCTAATGGAAAGATTGTAAATAAACATACTTATAATTTTATAGCTCTATATTAGAAGTTGGATTAAAGTATTGCAGGGAGGAATTGTAGGGAAAATTGGAAGGACTCTTCACAGAAGGAGTGGCATTTAATTGGGCATTAAGCAGGGATTAGAAGTTTGCCAAACAGGGAAGATGGGGCAGTGTAGTAATGGTAAAGGAAATAGCTTTCGTAATTCAGCACAATGGAAATTCTTTTCTCTGTGTTAATATAATAACCAATTAACAATTAAGGAAAGGAAAGAGTAATGTACATACTAATTACTTAAAGTATCAGCTCAACATTATGAACAGAAAGATTTCTCTGCCAGGAATAAGACTCAGATCTTATATATGTGATGTCACTAACTGTGACAGGGAGGAGAGTGCCCTCCCTCCTCCGATGATGTCTGTGGCAAAGGGGAATGAAGGCTGCAGATGAAATTAAGGTAACAAATCACTTGACTTTAAAATAGAAAGATTTTCCTGGATTGTCTGGTGGACCCAGTGAAATCTTAAGGATCCTTAAATGTCAAAGAGGGAGGCAGAAGAGTCAGAATCAGAGCCATGTAGCATAAGAAAGACTTGACAGCCATTGCTAGTGCTGAAGATGGAAGGAAACAATGAGCCAAGGAATGCAGGCAACCTTTAGAAGCTCAAAAAAGCAAGTAAATGGATTATTCCCTAGAGCCTCCAGAAAGAACTCAGCTCTGCCAAACACTTTGATTTCAGTCTAGGGGACCCAATTCTGACTTCTGACTTCCAGAACTATAAGATGCTAAATGTGAACTGTTTTAAGCCATCAAGTTTGTGGTAATTTGTTATAGCAGCAATATGAGACTAATACACAAAGTACAACTTCTTAAGATAGAACAATTAGATAAATATAGATGTGTGGATCTTTTAGTATATGTTTATGATAGCCTAGATTACCTGTACACTCTATTATTCTAATATGAATATATGCAATTTTCATCCTATGTGGGGCATGTATAGATGCAGGCAATCAATAATAGTGGATAACATGAAAATTCTTCATATTTCTTATAATTTGTATTTGGTTAGTACCATTTGATATTCTAGGAATTGACAAATTTCAAATAAAGTTCAGAACCCTTTCTGTGGAAATCAAGCTCAAAAAGAATTATAAAATTTTCTTCATTGTACATCTTACTATTTGCTCCACTTGTTATGGTCTGAATATTTGTGTCCCCCCACATTTCATATGTTGAAATCCTAACATGCCAAGGTGATAGTATTAGGAGGTACGGCCTTTGGGAGGTGATTATGTCGTGAGACCAGAGCCCTCATGAATGGGATTAGTGCTCTTAAAAAAGAGGTCCCAGAAATAGATGTTAGCTCAGGGTTAATCTTCCTCAAAAAAAAAAAAAAAAAGAGGCCCCAGAGAGCTCCTCTGCCCCTTCTACCAAGTGAGGTTACAGAGAAAAGACAAAAAGACAGCTGTCTGGGAGGTGAGCCCTCAGAAGACACTGAATCTGCTGGTGCTTTGATCTTGGACTTCCCAGCCTCCAGAACTGTGAAAAATAAATTTCCATTGTTTATAAGCTTCCTAGTTTGTGGTATTTTGTTTTAGCCTGAACAGACTAAGACACAAGTCTTGCTTGCTTCCTGTACCTCACTGCCTGTAGAAGGTAGCATAAGTTCTTTATAAAGCGTATAATGTCCTTTCACACCAAACAACTTCTTCCTTACCACATGGGCAACACATGACTGAATATTTACAACTTCTAGACCCTCATGGCCTAAAGCTTGAGACCTTGGATCTTACTTCTCCCTTGGCTCAGATCTCACAACTCTTCTCTTTCCTCAACCCCCTCTTTGCACTTTTGAAATACTTTGAATTACTTTGCACTTTCCCCGGCCATGTTCAAATACAACCAGCACTATAATTTTCTGTAGCTTTCTACAGTCAGAATAAAATATTTCTGCCCCAGTACCTTTATATAAGGTCTGACACATGGTAGGACCACAATAACTGCTTGTTAATTGTTCTGAACGTCTTACCACATTCAAAAAAGCAAAAGAAATAGTGAGAAATGACAATAGTAGAACTAATATCATGAAATGACTAAGGCCCATAGGAAAGAGGAAGAAAAGGAGAGAAACAGCTAATGCTAACGAGAGGATAGACCACTGTCGGCTTTATTCCTGTGGGTATTATTACCAGAAATTCTGACTAATCTCTCTTTAACATGGTGTAGCAACTGGCATGGCTCCACCTTTCTACTTGGCTCTGTTGCCAAAGGTTCTATTGCTTGGCAAAGACACTTGAGGGAGAAAAGTGAGCTTAATTCCTCTACCCTTAATTATGTTTTGACAATTCTTTTCAGCTTTTTAAAAACTTCCAGGCTTAAATACTGCTGCCAAAGCCTTTCTTGTTAAGCAAGGCCTAACTACTATAAATGAACCTTTGTTCTTAATACGAAATATATGCAACAAAATTCTAATATAACAGGTTTAGCCAGCATCATCAGCATTTGTCACATCTCCTGACATCAGATTTACTAGAGTAAAAGAGACTAACTGAGAAAAAAGACATGTCCAGGTATAGACACAAGCTGACTGCTGATAATATAATGCAAGAACTTAAAAGAAAACAGAATTTCCTTAGCTAAGAATCCGACATCAACAGTTACTGAGAACATTCAAATTATATCTATCTTCACAATTATTGCTATTAGGCTGTTAATTACAGTCTAATACATCCATCTGGCAATTGTTTACCTTCTAATGTTCTGTGCTATGGATCAGCCACTATCCAAGGGGATAAAAGTTAGTTTCTGCGAAAGCACATTGTATCTTTCCTTATCTCTTTTGGAATGCATTTTAAAGAGATGTTCATAAATTTCCCTATGCTATTAATAATATCTTTACTATGGGCAAGAGTAAATAGAATTTTCTGATTTTTCATAATTATTAGCCAACTTTTAATTTGTGTCATCAATATGCCAATTTTGCCAAGCAGAATTACTATAAATAGTAGAATCTCTGCCAAATTATTTGTGTGGCATGAAAATGCAAGTGAAGAAATGTTAAATTTATGATGCAAAAACTTCAGAACAGAATATTTGCTTATTTTACTCATTTTATTGCATCTGACAGCATGGCCATTTAAAACCTCCATATAGTACAATTAAAACAATGGACGTTCAATGTCTTAATAAGACACTTCAGGTCTAATATTCTTTAACCTTATGTAGTTACCAAGGAAAATACAACCATTTCTAAATTATTTGATGTATGGTAGAATTAACTGTACTTAATTCCACATACATTTTTTTTTATAGTTGCAAGTGCATATTGATATGACTCAACTTCTAAAATTAATTTGTTATTTAAGTAGACAATTTTAAGATAGAACAGATAGAATTCATTGCAAGATAAACTAAATTCATGCTGAGTCCACTTTTGATAGTTTCTCATATTCATGGTCCATCCAAACGAGTATGTTAATAATAAATCATAGTCTTTGAATTTTACTTTGTTAATTTCTTAAAGAAAAATATGTTACTGTATACTTTACAATTTATAGGTAAACTCGGAAGTAATGCCAGAGATTATATTAAACAACAACAAAGAATGAGTGTATATGATGCAGAGTATGTATGAAATGGTGATACTGAGATAAGAAGTAAACACTAGACATGCTATACACGAAATTAGTTGCTTAAATTATCATTGATAATAATGTTATCATCTCAAATACACTGTTAATCCCAAGCCAATTCCAATATCTGATGTCTGCATTAGATGTTAAAAAAGAGATCTTATTAATATTGGTGTGTACAGCAATGAATGCCACTTCTGCTATTATCTCACATGAAGATTTTCTAGACACTTGAGACTAACAGATGTTGAGGAACAGAGCACCAGCCAACTGTACACATGTTGACTTCAACTGTTTCCAAACAAAATTGTCCTGGCATCTTGCTGGCAGACAGAAAAAATGTTTCAGTGATGCCAATTCACTCTGAAGGGGGGTCCCCAAACCAAGGCTGAGGTCATAATGACTCAGCTTTTTAAAATTCATTTTCTTTCAAGGAACACACAAAGTTGTTTTTATTTCACACATTTTCAAGGCTTTTATGGGCTTTAGGATTTTGCTAGCAGTAGTTCAAAATCCTGTCTATGTGCAAATGAATCCAGAAATATCTTCCTATGTTCCGTACCTGAATTCTATCCACCCATGTTCTGTACCTGTATTCTTTTTTTTTTTTTTTTTTAGAGCAGACATATATTTAATAACTATGGCAAATACTCTTAATATTTGTATCAAATACATTGCCTTTGAAAACACCAATTTGCAAAGGTACATGCACCCCTGTGTTCATTGCAGCCTTATTCACGATAGCCAAGACTTGGAAGCAACCTAAGTGCCCATCAAGGGACGAATGGATAAAGAAGCTGTGGTATATATACACAATGGAATACTACTCAGCCATAAGAAACGATGTACCTGTATTCTAAATTCAAGCTCTTCCTACAAAATCCTTACTTTTGCCAACTATGAAATACAATCCAAATCCACGTTATCACGTAGTTTTCTGGTGCTCTGTTTAACTCAGTGATATAAAAAAATGGATCCTTGAACTCAATTTTCCAAGATTATCTTTAACAGATGCTCAGTAAATCTTATCTACTACATAGGTCAAAGGAGCTCTTTGCTTAGAGTAAGCAGAGTATGGCCTGATGCTCTGAAAGCACGCTAAAATAAGTCTTTTTACACAGAAAGTTTTATATCAATAACATTTAGAGAATTCAAAAAATTTAGGAGAAATATAAGGCACCAACATATGCAAAGATGAAGAAACTCATTGAGATTTAAATTTAAGGAAGAAAATGAATGTGCAGGCTGGGGATGGGGAAGGAGGGGGTACACCATAATTTTTAGCATGTATTAATGTTGACAAGTTCTATATCTTGTACATGCCTTCCTGAAATCATTTGGACAGTGCATTAGAAGGATTTGGACAGCAATATGAAGCTAGTAGGCAACATTAAAGTATTTGCTTATTTTTTCCATTAAAATCTTTTTCCCTGAGGTCCACTATGTCTGAGAGATATTGCATATCTTTTAACACAAATTAAACAAAATCAGTTTTGGCTTTAATTTATGTAAAAATAGCTTTGTTTTATCAGGATATAAAATTATCATTTTTCTTACTATATGAGCATTCATCATACATCAGTAATGCTGTCTGTAAAAGTCAAATAATAGGTATTATGTTCATTCAATACTTATCTTGACAGATCCAGAAGGAAAAAAGTTAACATAAAATAATACTACACAAATACAATATAGAAATATTGTTTGGTAGTTGTTATTTTAATTTAAATTTTATTCTCAGTGTTTATAATGAAGAATTTAGTAGAATATTTTTTAAAGCCATAATTCTTTGATACTTTCAACCATAAGGTTTTAAGGACTGCAAATTAATTCAAATATGGTGACATTTAAGGGAAGCTTCCAAATTTAATGGAAATTAAAATAGCATAGGAAAATATCATCAGATGAGTACACTGATGCATATACAGAAACATTTAAGGAAATTTCATGTTTTCCTCTACCCTCCCTCAAACCCAAACTCCTCACACTTGACTGAGAATTTAATAGCACTGAAAACTGGATTAATAAAAGAATATCACCTATCAATATGGTAGATTAAAGACTGCTGGGGGCTGGCCTGGTGACACAGTGGTTAAGTTCACGTGTTCCACTTCGGTGGCCTGGGCACGGACCTACTCACCGATCATTAAGCCATGCTAAGGCGGCATCCTACAAAGAAAAACTAGAAGGACCTACAACTAGGATATACAACTATGTACTGTGGGCTTTGGGAAGAAAAAAGAAAAAAGGAGGAAGATTGGCAACAGATGTTAGCTCAGGGCCAATTTTTCTCAAAAAAACAAAAAAAAAGATTGCCGCGAATCTTTGTCATTCCCCATCAAGAGATGAAGTTTATTTTCCTTTCCCTTGAGTCATGGTTGGCCCTGTGTCCAGAAAAGAGGTAACATAGCAATCTTGTGTCTATCTATCTGTTGTGGGCTGAATTGTATCCCCCAAAATTCATATGTTGAAGTTTCAATTCCCAGTACCTCAGAATGTAACTATATTTGGAGATAAGGTCTTTAAAGAGGTGATTAAGTTAAGATGAGGCCATTTGGGTGGGCCCTAATAAAATATAACTGGTGTCCTTACAAAAAGAGGAAGAGATACCACGGATGTGCATGAACAGTATTTTGTCATGGCAGCCCTAGCAAACTAATACGCTATCCTTAGAAAGGTCTGCTTGCAAGGTTGGCCATTGGCTGGCTTCTGAGAACTTGACTGGTAAACAGTATCCTACACTATATCAAACTTTCCATAAATGATAAGAGTGGTTCACTGTTCCTAAACCATTTGTACAAACAATATTGTTTATGCTGAACACCTGATTTCTTTCTAGAAGTTTGGAATTTCTGTATGCGCTAGGCACAGGGTTCCTATGAGACCAGCCCCCAATAAAATCTTTGGGTGCTAAATTCTTAATGGGCTTCACTGGGTAGAACACCACATACATTGCTGGGAGAAGAGAGTATGTATGTTCTGTATGACTACATGCTGAGTTCTGTAAGTCCTTCTAACAAATATCTGAATGTAGCTGTCGTCTCAGGGACCGTCGAACCACCTTGTAACTGCTTAACCAACAGAAGGAGGTGGAGGTGAAGCTGTATATTTTTGTGTCTAGTTAGTAATTGGCCTGGCAGCTTCTACTTCCTCTTCTCTTGGAACATTCACTCTGGGAGAAGCCAGCTGCCAGGCAACAAGTTTAAGTACTCTAAAACCACCCTGCTGTGAGAAAACTCGAGCTAGTCTGTAAGGAGTCACCCTGGACATCTATCCCACTTGAGTCTTCAGATAACTCCATTCTCAGCCTACATCTTACCGCACCTACTTGTAAAACCTCAAATAAGAACTGTCCAGATAAGCTCAGTCAATCTACAGAATCACAAAAAACAATATGAAATTATTGTTTCATGCTGTCAAGTTTTGAAATGGTTTATTACACAGAGATAACTAAAACAATCATTTTATTTTTGTCATCAAAAATAATTGCTTAAAATATGCATATTATAGATAATAGATCCCTCTTAAAATTTATTCCCATTAGGGAAACACATTGATGCCATTTTGTATTTAAAATTATTATCATATCATAAATTGATTCCTTAAATATATAATTATAGTGTGATTTTATATTCAAAATTCATCAGCTAACCCCTTGAGAATTTTTTTTCCTGCTTATTTCTTCCTCTAAGCACTAATGAGACATGTTTCCATTCCATAATTATTGATCTATAAGAATCCACATCAAATTGTAAGTTAAACTTAGCTTTATCTGTGTGGTTTCAGTTATCTGAGAGAGAAAATAGATTGCCAGAAACTACTATTCCTTGTAGAATTGAATATTAGCCCTAGTAAAACTGACATTATCTGCTATCTCACGTTTAGTCCCTCTGCCTCACTACTACTGACAAAATTAAACCAAATCAACAAACAAATAAGACTTCATTAATCTCTACCTCATGATATCTACTTATTTGCAACATCAGAAAGATAGCAAAAGAGGTAAAAACAGGAAAATATAGAGAATGTTAGAATCAGGAATAATCTTGGACATTGCTCTGTTTTGATATCCCACACACAATCCATTAACAAATCCTGCTGACTCACATTTAAAGTGTGTCCAAAATCCCACCAATGCTTACACTCTCAACTTTGACCACCCCAGTTAAGCTACCACTATCTCTCACCTGCAGGAGCTTGACTTCCTTCTCCTATCAAGCCCACTTGCTGCCTACATCTACACTGAAGTCAGAGTAATAGTTTCAGAATAAAGTCTAATCATGCCTTTCTTTTTCCCAAAACACTCCAGTGGTTTCCCATCTCATGGAAAGTAAGATCCCAAGTCTTTACTATGGCTACAAGGCTCTTCCTGGTCTGGTTTCTCTCTGACCTCATCTCTTATTTCTTGCCCCCTCATTCACTCAGCTCCAGCCACAATGGCTCTCTAGCAGATCCTAACAAGGCCATGGTGTTCTGCCTCATAGCTTTTGCATTTGTTGTTCTCAAGCTTCTTCCCACAGATAGATGAGTGGCTTCTTCTCTTTCTTCATTGTGTTCTCCACCAAAATGTCCCCTAATCAGAATGACCTTCCTTGACCATCCTTTTTGAAACAATAACACACTACAGAGTCACTTTCTGTTCTCCAAATCCTGCTTTATTTTTCATCATAACATTTATCATCCCTACCTGACATGTTATATATTTATTTTATTGTCTATTTCTCTTCATTAGAACCCGAATACCATGAAAGCAGGAATTTAGTCTGCGTTGTTTACACTGAAGCACCAGTGCCTAGAATATTATCAAGGACATGGTAGGTACTCAATAAACTGATTCATCAACAAATGAATGAATGAATGAATAGATGGCCTAGTCAAAAAATGACCAGAAATGCAAAATATACCATTTGGGGCTCTTTCTGGGACATTGAAAAAGTGATTTCCAGTACTAAGAGAGATCATTAAATTCACTGAATGAAAAACAACAACAAAAACACTCACACACAAAAATTCTAAATTTATGCAGGACATACAACAGACGATGCTGTGGAGGTCATGCCACTGTCTCACTCCTCTCTCCTGGAGTCTGCAAATGTGCTCTTTTCCATTATGTTGTTGTCAGACAAAATAAATAGACACTACTTAGCGTACTGATGCTATAACATATAAAGAGTAAAACATTAACAATGCTTTGTTCACAATGCGGTTTTTCCCACGATCTAATGTGATTGAACAATGTTCCTTAATGTAGCTTGCATTTAGGAGGTTACCTGGGAAATTAAAGAAAAATATACTATGGTGCATTCCTGATAAAAAGATACCATACATCCTTATGGTTACAGAAACTATTGTGTATTTCTTTTTTTCAAGTAATGTTTTATTTAAAAAATGTACCAGTTTTCCCTTAAGACAAATTCATTACATTTACTCCTTCTCCCTCACAATTAATGAACATTTCCATTATTTTTCATAAGAGGAATCTGATGTATGAGCTCATCTGAATACTCAAGGGTATAAAACAAATACGATGGCTCCTAGGAATAAATATTAAACACTATACTTAAAGTAAATCAGAATAAAGGATTTATGTTTAAAATATATCTCTACTCCCACATTTGGAAATAAAGTACAAGGCACTGAGTGGAAATAACTCTGCTTCATGTTATTTATAACATATAGGACTGTCTTGCCTTAAACTTAGAGATATCTCTTCTATAAAAAATAAGAGTTAACACTTACATACTGTTTACTATGTGCTATTCTAAGCACTTTCTATTTATTAACTTGTTAATAAACCTTATAAGAACCCAGTGAAGGAGGGGTTGCTGTTGTTTTCACTTTATAGATGGAGAAATTGGGACACCAAGTAACTGGCTCCAGGTCACACAAACAGAAAGTGGTGAAACTGCGATTTGATCCCAGCCAGTCTCCTCACTAGGCTACACCGCCTCTAATGTTCCCAACTCTATTTTTCGCTTTCTTAAAAATGAATATTGTTCTTAAAATAGAAATAAGTGGTCATTATATGAACTATAGAAAAAAACTTGTAAAAAGTATGATCCAGCCAAATAGTTGATGGTTGATAGTTGCATATTTTCTGGAATCTTTTTTCTACACACTATATATTTTATATCACTGAGAGCAAACCACATGTGTTACTACATGTTACTAAGTCCTGACTGTAGGCTCTATGGTCAAGTGGAGTTAAGCATCATTTCTCTCCCTAACATCCCAGCGTTGCATGGCAGGATAATTTGTTTCTCTATTTCCTTCTCTCCGGCCCTTGCTTAAACAAGGTGGCTCTTTGCTTCTTAAAGTGAGGTTTGTGTCAGAGCAGAAGAATCTTCAGACACTTCAGACAATTCCTTTCCTCAATTCTGTTTCTAAAATGTACACTGAGGAGATTTTTCCAGTGGCCTGGCTGGTTAAAGCAGAAAAGGATAATCTCTGAGAAAAACCTGAAGAGATAGAGCTTCTCTAGTCTAGACCAAACCATGATTTCTGAGGTTGAGGAAAAGGAGTCAGAGAACCAGGGATTTCACCAGAAGAGGAGACCCAGGAAAAAGCCCAGCACCACCCAGTGTCGGCTCCTGGGGAAGGTGGCTGGACCTCAGAGAGGGTGGCTCCATCGCGTATTCTAGGCACTGGAACTCAAACTCAGACACTCCAGGAGCCCAAATACCACAGAGAAGGAGCAGTCAATGAGCCAAGAAAGGCAATGAGTTATTTTTGTTCATTGTTAGACTTTAAAGATTGCTGAATGCAGGGTGTTCTTCAGTGTTTGTCTACTTTTGCAGCAAAGTCTAAATTAAAATAGAATTGAATTTGTTTCTTTCTTGTTGACTTTATCACAAGGTAAGAATAAAAGGGTAAGTAGGATAATACCTTTTTATAATACATCTAATCAAAGAAAAGATGCTTTTTGGAGGAAAAGGGACTAAAATCAAGCCATCATGGTTCATTTAGGCACAAATAAGTTAAAAAATATGTGATAAATCTGGTTGGAAAAAAGCACATGGCCCAAGATCAAGTGTACTACTATGGAGGAGTCAGGAACAATCAGCCAGCTTTAGCTTCAGGAGTGTTAGTTCAGTAACGGATTGAGGCTGTTAATAACTACGCATAAACAAATATATTAAAAGGGTCATCCTACTAAAGAATAGTAATATTTGGTGGCCCAAGGCATCTTTAGTGTGGAACATCTGACTGAACCTAACAAAGGGAGAGAGGAATCAGGTTAGATTGGAAGTGATTATATGGTTGAGAGAGAGGGAGAATGGGAGAATAGGGTAGAAAGGGTACATCAAAATTAATAAGGTCAACTTGGTTCAGTGTTATTCTACAGAAAAACATGAAAATTTTAATCAACTTTTAAGCAGTTTACTCCCTTTTTTTCTCAGACCAAAGTCTCACTTAGATGAATGATCTTGAATGATTTTTTATGATTCTATTACAGTTAGTTGATAAAATACTGTTCCCCCCCACATGAAATTAGTTATCCATTTGTGCTTCCACAATGAGGTAAAGGCATGTGTCAGACCACATGTGTATATACTTTATGTAATGTGGAATATTATTTAAAAAATAGAGGTTATATATTTACCTTTTTTCCCCCCCAAATATATGTCCATAACAATGGTCTGCACAATTATAAGAACCTGGAATCCTAGAAACTTCTCAGCACTGAGTCTGACCAGGAAATCTGTGGGTTTATTACTTGCAGTATATGTGGAAGGTTGTGAATTACACATCTTTTTCTACAAAGGGATACACTCAAATGCTTTCATGGCCAGGCATGAACACAATAGGGAATGGTGACGACTGTGGTGAAGTGGCGCTCATGTGCCCTGTCCAGATAACTCTACTTATCTCTAGTCAATCAGTTCTATCTGAAAGAAAGGTATAGAGTTCCCAGATCTTGCAATTGTTTAAGGGAAGACTGGATGGATTTTTGCGGGAAATGTCTTCATTTTTGAAAGACTAGCTAAGCGAAACAAAACACTACAGCAGTGGGTTTTAACTGCCAAGGGCAAGAAGTTTAGCAGGAGGTGAGCTGTTCTGTGGGGGGGAATAGAGAAGTGAGTAATATATGGGGCTTGGACTATATTTCAATGCAGATCTGTTTTTGTTTAAAAATTAAATTGAAGAATGGGGTCCAAGGCTAATAGTATTGAAAAACACTGCCTTACTGTGGAGAAGAAGCATCTGGTCCCAAACAAGATTTTATTGACATCTTTAATTCACATATCTCTAAAGTTTAACCTACTACTCTTGACTCTGGGAAGTTCTCCAGGAGGCTACCCAGTTTTCTTCCACATTTAATTTAATAGATCCTACTGTGGCACATTCCTATTGATGCCAATTTCTCATCTAACATTCAAGTCAAGAATTAAGGTAGATGTATTAGTGGGAAAGTAATTATTAGCGTTTTTAGAAAATACATAACATACCTTTTGTCATTATTTGAAATAGTATGGTTAAAATCCATTTAATCTGAATGTCATTCTAAAGATAATTTTTAAAGGAAAGCATTTATCTTGACAAACACTTGAGCCAAACAGGATATCTTCCTCCAGCTGCTGTATGAGTGCTTCCAAAACAGACCAAGAAAAAGGATGAAATACTTTTCTTTTAGTAACCTAATTAATTCCCAGGAGAAACAGTAAAGTCAAGTCCTTCAATCAGCCACCAAAGCTTATCTTTCAGAGGCCTTGCTCTTCTAAGATTAAGGCAAATGGTTATGGAGTTGGGTGCTGTAATCAGCGTCTTAGAAAAGAAAGCTAGGAGGTTAAAGAGAATTAATCTTATTTTAAGATGAAAGACCATGCCCCATTCATGGGGAATGAGAAAAAAAAGATAATCATTTTTTTTCTAGTTACCATGTTGGTCAAATATCATAATTTTAAACAAAATTTTAGATACAAATGAATTACAATATCAGGATTTTTCAGGATATAGTTATCAGAAAACTTAAATGTCTTCTTTGTGTTAAACACGTTTTTGCAATTATAATGTACTATACTGCTAACATGTATCTCAAAATAGTTTCTATATATTTGATGTTTATATAAGGATAAATAAGTATTATATTACTCATGTACATGATAAAAATTTATAAACTGAAAATAAAAGAAGCAAATGCAGGAGTTTTATTTCAAACATTAATTTTATATACTTTTAAATACTAGTGGGATATTTTCATATCTGATAAAAATTTTTTGAAAAAATATAAATAATATTTCTTTCACAAAAGAAGTAAACTAAGAGGTGCTATAACTATATTGGCTACCAAAAGTCAATATTATATATTATAAGCACTTGGAAGTTTTAATTGCCTATAAAACCACTTACACACACTAACACAGAAACAATATTGATCTCTTAGAACCAGTCAGAGAAACTAACTAAAATAATTATATTTATATTGGCTTTATGTCAGCAGATTTGGAATCTCTCTGACCTTTTCTTTTATCTCTGTTAAAAAATACATTAATTTTTAAGGACTGTAGTCATTATCAATATATTAAAAAGAGAAAATAGTTTCTAGTGACTCTGATAATTCAACTAAAATCTTGCTAAAGATATGATTCTTCTGTAAATTTTGTCCCATACACCGTAAGAAGGAAATATCAAGTAATTATAAACTTTTAAATATCGGTATTATTTTCTCCTTTTATTGTAGAATAATAACGAAATATTTCTCAGTAAATAATGTAATCAGAATACTATTCAGTATTTAACAATTCTCTGAAATAAAATGAGTTTTTAACAATTATTACTGTCTATCATTAAGCAACAAAGCATCCATAATTAGAAAACTAAAGACTGACAATGGAATTCATAGCCTTCTATTCTTTTCATTTTAACAATACAGCAAATATGGAGTATATGGAAATCCACGCCAGCCACTGTACCAAGTGTAAGCAATATGAAACTGAATAAGATATAGTCTTCATATGAAAAAGAAAAAAACCCACAACAATAACCATTTTATGATAAAATACAAAAATCATGACAGTCATAACGAACCCCAAAATGTGCAATTACATGTCTTCACACCAAACTAAACTGAAACCATTGCACACAAGTAAGTGCATCATCTCGACTTTCCAACTTTTTCCCCATGATCTTAAGGATTGCTATTCTTTATGATAATCTTAATGTAATCCACACATCCCCAGTACAGATATAAAATAGCTGATCTACAAACTTTCACTTAAGGAGAAACATCTAATCTTAAATAGCAAAACAAGAAAACAACTTCATATTTGTAATGTATATAGCCTCCCAAACTGAAGAATTCTACAAATCATACTTCTTAAATACCTATTTGCATATTTACTTAAATATTTTTAAAATATAATGTGTTTTGAGGCATGATTCCCTATTTCAATTCTTGATTTTGACTATTATTTTGTAAAGATTACATAATTAACTAATTATGACCTAGAGTCATCAATGAAAATTTAACCACTTGATAAGGGCTGAACATTTCATTCTAAACTTATTGCTAAATTAACATAGACAAAAGATGTTAAACCTCTAATTCATGTGACATCAAACTACTAACAATGAAATCACTGTCTCTTACGTGCAAGGCAAACAATGTATGCCGTAAAGTATTAATTTCTATTCC
Source organism: Ceratotherium simum simum (assembly GCF_057802395.1). NCBI lineage: Eukaryota > Metazoa > Chordata > Mammalia > Perissodactyla > Rhinocerotidae > Ceratotherium > Ceratotherium simum. Next base: position 74,658,842 of record NC_141907.1, on the reverse strand, counting down.
AAACATCTACCTTTATTTACCAACTGGAATGACAACAGAACAACAACAACAACAAAAAAGATTTGGCATCTGAAATAAGATCCTTACAGATTAAAGCAGATTACCTCATCATCTATGCATGAACCATCTATCTTACTATAGTAAAATAAATATTTATTAACTATCCTAAAAATAAACAATTATTTTTTGTTTATTTTTTACCTTGAAAGGCAATGGCTCTTCAGTAAGAGGACTAACAGGAAGAGAGGTGGTGCTACTTGCTGGGCTCATATCTGCACTCTGCAAGGAAAACAAAATGGAATTAAAGAGATACTGTTTTGTAGTCATTTTTATTACTCCTAATTTAGACTCTAATCCTTCATGTTAAAATAAAAAAATAAATAAGTGAAATATAGGTGTAGAAAAGTTCAAATTATTATTATACAATGAATGAATCATTTCTTATTTATAAATAGTTATTTTGGAAATTAGTCAAATTATTTCTCAACGTACTTTCCAAGTGCATTTTATTAAATATAATAATCATCTTTTGGGTTAAGATGGTATTTAGTATTATATTTGTTTAATTTCTATTTTTATCTTTTCTTTGAAAATTAAACTATATCTGTAATAATTCACTATGTCGTTAATTTTATGTCTTTCAGATTGATTTTCAAACACATATTATTCATTTTTTTATTTTATAGAGATTTAAATAATGATACCCAGTTTTTATTCATGATGAAAAGCATATCTGCAATTAATACACAATTGCAAAATGAAGAAATATTAAATTTTTAAAATTTCCATATTCGTAGCCCCTAACATTTTACAACCTTTCTTATTATATTATGCTAAACAAAAATTTTAAGGACAAAAGATTTACACAAATATAAGAAAATTATTGGAATGTTGCTAATGCTGTTCTTCTAGTCTTTTAAAAACATAATCAACTAGAATTTCTTAAAGAAGAGATTAGCCTACATAAAGAGATATGAGTTAGATGCTTGTCATTTTTTCTAAAAGCAAGAAAAAGACATTGATAATAGGGAGCAACAGAAGTTATTTTACTACATTCTTAACTCATTGTCTCAGAGGAATTCTTCCAGTTGAGTAGATAAACAAATAAAACATTGAAAAGAATGCACACTATTTTTCAGTCTAAGCTCCAAGTGTACATGCACACAAATACAGAAAATTTTGCAGTAAAGATTAAAGCAAAAGCATGAATCAACCTTGATTGAGTTAAGGGAACAAGTGGACAAGTTTGGCTGACTTAAGTTTCAACAAAAGAACACATTCGAAGAATAGATGTTGCAACTGCTACAAATTCTTAGATTCTCTTTCTATTTAAAGGTTATTTTCAGTTCATTTGATTCAATAAACCAGACACATTTTAAATACTCACTAAAGTGCAATTACTTCTGACTGTCTAGTCCAGAAACAATGGATAAAAACTATAAACACAGGAACCAAGATACTCAATATAATTTTTATATAACATGCACCTACTTTAGAAATTGATGTAAGACTGCACATTGAGTTAAAATGTCTAAAGGAGGAAATTAGGTAAAAATTGAACAATAATTTACTAAAGGAAGCAGGGAAATACATGCAGATAATTGAGGTGAGTTAGTTACTGACTAATTTCTAAATTTACGCAGAGCTTCTTAGCCATTTATTTGATAAAAATCAGGAAATATTCTGAAATGCTGACTTTTGCTATCTGATTATATGATGTAATGGAGAAACAGAAGTTTTCTTAGGAATGATTTACCGCAGGTTTCTAACATAAGAAACAAGTGAAACTTTTTTGTAGAAATAGAAAAACAAGACTCTTGACCTATTTCTCTCATCATTAGATTTCTCATGACAAATGAAGCAAATGATAGAACACAGTTCATATGTAGTTGAATTATCTGATATTTTCCTGAAGTATTGATATTCTGCATAGCATATAAAAGTATCCAGCCCTTAAAAATCATATATTCACGAACATTGATGACATTCACTCATAAAAATTTAAAAGCCTGGATCATATTCTTGCAGATGAAGGTTTTTGAACTTCCATAAGAAGATGAGCTCAAAATCAAGCTTCATGGTAAACTTCTTTTAGGGTTGAGGTCTCCTACAACTTCCCAGAAATAAAGGTATCATTCCAAGCACTTTAGAAAGCAGGCTCTAAAATTTGCATCATGTTTATCTTCCACATATGAGTGAAGTCATGTGGTGCTTCTCTTTCTGTCTGGCTTATTTCGCTTAACATAATACTCTCAAGATCCATCCACGTTGTTGCAAATGGGACGATCTGAACAGATTAGTGGTTACCAGAGGGGAAGGGGGTTAGGGAGTGGGCAACAGGGGTAAGAGGGCACATATGTATGGAGAAGGATAAAAATTAGATTATTGGTGTTGAGCATGATGCAGTCTATACAGAAACTGATATTTATTTATTCATTTTTTTTCTGTGAGGAAGAACGGCCCTGAGCTAACATCTGCCAATCCTCCTCTTTTAGCTGAGGTAGACTGGCCCTGGGCTAACATCCATGCCCATCTTCCTCCACTTTATATGGGATGCCTGCCACAGCATGGCCTGAGAAGTGGTGCATCGGTGTGCGCCAGGGATCCGAACCAGTGAACCCCAGGCCGCCGAAGTGGAGCTCGCGCACTTAACCGCTTGCGCCACCCGGCCGGCCCCCAGAAACTGATATTTAATAATGTACTCCTGAAATTACACAGTTATAAACCATCATTATGATCTCAATAAAATAATTTAAAAAAATAAAATAAAAATTTGCATCATGTAACCTTGATTCACTGAATATCATTCTTGGAGAAAACTTTGTTCTAGCTTTCACTTTCAAATCCATCTTATAGTGTGACACTTTAATTCTATTGCTGTTAGGGAATCTTGAGAAAAATGTTTTTAAAAAAACAAATCAATCTTAGATGACAACATCTGATAAAGTGCACTTTATCAAGTTGAGAAATACATACCAAAAAAATAGAATAAAAATATCTTAATTTTTAGCTTATTATTTTTCCATTTGTGTTTCAGTGATCTGTAATTTGGGTGTCATTCCAATTTGTCTACGCTTTTAGATAAAATACTACAGTAAACCTTTCAGATATAAGTCTTATCAATACTTCCTATTTTAATTCATTTACCCTTTCATTCAGTGATAGCAATACCAACTCAATTGTACATCTAAATACAAATTAATGAAGTACTTCATAAGTTACATTTGACGTTTTTAAAAGATAACAGTATGTGTCTTCCAAATTTTCTTCATAAAATATTTTGTTAGAATTATGGCTTCATCTGCTTTTAATATATTTCAGCGACTTTGAAAATGGTTGGTTCACATAATGTGAAAGTCAATCCCGTGGGAATATAGAAGAGTTATTCTGTACAAGAAGCAAATCATCCCAACAGAAGGAATCTCCTTAATTCTGATGTAACTCACTTGGGTTTTTGACCATTGGAGACTATACTAGATGTTCTTGACAGGTTATAAGGAGCCTATCCTAATTCTAACAGGTGTCCTAAAACTTGGTTTTCTGGTTCTAAGTCCGATAGACACCTGCTTCTTTCCAACATTAGAGTGATTAAATGATACGAACCTAACATTTTTCCTACACTTAAAATGTTACTTTCTCCCTTTCTATTTCTATCTCATGTATGTTCTCTTTTATTTTTCTCCAAATTGAGCAAAACATTAAGTATTATCTTTAAGTTTAATAATAAAATCTAGACAAGTATTTGCCTTTGAGAAAATCAGAGATATTCTAGGGAATATCACCCTCTTCTCATGCATATTGTTCCTCAGAACTCTCTCTACTCATCTAGTTTTGAAGAAATTACTCACTTTGTTGTTGCTGATTTTAGGACATAAGTTCTCTAAATTTGCACACTATCTCATCCCTCAGCTCCAACCCATCTTCTTTTTAAAATCAACTCTATTGAACTATAACATACCTATACTAAAATGCAACTTTTTAAAGTGTATAGTTAGATGAGTTTTGACAAATGTACCCACATGTGTAACCACCACCAAAATCAAGACACAGAACATTTCCATCACCTCAAAATGTTCCCTCATGTTCCTTTGCATTCAAGCACCTCCCATCCCTGGTCACAGGCAACACAATATCCTATATCACTATAGGTTAATTTTGCCTTCCCTGGAGTTTAGTATACATGGAAATGTACAATATGAATTATTTTCGGTCCAGCTTGTTCACTCAGAAAAATTATTTTGAAATTTATCATATCATGTCATTGCATGTTTCAGTAGTCTATCCTTTTAAATGTGGACTACCAAGTAGATGGGACATCACTAGGAACAAATCCAACACAGAGCCAATCCAAGAAATGGAGAGAAAGAAACTGAGTCCTAAGGACATATATGACATTCTGATAATCTCTATGATAATCTGATAATCTCTGATAAAGCTCTATGTAAGTAATAATGTTCATAAGGCACTGTACCTAAGATTTAAGCATCCTTTTTAATACAGGAATAATCACTATGGTTGGAAAGCTACAAGTTATAGAACTTAAAATTTGGAATTGGCTGACACAAGTAGAGCAGAGATCCCAGATGCTATTCTGTTTCAGGCTGAGAAGTTACGACTATTTATGTGACAGCAAAATAATTTATTAAATTATTTTCTAAATTTTGGGGGACACAGATTATATATTTTTGAATCTGGAGTTTCATGAGATTTGGTCAAAAAACGCCTGTTAACAACAACACAATAATAGTAGGGGAACTTAATACCCCACTAACATCAATGGATAGATCATCCAGACCAAAAACCAATAAACAAACAGTGGACTTAAATGAAAATCTGGACGAGATGGACCTAGTAGACAGATACAGAGCACTTCATCCAAAAACAGCTGACTACACATTCTTCTCAAGCACACATGGAACATTCTCAAGGATAGACCATATGTTGGGAAACAAGGCAAGCCTCAATAAATTCAAGAAGATTGAAATCATAACAAGCATTTTTTCAGACCATAATGCTATGAAACTGGAAATCAACCATAAGAAAAAAACTGGGAAAGTGACAAAGATGTGGAGGTTGAATAACATGCTACTGAACAACCAATGGATCACTGACAAAATTAAAGGAGAAATCAAAAAATATCTGGAAACAAACGAAAATGAAAATATGCCATACCAACTCACATGGGATGCAGCAAAAGCAGTCCTGAGAGGGAATTTCATAGCAATACAGGCCCACCTCAACAAACAAGAAAAAGCCCAGATAAGCAATCTTAAATTACACCTAACAGAACTAGAAAAACAAGAACAAACAAAGCCCAAAGTCAGCAGAAGGAGAGAAATAATAAAAATCAGAGCAGAAATAAATGAAATTGAGACCAAAAAAAAAACAGTAGAAAGGATTAATGAAACAAAGAGTTGATTCTTTGAAAAAATAAAGAAAATTGAGAAACACTTAGCCAGACTTACTAAGAAAAAAAGAGAAAAGGCTCAAATAAATAAAATTAGAAATGAAAGAGGAGAAATTACAACAGATACCACGGAAATACAAAGGATTATAAGAGAATACTATGAGAAACTATATGCCAACAAATTGGACAATCTAGAAGAAATGGATAAATTCTTAGACTAATACAACCTCCCAAAACTGAACCAAGAAGAAATAGAGAATCTGAATAGACCAATCACAAGTAAAGAGATTGAAATAGTAATCAAACACCTCTCAAAAAACAAAAGTCCAGGACCAGACAGCTTCTCCGGTGAATTTTACCAAACATTCAAAGAAGATCTAACACCCATCCTTCTCAAACTATTCCAAAAAATAGAGGAAGATGGAACACTTCCTAAATCATTCTATGAGGCCAACATCACCCTGATACCAAAGTCAGACAAAGACAATACAAAAAAGGAAAATTACAGGCCCATATCGCTGATGAACATAGATGCAAAAATCCTCAACAAAATACTGGCAAACCGGGGGCCAGCCCGGTGGCGCAAGCGGTTAAGTGCGCGTGCTCTGCTGCAGTGGCCCGGGGTTCGCCGGTTCGGATCCCGGGCGTGCACCATTGCACTGCTTGGCAAGCCATGCTGTGGTGGCGTCCCATATAAAGTGGAGAAAGATGGGCACGGATGTTAGCCCAGGGCCAGTCTTCCTCAGCAAAAAAAGAGGAGGATTGGCAGATGTTAGCAGAGGGCTGATCTCCTCACAAAAAAAAAAAAAAAAGAATACTGGCAAACCGAATACAGCAATACATTAAAAAGATCATACACCATGATCAAGTGGGATCTATACCAGTGACACAGGGATGGTTCAACATCCGCAAATCAATCAACGTGATACACCACATCAACAAAACGAGGAATAAAAACCACATGGTCATCTCAATAGATGCAGCGAAGGCATTTGACAAGATCCAACATCCATTTATGATAAAAACTCTCATCAAAAAATGCCTGGATATAAGAATGCATTTACTTATCTTTTTCTATTTAGTAATTATATTTTTATTTACTTTTGACTAGATAACACATTCAAATAGTCCAAAATTCAAAGGCACACATCTTTTACCAGGAAATAGTTTCTCTTCTACTCCTATGCCCCAGCCATCCTTTATACATATAGGATAACATGTTATACATACTGTTCTTCCCCTTGCCTTTTTCAAATTACCATGTATTTGTATATAATAAGGCCCCTCATTCTTTCATATGGCTATATAGTATTTCATTTTATGGCTATATCATAATATAATTAACCAGAGCTACATTCCCACCCTTTAGCTATTACAAACAGAGCTGAAATGAATAATCTTATATTACATGCATATTTATCTATAAGATAAATTTTTGGATTTAGAATTACTCAGCTAAAAGATATATTCAATTTGTAATTCTGAATGACGTTGCCAAATTGTCCTGCATGGAGAGTCTATCAGTGTACACACTCATATGAGGCTTAAGAGTGACTATTTTCCCAATGTCTCACCATGTATTCTCTACTTCAAAGGGCCTTTAGTACAGATCCACAAAGTAAACAAAAGCTCTGGGTGAAGTTCTTCTTCTTAAAATCACAGAGATTTATTTTTTTAGGTAACACTGGTTTAGAACATTATATAAATACATCAAGTGTACATCATTATACTTGGATTTCTGTGTAGACTATATAATGTTCACCATCCAAAGTCTAACGGCCATCCATCACCATACACACATGCCCTTTTACCCCTTTTGCCCTCCTCCTTCCCTCCTTCCCTTCTGGTAACCACCAATCTATTCTCTATGTGTTTGTTTGTTCTTGTTGTTGTTTTTATCTTCCACGTACGGGTGAAATCATATGGTATTTGGCTTTATCCCTCTGACTTATTTCACTTAGCATAATGCCCTGAAGATCCATCCATGTATAACTTTATTCATCTACCCAAGCTTCTAATTTTAGGCATTTTTGTATTGCCATTTTTTCTTTATAATTAATGCTGTGATGACATTCTTAAAACAGATCTGTGATTAATTCTTTTTTTGTGTGTGAGGAAGATCAGCCCTAAGCTAACATCCATGCCAATCCTCCTCTTTGCTGAGGAAGACTGGCCCTGGGCTAACATCTGTTCCTGTCTTCCTCCACTTCATATGGGACGCCACCACAGCATGGCTTGACAAGTGGTGCCTCGGTGCGTGCCCGGGATCCGAAGCGCGGGGCCGCCAGCAGCGCAGCGTGCGCACCTAACCACTCGGCCACGGGGCCGGCCCCTGTGATTAATTCTTTTAATACATTTATGGAATTATAAAGTTTCAGTTAAAGAATATGCATAGAATTGGCTAATTTCACATATAGTCTCAAATTTTCCTCCAAGGCTAATGTACTGATTTTTACTCCTACTTGAGAAGTTTCAGAGTTCTAAATTTATTGTACCTTCAATAGGTAAAGAGAAACATATCAGGCTATTTAACAGGCTGTGATTTACCAATTGGTTAATTATTAGGGGAAAAATATATTCTTAAATTTCATTAAAATAAACTCTAAATTGATGAAACTGCTAAATATAAAAACCCAAAATAAGCACTTGAAGAAAATATAGGTAAACATTATTTATCAATTATCATAGAATGGGGACGGCTTTTCTAACCATAAATAAATCATAAAGTCAAAGATTGATATATATATGACTATGTTGAATTTTCTGCATATTAAAGAAAACATAAAATTATAATACAAATAAAATATTCAGAAAATTTTGAAGTTTGATGGGAACACATTCCTTATTCCTGGTGTTTCCTTTCACATAGAAGGAGCTCTACTAGAGTTACACTCTCAGCTTCTCTGCCAAGCAAAGAAAGCATCACTTTTCTTGCTGATACAGTAGGGATGGATGAACTCGGTGTGCTTGGTGCAGCTCATTCCTCTTTCTTTCGCTAGCAGGATCACACTCAGAGAACATGTGTTCTGTTGAACAGCGATGCAGCAGGCTTTTTACTGCTAAGGTCTAAGTAAGAGTTTTAAGCTTCAGATCATGAGTTTAGCCTAGAGGGTTGTCTGCAGCTTATGGAGACTTTTCTGACAGCACGCAGCTATTTTTACATCCTTGTGAGTCTTAAGTGATGGTTTGTGAGGTGAATGGGCCTCAGCAAAGCATCTGGGACCCAACAACCTCAGAAAGACAAAGGCCATGTGTAGTTTCAGCCAAAACACAGACGCCAGGGCCTCAGGAGTTGCAAGCTGCTGCAGGCTGACCTTGAACTATACAGAACAGCTTTTTATTAGCAGATTTGGCTGGTGTAGTAATGAGCTCGAAGGAAAGTGTCTTTCCATTCCTGGACTTTTTAAGTGCTGGTAGATAGGATAATGTTGCAGCTTTTAAACTGGAAGACAGTTGAATTCTGTGTCGGTTACAGAGGGCTGGTAAGCTTCTAGCTTTAAATTCTGAGTGCCAGGCCTAGTACTTAGAATTGGATATGCTACCTGAGGTAGGCAGCTTCTAGAATGGCCTCCAATGACCCCTGCCTTCTTGTATTTGCCCTCTTGTGTAATCCCCTCCCCCTTGAGTGTGGGGTGGATTTGATAACTTATTTATAATGAAAAAAATGTGGCAAGTGCTAGGTTAAAAAAAGACTGCAGAAGGGCAAGTTGTGGAAGCTGAAAGACCAATTAGAAGGTGATTATAATACATTGAGAGGTGGTTTGGACAAGGTTTTTATCCCTTCAGGCGGTGAAATATATTTTGAAGGTAGACATAACAGAATTTCTTGATGGTTTGGGTATGGGCTATGAGAGAAATACAGAAGTCAGGGGTGATTTCCAAGGTTTTGCCTGAGTAAACAGAAGGATTAAGTAGGAATTTACCGAGATAGGAAAGACTGCAGAAGGAACATATCTGAAGTGATAAAAAAAAATCTGTAATTCAGTTTGTTAAAGTTAAGTTTGAAATTCTATTTGGATATCACAGTAGAGATGTCAGGTAAGTACTTGCATACATTGGCTGAGATAGGATAGAAGACAAGATCATGGAAAACACAGGAGTTCAAGGACCTGAGATGCCAAGGTGAGGCAATGATTTTTAAAATTATAACTATTTCAGGAGCAATATTGGAAATAATGAAAATGAGTAAGGATCTATAATCTTCAAAGAACAGCGAGAGAAGTGTGATAGGGATCTAATAAAGACTGCACTAAAGAGAGGTAACAAGTCGTACAGTCTAATGGCATGAGCTTCAGGCCAAGAGTTATTAGGGGACAGAAGGGACAGAGGTCAGGAAATTGCGAGGAGGAGCAAGAAGGACACTGGCTTCTTCTCTAGGCCCCGCAACATGAGGGATGTGGTCGTGAAAATAGCCACCACCTGGCTTATGCTACCTGGAAACTAAGGTGACTTCGCCTAAATTATTCTTTCACAAACCCTCTCAAAGAGGACAAGAACTTTAGCATCTTCCTGTAGCAAATATACCAATGACCAACTTAACCAATTTACAACAAATGAAAACCAAACAAGGAAATGAGTAGAATAAATAGGAAGCATGCACTTCAACTTTACACCCATTGTCTAAATTTTGTTTTGCTGTATTATATACTCTAATCTTTATGAGGGTAACATACAGTTTACTTTCCACACTCCATCCTTGTCCAAACTCCCTAAAGTTATAAAGAAACCATGTAGTCCACCAAAATCTGTCCAGTCCCAATAGCTAAGTCCTGATTACCAAAGATATCTCCTCTACTATGCACAAATCGCAGCTGTTAACGGCAACTTCAGGTTTTGATTTTTTTGTTTGTTTCTTTGTTTGTTTTTAAAGGATTTAATTCACCACAAGAAAAAGGCAATTTTGAGGTGGGGTACATACAATGATGTGTAGGAGCCACCTGGCCAGGGCTCCCTACAGTTGATTGTGTTCATCTCTTCCAGAAGGAATTAACAGCGCACCAAAGCGTTGTAAAAATTATTTTAAACTGAAAACTTCTGAATAATCGGTAGCCAAAGGAAGAAAAATTATCTAAAGTTAAGCAGATCCTTCCAAAAATACAGCCGCCACTGATCTCTTAGTACCAGAAGTGCAAATCCAGCTGTCCGTTAGCATCAAAACGCCCAATAGAACCTTCCATACTTTCCCACTTAAGCCTTAAACTGGGCCCCACCTTTTGATTTAGAAACCTTTACCCCTGTCTATTCAGTGAGTTACTCACCACTGAGTAGCTCCACATGCATAATAAACTTTTCTCCTGTTAATGTCTATTGTCAGTTAATTTGAGGGGCCCAGGACAATCAGTCCTAAGTTGGTAGAGAAGTTTTCCTCCCCAAACTACCCAAATTCACGTTCAGTTATATCACATTAGTAGTTGGAAATTAGTCATGGAAGAATAATTTACACCACAGAAACTGGCAAATGCTACAAATCGGGGCTTTTTTATTTGGAGAGCTGATTGTTAATGATTTATCTGCAAACCACTGGACACATTCAAGAGACAGACATAAACTACATACAATTAATTATACAAGACCTTGAAAGGGAGCAGATGAAGCTTTAATTGTATTTATTTGTTTATTTTTTTATTTCTTCACTTTCTATAAAGAAATAATCACAAAATACATGGGGAAGGTCAATTCCTAAATAGGATTTGTTTTGTGAACTCTTATCATTTTCTCAGTTTCCATCTCTTTCTCTCTCTCTCTCTTTTTTTTTTTTGGTGAGGAAGACTGGCCCAGAGCTAACATCTGTTGCCAATCCTCCTCTTTTTGCTGAGGAAGATTGGCCCTGGGCTAACATCCATGCCCATTTTCCTCTACTCTACATGCGGGATGCCTGCCACAGCATGGCTTGATAAGCGGTGCATAGATCTGTGCCCAGGATCCAAACCTGTGAACCCTGGGATGCCGAAGCGGAGTGAGTGAACTTAACCACTACGCCACTTGGCTGGCCCCTCAGTTTCCATCTCTTTATTGGACTAAAGACCTGATTCAAAATATCATAATCCTTGTCTGTACTATTGTATCTTAAGACATCCCCCTAACTCAGTCTCTCCCGTCTCTAATTCTTCCCACACCCTACGAGCAGACTGATCTTTCTGAAACATGGCTCTTCATGCCTCCCCTTTGTTGAAAGATTTCAATATTTCTCTTAGGGCCATAAATGAATTCCACACTCTTTAGGCTGGCATTCAGGCCCCTCCAACTTAAACCAACCTTCTCTCTTAATTCTATCATCTTTGCTTACCTAAGTGAGGACAACTATCAAGATAGATTATCAGCTGGTTTCCAACAATCCTTTTAATGATAATTCCCTTCACCCAACTTAACTTGCTTTCAGTCACTTCTCCACTGGAACATCTGGAAATGCTCTTCCTCAGTAACTGTAATATCAAAATCTCATCCATCATCCACAACCAAACTCAAACGCCCACTCCTCTAGGAAAACTTCCCCAACGCCTTCAACAGCAGGCAAGATTGCAATTCTCTGAACTCCTGCAGCACATTATCTGTACCTTTTTGGGGCTCTTACAATGATTTAACTTATTACGTTGTTTTGTACATATCTTATTTCCTCTCTAGATTTCAAGCTCTCTGTGGGTAGTGTACTTATCTTACACATGTATTCCTCAGAGTATAGGGTAAAAAGGCTTTCACACTGCACACACTAGAAAAAAATGCCCGTAAATCAATTGCTCTCCTTTTATACTCCTTTATAAAAAGTTCCCCAGATCATCCTTATGTGCCACCAGGACTGAGAATCATTAGGTTAAATAAATGAATGAATTTGGTCATATGTTTTGTAATTTTTTTATTTATTTATTTTTTTCCCCCAAAGCCCCAGTAGATAGTTGTATGTCATAGTTGCACATCCCTCCAGTTCCTGTATGTGGAACACAGCCCCAGCATGGCCGGAGACACGGCACGTCGGTGCACGCCCGGGGATCCAAACCCCGGGCCGCCAGTAGCAGAGCGCGCGGACCCAACCGCCAAGCCACGGGGCCGGCCCATGGTCATGTGTTTTGAAAGATTTCTTGAAGAAGTAAAGATTTGTGCAAGTAAGAAATAAATGGACTAGAATGATTTAGGGGGCCGGGGCAGAAGTGTAATATCTCGATAAAATAATAGGTAAGAATTCGTACTTTCTTATGGATTGCTTTAGAGGATAAATGAAGTAAGAATATGAAACAAAGAATTTTGCTTCACTTTTGTCTGTTGAACTTCTTATTTTACTCCTGTGTTTTTAATCTATGTTAATATTTAGTATGTGTTTTGAAATACTGTTTATTATTTAGTAAAATAATTTAATCAGGAAGAGGACAATTTAAAAGGCCTCTTATGATTGGGTCCTTATCTACCTTGCTGGCCTTCTCACCTGACACTTCTCATCTTGAACTGTATAGTCTTGTACAGGATCCTGAAAATTATGATGCAGGGCAGTTAATCACCTGACATGCTCTACTAAAATGCTCCTTTGGTCCCACTGCGGAGATTCTGACTCAGTAGGTCTATGACACGATTTAGGAATCTGTATATTGAACATGTATCCAAGGGCTTGTTGCTTCAGATGGTCTGCAGAAACATAGTCTTGAGAAACATGGCTGTGGTAATAAGAAACTGCTACAGTTCCTGCCTACATCCACTGGTCTCATAGTTCGTTGCCCTCACCAAATATCTTCTCTTAGCCCAGAAAACTCTAACTGTTCCCTTCCTCCCCCCAACAATTTTCTTTTCCATCACTGTGCAGCCCTTAATTAGCACATTTTTATACTCATTTCTCAAGCTGTAATTCTGCTACAACTGTATCCCATGTATACCTCTTTTCTTTGAGTGAGATTCAGGCTGCTTGGTTCCAATCTCAGCTTAGCAAATTACTAATTATATGACCATAGGTAAGTTACATATACTCTCTGGGTAGTGTTTGCTCCTCTGTAAAATGGAGATGGTAATAGAACCCACTCTTAAGGGCTGGTGGGAGGAGTAAATGAGGTAAAACTAATAAAAATAGAGCAGGCACTCATACAGTGATTAAGTGCTAGGTTTTAGCTATTATCATGATACACTGAAATTATTTGTTTATGTGTCTGTCTGATAAAAATGTGAGCCACTTTCAGGACAGGTTCATGTGTTTTTCATCTTTATATCACAGAAACTACCATCACTATTCAATTAGGGTTTATTACATAGTTTGTTACACAGTTTATCATTATGAATTTAGATAATTGGTTAAAAACAAAACCAAGCATTTAAAACACTTTGGAAAGCTCTTGTTTTGGTAAGTTCTGCTTAATAGGACTTAAGTAGCTTTCTGTTCATAGCTTTCAAAAAATTAGCAGTTTCTCCATTAATTTAAACTATAGTAAAATACCCAGCATGTTAGAATATCTATTGTGTCATCCAAACTGATAAATATATAACAAATACAATGAGGCATTTTTATGAATAATTGTTGAATGTGGAACTACTTGCCAGGAGCTAATCAGTTAATGGGAATGTAAATAAATTCAGCCACAAAACACAGGTGCACAAATCTCTGAACATCATTCACCCCGACTGGTAGCACACTTCATTATCAATTAAAATGAAATAAAAAAAATAAAATCAGCTTATAGTTAATCCAACTCTTTAATGTTCACTGCCTATAAATTAAAATTGATAGTTGGATAATAAGCTTTATATTTGGGGAAAGTACCCAATGAGTTTTTAATAAGAATAATTATTTTAAGAAAGTGCAGCATTTAAATTATTAATTTAAAAATTCATAGTTGAATAAATTTAAGTGGTATTGAGGAATTCATTTACTGTCTTAGATTACCTACATCTTTTGTCCAATAACTATTTCTAAATAATCAATCTTAACATGACTACACTCATATAATACCAACAGCACATGCACTCAATAAAGTATCATGAAAATTTTATACAATAATGTAAAGAAAGTTTCTTGAAAAAATAGAAATACCACTACCAGGGTATCAAAATATAAGTATTTGGTATAATAATATCAGTAAATGAAGTGAAAGAAAATTCACTAAAGTAAAGAGAACATTTGTTTTTCCTTCTCAAATTCATAAGTTGTTGAGACTCATTTAAATGAGCTATTGAGTGTCACGTGACCCCGGACAAACCTCACATGAACCTGGACAATCTCCACTGCTTTGTCTTTACACTTTCCTCTGATGTAAATAAGAGGTTTAGTTCATTCTTTACTCCTTTCTAGATCCAAGATTCTATGATACTTCAAGTATCTACCCAAGAATAAACAAATAAAGAGAATTTTTAAGATCCATTTTAGCTTCAAGTTCTAGGACTCTCATATAGCATCCTATAAATTGAAAATGTGCAATAAAAGTGAGATGTTATTATCTAGTTTCTATAGATCAATGTTTTGGTTTATAAATTAATTCCCCTATAATATTTCATTGTATTAGATGCATTTTAAAACTTCTTCACTCTCACAAGTCACAAAATTCCTCATTTATGCTGGATCTTTTATTTATAACTGATGAACTTATCAAGTCCTCATTATCTGAGGTTTTTATTCAAAGCACTGTCCTTGAATTTAACATTTTAATTTCTTTTTCAATTATAAAATCTTTTAGTTTCCTAATGGTTGCCAAAGCGTATACAGATCAGAAATTCAAGATTATAGAGCAAAAAACCATTTTTTCCAATTCTGGCCTTCTCCCTACATGCTTTCTGAAAGCAAGAGAAGGCAACATTAATAAAGAATGTGTGTGATTGGTAAATTGCAGCTCATTGGCATTCAGATTTGGTAATATAGTAAATGATTTCCAAGCATCTTTCTTCTCTATAAAATTCTCTATTAAAGCCAGCTTTTTAAGAATGCAGTGTTTAAACTGGTTTCATAAATTAAAACACACAAACACGCACACACACACACGTATTATGCAGGGAGAAAATGCCCAATACACTGGCTTAATGGAGCTTTTTATACTAAAGGGAGCATTTGGCAGAGGCTGCCACATTTAATAAGCACTCTGACTCTTTGTAAGATTGAAAAAAGATTTTGTGAGTTACTCACAGCTCTGGAAATTTTTTTGAGGAAACAAAAACCAAACAAAGCTGCAGCCATTTTCCATGTCCCCAAAGAATAGAACATCTTGAACCATTACGTTTGTCTATGGCACAGAACATTCCACTGGCACTGAAAGCTGGTAGGATGAACACAAAAGAACTCTACTGAAACTTTCTTTCCTACTTTCTATTGACCTTTTCTCTCAATTAAGCAGGGAAAGTTACCATCATACTTCAGATCGAGTAAATTAGCTGCCTAGCCAACATTAAATGACTACTCACTCAACTTCTATAGCTTCCTGAACACAAGGATTCAGGAAAAAGCCCATAACATAAATAGAATTTTTCTACTGGGAAAAGAAATAAGTTGTGGTTTTAATCACTAAAATTTGAAGGCTCCATTTTGATACATGAGAATTGAGGATTATTAACATACGTAAAGTAGTTAGCAAAGTACCTAATTCATGATAGATGCTCATAATTATTGCTATTTTCACTCAACAAGGACGACATTGCAAAATCGGGATTTGTTTGAGATTTTCTGACTCCTAGTCCAGTGTTCTTTATGTACCACAATAGCCATTACTCTCCTTCAGTTTATTTGTCGTGGTTAAGACTATTAGAGCAAATATAAATTGCCATGGAACTTTCGTTGTCACAAAAGAATTTTTCAGAGTTTTTAACTTGTATGTGCCTTTGTTCTCACAACTAAATTACAAACTGAAGGACAGAAATTTTTCCCTCCTCCACCCTCCCTCCTTCTCCTTCCTTCCTTCCTTCCTACTGAAGAAAGTACTAACTCCCCATAGTAGCTAGTATTGTGCAAGATATACCTTAGACACTTAGGGAATTGACTGGCTTTGGTGTAGCTTTGGTAGCATAACTTCAGAGTATCACAAAAATTACAAAATTTAGAAATAATTTAGACCCAAATCTTATTTTATAAGAAACTGAAGCCTGGAGAATTTCCAGAGGTTACACAATAATTAGTTGCAAAATTGGCGAGAACAGTGAACTATCAATAGGGCACCTTTCCAAAGTCATCAAACATATCCCACTTTTTATCATTTGTTCACAATATTCTCCTGCTTATCACCTCAATGCAATTTTCTCTTGACTGATCCCATCAGGATAACAAATTTCCTTTCCTGAATGATATAAAAATTGAGTTTTATAATTACTTCCCTTTCTTCATAACCTAGGAAATCCAACTCAACTTGTAGCTGGGAAAGAATAAATGGGAACATATGAATATGGGGTAAGAATTATTTTAAACCATTTCCATAAACCATTTTCACCTCTCTAAAATGGAAATAATAATTTTAACATTTGTTCTTACAGTTTTTATCTCATGAGATTTTTGTAAATATTAAATATGTTTATACATATAAAGCTCTTGTCTTCGATCAGTAACTCCACTTAGTAAGCACTCATTAAATGTTAGTTGTTTTTCAAGAGAGAATTTGAAGACTCTGGCCACTGTGAAGTAGAATAATATTTAACGAGCTCAACCTCATCCCTAGAAGTTCCACTCTCCTGAGCTTTAACCCTGACTCTGACATTATGAAACTGTGCCCATCTTTCCGGGATAGTATTAATTTCTTTCCAGAAATAAAGAGACAAACATCTTTAGAAAGAATAAAGAACATGCATATAATCAAGAAAGAAGTAGGAATAATTTTGAGAGTCAACAAGTCATCTATTACATTTGAATGAGAAATGAGCAAAATAAAATACATCTTTTAATGTTAAGCTTTATTTGATACAGTTGTATTTGATACTATTGTACGTTGTTTAGTGCTGAAGGACTAAAATAAAATAAAATAATATGGTAATTTATGATTGACAGTGTTACATTCTGTTGAAGAACCTATTTTAGCTAATTTAATGTGTTCAAGGCATTGTACTATTCTAATTATGTTAGGTAATTGAAATGGTTAATAAATAATGGTCATTCATATAGTAGAATTCATACTTCAAAATTAACAAGTTATTTAACCAACATGATTATGGAATGAGGCATTTTACATTTTTCAAGATAACTAAAGTTCCCATTTCAATGTCAAAATTTCTTTTAAAAATTCTATGTTAGATAGACATTATTATAAAATCCATTACATATACCCCTGCCTTATTAATTTGAGTATACTGAACCATAGTTCATTCTAATTTATGATTTAGGAATATCATTATAAACATCAATTACTGTCCTGTTCTTTGTTATACTGGGACTGCAGCCTGAATTACTGCCACTCTGTCAAGTGTTCCTTCATGTCACTGCCATCATTATGTCTCTAGCAAAACCCTTTCCTAATTTATTCCTTCTAATCCAGGGTTTTCCAAACTTATTTGACTATGTAGTATTTTTTGTATTATAACACATTAATGGAACACAATCAGGCAGTCATGAAATAAAATGTGCTCTAGGATTAAAGTAGATGACAAACATTTATTTGAAGTTAGAAATGATCAGCATTTGATTATCATACTTAATAAAGCATTTAGTAACATAACAAAGACATATAAAATTATAAGCTAAGCTGCATAATATAGACCAGTTATTGGACAGGTAGTTAGCAAAACTGTCTATGAATCAAAGAAAAAGTTAAACATAATTGCTTAATGTTTCATGTAATTTAGCTTTCAACTTGAATGGGATTTGCAAATGAAAAATATCTTCTTAAATCAGATTTATCGTGATCACAAGAGCTCCATAAATATGTATTTTTCATATACATCTTGAAAGTAAATTGTAAAAGGATAATTAATTGCTAAATTAAAAAAAACTTTTATTCAGTTATTTTGTGGTGTATTCTCCCAGAACACCAATTAACGTCTTACTTAATATAAAAGATCTTTGGAATGTGGCTTGAGAAATACTAGTTTAATCTGCAATGGACTTAAGAATAAGACAACCAAGGCTATTTAAATTGTAGGAGACAGATATATCTATAACAGACTGAGAGGCATATCTTTTAGTAAAACTTAGGAGTTTTATGTATGTTTATATAAACCATAGGATAAAGATTTAATAGTAAATTTATTAAGAGAAGTGTTTCTACTTCACTAATTGCCCTGAAGCAAGGCTTCTATATTATTGTTTGTATGGTTATTACTAATAGTTGCTATCATCTACTAAGGCTCTACCAGGAACTGCACTGAGCATATATTTAGTAATCACAGCAACCTATGAGATATGGATGACTATTATCTCTATTTTCTAGATGGGGAAATTGAGACTTAGAGAGGTTAAGTATATTGATAAAAGTTACACACCAAGTAAGTGGCAGAACTGGGATTATATGTCTGACTTCCGAGTTTGAGTCAGACTCCTTGGAACAGAAAACAGAAAGCTCCAGATGAAAGTACATAACTTTGTATTCTAGGATCACAGTCTACATGGTATCATCTTATCAGGAAATTGGAATCTCAATCCTAAATGATGATTCCAGAGAATTAAACTGCCTATTTTAGCCTAAAGACCGTCAGAAAAAACTAAGGAGGCAATAAGGTATTTTCTGGCTGAGGGAGGAGGATAGACTGGTGAAGGGAGTACAGCTCATGCACAGGGAAAGAATACGGTCTCAGGGACAGGGTGGCAAAAATACAATTCAGAAAAAAGAAGAGGAAATAAGGCAAGGAGAAGCAGAAGACCAAACTGAACTTAAACAACTCTAGGAACATCCGACACACAGGACAACGGGTTTCTCCAAGAGGAAATTTTTAATAGGTTTTAAAGGACAATAATTATTTCATTCAGTGGGACAATTTGGGATTTGAGAAGAAAACACAAGAAACTGACTAAAAGAAACTTTCCTCTAAGGGGTAGGTGAAATATTAATTTTCCAATAAATAAGCATTGATCATCAAACCAGACCCACACTTGTTTATAGTGGCAAACAGATTAGCATTTAGTTTTCTCTTCATCTTTCTACTCAAGCATCCCTTGATCCCCATCCCTACCACCTAGAGAGTTATCCAGCTCCATTCCTGAGTTATTACTGTGCTTCGAACACCAATATATTATTGCATTTATCACACTCATATTTTTAAAGCTTAGCACCTTTTCCAGAACATGAACGTCTGATAGTAATCACTGCTGGTGCCCCGCACATATTGCTTCCCATCCCTTTGGCCAGCTCTGTGCACGCCTGCCAAGTTCATGTGTGCCTTGCTTCTAAAGGCTGACTTCTACATCCTTCAGAGAACTGCCCTGGGCCCTGGAGTCTCCTTACTTACTGCAGTTACTGGATGTACCTGAGAGTTTTCAGCATCACCACACTTCCACACCCCCACTGCCTCCTGTCCTGGCCTCTGGAGTATAAAAGCCCTACTCCTTTGCCCAAAAGCAGGGCAAACTCTGAGGTCTAATTTAACCTCCCGAGCTTCCCATAGGATCAGGGTGCATCTGGAACTTCAACTGAAATTTCTCCATTGCCTGGCTTCTTTGTCTTCCAGTTCCTGTTTTCTCCCCTCCCTAACTGCTTTCTCCTGGGAGCACTTTCTTTTTCTTTCTTTTTTTTTGGTGAGGAAGATCAGCCCTGAGCTAACATCTATTGCCAATCCTCCTCCTTTTGCTGGGGAAGACTGGCCCTGAGCTAACATCTATTGCCAATCCTCCTCCTTTTAGTTTTTTTTTCCCCCCAAAGCCCCAGTAGATAGTTGTATGTCATAGTTGCACATCCTTCTAGTTGCTGTATGTGGGACACAGCCTCAGCATGGCTGGACAAGCGGTGCATTGGTGCGCGCCCAGGATCCGAACCTGGGCCGCCAGTAGCGGAGTGCGTGCACCTAACTGCTAAGCCACAGGGCCGGCCGCTGGGAGCACTTTCTTAATATTAATCACTTATACCTAAACCTTAAGCTCAGGATGTACTTATCGGAGCATCCAATCTATGGCAGTCCTTGAATCTGGGTAGCTTGGGATTATTTCTGAAGTCCCAGCACCAAAGCCTGTCCCAGGCATAGAGCCAAGTATGAATAAGTGATAAGTGGATAGTATTTAAATTAAATGTTAAAAATCTTAATTCAATTTTACCTATATTAAAGAATTATTTAAAACTACATCTTCTCCTTTTAACCACCAAATAATGCAGCATAACCAGACATGCTGGATAGTATAAAAGATTGCTTTTTACTCATAGAGAGCTTTCAGGCGTTTGATCTATCATTGTTTACTTTGAAGACTTAAACTTTGACCTACTGAACACTCATGAGCATCCAGAATTCCGAGTAATTTGCTCAGTCATTTTCACTGGGCCTGGATCTTGCTTTCCCTTCTCCAGATCTAATTCAGTGTTTCCTACACTAATTTGGATGCTAAAAGACTGAGAGAGAAAATGTCTTCAAGTTTGAACTCATATATCTTCAGCATTTCCAAAAATTAAAATACCACAAGACCTTGAAAATGGAATTAAGTACACATCGAGAAGAGTTGCCATGTGTAAATGGTTAGGTAAATGCGTGGTCTTACCAGAGTACATGTGGCATGCGTACGACTGTTTTACCTCAAACATTACTACTCAGGTTGTCTTTATCCATCTTAGACCAGATACATGTACACTAGCTATCTTCTAAAGCAATTTTAGTAGCTCTCTAGTATGACAATATGAAAATATTTTCAGATAACTATTTGAATAAAAAAATAATATCATATATTTATACTGAGTGTTGAGGTGCCTCAGAATCTGAAAGCACAAGTGATTTATCAAATGGTAATTTTATAAATACTTGCCTGCTCAAAGTAGATATTTCATTTAAAGTGTTTAAAAGTTCCATAGATGCATCAGTTAAATGGGTTTTTCATACATTTTCTTTGTCTCAGTATATGAGTACAACATTTGAATGTTGTAAGAACAGTCTCACAGGAGACATACACATGCCACTATCAAACATTATCATGCATGGAGATTAACAAGGTTATTTACCTGAAAATTTTAGTAGGTCTTATTTACCCTTTGGAGAGGCTAAAATTTATTTCAATTTTTAAAATTCAGTATATGTTTATTAGGGTACTCATTTTTTTCGGGGGGTGAGGAAGATTGGCCATGAGCTAACATCTGTTGCCAATCCTCCTCTTTTTGCTTGAGGTAGATTGGCCCTGAGCTAACAACTGTACCAATCTTCCTCTACTTTGTATGTGGGTCACTGCCACAGCATGGCTTGATGAGTGGTGTAGGTCCGTGCCCAGGATCTGAACCCATGAACCCCGGGCTGCTGAAGGTAAGTGTGCTGAACTTAACCACTATGCCACTGGGCAGGCCCAGGGTACTCATTTTTGATGGGATGGCAAGTGTATAATACTGCAACCATCATCTAAGGAGTAGCCTAGGTAGAAAACCTTTTAAAAGGATACTTGTAACGTTAGATGGTGTATTTTATTAAATTATTTCACAGAAGTTTTGTGTACAGTTTTTTTTGTGGTTTGTGGATTTGCAGAAAGAGACAATACACACACACATGTGCACACACACACATACACACACTTTAAGAATGAGAAATTATTTAGCAAAGGATATAGAACAATAGAGGGCTATGAAAAGGCTATTGGGAATGGGAGCAGCATGTCTTGGGTGATTGTCTCTGGCCCCTGGTTCCCTAATGAGGTGCACAAATGTCCTTAACACATGGCCTGTAGGTAACCTCCAGACAGAGTTGAGAGCATAGACTAATGTTTGCTATACCTTTGCCCTTTTATATTTGGGTTTCTATTAACATCTCAGAAAAACATACACGAACAACCTATACTCTTCCACAAAGAAATGTTTATGACTATCAAGCTTTCTGAACAAAACTCAGCATCCACAAGGCCACCTTAACAAAGGTGAGTGAGCTTGGGGATGGTCTCGGGGGTTGGATCAGAGTCAGAACTCAGGTGTCCCTGAAAAATATTTCTGTCTTCTGCTTTCCAGAATCCCAGAAAGGTATTTCCTTGCAGTATGAAGCAATCTCTTCTCGCTGATGGTGACCTGTTGATAATGAACTATATGTTCTAAAAAACTTTACATTAGACATTAAGAGAAGAATTTTGAAGTATTTCTATGAAAAATTTACTCACATCTAAGAGACCTGAGAAGAAATTATTCCTTTCTCTTCTAGTCATTGTCACTATCTTGTCTGAAAGAGCTGAAGCTCTTTGGCTGTCAGTCCCGGAGAAAGGCATTGGCCAAGAAAATTACAGAAGAGCCAAACCCTGATATATGGCACACAGGGACCTCATTATATCCAGTTGTGTGGCATAATTTCCTTTATCTAATTGATGTTTTCAGTTGCTTGCTGACAGAAGCATCCAGATACCAATTATATCACCACAAATGAGTTGTCACAAGTAACAGACTAAAATGTTGCATTGGTGAAAAAAAGGAGATAAAGCAAGGGAAAGGATGATCCACTGCACTCTTCAAAGTTTCGTGGTCAATGACCCTTGTGTGGTGTTGAAGCATTTGGCTAAATGTTTGCTCATTTGGAGAACTGACAGGAAATTTTCAGAATGCTCGTATTTTGGCTACTTGCAACTCTCAGTTAGTCCTTCAAGAAAGAGTTATGCTTGGGCTAAAGTTGATGTATTGAAAAGCAGAGAAGGAATAAAATACAATTCTGCTTAAAGAGGTTCTTCATGTCTGTAGGCTATAATGTAAATTGATTTATAGTCCAATAATGTGGAACTTTTTGGGGTTTAAAAAGCCAAACTTTCTACTCAAAGCTATAGGTAATGCAAACAGAGAGAGTGAGAACGGAGACTGAGCAGAATATTTGATCAGAGCAAAAGGAAATCCTATAACCCCAGACTTCTAGCAAACACCTCTGGTTAAACATTATTCACCTAGTAAAGGGGACAATCTTATCTTTAAAATGTAAATGAAAAGGACTAATTATATATGTGCCTTCCACACCAGGCTATTCATTTGATTTTCCTCATGGCAGAAGTCATTAAATGATGATTATTGGGGAGTTGAGGGAGGGGATGGATGAGATTCTGAGGCCTGTGGCTAGGATTGGACTTCCCAGGAAAAATGACTTGCTGAGCCAGCTCTCTGGCGAGGTTATAGAAGTGAATGCAAAAGAGTTAGAAGCCAACTAAATTTTTAAGGTAACTGCATTACCAAAGTGACTCTAAGCCTCACGAGGAGGGTATTCCCGTAATTAGACCAATCTTCAGCTCACCAAACCCACTCAACAGGAAGGGAACCGCTGAAGTTCTCTAGTCCCAAGGTAAGGCATTCCTCTGCATGCCCACCCCCAAAATGCCCACAGTGGATATAGACAAGGAGGTTGCCACCCCACTCCCCACGCCCGAACATGAAGCTGTCAGATTTGCAGAAAAAGGAGTTTAGTCAACTACCAGAGCTGGGAGTATTCACTATTATTTTCCTTCAGAACATGACATGCTATGAATCAGTACCACTGTGTTTTGTTTTCCCCTTTTTTGGAAGGAGAATGTTTATGGTAGTAGTCTCTCCTATTCTTCACTATCAGAATTATCTACCTTGGACAGAGTCAAAAATTTCTGTTTCACTGGACTATAAACAGTTACATTCTAATCGATGGAAAAGACTACAGTTAACATGATCTTGAACTTGAGCTTGCTTTAGTAACCGTATGAGTCTTTGTGTTGTCTCATTTTGGGGGAGGTACAAATATATTTCATACAGGCATGGCCATAATTGGGGATGCCTATGAATGAGAAGAACGTGTGTTTGTATGCTGGGTAGCTAAAACTGTGGCCTGTAGTGGTGTCATTGATTGACATCCTAATATCCATTAAATTCCTAAATGAGTGATGATATTATTCTGCTTTCCAGTATTTTTTGTAGGAATAAGATAATTATGATAAATCTACTGGGATCTCTGGGGGAAAGTTTCCTTGATCTCAAGAATGAAACACAAAAAATGATTGATTCTCTTCTTTGGATGTGGCTGTGTCTGGAGGTATAGCCTGGAAATGCCCCTGCCACCTCGTTACTAGCCTGAGGATGCTATCACCAGTGACAACAAGGTAAAATGTTGCAAAGCGCCTGGGCACTGAGTAAGATGACCAACCACTGATTGTTCTATGCCTGGAACTCATCCTGCCTCAGGACCCACCAGTTGTGGATGTGGTCTAAGCAGGTTCGAGCTGAAGTTTTCTGTGACTTGCAGATCAAAACATTCTACACTATATGGTAGATTATCAGTGGGTGGAACTGTGTCCAAATTTCAAATACAACCACAACTACTACTTATTACTTTCTATAAAAGGAATAATATTAATTAATAACTCTAGCCTAGCCCATGTTATTGTTTTCTCTATTTCCTTGACTCTAAAATTCTAAACCAGGAAACACACTTACCAAAAATAATAGATAAAGAAAGATAATTTAAAATATAACATGTAAAGAAACCACAGGACTTCAAAGATTCCTTCTAGCTCTAAGAATTTATAAACTTGAACAAACACAAGGCTTAAACAGTAAGGACAAAAATAACAGATAGGATGTTAGTGGGTATAGCATGGCAGGCACTATGCTAGTTATACCATTTGATCCTCAAAAGAGAGAGAAATTTATAATCTCATTTTGGAAACAAGGAAATTCAAGCTCAGTGCAGTTAAAGGAAACATATTTCAACCCTTCTTTCCCAGATACAACACATTTTCTTGAAGAAAATGATTACATTCCAAAATAAAGAAAAGTGAAGCAACCTAGATATAGTCCTTTGTTCAACAAACTGTAACTCTGATCACCACTTTTCTAATTTTGACAATGTTATAAGACTTTATTTTATATTTTAGATGATGTGAAGCTGTTAATTCAAAACATAATCACTACATCCGTCAAACTCAGAGCATTCTCTAGAGTACAAACAAAACAAAATATGACAGGTTGGAGGCTTTGGGAAAGCATCTTTTGCATAATTGCTATTAACTGCTGAAGGCTCAGAAATACGTTAGAGGAAAAGACTGAAAGAAGACAGCAATTATTTTGTTACATTTGCTCTTTCAGTCAAAGAAACATGCTGTATAAGACAGTGTCAGACTACTATCAAACAAAGAATCCCTCACTAATTTTTTTTTTTTTTAAAGATTTTATTTATTCATTTTTTTCCCCCCAAAGCCGCAGTAGATAGTTGTACGTCATAGGTTCACATCCTTCTAGTTGCTGTACGTGGGACTCGGCCTCGCGTTGTACGGAGAAGTGGTGCCTCGGGGCACGCCCGGGATCCGAACCCGGGCCGCCAGCATCAGAGCGCGCGCACTTAACCGCTAAGCCACAGAGCCGGCCCAATCCCTCACTAATTTATTACTTGAGACATTATATTTTTTATTAATTTTAGCAAACCCCCAAATTCTCCATTTTAGGGATAGGCTTATTTTCTCTTAATTCAAATGGGTCTATTTTTTTCTTTTTACTAGTTTAAAAGTAAAATCATAATTAATCATTACAGCAGAAAATATTTTTAAATACATATACTTGGTGAATAAAGAAATGTTGGTTCCAAAACAATTTTATTAAAACTTGTCTATTTTGAAACCATTTCCATTGCACAAATTGTTACTTTCCCCTGCAAGTTTTTTCATAGTGAGATTATTTAGCAACTGGTCAGGTTTTTTAAATTACAACTTAAAATGACTCAGAGATTAGTGAAAGCCAATCCACGTTTTTGCTATGTATTAACTAAACTGTGATACATAAAGAAGTGTGGAAAATATGGATTAAGTAAGAGTAATATGATTGCCATTAGGCAACATAGTCATTTACTGTAATTGGATGTTCAAGAACAACCTGAGGAAGATTATAATTTACTTATAAATTATATAAATATAAATTTTTAAATTTATAAACTTATAAATATATATTTATAAATTTATGTGTTATATAAATATAAATTTAATTTATAAACTTATAAATATAAATTTTTTATGTCAAAGCATAAAAAAAACTTCCAAAATTTAATAATTAAAATTGATTCCAGATTTAGAGCTATTTAGCAATTAATAAAACAGGATGTGTACAGTAACACCTACGTATTCATCAAGTTCTTAGAATTTACATAAACTGTTACATACATTCAAGGCAAAATGAGCTCCTGGATATCAGTAGACATTACTAGCGTTCACCAACAATCACTTCTGTTTCCGCCCATTCCTCTTGGTTAGGTGGGGCTTGGAGACTAGTTCACGCTAGAGGGCTATGAACTGAAATAAAGTTGGACTCTTCTGGGATAAAGCCCAGAATAACAGGCATGAGCCCACCATGTGTTCCCTTTTGCTACGGTGGTGACCAAAAAGGTGCAGCTACAGGATATATGGTGCCTTCAACAGTCTGGGACCCTAAATGACTTTATGGAAAAGAGCCCCAGCTGCATAACTGACATGTAGCAAAAGCAAGGAGTAAACTTATGTTAAACCACTGAGATTTTGTAATAATTTGTTATTAACATATAACCTAGCCTATCCTGACTAATACAGACCTCTTGGAGAAACAATTCTCTATAACGTTAAGATACAGGAAAAGAAGAAGGCATCACCAGTCCATGATGTACTGTATCTGGTGAAAAGCACCTGTTGTCATTCTACAGACAAAAACATATTTTTTTTAAGACCTGAAAGGATCTAATTAAGCTGATGATAAATTCTAAGTCTTATGACTGTTTTTTTTAGCATAGGCACAATTTATGATGAAATCAATATAAATAGAATTATTAGAACTTAAAGTAGATTTGTTTCTAAATCTATTCTGAGAAGGATTACAAATTATAATATATATAATAATAATTATACATACGCACATACACACACATATATGTAATTTTCTGCAGGCTTCTTACACCCGTGTTGGGACATGAAAGAAGCAGGGAAAAGCTTGCTTCACACTTCTCAGCAGCTTTTAGCACCAGCAGTTCAGTAAAATATAAAAATGTAAGAAATAAATCATTTATTTTTATTCAGTCTAGTGCCAGCAGTAGTGGTCAAGTAGAGGATTACCTTTGCTTTCTTAAGGCAATACTTGAAAATTGTAAACATTTTGACATTTCTTCCCTTTCCCTTACAACCCCATACTGCGACACCAAAAGAAAATTTTTTAATATTTACTATTTTCTTGAGTTCTGTGAGGTTTGTACAATTCTCACTTCTTAATTCAATCCACAAATAAACACATGCTACCATGTGGGACAGAATATAAACATACATATAATGAATCAGATTACGTGTATTAACACAAAAGTCTTTAAATATATCATTAATATCAAAATATATGTCAGTAAAGGCAAAAAAAAAATGGCCTAACTATAAGATTACACTAATATACAAAACCATAAAATTGAGTTCAACATAAGTAAACTAAAAAAAATATACTAGGGGCCAGCCCGGTGGCGTAGCAGTTAAGTTTGCGAGTTCCACTTCGGCGGGCCCAGGGTTTGCCGGTTCAGATCCTGGGTGTGGACCTACTCACCACTCATCAAGCCATGCTGAGGCAGTGTCCCACACAGAAGAGCTACAACTCTACAATTATGATATACAACTCTGTACTGGGACTTTGGGGAGAAAAAACAAAAAAGGGGAAGGTTGGCAACAGATGTTAGCGCAGGGTCAACCATCCTCAAAAAACAAAATATACCAATATGATTTCAAACTAATATTTTGTGAATCTACAAAATAAACTCTGCTATAATTAGCTATACAATAAACATTTACTGAATATATGATAATATGCAACATATTTTTTCTTGAATCCTTAGAGAGTACACTCTCAACATGTGATAAAAAGCATGCATTTTGGTTAGAAATTCTCCTAAAAAATATTACCCGTCTCTTTTTTCCTTCCTTAAATAAAGCATAAATTGTCTCCAGGTTGAAGTAAGACTTGTTACTACTACAGTCCTGTGTTGCTTAACGGGGAGTCATTCTGAGAAATGTGTCTTTAGGAGATTTTGTCATTGTGTGAACAACGTAGAGTGCACTTACACAAACCTTGAGGGTATAGCCTACTACACACCTAGGCTGTATGGTACTCATCTTATAGGACCACTGTCATATATGTGGTCTGTCACTGGCCAAAACAATATTCTGTGGTGCATGATTGTATAAGTAATAGTTTATAAATAATAGTTTATATTTGTTGATTTGTTTTGACAACTTCTCTCTCTGTCTCTCTCTTTCTGAAAACTCATTTAATTCTCATCACAATCCTATGAGGTAAACACTATTAATAATCACCATTTTAAAATAAGGAAAGTGTGATATGAGAGGTTGAAATAACTTACTCAAGGTCGCATAGACAATACATGGCCCAGTTGGGATCTGAACCCAGGGAGTCTGGTTTCAGAGACTGTGCGTCTGTATTTGCTGAGCATATGCTACACTTACTAAACCATCCACTGAAAAACAGCCATAACAATGTAGGACAAAAACAGTTTGTTTACAACTGCAATAAAGCAATTGCTCTTTGACTGCATCCTGGGTCAGGGTCCCCTGATGTTTCCTGGGGGTGACTTATCCACATACAAAATAATTTGTACCAACCCCTAATAAAACCAACAACCACTGGCTTACAGAACATGTGCACATTTTCTTACAGGCTGTGAGGAAAGGAGAGAAACCTGAAGGAGACATGATAAAGGGCATCATTTAAGATATTGGGAATGTGACCTCAAAGCAACCTTGAGACTGTGGATTTAAAGTATTAAACTATTTAGTGATCATAAAGTTATACTCTTACAGGTCAATTATAATTTTTGTGTGGTAGTAAAACGATGCCCTCAGGGGTTCCCAAGGTGGCAGGACTGTTTCTCCCCACTAGAGAAGGCTCCTGACTGCTTCCCTCTTCCTACTCTGTCCTCTCCTCCCTTCTTCCTGCTCATACTTCTCCAGCTGCTTTTTACAGGTATCTCTCTTTCCTCACTGTCAGACTTGACAGTCGTCCCTCATCACGCTGCAGTCAGCATGTCTGCCTCTAACAAGAAGCCTGCATCCCAGAAAATGTACAATCTGCTGTGGGATTTGAAACTACGTAACCACATCAGGAGTGAGAGTAAATGATTCCCCTGGGGCCTAAGGAGCTCCAACATGAGTAGTGTAAGGAAAAATAAAAATTAAAAATAAGAGGCTTAATTCTCACTCTTGAAAACAATAGCAGAGCTTTTCCTCCTCTCCATTTTCTTAGAGCATTTACTTTAGAAAACTTGTAAGTAGTTTTTCTTCTCTTTGAAATGTATACACATCCTTTTGAAAGCTAGATAGGCCTTTTGTCAGCTTTTAGACCCAGGACTTCCTTCTCAAGGACCTGGGAGCATCTCTTTGAAATGCAAACACTAAGAGAGATCGAGAGTGCCCCCATCTCCCAGTTTCTGTGGGAGAGTAGTTGCCCAACTTTCTGGGCACCTTGCTCCAAGCTGCAAAACCACTTCCTGTCATAAAGATAGAAGTTTGTTTCTCCCCTGGATAAAGCCAATTAGTTAACACAGATGGTCACCCCAATTACCAGGTAAATTTAGGATGAACTATGTGTGACAAAAGGTGCTATCTAGTTCTCCTTACTTGAGGACTAGTTATTGTTTATTTTGAAAACATATATGTAATGGGTTGTATCTGCTTGGCTATATAAAAGGGTGAGATTTCTGTCTTTACAGTCTCTTAGTGGATTGCCTGTGCTGCGCATCATATTCTGGTTTAATGCTTATTCAATAATAAAAGTGTTTTCTTTCTCTTCTACCTTTGTGGAGAGGATTTCTGGATTGGGAAAAATTTTGTTTTTTAATTATACTTTCCCAACAGTAGGATGCATGTGCCTCAGCCAGCACAACATTTTGTCCCCTTTATTGTGACTGTCAGGAGTTCGTTTATTGTTTCCAAATAGTAATGATCACACATCACGTTTTAATTATTTTACGTTTGGAGATAAGTGGCAAGTGGATAAATGAGATGTTACTACACATGTCATGTCACAGGCACAGGTATGTCAGTGGACACACATAGTTCATACAGCATTGCATAGAAGTAAGACACTCCATGGGCTGGGCTGGTAGTGTAGCGGTTAAGTTCACGCACTCCAATTCAGTGGCCTGGGGTTCACAGGTTCAGATTCCGGCCACGGACATATGCACCACTCATGAAGCTATGCTGTGGCGGCGTCCCATATGAAAAATAGAGGAATATTGGCATAGATGTTAGCTCAGGGACAATCTTCCTCACCAAAAGAAAAAAAAAGACACTCCATACGGTTGAACTTTTCAGAGAAGTGAAGCTTAAAATTTTAAGTTTAAAAAATCATATACTTTTTTTGTTTGCTGAGTGCACTTAAAAATATATATAAATAGCAGGTAGTGTGGGGGATCAGAATTTGCCACTTCAAGATGTGTCTCTTTGGCATGAGGATTATTTTTGGCTGGTTATTTTTTAAAAAACTGCACACTTCTGGTAATCTCCCATAACTGACTCCCCCGACCCCCAACATCCTTCTTTGTCTTTAGCTGAAGATAATATTTAAAGTGGCAGCTTCAGCCATTTTGGCTGAGTTGCTCAGTTTTCCTGGGTGTCTCCCATATATACATGTTATAAAGCTTTGTCTGATTTCCTCCTGTTATTCTGTCTCATGTCAGTTTAATTCACAGCCCAGCCAGAAGGACCTAGAGGGTAGAGGAATGTTCTTCATCCCCTACAGTAGCAAAAGTTGAGCTCTTCTCTGCCTTTCTATAATAGTTGTATATGGAATATTACTTTAGCACATAACTCATTATACATAAATATAATATACTTGACTGTTGCTCCCATCTTACTGGATAAAGAAGGAGGTTATGTATTTTTTTTTAACCTATAATAGTTCACTGTTCATTTTCAGTAGTTAATAGGTACTCGATGATTCTGTGTGTGTGTGTGTGTGTGTGTGTGTGTGTAATTAAATGTGGCTATGGTCTTGACTGCTCAACAATTTATACTGAACACTTCTGATGCCCTGTCCATACCCACTTTATTAGGACCAGCTGCTATGAATGTTGGCTGCTAAAGGTCCATAGTTAAAGGACCATAGTTGCTTCCTTCCTTGGAGAATCTCCCTTTGCCCACAGGAAGCTGCCTCACCTAGGAGACTCCCAGCCCCCTTCCGCAAAGTCAGTAACTGATACGTGCAGGTACAACAGGCCAGCCCCTCTGCCTCAAGGTGGGACCAACGGTCTGGTAAAAGTCCTGCAACAGAGCCTCCTCCTGTCCCCATGGGATCAGGCTGAATCTAGACTCCAACAGACATCACATTCTGGCTTAGTGACTTCCCCTGCCCTCTCTCACTTCCTTCACGTCCTTATCTTGTGAATACACCATCTAACAAAATAGTAGAGGGAAATGTCTAAAAGTATAATGGGCATACTTCATATTTTCTATTCGTATATGTGTATTTATAAAAATATGCTTTATTAGAGGTTACTATATTGTGATTATATTACACGTTCTGTACCCTATTTTTACACTTAATATTTCCATTGTCTAACTGAAATTTAAAAAGAGAATTTGATTGTCAAATTTCTGGTAATCTCTCCCTGCTTACCCTCTATTCTGTTTTGCATTACCCTATGGTCCTTATTATACTGTACCTTGCACAATAGTTACGTGTGTACATGATCATCCTTTAGTTGTATTAGTACCCTGAGGCAGGAACTAAATTGAATAATTTTTATATCCCATAAAATGATTAACAAAGTACCTTGTACATATCAATTTTTTAAAAAAATAACCAGCAACCAATCAAAATATGCTGAACCGATAGTATTCATTTTATAGTTAAGAATAGAAAAAGTTAATCTAAAAAAACAATTACCAAAATCACAATTACCAATTACTTAATATTTGAACTCAATATACTTTGAAAACTTTTAATCCATTGAAATAAACTATTTTAATCAAGATCTATTTGAAAACACATTTCATCTCACATCCCCTGTAAATGATTTTTTTACAGCCTTGTAAAATCATTCTTTTTTAAATCAGATGCAGCATCAAACACTCTGATGCATTTAGAATATTTTCTTTGTAAAATAAATCAGAATGAATTCTACGACATATTCAACTCACATAGCATAAAAATGAGCATTTAAGAGGTTTCAAATTGTCAACTGTATAGTTTGAACTATAGGCAATAGGCTAGCATTTTAGGAAATGACTCCTTATCTTAAAAATTTTTCACTCTGCTGCAAATTGAGTTGTACAAGGGCAATTCCCCATGGAAGGGTGCCTGGAGGAGAGAGCTAGAAAACAGATGGGCAGTTTTCCAATAAGAGAAGTCAAGTATATTTTTTTTTGCCTGTCTATAGGTGACAGTAGATATTTATTGTGACTACTATACCTAGACAATCATTGGATCCCTTTGTCTTCAGTGACAAATACATTTCTCAAGAGTTTTATTTCTAGAAGATCATGGCTCTTTTTATTAAAGAAAAAACAATCCATCAGGCAAGTTTACTTTACTCAGATTAGCATCTTTAGACCTGCTAAAATCACTTAAACTGTAACCTATTTTCCCAACAACTATGGTGAAACAGCTCCACCAGAACACACAAGCAACAATACGTACCTTCCTGAGGTTAATATTGTGTTTGTTAGGCAGCACAATTGAACCAAAATGACATACACAAAATTATTAAGCTTAGCATTGATCTCCAGTCTGAAAAACTGTTTGTCTTGCAGGTTCTGTAATATTTAAATCTTATATGAGTAGGTAAAAAATTGCAGAAGTGACTATTAAATAATATCAGCTAACAGTTATGAAGGCTTATAATGGGCCATGTACTCATTTAATCTTCACAACTACCCAATGAGACCATCACCACTGTCATCATTTCCACTTGGCAGCTGAAGAATCAGAGGCATAAGAGGTTAAGTAACTTGTTCACGGTTACAAGGCCAAGACTGGAACTCATGCACCCGGTGCCACAGTTTGTGTTCCTAGCCATTATGGGGTACTCACTCTCCTAAGACATACCAAATAAGGAAGGGCAACAAATGGTTGAGTTGGGTCATGCATCCTCTAGACCTCATAGTCCCTCAAGTGAGCTCAGTATCAATTCTACCACCCACCATTGAAGACCATGCAGTTCTCAGCTACTAGACTTCCTCTGCAGATCACTTGATAACTACTGAAAGAAATGTATCCACTTCCAAGGGACTGTTAGATTTCTTATTTTCTTGGCAAATCTGTAGCCAACTCAGTTCACTTTGCCTTTACCCCAACTTTCTGTCCTATCTCTCTGATGCTCCCAGCCCCATGATGCAATTTGTGTTCTCTCTCTTGATCCATTCCCCTGATTGCTCTTCTCTCTCCCAAATTTTCTATTTTATCCATAGAAAGCCTGTTCCACTTTAAATAAACTCCTCAACATCATGAACTGTTTGTGAGACCATTCAGTCCAACATCTGACCTATCCGAAACCGGGGCCTCTTCCAAGCACTTGGATTCCCCTGAGTTCTCTCAGTCGGAGGCACCTCTTTCTTCCGCACTTGATAGAGCACTCCCGTGCAGCTTCCCAATCATCATCCTTTCACAGGCTGCAATGTTCCTCTAATCTGTGAGGCTCAGGCCACACTCTACCCATCCTGGTGTCTAGTACCTGCCAACATCCAGGTCACTGTCCTTCACTTACTGGAGACTTTGCATTTGACTTTAGTTTTCCTCTCTCCCACAACCATGTCATCATTCGGCTGACTCCAATGTCCAAACACATGATCCAAACAACTTGGCCACTAAGTTCCTTGACCTTAGGCGGAATTTTGGCCCCATGATCTATGCCCATGGTGTAAGCCTGTGAATATGTTACAGCACATAGCAAAAGGGACTGTGCCAATGTAATCAAAATTACTAATCAGTTGACTTTAAGACAGATAGATTATCCTGAATTACCTGGGTAGGCCCAATATAGTCACATGGGCTCTAAAGAGCAGAACTTTTTCCCAGATGAAGGCAGAAAAAGATTCAGAGGGGATGTGGCAGAAGGAGAAGTCAGAGAGGTACAATGGATGAGAAATACTCCATGCACTGTTGGAGGGAGCAAGGTGACAATTATGCAGGGGGCCCTAAGTTGCTCAGAGGGGCTCCTGGCTGACAGCCAGCAAGGAAATGGGAACCTCAGCCCCTACAACCACAGGAAATGAATTCTGCCACCAACCTGAATTAGCTTGGAAAAGGATTCCCTCCTCCCATCCTTCTCACCCTCAGAATCTCCAGATAAGAGCCCAGCCTGCTGACACCTTGATTTTTGCCTTGTGAGACTCGGATCAGAGAAACCAGATGAACTACCATCTCAAACTTCTGACCTACAAAACTAATGAGATAATAAATTTGTGTTATTTTAAGCTGCTGAGTTTGTGGCAATTTGTTACAGCCGCAATAGAAAACTAATACACCACTGCTTTCTACACACCTTGCCTCAATGCCTTCAGAATGGTATTTCCCTCAGCCAGAAACACTCTTCTCATTCCTCAAGTCTCAGCATGTTTCAGTCCTCAGAACCCCTCCCTTTGCCTGGATTATTTCTATATGTCCCAAAGCCCCGAAAATACACGGGATACCTGACACTTATAAGTATTTGTTTAATGTTTTTCTTCTCTGCTATACTGTTAGAGCAGGGACCTTGATTATAGCCATACTATATCCCACCACCTACCAGGGTGCTAGAACTTAATAGGCACTCAATAAAATTGTATTGGATAATAATTTAATAAAAAGACAAAAGAAATGGAAAAATAAGTTTGCTGAATATAGACATAAATTTAAGATTCATTTTTAATGTAATAATCTTCACAAAGACCTACTTTGCTACAAGATATATAATAATCTTGACAAAACACTAAAATTCAGTAAAACCATACTACTTTATGCCAAAAAAATGTAATAAATGTTTTAGTTTCTTAAGAAATTTTATAAATAGACACACATCAATCACCCAAGTGTATAAATTCATGGAATTATTTTACTGTTATTATAATTATTAATGTAAACCACATAGTAGTACATATAGGTACTAAAAATATGGTGCTAATAAATTCTATTGACTTAACAAAATTGCTTTAATGCTTTGGTAAAAAAAAACCTTTTCCATTTGTATATAGTATGAATTTATGCTGCGTTTATGCTGTGTGAACACATTCCCAAATTAAAATATAATTTACAATTGAAAGTTTCAAGGAGACACATTAATCACAAAATTATACCATTATATTAAGTCCCATTTTGAATTGCTTGCCATCTAGCTGGAAACTTGCAATGAAATGAGAAATCATGTTATTTCACTAGTAAATAATGAAGTACATAGACAACATTGTATGTATTTCACAGTATTTCTACTATATTTACAACGTCTCTATTTTTAAGTTAATCTTTTGACTCTTAAATGTTCATCTCAGAAATGAATGTCCCAAAGTAGTTATGTGCATAGAATCCCTTGTAAACTAAGCAGAGTTTTTTGTGTTTTTTTTTTTAAAGATTTTATTTATTTATTTATTTTTCCCCCAAAGCCTCAGTAGATAGTTGTATGTCATAGTTGCACATCCTTCTAGTTGCTGTATGTGGGACGCGGCCTCAGCACGGCCGGAGAAGCGGTGCGTCGGTGCACGCCCGGGATCCCAACCCAGGCCGCCAGCAGCGGAGCGCGCGCACTTAACCGCTAAGCCACGGGGCCCGCCCAGCAGAGTTTTTTTTTTAAGTTTTCCCTGAACTGAAAACCAATTCCTATCTTTAAACCAGTAGTAGTACACAGGCAACTTACATTCTTAGGCATTAATTTTGCTTTCAAAACAATTAGAAAATAACATTAAAAATTTTATGTATGGAATTAGGAATACTCATGCTTGACACTTAGACATATAAGTAATAATAATAATACATTATTATTTTGTCTTGGTAATACAGATATAACTAATAGCTACATATCTGTCCATTAACAATATATTGCTATGGGGAACAACATAACTGGCAACCTTAGGTTTTAGATTTGGTTAACATATTTTAAAAATATTTTTAAATGAATATTTCAAAAAATTTTGAAGAATAGTATAATTTAATAGAATCACTGTTTCAGAACATTAAAATCATTATTTTAAAGGTTCCTCAAATGACTCATGTGTGTATAGCAGAAGAATGTGTATGATAAGGTACTGCCAATTAGGGATCTAAATTTCTGAAATAAATATTCTACCCTTTAAGGTTATAGAATATAACTTTGGTGATTGAGTATTTCTAAGCAATAATTATAATAATAATAATAATAAAACTGCCAAAGAAAGAAAATATGATTTAAGAGGCATCCTTATATCCTGAGATAGTAGATCCTGAGTCCTGAGTCAGATACAGTGATATCACTTTAATGCATGACTTGCAGCTTCGAGAGTTTCCATGGCAGCAAACAAAAGAGAGTAATAGATTTAGTAAGACCACTGGCTTTCATTAAAACTCTCTTTCCTAAAAATAGGTTTTATTTTTTATAATTTATTTTCTTTCCTAAATTACATATGCTAGCTACGTGGAAATGCAAATCAAATTTAGTTCAAATATTGTGCACTTTGCAAGATTTTTCCAACGGAATAAATGACCTCATTAGAATGCATGTTAAACACCGCGAGAGGTGCATTTAATGTGCCTTGATAAAGTAGACTAAAATATGCATTTTTCTTTTTTTTCATTTAATAGAATGTTGCAATTAGAAAATCTTAGAGATCAACTAGTATAATGAGTAAAAGGAGATGCAGAAAATAAAAATGACTTATCCCAGATAACACAGTCAGTCAGTAAGTAGCAGAGCCCATATTGGAACACTAATGCCCTGACACCCAGTGGAGCTACTCTTCCCCATAAAAGGGTAATTTAGGAGAAACAAGGGAGTTATTATAGCTTATCAACTGTCACTTAAAAAGAACCTAAAAGAAATCTTTTTTGTTTTTAAAGTGGGATTGAAGCAGTTTACTCAACAAGGCAATACATTTTCTGATACTTCCCACATTATGTTCAGTTTACATTTTTTAAATTCCATATTACTAAACTCTGATTTTAAAAAGAAAAAAACCATGAGCCTAAAATCTTTGCATTTTCATGATTTTCAGTAATACCAAGCACAGACAATCCCTGTGCTTGCCCAAGTAGGACATTTTAGGAAATTTTGGAGTTACCCCACAACCTCTCTCTAACCTGTGCCACAGTCCAGTAACCATCAATCAGCACTAGGAGGTTCCCCTTTATAGCTAACATACATCATCTCAGGCTGTAGTTAAATCCATTTCATTGCATATTGTGCATCAACCTTGTGTTCTTCAGGCTGAATAATCTCTATTAGGTTAATGCTTCCTCACAGGAAGCATTTCCATTGTGTCTTCTATTCTTTCCTTCTACTGCTTTTCTAGTAACATACAAATACATTTGCCAGCTCTCCCCTGGGAATTGCAGAAAAGCTTGAGATTCTTGTGATTAAGAGAATAAAGGTATAACTGACTACCTTAATGATTGCCAGCTATTCTAAAGCAGCTTTAAAAATTACACAATAATTTAAAGGAACAAAGATGAATAAACAAAACTCATTATAAGAAATTCTGTAGGTAAGTTATAATTTGTTTGGAGCTGGGGGAAGGCAGTAATACAGGAATGAAAAATGTAAAAACATAAGTAAAAGTTGAAAGAATTATATGGTGAAAACATATATTCACCTCTAATTCTAAAATTAAAATTCTGATAAATTTGCTGCATCATATATAAATATGTATGTATATCTATATACCTATATATACATCTATATATAAATATATATCTATTTATCTACCTCTATATCCGTACATCAATTCATCTATTTTTCCTGATGCATTTCAAAGTAAATTCCAGATATCAGTATATGCTATTCTTAAACACTTTAGAATGCATATCATTAACTAGAGTTTAATATTTGTTCACAGGATTTTTTAAGGTAAAATTTACATACAGTGAAAAGTGTGTATCATAAGTGTACCATCCAAATACTTTTTAACTTTTCATTAAAAATCAGAACAGCTAGAGTAAACATTTAAACTTCTACCTTCAGCTTATAAATACATTTATTAAGGCAATTTTTTAAAAGTTCAAATATTATGTAAAGTGACTATGGAAATATAATTACCACAGAAAGATTAGTGGAGTAATAAAATTCATTATACAATATTGGTTTAAAAATCTAGCTAGTTCTATGAATCATACTCATAGTTAAAATTAAAAAGTTATAATAATAATAATAACTTTTTGAACCCACAATAAAAAGTTTGGAAGTACTATGGTGCTGCTGTTGTTGGTGGTGATGGTGATGGTGATGGAAAAAAACACTGTTAACTTATTTTGAGTAACTAATATGTTCTTTACACGAGATAAACCCCCTAGTACTTCTAGTGGGTTTATCTCATTTAATCCTCTTAATTTTATGAAGTAGGTAACAATTCTTATCCCCAAAGAGAAAGAAAAGTTACTTGCTTTGGGTACCCCCTTTTTAAGTGGTAGAACTGAGATTCATATTTAGAAAGGGACATCCAGAATTGGGAACTCTTAACTCAGCACTGGGGTGTATAAAATTACCTTTGTTTTTTGTCTATTTATTTGCTGGATCCTTCAGTGGGTTGTGCCTACAAGGTAGCAGCATCAAGAGAATGATCTTCCAGAAATTCTTTATATTGAGATCAATTTAGAGAACTACTGTGACAACAAGTCCCATAGTCATTAATTCAGGAGTAGGTCTTCATTGTCACCTGCAGTTTTGAAAAAAGCCTATCATGTTTGATTATTTTGAGAGTCAAATTCACAATAGAAGGATTGTAAGTATCACCTTTTGCTTCGTTCCTGAAACCACATACAAAGGCAAGAACATAAGACAGCAAATATCATACATGTGTGTATATAACACATACATAGAAAACTCAATATGGTTATTTGGTCTCAAATTACTTAAGACTGTGTAACTACAGATGGAACCACATATTCTAAGATTTCTAATTTGTGAAGTGCTGTGAAGGATCAAACTCAGTGGTCCCATACTAAATTATATGGCTCATAAAGAAAATATCCACTCTCAGTATATTTAAACGTTTACTAACTCTTTAAATGCACAGCTTTAATCTGACAATCATATCTTTTTTCAGTTATTCCTAGAGACGAGCTACTAAGAATTATTTGCATAAATATGGTTGACATAGGAATAACCTACTGTTAATTCAACAATATTACTCTGAATTTCACAAAGAGAAACTCTAATGGCTTGACAGTAATCTATGCACCAGGTAACTGAGGGTTCATCCAAATTCAGGTAATGGCAAACTAGCTACATAAATGTTTACACTCTAGTGACTTAAATAGTTGAAAGTTCAGTAAATAAATTTTTTGTTTTGTTCAGATTATATAAATAAGTAGTATAATTACAAGACAAATTTGTCTCTTGGCATTTTTTTCATTGCTGCAGAATTTTTCCTAGAGTCTTCTAGTTTAAAATAATTTGCCCAAATAATGCAAAAATAAGTTTTGGTTGCAATAAACAACAATATAGTGAAATTCAGACAGTGAAAACAGAAACTACCTCTAAACTTTTTGTTACAGATGAAAAATAGTTATGTTTTAAATGTATTTTTTAAAAATTTTAATCCAAGACAAGGCTATTCTCCCAAAAGGGTCAAAAGAAATGGATAGATTATAAATAATTTTAGTTCTTTTTTGTCTGGTTGTAGTGGATTAGAGCAAAAGTTGGCAAATTTTTCTCTGGAAAGGGCCAGATAGTAAACATGTTAGGCTTTGCGGGCCATACAGTCTCTGTCACAACTATCTAACTTTGATCCAAGTCTGCCTTTGTAGCCAGAAAGCAGCTATAGACAATATCTAACCAAAAAGTTATGGCTATGTTTCAATAAAACTTTATTTATAAAAGCAGGTAGCAAGATATATTTGATACACAAGCCACAGTTCTCTAACTCCTGGGTTAGACCAATGCTTCTACCAAGAAAAACTGGAAAAGTGTAACCAAAAACAACATCTATTTGGAGAACTCACAAGACCACCAATGTAGCCTTGAAAAGTCAAAGACCTGAAACCTCAAGATTCCAGAAAAAAACAGAAGCCCAAATAGGTAAATGTGACATTTGGTGCTACTTTTATCCTTGGAGTCTGTGACATAATTTAATATATATTTGGTCTCTGCCCCGGTTTCCTAAAACCCTTGGAATCTCCCAAGTGATAAATGTCTTTTTGTAAGCTAATGAGATGACTGGTGGCTGGGGGCTCCTGAGGATGGGGACTAGTTGCCAGGGGAACTAACCATGTGATTACAGCATTGAAACTTTCAGCCCTATCACCCAACCTCCAGGGAGGGGAGAGGGGCTGGAGATGGACTTAATCACCAATGGCCAATGACTTAATCAATCATTCCTATGTAATGAAGCCTCTATAAAAATCCTAGCCACAGGGATTCAGAGAGTTTCTGGGTTGGTGAAAACACGGAGGTGCCGGGAGGGTGGCATGCCTGGAGAGGACATGGAAGTTCCACACCCCTTCCCATACCTTGCCCTATGCCTCTTTTGTCTGGCTGTTCCTGATCTGTATCCTCTTATAATAAACCAGTAATATAGTAAGTAAACTGTTTTCCTGAATTCTGTGAGCTGTTCTAGAAAATTATCAAACCCAAAGAGGAGGTATAGAGACCTCCAATTTATAGCCAGTCGGTCAGAAGCACAGGTAACAACCTGGATTTGAGATTGGAGTCTGAAATGGGAGTAGTCTTATGGGAATGAGCCCTTAATTTGTGAGATATGATGCTAACTCCAGGTAGATTGCGTCAGAATGAATTCAATTGTAAGACATCCAGTTGGTATCTGCAGAGAACCGGAGAAGCGGTTGGTCTGGGGAAAATCCACACACATCTGGTGTCAGAAGTGTTGAGTGTAGTGGTAATAGAGAAGAGAGAAAGAAATAGTGTTTGTCCTTCCAGAGTCATTTGCCAATTTGAAAGCAAAACCTGAGAAACTGAGCAGAAAGCAGTGGCTGAAAAGGAGAGATCTTAAGCAGAGTTATCAACAGTGAGACTGAATTAAGAGGACAACACTGGGATCCACATCTCCCGGGAGAAGAGGTCCTGGGGAAACTTCTGGCTTTCCTTCCTTTGCTAACCCAACCAGGTTACCAATGACTGACATTCATCTTGGAATCACTCCAATCCCTGATTGACTTGAGATGAAATGCCTAGATCTTAACTACTTGCAAAAACAAATCCTTTCTGCAGGAAGTTAATAAAATCTAGAGCCTCAAATTACCTGTCATTTAATTAAACGTTAACAGGTCTACCAGGAGAGAGAAACAAATAAATAAATAACAAGGAAAAAGCCAGATACTATAAACAGGCCCAAAGAGATCCAGATATAGGATTGTAACACACGGATTTTTAACATAATTATAACTAATGTGATCAAGAAATTACAGGGCAAAATGGAAAATATCAGCAGAGAATTAAAAATTATGATATAAAATCAAATGGAGCGGAAGATACAGTAATTGAAATTTAATATTACATGGGGTTAACAGTGGACTCAACACAGCTGAAGAGTGGATTAGTGAAGTGAAATGTAGGTCACATGAAAATATTCAGAATGAAACATGGAGAGGATAAACAATTGAAATACAGATAAAAAAGATGAGATATATAGTATATGGTGAAACATCAACATATATGAATTGGAATCCTAGAAGTAAAAAAGAGAGGAGACAGGCAGAAGCAATATTTAAAGATATCCTGGATCAGATCGTTTCAAATCTAGCCACAGATTTGAACCACAAGAAGAAGAAATAGAAAAAAAAAATTCACAGAACGTACATCAGACTACTAAAAGCCAAAGGCAAAAAAAGGTTAAAAGTAGCCAGAGGAAAGA
Source organism: Ceratotherium simum simum (assembly GCF_057802395.1). Taxonomy (NCBI): domain Eukaryota; kingdom Metazoa; phylum Chordata; class Mammalia; order Perissodactyla; family Rhinocerotidae; genus Ceratotherium; species Ceratotherium simum. The sequence goes on along the minus strand of NC_141907.1, from coordinate 74,616,492 downwards.
CATATTAGCTTCTAAAAAGCAATAATAAAAATCTCATCAGAATGGAAGCCAGAAAATAAAAGTGCTAAAAATAAAAATAACTGTAAGCACAGAATTCTATATCTACTAAAAATATGCTTAAATATAAAATTGAAATAGGTATTTGAGAGGAAAAAAGAATGAAGGAGAGACAGAGACAGAAGGAGTTCATCACCAGCATACCCATACTAAAACAAATATTAAGAAAGTTTTTCAAGCATTAGGACAATGATCTCAGATAGAAACACAGAAATGTAGGAATGTATAAGGTTCAAAGAAAATAGTAAATATTTGAGTAAATCTTAATGAATATTGAAGGTGTGATAATGTATTTTGGGTATATATCTGAAGAATTAAAATACGTGACTAAAGACATGACTGAGAGACAAATGGAATTAAAGTATAAGTGTTTTAAGATCCTAATATTACACAGAATATCATATAAGTATTCATTTAAATTAGGTTTTCGAGGTCAAAGTTATATGTTGTAATCTCTAGCATAACTACTAAAAGAATAGTTTTAAAATATCATATAACTAACAAACTAATAAAAGAGGAAATGGAACAATTTAAAAATAATTAATCCAAAGAGATACAAAAGAAAGCACAGAACAAGTGGGACAAATAGAAAACAAATATTAAGATCATACATTTCAATTCAAATATTTCAGTAGTTACGTTAAAGGCAAACAGGCTTCAATTAAAAGATAAGAATTTTTAAATTTGGAGTTTGGGGGAAAAAAGCGAACTGTGTTCTGTTTACTACAGACACATGTAAAATATAAATATACAGAAATATTAAACATAAAGGAATGGAAAATACATACCAGGCAAATGGTAACCAATAGAAACTATTAAAGCAATATTAATAATAGACTAAATCTACTTAACACAAAAAGGTTTAATAGAGATGAAAATAAACATATCATAATTACAAAAGGGTCAATCTATTCAATAATATGGTTTCAAAACACATAAAACAAAATTGACAGAACAAAAAGAAGAAATAGAAAAATTCATAATCATAGTTGAAGGTTTTAACACACCTCCCTCAGAAACTTACAGAATATATAGAGAAAAATAAATTGTCGGGGGCATAGATAATTTTTATCGGGCACATTTAGACATTTCAAGGAGTTTTTAAAAATCCATTTTGTTAAACAAGAACAGTTTAAAAAAAAAAACCTTAAAGATTTTGAATGTCAAACTACTGAATATCTTTTTATCTCTCTAGGGAGATAGATGAAATAAAGAGGTGGCCAAAGCAATTTGAAGGTGATGGAGAATAAAAGAAATTAAAGTAAGTTATTCCAGACTTGGAGAGGCAGGATGTTAGTAAAAGGAAAAGGCTAAGAACATTATAACTACATTATACTATAATCTCTTAGAATATCTTGTCACTTGTATTCTGAGGATATTTACTCTTCTATTTCTTTGATTATCAGACTTAAGGTATATTATTTAAAAAATGTTTATGGTTGTAAGGCAGTATAAAATTAATAATGCTTCTATTTGGACTCAAGTGTTTAATCCTATCTTTTTACTTGTTATTTAAATTCTGAATAAATGCTCACATACATGTTTATTCAAGCTATATTTTGGCAGCTCTCACAGTTTTAAAGATATTCTTAATATTGCCCAAACCAGGACTCAGGAAAATTCTAAATTGAAAACTACAGAGAAACACATTATATCAACTGGACTAATCTGAGAACACAGTGGATTTTGCCAGAATGATCTAGGTCAGACCAGATCAGATCTGAATTTTCTAGATCTGATCATACTCATCTTCAGAGTTTCACAAATGTACTCCAAATATTAGAGAAGAAAAATGTTTTCTCTTTATGGGATGGACAAGGAAAGCAAAGGTTAAAAATAGAATGTTTCTGTTTTAATGTGAAAGAAAAGACAATAAAAACTTTCTAAAGTTCTCTTTACCATCCAACAAGTAGCTATCAAAAACCATGAAAACACTAGACTGTTATTATCATGCCATAAAGCACATCACAAAATGTGCTACAGAAATTTGTTCATAAAATGCATCTTTCACTTCATCAAACCAGGACTCTTTAAAGAGCAGCAGATATGAGGATCCTATTATAAGACTTTATTATGATTATCCATAACTCAGATAAACAGAGAATCATTGTATTCCTTATTGAACCTGCTAGATCTGATATGAGAAACACAAAACTAAAATTCATGTAACTACTCTATCAAAAATCACCAGGCAAGAGATCCAACACACTTTCTTCCATAGTGATATTAATGCGATCTATAGGCACAGAACAGAATGTAAGAAATCTCTTCTTCTAAAATATAAAGAATTGTGAGAATAATCCAAATCTAACTATCCAAAATTATCTCTCAATAGTATTTCATTATAAATGACTGCACTTCTTCATCTACTGAAATTAATTGAAATTTCGGAAGACAAGAATCAAGCTCAATTTTATTTACCTTCTTCCTCTCCACGCCACCCATCCAGTGAAAATCTATGATCTGGCCAGCTCAGCAACCCTTCTAAATCTCTTTTCTGGCAAGAGCACCATACTCACTCTTATACTTACTAGTTTTGTGTGGCAATAGATTCCCAAAGAAGTTTAAGTTGGATGTGACTCCTTCACTCACAACAGAGATGTGACTTATATATCTCAAAGAACTGAGACAGGGTCAGGCATGTAACAAGGGCTAAAGAAATGCCTTTTGAATGAATGAATAAACAAAGGGGAAAATTTGCCTAGGAAGCTAGGCTATTATTAAGCTATTAAAGAAAAGATACGTAATTAGATTTTTAAAAACTCACAATGCTATGTAAATACATAGTAACGCATTTTTAAAATTGGAGCAATGCATACTTAGAAACAAACAATGCATATTTAGAAAGGAAAATACAAGTACGTTAAGTAAAATATGTCTAATATGTAAATATTCAAGCTATGTTTAATATATAAAAACCTAAAATAACCACAGCTATAAGAATTAGAATATAGCATATAAAATGAGACATAAAATATAAAAATAAACATATAAGAATTCAAAAATTTCAAGTAAATTCAAGTAATAAGGATTCCTTTTTTATAGCATAGCTTATGGAAAATTATAAAACCTATGTTATTCCATTACATAAACTATTCTGAATATTAGCCCTTGAAAACTAATTAAATATTGTTAAATAAAGCATCCCAATGAATTAACATAATCTGATTTCAATTTTATACCATAACACAAACAGAATCTAAGAGATGCCACATTTTCCATGATTCAAATTGATGAATGCCTTTTTGAAGAAATACATATTTTCAAACAAATATAAAACTATACCACTATATACATTTTAAAGTAAGAAAAAAATTATTTGTGGAAAGTAGAGCATCAAGATGCCTCAGATTATATAAAATACAAAATAGGTACTGTGGTGGCTGAATTTACTGGGAATTCATAAAAACTATGTAAAAATATAAGGTATTTCAAAATTTTATTCAGGCTTGTGAATTGATATACGTTGTGCTGAAATATTAATGTAAATAATTGACTGACATGGGTGTCTATCATAATTTTAATTTAATTTAATTCATTTTTTTATTTCTTCAATATGTACGTTTGTTTCATTAAAAATACTTTATTGCTTTGCCTTTCTAGGTTAAAAACAATAAATTCACATTGCCAGAGAAAAATAACATAAGCATAGAGTTGTGCAAGGAGGGAGATGTGATCATCTCCCTCCACTCTCCTATTCCTTCTTAGGCAACATATAATACCAGTTTGATGTGCAGCCTTCCTCACATGCCGATGCTTTTACAAACATACAAAATATATAAAAATATATACAAACATATAAAGATATACAAACATATAAAGATACACTTTTTATTAAAAAATTTATTCTATATTCATCACCACGCAACTTGCTTTTAAGAGTAAATAATGTATTATCATTAAAAATAAAAACAAGTACACAAAAAACCCGCACGGTTCTGATAACTGCAAATTCAACGTAAGATTAATTTTTTTAGAAATGTGAACTTGTATACCCAAAGAAATCTATTTTATGAAGGCAAGTAGGTTGTCTGGTAAGAATATACGGCAGTTGAAAGACTTGTAATACAGGTAAACAGATCACTATCTATCTACATCAAAAGTAAGAGCCCATGTTTTCAGCAGAAAAGTATTGATGAACTGCGAGATGTACTCTTTCAATACTACTTCTATAATCATATGAAAACATTCTTATAAAGGATACCACAAAACTAGGGAGTCTTGATTCTAGTGTTAACATGGGGCTGCATTATTTTACTGCATGCTTAGTCATCCTGAAATATGAAAACCATATTTTTAAATATTTTGAATTTAATTTATTCATTTTATTTATTTAAGAAGTAAATTTACTTACAAATTTATATATTCATAAATTTATAACTATTTCTAAATTTATAAATTATTTCTAAAGAAAATTTTGCACATGAACCTTGAAAAGAACTGTGAAAGATTTGAGATTTTACTCAATAAATACAAATAAATTAGCACACCACAATTTCACTGATACTAGTAGAAGACTTGAGACTCCTGGGTCAGAGACACAGAGACTTATTACTCAGGATACAGCAGGCAGCATGAGCTTAATGTTTTCATCACTTCTCCTTGTCCATCTTGCCCCCAAGTCCCACTGGGGGCTATACGGAGCAACCCAGGTGGATGTGGCATACACACTGTGTCACAACTTAAGAACCCCAAACATAGGAAACTACCATCTTTTAAAGGTGCTGCTAGCAAACTGCCCAAACTTTGTCCTAGAAGGAAATATTGTCTCTAGTACTCTGGTCAAAAAGTGAATTTGCCCTCTGCCCTAGTGGGGAACACTATCTCTATCTTCCAAGTTGAATCAATGTGGATTTGTCACTGAGTAGAACACATTTAGGTCAACTAGCATAATGGTTTCTATGAGTGTTGGTTTTGCTGCTGGTTTAATGATGTTTAAAATAATTATACAGGGGCCGGCCGGTGGCGTAGCGGTTAAGTGCGCGTGCTCCGTTGCTGGCAGCGCGGGTTCGGATCCTGGGCACGCACCGACACACCGCTTGTCAGGCCATGCTGTGGCGGCATCCCATATAAGGTGGAGGAAGATGGGCACGGATGTTAGCTCAGGGCCAGCCCTCCTCAGCAAAAAGAGGAGGATTGGCATGGATGTTAGCTCAGGGCTGATCTTCCTCACACACACACACACACACACACACACACACACACACACACTAAATAAATGAATAAAATAAATACTTAAAATAATTATACAAAATTAAATACTATAATATTAGTCTCTGTACACTTATGTGCCAATTTACTTTTTTCATTATGCCTATTAAGGTTTTAGGCTTTCATTTTTCTTTCTTTTTTTATTAAGAGACTGCTAAAACAAATCTTAAAGAAATACAATTCAGGGGCCGGCCCTGTGGCTTAGTGGTTAAGTGCGCACACTCCACTACTGGTGGCCCGGGTTCGGATCCAGGCACTCACCGACTCACTGCTTGTCCAGCCATGCTGAGGTGGTGTCCCACATACAGCAACTAGCAGGATGTGCAACTACAACATACAACTATCTACTGGGGCTTTGGGGAGAAAAAGGGAAAAAAAAAGGAGGAGGACTGGCAATAGATGTTAGCTCAGGGCCAGTCTTCCCCAGCAAAAGGAGGAAGATTGGCATGGATGTTAGCTCAGGGCTGATCTTCCTCAAAAAAAAAAAAAAGAAACAAAATTCAGAAATGAATGAATCTGGTGTCCTACATCTTGTAAAATCCAGAAATCAGGAATCAATTTTATAAGAATCAACAAGTATTCAATAACCACCTGTGCCATCACCTCAGTTCAAATTTAAAAAATAAATTTAAAACATTTATTTAGACAATAAAATTGTCTTCCTTCTCTCTGCAATATCCATATACTCTCTTCATACATTGAAGAATATTTAGTGCCCCCCTCTACCCATGGTTGTGCTAGGTGCTCTAGGAAATACAAAGGAAACAAAGATGTGGCCTCTAGCTGGGAACACCTTCACTGATCTTAATAACAGCTAAATTATAGAGCCGGGATGTGAATGATTAAATGCAGGTAAGAGGCACTAAGAACATCAAGGAAGGCTTATTAAAGAGGTGAAATCTAAAGTTAAGAATTTGCACAGGCAAAGTAGGGGGAGAAGGGCATGCCAAGCCTCAGGGAATAAAATGTGCGAGAGTTTGCAGAAAGAAACCAGCAAGGCACGTCAGAGGATAATGAAAAGGCCAAATCGACCAGAGTACAGCAGAGACGTTAACTGAGAGATAAGGCTGGATAACCAGATTAGAAGAGCTCTGAATAAAGGATGAGAAGTTACCCTTTATCTTCTATGAAATAGGGAGTTGTTCGAATTTTTCGAAAAAAATAACATGATAAAACAGATAAGACTGGATTAGAGAAGAGAAAGGAGAAAAATAATAGCTATCCTCTCTTTCTCTCTCTCTTGTTTTTACTACGCAGTAATTATTACCCTTATGACATATTATTATTTAATTCTTCATTCTACAGATGAGGAAACAAATTTGGAGACATTAAATAACTTCTCTTAAGGCAACTAGTATGCAAATGTCAGACATGGGATTCTATCCAAAGTCTGTGACTTAATAGCTTCTGCTCTTAAACACTGCAATACTACCTCTTGGTTATGAGACTACTGTAATATTTCATATACTCAAGGCAATGAAAATTTGGACTAAAGCATTGATTACAGAAATGGACAGTAAATGATGAGGTAAAAAAAGGATTTTAGAGAAAGAATAGGATTTACTGATACATTGGCTAAGAGGAAAGCTGTGTCAAAGTGGGGACCCAGTTTTAAGTCTTGGTGTTTAGGAAAATGGTGGTGGAAATAACATGTAGATATTTCGGGAAAGGGAATATTAACACGAAGAAGCACCATTCATGACCATGCTGAGTGTGAAGGGGGTGACATATTTAAGAAGAGATACCAGCAGGTGAAGAGACTGGACCAGAGATATGGTGCTTTCTTCCGCTCACTAAGTACCTCCCTTCTTTCATTTCAAAATCAGGTTTGAAGTTTGTTTCTTTTTGGTGTTTTTAAGAATGACTTGTCTCTATTCATAACCTTCCTTTTCCCATCATAATTTTCATCCAAAATCTAGAATCCAAAATCTAGAATCCAGCCTATCCTGTTATTATCTTAACCCGTCCTTTTTTTAAATCAAGGACTTCATTGTTAATCTAATCCAATAAACTCTTTCTTTATTCTCCTTACTTCTGCAGAAAATTTAAATATGACAACGCTTTCCATTTTTGTTTAAGAATATTCTCCCCTTTTCTCCACTCTTTTGGCCCTTTATTTTCACCAAATCTATACGTTTTTTAAAGGGGCAGCATAACATAGGGGTTGGGGTGTGAGCTCCGAGTGCCCTGGCTATTTAAAATCCTTGCTTCAGAATCCCCAACCACTCTGCATCCCAACTTCTCTACCTATGAAACAGGTCTGATGATAAGAACACTATTATCAGAGGGCTGTGAGGAAGATTAAGTGGGATAATATTTGTAAACGACTTACAACAATGCCTTGCACACTGTCAGCACTATATAAATGCTAGTTAATTGTTTTATAACTCTGCTTCTTTGTACACTTTACCTTTGTTTTCTTCAGACCCATTTGTTTCTACTCTTCTCTTTTAACTTTCCCTAAGCTTGTCCACTTCACAAATCACAGATTGATAACGAATCACATCAACACTTAAGCATACCTAAGCAAATAAATTCACAAATGTGTAACTTTAGACAAGCCTTTTATACTAGCCTCTTCTGTCTTGATGACTTATTCCTAAGTCATATGAATGAGCTATTTGGATAAGCCACCACTATCTCAAATCTACCATAAATCAAATCAAGCTCATGATTTGCCTCCAGAACTAGAATTTTGAACTTCCTCTTTAATGTTGGGCAGTGTCATTCTTTTCACATCCCAGGTTTATAATATGAGAACAATCTTTGATGTGTTTTCTTCTCAATCCCTATAAAAAATGAATCATTAATCTCTTCATTTCAATTTTGATTTAACTTTCAGTTCCCTCTCTTTTCCTAGATACCTATTGACACTGCTCCATTCTCTTATTACCTCAAACTTGAATCAGTCTAAGCTGATCTTCGTTCCCCCCAACAATTTTTACTCCAGTAAACCCTGCATATTGACACCAGATTAATTTCTGGACAGGCAGGACTGCTATTTTCACAGCATGCTTCTGTACAAAAAATTAGCATAAAATTAACTTAATCTCTTGGCCATTTTAACAACGAAACCCTTCAGGTAACACTGCCTCATTCTTGCTACCAGTACAAAGCTGCCAAGCTTCCTTGTCATATGCACAGATGAATGTGTAAGAAGCAGCAGCTAGCTTGTGCTTTTTTATAAATATCATAAGACAATGTCACTCTCTTGGTGGTCCTCTATATAATAACAGACAAAGCCCTCAGGTTCCCTGTATAAAATCTGCTTTTGGTTTGGTTCCTTCTATTTGGGATGTTGGCTGGTATATTAGTTTTCTAGAGCTGCTGTAACAAAATACCATAGGCTGGGTGATTTAAATAACAGAAATTTATTTTCTCACAATTCTGGAGGCAAGAAGTTCAAAACAAAGGTGTGGGGAAGTTTGGTTTCTCCTGAAGCCTCTCTCCTTGGCTTGCATGTGACCATCTTCTCTCTTTGTCTTTATATGGGTCTTCTCTCCATGCCTGTTAGTGTCCAAATTTCCTCTGTACAGGTGCATCCCTGGTGTCTCTCTCTCTTAGTATAAAACATCAGTCATATTGGATTTGGGCCCCATCCTTATGACCTCATTTAACCTTAATTACTCCTTTAAAGACCCTCTTTCCAAATACAGCCACATTAGAGGTTAGGGTTTCAATATATAAATTTTTGGGGACCTATCTCTTATACTATGCCCTACACCCACAGAAACTTCAGGATTTAAGCTTGACTTTATTTTCTGAATACAAGAAACTTAAGACTTTAGGCCCCATAAGAATAACAGCAGATTTTTCAGAACAAACTTTGCAAACCAGAGGGAGTGGCACAATATATTCAAAGTGCTGAAAGAAAAAAAATTTCCAACCAAGAATACTCTATCCAGCAAAGTTATCATTCAGAATTGAAGGACAGATAAAGAGTTTTCCAGATAAGCAAAAGCTAAAGAAGGTCATCAACACTAAACTGACCTTATAAGAAATGTTAAAAGGACCTCTTTAAGTGGAAAAGAAAGAGTGCTAATTAGTAACAAGAACACATATGAAAGAATAACCGTCACTGGAAAAGTAAATATATAGTAAACATAGAGGATTAATTACTTATAAAGCTAGTATAAAGGCTAAAAGACAAAAGTAGTAAAAATAACTATGACTACAATAATTAGTTAAGAGATACACAAGATAAAAAGATGCAAAATGTGACATCAAAAACATAAAACATAGCGGGAGAGTAAAAATGTTAAGCTTCAGAATAGGATTAAACTTAAGTTGTTATCAATTTAAAATAGACTATTATAGATATAAGTTATATATAAGCTTCATGGTAACCACAAAGCAATAATCTATAGTAAATAGACAAAATATAAAAAGAAAGGAATATAAGCATACCACTAAAAAAAGTCACCCCATCACAACATAAGAGAGCAAGAGAAGAAGAAAGGAACAGAGAGGAACTACAAAAACAGCTAAAAACAACTAACGAAACAGCAATAAGCACATACCTATCAATAATTGCTTTAAATATAAATGGATTAAATTTTCCAAACAAAAGACAAACAGTGGCTGAATGCATAAAAAAGACAAGATCCATTTATAAGCTGTCTACAGGAGATATACTTCAGATGTAGGGACACACAAAGACTGAGAGTGATGGGATGGAAAAAGATATTCCACGCAAGTGGAAACCAAAAGAAAGCTGGAGTAGCTATACTTATATCACACAAAATAGACTTTAAAAGAAATTCTGTAATAAGAAACAAAGAAGAGTGTTACATAATGATAAAGGGGTTATCCAATCTTGTTGGGTTATATCCAACAAGAGGATATAACATTGTAAATATTTATGCACCCAACATAGGAGCACCTAAATATATAAAGCAAATATTAACAGACCTAAAGGGAGAAATAGACAGGAATACAATAATACTAGGGGACTTTAATATCCCATTTACATCAATGGATAGATCATTCAGACAGCAAATCAATAAGGAAACATTGGCTTTAAATGACATGTTAGACCAGATGGACTTGACAGATGTTTACAGCACATTCCATCCAAATGCAACAGGATATACATTCTTCTCAAGTGCACATGGAACAGTTTCTAAGATAAATCATATGTTAGACCACAAACCAAGTCTTAATATATTTAAGAGGACTGAAATCATATGAAGCATCTTTTCTGGCCATAACTACATGAAATTAGAAATTAATTACATGAAGAAAACTAGAAAATTCACAAATATGTGTAGATTAAACAACATGCTACTGAATAACCAATGGGTTAAAGAGGAAATCAAAAACTACCTTGAGACAAAGAAAAATAGAAATGTAACATACCAAAATTTATGGGATGCAGCAAAAGCAGTTCTAAAAGAGAAGTCCATAGTGATAAATGCCTAACTCAAGAAACAACAAAAGTCTCAAATAAACAAAATTTATACTGCAAGGCACTACAAAAAGAAGAACAAATGAAGCCCAAAGTTAGTAGAAGGAAGAAAATAATAAACATTAGAGCATATACAAATGAAATAGAGACTAATAACACAGTAGAAAAGATCAGTGAAACTCAGAGCTGGTTTTGTGAAAAGATAAACAGAATTGACACACTTTTAGCTAGACTCATCATGAAAAACAGGGAGAGGACCAAAATAAATAAAATCAGAAATGAGAAGAGAAATTACAATGGACACCACAGGGCACCACAGGATACAAAGGATAAGAGACTACTATGAACAATTATACATCAACAAATTGGACAACCTAGAAGAAATGAATAAATTTCTAGAAACAGACAACCTACAAAGAATGAATCATGATAAAATAGAAAATCCGAATAGATTAATTACTAGCATGGAGATTGAATCAGTAATCAAAAACCTCCCACCAAACAAAAGTCCAGGACCATTCAGCTTCCCTGGTGAATTCTACTAAACGTTGAAAGAAAAATTAACACCAATTCTTTTCAAACCCTTCCAAAAAATAGAAGAGAGGGGAACTCCTCCAAACACATTTTATAAGGCCAGCATTACTCTGATATACTTACTCAAAACCAGACAAGAATGCCGTAAAAAAAGAAAATTATAGGCCAATATGCCAGGTGAACATATACGCAAAATTCCTCCCAAAATATTAGCAAACCAAATTCAACAATACATTAGAAGGATCATACAGCATGGTCAAGTGGGATTTATTCCAGGGATGCAAAGACAGTCAACACCTGTAAATCAGTCAACATGATACATCATATTAAAAAAATAAGGGTTAAAAATTATATGATCATCTCAATAGATGCAGAAAAAGCATTTGACAAAATTCAACATCCATTCATAATAAAAACTCTCAACAAAGTGGGTATAGAGAGAATGTACCTCAACATAATAAAAGCCACATATGACAAATCCACAGCTAACATCATGCTCAACTGTAAAAAGCTGAAAGTTTTTTCTCTAAGATCAAGAACAAGAGAAGGATGCCCATTCTCACCACTTTTTCAACATAGTATTGGAAGTCCTAGCCAGAGTAATTAGGCAAGAAAAACAAATAAAAGGCATCTAAATTGGAAAGGAAGAAGTAAAGCTGTCACTATTTGCAGATGACATGATATTATATATAGAAAATCCTAAAGACTCCATCAAAAAAATGTTAGAACTAATAAACAAATTCAGTAAAGTTGCAGGATACAAAATCAATACACAAAAATTTGTTGTACTTCTTTACACTAATAATAAACTATCAAAAAGAGAAATTAACAGAACAATCTCATTTACAATTGCATCAAAAAGAATAAAATACCTAGAAATAAACTTAACCAAGAAGGTGAAAGTCCTGTATTTTGAAAACTATAAGACATTAGTGAAAGAAATTGAAGAAGACACAAATAAATGAAAAGATATACCATGCTTATGGATTGGAAGAATTAATATTGTCAAAATGTCCATATTACCCAAAGCAATCTTCAGATTCAATGCAATCCCTACAAAAATTCCAATGATATTTTTCACATAAATAGAACAAACACTCCCAAAATTTGGAGGAAATCACAAAAGACCCGAAATAGACAAAGCCATCTTGAGAAAGAAGAACAAAACTAGAGGCATCACACTCCCTAATTTCAAACTATATTACAAAGATATAGTAATTAAAACAGTATAGTATTGGCATAAAAACAGACACATAGGTCAATGGAAAGAACAGAGAGCCCAGAAATAAAACCACACATATATGGTCAATTAATTTACAACAAAGGAGCCAAGAATATACAATGGGGAAAGGACAGTCTTCTCAACAAACAGTGCTGGGAAAATTGGACAGCTACATTCAAAAGAATGAAAGTGGACTACTATCATATACCACACACAAAAATGAACTCAAAATGGATTAATTAAAGACTTGAATATACAAGACCTGAAAACCATAAAACGCCTAGAAGAAAATATAGGCGGTATGCTCTTTGTCATTGGTCTTGACGATGATTTTTTGAATCTGACAGCAAAGCAAAAGCAACAAAATTAAAAATAAACAAGTGGAACTACATCAAACTAAAAAGTTTCTTCACAGCAAAGGAAACCATCAACAAAATGAAAAGGCAACCTACTGAATGGGAGAATATAATTGCAAATCATATATCTCATAAGGGGCTAATATCCAAAATATAAAAAGAACTCAATAGCAAAAAAACAAACAATCCAATTAAAAAATGGGCAGAAGATCTGCATAGACATTTTTCCAAAGAAGACATATACCTGGCCAACACGTACACAAAAAGATACTCAACATCATTAATAATCAGGGAAATGCAAATCAAAACCACAATGAGATATCACCTCACACCTATTATCAAAAAGACAAGAATTAAGTATTGGCAAGGATGTGGAGGAAAGGGAACCCTTGTGCACTGTTGATGGGAATGTAAATTGGTGGAACCACTATGGAAAACAGTATGGAGGTTCCTCAAAAAAATTAAAATTAGAACTACCATACGATTCAGCAATTCCACTTCTAGGTAGGTATCTGAAGAAAATGAAAACACTAACTTGAAAAGACACATACACCCCATGATCATCGCAGCATTATTTATAATAGCCAAGATATGGAAACAATCCATTGATGGATAAATGGATAAAAAACTTGTGAATGGAATATTATTCAATCATAAAAAGAATGAAATCCTACCATTTGCAAAAACCTGGATGGACCTTGAGGACATTATGCTAAGTGAAATAAGTCAGACAGAGAAAGACAAATACCATATGATCTCTGTTATACGTGGAATCTAAAAAAAGAAACCAAGCTCATAGATACAGAGAACGAATTGGTAATTGCAAGAGGCGGGGGTAGGGGGTGGGTGAAATTAGTGAGCTTTTTTTTTTAAAGTTTAAATAAATTGAATAAAAATTAAAAAAAAAAAAAAAAAAAGAAACTTGTCTACCTTTCTTGAGGGCAAGATCCAAACCCACAATATCTTTGAGGTATGCCTGTACACTCAACAACCCCCAACACACATAGGCGTTTGTCCACATACACACACATGCACAGACACACACATAAATATACATCTGGCATCGTGGTATCTCTTCTGTTCTCAAACATTACAATATTCTCAAATCCACACTTGAATTACTACACTGTGTGACAATTTTTCAACAAGAAATTCCTACATTTGCTGTATGCACAGAGATGTACATATTATCTGCAGGATTTTTGCTCCCCAAATCAATGCCAGCAGTTTCTTGGTCTGTGGTCCACACAGTTATATGCATCCATAGCAACGTTAAGTGCTTTTTGCTCACTGTTCTTTACCAAAAAAATTGTTCCCTTTTCTGAGGGAAAAAATATAGTTTTGATAGGTACTAAACAATTTGCCAGTAAGATGGATAGTCTTGGATGTCAACTAACTAAAGAGAAATGTTCAGAAGAAAAAATTCAAGAATATTTACAGGTTGCAATTATCTCTCCAGTGGCAGTTAAATTTGACATAGCCCCAGCCAAGGAAATTTCTGAAGTCCTTAAATAAAAACATTTTTTCCAAGAATATGTAGTAAAGGAGGAAGCCTTATAATATTAGAAAATTGGCCTTAAGTTTCAAAACAGCCTTAGGTTTCAAAAGCAATAGAGGCACTCTGGGGCACAGAACTTTCAGTAAATACTGAATTAGACCACATCTTATCAATAACCATGTGTCCAAACCATGGTAGATATTCCAAAAGTTAAATGGAACAAAGCAACAAGCTGACTGCGAGCTTTTCACAAAGCCCCAAATAAGAACTAAATACCATAATATAATTAAGATAACAGTGAATTATAATTAAATTTAATCTTGGATTACATTCTTAAAATAATGTTTTAAATCATGGTAAATCCAGACTAAGTGCCACCTTGATGGAAAGGAGAACTGTTTGAGACAAGATGGAGATGAATTAAAATTGTTTGTATGTTGCCTGAAAATGGAAATCTGCTATGGAAATGGCTGCTAAGAAAATCGTTTCTATAACATAGAATTCCTTGCAAGAAAATCATTTTAAAACAGGCTATTATTTTAGAAAACATTTATGAATATTTCTTAACAAAATTTTGGAAAGACTTTAAAATCTACAGAAGGGTACTATTTTTGGACATACTATTTATTCACTGATACCTACCCAAAATTTACTACAAAACCATGCAATTTGATCAGAGATTTAGAAAGGTCGACATGCAGAATTTAGGAATTCTGTGAACCAGCAAAACAATCTTTGCACCAGCCTGGGGCTCAAGAGTTGGACTTGAGCTCTGGAGAATACAAGACATAGGAATACTAAATCAAGGGCCAGCTCTAGAGGAAATAAGAATCACAGATGTGCTATCAAGCTGGGAATCAAATCTCAATCTGGGTAGTAAATTTAGAATTAGTGTTAGAATAAGTTTTTTAAAAGGGAGGAGGAGAAGAGAGAGAAGGGAACTAACATTTATTTCGACCTGTCCATTGCCAGACACAATTTTTTTTTATATTTTTTTTATTTATTTATTTAATTATTTTTTTTTAAATTTTTTGTTTATTGCAGTAACATTGGTTTATAACATTGTAAAAATTTCAGGTTTACATCATTGTACTTCTATTTCTGCATGGACTACATCATGTTCACCACCAAAATACTAATTACAACCCATCACCACACACATGTACCGAATTATCCCTTTCACCCTCCTCCCTCCCCGCTTCCCCTCTGGTAACCACCAATCCAATCTCTGTCCCTATGTGTTTGTTTATTGTTGTTATTATCTACTACTTAATGAAGGAAATCATATGGTATTTGACCTTCTCCCTCTGACTTATTTCACTTTGCATTATACCCTCAATGTGCCAGACACAATTTAAATCTAATCTTCACAATAAAATTTATAAGAATTTTTATCCTCTTGTTGTATGTGAGGAAACCTAATGCACATCAAGGAACTGAATTAAATAATATTGCTAAATTGTTGTACATCTAAGATTTGAATTCAGGTTTACCTAATGGTGAATCTATGATCTTTATTTCATTAGTGGTCCTCAGACTTTGGTGATAATAATAAAATAATGACTAATACACACTGAGCATTTGCTATGAGTCCAACACTGCTCCATGCATTTTAAACAGATTAACACATTTAACGTTCTCAACAAAACTAAGTGATATGTTCATATTATTATCTACAGAGTTTGACTTACCTAGCGTCATTAAGCTAGTGAAGTAAAAAGATGGGATTTAGACAGTATATTCTGGCCCCTAAAACTAATGCTCTTAACTACACAATGCCTCCTCATGATACTCTAATCACCTCTTTCTGAAGCAGGAGGGGATGACAGGCCCAGGACATAACCAAACCTGGACTGCTGCCTGTTTTTGTAAACAAAGTTTTATGGGACTCAGCTATGCTCATTCGTTCATCTTGTATAGCTGCTTCCTTAATACAACTCAGTTCAGTTGTTACAATATAGACTATCTGGCCAGGACTTTACAGAAAAAGTTTGCTGACCTCTAATGAAGACCACGGACAATAAAACAATATTTGTATATTTTTGAGATAAGTGATTCAAATCTTTTATGATAATTCATTACTCTTTTGTAAACTCTTCTCCCCTTACTCTGCCCAGAAGCCTATCTAATCAAAGAGAACAAGAGAAATCTATTTGTTCTCACACGTATTTGTTGTAAATATAATTTTTTTTTCAATTTATTTATTTTTCCCCCAAAGCCCCAGTAGAGAGTTGTATGTCATAGTTGCACATCCTTCTAGTTGCTGTATATGGGACGCGGCCTCAGCATGGCCAGAGAAGCGGTGCGTCGGTGCGCACCCAGGATCCGAACCTGGGACGCCAGCAGCGGAGCGCGCACTTAACTGCTAAGCCATGGGACTGGCCCTGTAAATATAATTTGAGTCATTTTGATTTTAATAGCTAGTCCTCATATAAAAAGCACTAACAGGAAATAATCTATTTAAAATTATATTTGAAGTAGTAAACATCTATATTTCTATTAGGAAATTACACTAAAGTCAATAGCTAATTTTCTCAAGTTTTCATTTTCATTAAGGTTAAAATGACATAGTTAAGGAATAACCACCCACCATCAAAATTAGTCACTAGATGCTAGAACAGTTTTGCTCATTTGTAAACATGTGAATACTTTAAGGTATATATTACTCCTGGGCACTTGCATTATGTTATATACATTTTTAACACCATCTTTTACATAGCCAGTGATTAAAAATAGGCATTTTCACTGTTAAATATGCCTTTGATTCTGATTTTCAAACAAAAACAAAACACAATTCCAGTAAAAATGTGTCTCAAAGGAACACAATTGCAGGCTTTCCACAGTACCATTTGCTTAAGTCGCTCCCTGCCCTCCCCCTCCCTCCCCCACCAGCAGTGCTGACTGCTCTGAGTATGCCCGGGAGATCCTGGAGGATATATCTGCTGTATATCCGCTGCTGCATCCTGAAATTCTGATGTCAGATTTAGCCGATTGAATTACACAATAATATGTGAGTTGTATTACAGTAGAGACATGAACACCAGATTCATGAAGAAAACTGAAAGTTACACGTGCATAGCAAAAACATATTAGTGGTTATTTGATTAATTATTGAATATGATTATAACACAAATAACCAACAGCATTCAGGTACAGTGAGGGTGGCATTTATCATTAATACTGTGGCTTGCAGGTTTTTTTTAAGCAATAAAATAACATACACGACTAGCTCATAATATAAGTACACATACAAGGAAAGAAGTCTCTGGCTGATAGGCATACACTTTCTCACTGTGATCCCACTCCATTTTTATTTCAATATCAACTAAACATCAGAAAATACATTGATGGCAAAGAAGTAGCCAAAATATTTCTGCAACTTTCACAGGCAGAGAGACACAGAGGAAAACAGGGCTGAGGGGGACGGAGTTAGTGGACAGGGACCCACTCCAAGTATGAACAATTTGGAAAGACGGAATTTTCTAATGCATTTCACACATATAAGAAAATATTATGTAAACATAAAGATTTTGAAAGAAACATATAAGAAAATATACTGCGAATATAAAATAAATAATACCTGCAAAGTCCTCTGTTGGACCCTCCTTAATCGCACATGTACACACCCTCTTTGCCCACTAATTCTACACAGGTAATCTTATTCCAAATATTATGTTTAACATCCTTTTACTTTTTTCCATGGCTTTACTATATATATAGTAAATTACATATATACTTATAAATATAAATACATATTAAATTATACAATATATATTATATAGACACATATATAAACATGTATATATAGTAAATATAAAGTATATATACAGTAAATATATAGTCTTTAATAATATATTATTAAGCTTTGCATAAGTATATTAAATAAACTTATATTCTATATATAGTAAATATATACTAAAAATATATATTCTTTAATATTATATTACATAGCTTTGCATATTTTTTGTTTTTTGTTTATTGCAGCAACATTGGTTTATAACATTGTATAAATTTCAGGTGTACCTCATTATACTTCTATTTCTGCATGGATTACATTATGTTCTCATGTTCACCACCTAAATACGAATTACAATCCATCACTGCACACATGTGCCTAATTATCCCTTTAACCCTCCTCCCTCCCCGCTTCCCCTCTGGTAACCACCAATCCAATCCTGTCTCTAACTGTTTGTTTGTTGTTGTTTTTATCTTCTACTTATGAGTGAGATAATACAATATTTGACCTTCTCACTCTGACTTATTTAACTTTGCGTAATACCCTCAATGTCCATCCATGTGGTCACAAATGGCTGGACTTCATCGTTTCTTATGGCTGAGTAGTATTCCATTGTGTATAAATACCACATCTTTATACATTCTTCCCTTGATGGGCACTTAGATTTCTTCCAAAACTTGGCTATTGTGAATAATGCTGCAATGAACAGAGGGATGCACGTATCTTTATGCATTTGTGAGGAAGATCAGCCCTGAACTAACATCCATGCTAATCCTCCTCTTTTTGCTGAGGAAGACCGGCCCAGAGCTAACATCTATTGCCAATCCTCCTCCTTTTTTTTTTTTCCCCAAAGCCCCAGTAGAGAGTTGTATGTCACAGCTGCACACCCTTCTAGTTGCTGTATGTGGGACGCGGCCTCAGCATGGCTGGAGAAGCAGTGCATCGGTGCGCGCCTGGGATCTGAACCTGGGCCGCCAATAGTGGAGCGTGTGCGCTTAACCGCTAAGCCACGGGGCCGGCCCAAGACCGATGTTGAAGAGCATACTGCCTATGCTTTCTTCTAGAAGTTTCATGGTTTCAGGTCTTACATTCAAGTCTTTAATCCATTTGGAGTTAATTTTTGTGTATGGTGTAAGGTAAGGGTCTATTTTCATTTTTTTGCATGTGGCTGTCCAGTTTTCCCAACACCATTTGTTGAAGAGACTTTCCTTTCTCCATTGTATGTTCTTGGCTCCTTTATCGAAGATTAGCTATCCATAGATGTGTGGGTTTATTTCTGAGCTTTCGATTCTATTTCATTGATCTGTGTGTCTGTTTTTGTGCCAGTACCATGCTGTTTTGGTTACTATAACTTTGTAGTATATTTTGAAAGCAGGGAGTGTGATACCTCCAGCTTTGTTCTTTTTTCTCAGGATTCCTTTAGCTATTCGGGGTCTTTTGTTGTTCCATATAAATTTTAGGATTCTTTGTTCCATTTCTGTGAAAAATGTTGTTGGAACTTTGATAGGGATTGCACTGAATCTATAGATTGCTTTAGGAAGTATGGACATTTTATTTATGTTAATTCTTCCAATCCAAGAGCATGGAATATCTTTCCATTTCTTTGTGTCTTCTTCAGTTTCTTTCAGCAATGTTTTATAGTTTTCAGTGTACAGATCTTTCACCTCTTTGGTTAAGTTTATTCCTAGGTATTTTATTCTTTTGGTTGCCATTGTAAATGGGATTGTATTCTTAATTTCTCTTTCTGCTACTTTGTTGTTAGTGTATAGAAATGCAATGTATAGAAATGCAACTGATTTTTGTATGTTGATCTTTTTTTTTTAATTTTATTTATTTATTTATTTTTCCCCGAAAGCCCCAGTAGATAGTTGTATGTCATAGCTGCACGTCCTTCTAGTTGCTGTATGTAGGATGCGGCCTCAGCGTGGCCGGAGAAGCAGTGCATCAGTGCGTGCCCAGGATCTGAACCCGGGCCACCAGCAGCGGAGTGCGCGCACTTAACCGCTAAGCCACGGGGCCGGCCCCGTATGTTCATTTTGTATCCTGCAACTTTACTGTATTTGTTTATGACTTCTAAAAGTCTTTCAGTGGATTCTTTAGGGTTTTCCATATATAAAATCATGTCATCTGCAAATAGTGACAGTTTCACTTCTTCCTTTCCAATTTGGATCCCTTTTATTTCTTTTTCTTGTTGATTGCTCTGGCTAGGACTTCCAGTACTATGTTAAATAGGAGTGGTGAGAGTGGGCATCCGTGTCTGCTTCCTGTTCTTAGAGGGATAGCTTTTAGTTTTTCACCATTGAGGATGATATTAGCTGTGGGTTTCTCATATATGGCCTTTATTACATTGAGGTACTTTCCTTCTATACCCATTTCATTTAGAGGTTTTATCATAAATGGATGCTGTATCTTGTCAAATGCTTTCTCTGCACCTATTGAGATGATCATGTGATTTTTATTCTTCATTTTATTAATGTGGTGTATCATGTCGATTGATTTGTGAATGTTGAACCATTGCTGCATCCCTGGAATAAATCCCACCTGATGTATAATCTTTTTAAAACATCGTTGCATGCGATTTGCTAGTATTTTGTTGAGGATTTTTGCATCGATGTTCATCAGTGATATTGGCTTACAATTTTATTTTTTTGTGTTGTCCTTGTCTGGTTTTGGTATCAGGGTAACGTCAGCTTCGTAGAATGAGTTAGGAGGTTCCCCCCCCGTCAATTTTTTGGAAGAGTTTGAGAAGGATAGGTATTAAGTCTTCTTTGAAAGTTTGGTAGAATTGTCCAGGGAAGCCATCGGGTCCTGGACTTTTATTTTTGGAGAGGTTTTTTATTACTGTTTCGATCTCCTTACTCGTGATTGGTCTATTCAAATTCTCTATTTCTTCTTGATCCAGTTTTGGAAGGTTGTATGATTCTAAGAATTTATCCATTTCTTCCAGATTGTCGAATTGGTTGGCATATAGCTTTTCATAGTATTCTCTTACAATCTTTTGTATTTCTGAGGTGTCCATTGTAATTTCTCCTCTTTCATATCTGATTTTACTTATTTGAGCCTCCTCTCTTTTTTTCTTGGTGAGTCTAGCTAAAGGTTTGTCAATTTTATTTATCTTTTCAAAGAAGCAGTTCTTGGTTTTATTAATTTTTTCTATTATTTTTTTGTCTCTATTTCATTTATTTCTGCTCTGATTTTTACTATTTCCCTTCTTCTACTGATTTTGGGCTTTGTTTGTTCTTCTTTTTTTCATCTGTTATTTCTTCAAATAGATTCTCTGCCCCTTCGTCTCCCTCTTCTCCTTCTGGGACACCTATAACACGGATGTTAGTGTGCTTGATGTTGTCCCAGAGGTCCCTTAGACTGTCCTCACTCTTTTTAATTCTTTTTTCTTTTATCTGTTCAGCTTGGGTTATTTCTTCTAGTCTTTCGTCCAGCTCACAGATCTGTTCTTCTGTATCTTCTACTCTGCTTTTCAGTCCCTCTAGTGAATTTTTCATTTCCGGTATTGTATTCTTCATTTCTGATTGGTTCTTTTTTATATCTTCCATTTTTTTGTTGACATTCTCACTGAGTTCATCCCTTCTTCTCCCAAGATCAGTGAGCATCCTTAACACTCTTTGTTTGAACTCTCTGTCGGGTAGGTTGCTCATTTGTGTTTCACTTAGTTCCTTTTCTGGGGTTTTGTCCTGTTCCCTCCCTTGGAACGTATTCCTTTGCCTCCTCATTTTGCCTCTTTCCCTGTGCTTGTGTCTGTGTATTAGGTAGGTCAGCTACGTCTCCTGCTCTCGGAGAGGTGACCTTATATAAGTGATGCCTTAGGAGGCCTGGCAGTGTGCTTTCCTTTCCTCTCCAGCTGCAAATGTTCCAGGAGTGACCTCTGTGTGGGCTACGTGTGTCTTCTGTTGTGGTGGGGTTGTTCTTCCCGTAGGTGCCCAGGGAGGCTGAGCTACGCTCCTGGCCAGCTGTTGTAATGCTCTGCTGCTTGTAGTTGTTGTGGGTCCTTCAGTCTCTTTATCGGGTGTGGGGAGCCCCAGCACAGTTGGCTGCAAGGTCTAATAGCACATTCCTGTTGCCGTATTTCCATTGAGTGAGTAGGCAGGTTGTTAGGCTCAGGGGCTTACAATTACTATAAGCCTCTAGCCTTTAGGTCCCTTGTCAACTCTCTGAGGATTGCAGCCGGATGGGGCTGGCCTCAGGCCTGGGAGCACCCAATTGTTTCAGGCTTTGGAAGGTGGGGCAAACCCCCTATGTGGGTCTTTGAGAAGCACACGTCTTCGTCTTCTGCAGCTGACAAGCCCCACCGCCCACAGATCCACACACGCAGTCAACACAGTCCAGCCCCATGCACACGCCTCGACCTCCTGAAGTGGACCCAGTCTCTCCACGGTGGGAGCCCCACACACTCCACCAACGCCCCACGCTCTCCACCCGCTCCTTGCACACACCCGCCCTACAGAGGTGGAGGAAGTCGCCAGGCTGTGGAGAATCCAGGCAGCTCCCTTAGCAGGCCCACAAGTTGCCCAAGGGTTGTTGTTGGGTGGGGCCAGTCTCTAGGGTGGGCTGTGTGCCCTCGCTGAGCTGGATTAAATTGGTGTTCTAGTGGGTGGGGCAGACCCTGGGCTAGCAGGCCCCAGGGAGAACTCCAATGATGTCTGCCAGCGTCTGTGTCAGCATGCCCACACCAGGCCACTACAATGGCTGCCACTAATGTCTCAGTCCCTGGAGAGGTCTTACCTCTCACCGAGATGCACTCAGAGCCTATCAGGTGTGTCTCTTTTCCCCAAAGAGCTGTGCACCTTTCTTTCTGGTGATTTTAGGTTGCTTTCTGAAACAGGCGAGTTTGTGCATAGGCCCTTTAAGAGCCGGTTTTAATTTCTTTCTGAACCAGCTTTTCTTGGGGTGCTCCCCAATGTTTTAGTAGCAGGCGAAGTCAGATATTATGCCACTCGCCTCAATTGTGCTGGGTCCAAAAAATGCCCAAAGCGGGGGCGCTCCCCGGCTCAGGGCCCCGCTCCTCCAGTGAGGGCTGTGCACCTTTGGGCTGCTCCTGGGCGGCCGTGAAGCTGGCGGCTTGTGAAGGTGGCATTTTTCCTCTCTAGAAGGGAGTTTCTGCCTCTTCCACCTCAATTAGGATTGTCCTTTGTTGCAGGAGTTGTTCTTATCCAGTTTTCAATTCTGTCTCAGGGGTAATTTTTCCAAGAATAGTTGTAAATAGGCTGTGTCCGAGGGAGGAGGTGAGTTCAGAGTCTGCCTATGCCACCATCTTGACGTCTCTCCTCAGCTTTGCATATTTTTGAATTCTATATTCTGTATGAATTTATCTGTGACTTAATTTTTGTGCTCAAAATATTCTTCATGGGACATGATACATGAACATAAAGTATTCTATTCCATGAATATGCTATACCCTGCTGGGAGAGTAATTTGGTAAAAGTACTTTAGAAAAACCTTGATATCATCTAGTAGTTTTGAACATGCACTTACCCAGTAATTCCATTCTGGAAGAGACCAGATTTTTATGGAGAGATTAAGCACCTTGCCCAAAGTCACATGTGCCTAGTAAGAACTGAAATTTAAATCTGAGCAGCCTGTTAGTACAATAATAACGACTGAGAACCAGCTGGAAATGGTTACTATTTCTATTCTAGGCTTTGGCTTTATAAATTAACTCTTTGACTAGGTTGTTTTACATATTGAAATTCCTAAAGCCTAGGTAATACGATTTTGGAATTAATCAATGGGTTGCCAAATTCATTGATTGCTTATCTTTTCTTTTCATACCATACTTACTTCTCACCACCATTCCTCAAGTTGGCCTTCTTGAAGCAATGTTTTCTCTTGGCTTCTCTTTTTTTTTTTTTTTTAATTTTTTGTTTATTGCAGTAACATTGGTTTATAACATTGTAAAAATTTCAGGTGTACATCATTGTACTTCTATTTCTGCATAGATTACATCATGTTCACCACCAAAATACTAATTACAACCCATCACCACACACATGTACCGAATTATCCCTTTCACCCTCCTCCCTCCCCCCTTCCCCTCTGGTAACCACCAATCCAATCTCTGTCCCTATGTGTTTGTTTATTGTTGTTATTATCTACTACTTAATGAAGGAAATCATATGGTATTTGACCTTCTCCCTCTGACTTATATCACTCTGCATTATACCCTCAATGTCCATCCATGTTGTCACAAATG
Organism: Ceratotherium simum simum; assembly: GCF_057802395.1. NCBI lineage: Eukaryota > Metazoa > Chordata > Mammalia > Perissodactyla > Rhinocerotidae > Ceratotherium > Ceratotherium simum. The sequence continues at coordinate 74,592,266 of NC_141907.1, read as the reverse complement.
GCTGGATTTCATCGTTTCTTATGGCTGAGTAGTATTCCATTGTGTATATATACCACAGCTTCTTTATCCATTCGTCCCTTGATGGGCACTTAGGTTGCTTCCAAGTCTTGGCTATTGTGAATAACGCTGCAATGAACACATGGGTGCATGTACCTGTACAAATTGGTGTTTTCAAGTTCTTTGGATAAATACACAGCAGTGGGATGGCTGGATCATATGGTAGTTCTATCCTTGATTTTTTGAGGAATCTCCATACTGTTTTCCATAGTGGCTGCACCAGTTTGCACTCCCACCAGCAGTGTATGAGAGTTCCCTTCTCTCCACATCCTCTCCAACACATGTTGTTTCCTGTCTTGTTAATTATAGCCATTCTGACGGGCATCAGGTGATATCTCATTGTAGTTTTGATTTGCATTTCCCTGATAGTTAATGATTTTGAACATCTTTTCATGTGTCTGTTGGCCATCTGTATATCTTCTTTGGAGAAATGTCTGTTCAGGTCCTTTGCCCATTTTTTAATTGGGTTGGTAGTTTTTTTGTTGGTAAGATGCATGAGTGCTTTATATATTTTGGAGATTAAGCCCTTATCAGAAGTATGGTTTGCAAATATCTTCTCCCAATTGTTAGGTTGTCTTTTCGTTTTGTTGATGGTTTCCTTTGCTGTGCAGAAGCTTTTTAGTTTGATGTAGTCCCGTTTGTTTATTTTTTCTATTGTTTCTCTTGCCCGGTCAGACGTGGTGTTTGAGAAGATGTTGCTAAGACTGATGTTGAAGAGCGTACTGCCTATGTTTTCTTCTAGAACTTTCACAGTTTCAGGTCTTACATTCAAGTCTTTAATCCATTTGGAGTTAATTTTTGTGTATGGTGTAAGGTAAGGGTCTACTTTCATTTTTTTGCATATGGCTATCCAGTTTTCCCAACACCATTTGTTGAAGAGACTTTCTTTTCCCCATTGTATGTTCTTGGCTCCTTTGTCAAAGATTAGCTGTCCATAGATGTGTGGGTTTATTTCTGGGCTTTCGATTCTATTCCATTGATCTGTGTGTCTGTTTTTGTGCCAGTACCATGCTGTTTTGGTTACCACAGCTTTGTAGTATATTTTGAAATCAGGGAGTGTGATACCTCCAGCTTTGTTCTTTTTTCTCAGGATTCCTTTAGCTATTCGGGGTCTTTTGTTGTTCCATATAAATTTTAGCATTCTTTGTTCTATTTCTGTGAAAAATGTTGTTGGAACTTTGATGGGGATTGCATTGAATCTATAGATGGCTTTAGGAAGTATGGACATCTTAACTATGTTAATTCTTCCAATCCAAGAGCACGGAATATCTTTCCATTTCTTTGTGTCTTCTTCAATTTCTTTCAGAAATGTTTTATAGTTTTCGGTGTACAGATCTTTCACCTCTTTGGTTAAGTTTATTCCTAGGTATTTTATTCTTTTTGTTGCAATTGTAAATGGGATGGTATTCTTAATTTCTCTTTCTGCTACATCGTTGTTAGTGTACAGAAATGCAACTGATTTTTGTATGTTGATTTTATATCCTGCAACTTTACCATATTCGTTTATTACTTCTAAAAGTTTTCTGGTGGATTCTTTGGGGTTTTCTATATATAAAATCATGTCATCTGCAAATAGTGAGAGTTTCACTTCTTCCTTTCCAATTTGGATCCCTTTTATTTCTTTCTCTTGCCTGATTGCTCTGGCTAGGACTTCCAGTACTATGTTAAATAGGAGTGGTGACAGTGGGCATCCTTGTCTGGTTCCTGTTCTTAGAGGGATGGCTTTCAGTTTTTCACCATTGAGGATGATGTTAGCTGTGGGTTTCTCATATATGGTCTTTATTATGTTGAGGTACTTTCCTTCTATACCCATTTTATTCAGAGTTTTTATCATAAATGGATGCTGTATCTTGTCAAATGCTTTCTCTGCATCTATTGAGATGATCATGTGATTTTTATTCTTCATTTTATTAATGTGGTGTATTACGTTGATTGATTTGCGAATGTTAAACCATCCCTGCATCCCTGGAATAAATCCCACTTGATCATGGTGTATAATCTTTTTAACGTATTGTTGTACGCTATTTGCTAGTATTTTATTGAGGATTTTCGCATCGATGTTCATCAGTGATATTGGCCTGTAATTTTCTTTTTTTGTGTTGTCCTTGTCTGGTTTTGGTATCAGGGTAATGTCAGCTTCGTAGAATGAGTTAGGGAGCTTCCCCCCCTCCTCAATTTTTTGGAAGACTTTGAGAAGGATAGGTATTAAGTATTCTTTGAATGTTTGGTAGAATTCACCAGGGAAGCCGTCTGGTCCTGGACTTTTATTTTTGGGGAGGTTTGTGATTACTGTTTCGATCTCCTTACTCGTGATTGGTCTATTCAAATTCTCTACTTCTTCTTGATCCAGTTTTGGAAGGTTGTATGATTCTAAGAATTTATCCATTTCTTCCAGATTGTCGAATTGGTTGGCATATAGCTTTTCATAGTATTCTCTCATAATCTTTTGTGTTTCTGAGGTGTCTGTTGTAACCTCTCCTCTTTCATTTCTGATTTTACTTATTTGTGCCTTCTCTCTTTTTTTCTTGGTGAGTCTAGCTAAAGGTTTGCCAATTTTGTTCATCTTTTCAAAGAACCAGCTCTTGGTTTATTAATTTTTTCTATTGTTTTTTTGGTCTCTATTTCATTTATTTCTGCTCTGATTTTTATTATTTCCCTTCTTCTACTGATTTTGGCCTTTGTTTGTTCTTCTTTTTCCAGTTCCTTTAGGTGCATTGTTAGATTGTTTATTTGAGATTTTTCTTGTTTGTTGAGATAGGCCTGTATCGCTATAAACTTCCCTCTTAGAACTGCTTTTGCTGTATCCCATAAATTCTGGCATGTCGTATTTTCATTTTCATTTGTCTCCTGGCATTTTTTGATTTCTTCTTTGATTTCTTCGTTAACCCAGTCGTTGTTCAGTAGCATTTTGTTTAATCTCCATGTATTTGTGGCTTTTCTGATTTTCTTCCTATAGTTGATTTCTAGTTTCATACCGTTGTGGTCAGAAAAGATGCTTGGTATTATTTCAATCTTCTTAAATTTATGGAGACTTGTTTTGTGGCCTAATATGTGATCAATCCTGGAGAATGTTCCATGTGCCTTTGAAAAGAACATGTATTCTTTGGTTTTTGGATGGAATGCTCTGTATATATCTACTAGGTCCATCTGTTCTAGTGTGTCGTTTAAGGCCAATGTATCCTTATTGATCTTCTGTTTGGATGATCTATCCGTTGGTGTAAATGGAGTGTTAAAGTCCCCTACGATTATTGTGTTACTGTCTATTTCTGTTTTTATGTCTGTTGATAATTGCTTTATATATTTAGGTGCACGTACATTGGGTGCGTAGATATTTACAAGTGTTATATCCTCTTGTTGGATTGTTCCCTTGATCATTATGTAATGCCCTTCTTTGTCTCTTTTTACAGTTTTTGTTTTAAAGTCTATTTTGTCTGATATGAGTACTGCTACCCCAGCTTTCTTTTCATTGCCATTTGCGTGGAGTATCTTTTTCCATCCCTTCACTTTCAGTTTGTGAGTGTCTTTAGGTCTGAAGTGTGTCTCTTGTATGCAGCATATATATGGGTCTTGTTTTTTTATGCAGTCAGCCACCTTATGCCTTTTAATTGGAGCATTTAGTCCATTGACGTTTAAAGTAGCTATTGATAAGTATGTACTTACTGCCACTTTTAAAATTTTTTTTTTTTCTCAGTGTTTTAGTAGTCCTTCTCTGTTCCTTTCTTCTTCTATACAGAATTGATGGTCACTTTAGTTTGACCTCTGTCTGAAAGCTGTACTCTTTAATTCCCCTCCTCCCTCATGTTTTTGATATCATATCTAACCTCTTTGTTGTGCATTTGTATCCATTACGTTCTAATCATGGAAATAGATAATTTTTCCTATTTGTGGTCTTTTCTTTTCCCCTTAAATCAGTCCCTTTAACATTTCTTGTAGCACTGGTTTCTTGTTGACAAACTCCTTTAATTTTTGCTTATCTGGGAAAATTTTGATCTCTCCTTCCATTTTGAATGATAACCTTGCTGGGTAGAGTATTCTTGGCTGTAAGTTTTTTCCTTTTAGCACTTTAAATATATCGTGTTCTCTTGGCTTCTTGACACTACACTCTTAGTCTTCTTCCCATCTTATTGGATACTCTTTTTCTTGATCATCTGGAAGCTCATCACTGGAGCTTCCCACCCTGGTTTTAAATGCAAGTTCTCTCTTTTATAGCTTTAAACAGAATCTGTATAATCATGAATACTCAGTCAATATTTCTAGGCCTGATCTTTCTGGGCTTGCAGACACATTAATGCAAATTTCTACTTGATACATACACTTACATGTCTAAATAAGCATCTCAACTTTAACCTGGCCAAAACAGAATACTGGTTTCCTTTCTGCCTCACATGGGTTACTCCTCTCCTAGTCTTCCCGGTCTCAGAAAATGGCAGTAATAGCCAACTGTTATTCAAACTACAATTCTCAGTTACCCTTGCTTTTTTGTCTTTCTGTCACCAACCAATTCCAATTCACCAGCAAGTACTGTTCACATTACTTCTAAAACACATCACACATCTTTTTCTCTTTTCTCTCTCTCAACTGCTACCACCATGGTCTGTCACTATGATTTCTCACTTGGAAAAATCTTTCTTATATATTGACTGTAAACAGAAAATTCAGTTGACATGTAGTAGCTCTTTTGCCAAGAAATGTCAGGTCAAATGTGCTACCACAATTGAAAGCCCAGAAAAGCATAAATGGCAACAAGACCTCTACTTTTAGTTTCAGCTAGTAGGGCCTTTATTAACAATTATTATTTTTGAATTATTATTCAATAAATACAATACTTTGTTCTATTAAACAACATTTAGTGGTATATTTCCAAGTGTTTAAGAAACCTCAAATATTTTCCACCTGGCTTAATACAGTCAGTAATAATCACACAAACAAGATCATTACAGTAGCTCATGTCCATGGGTGCTTATGCCACACTCCCACTGTGATTACCTGTTATATACATTTTACTGTTTAATTGTCTAAATAACTCTATAAGATAGCTAGTAATATTGCATGTGATGAAACAGAGACTTAAATACCTTAAAAAACTTGTGGCAGCTATGAAGTGGCGGAAGTGAGATTGACACCTAGCTCTCCATGATTCCAAACACCTGTGATTTTTACCCCTCTAATATATTTCCTCCAGTGGGACTCTGTGAGTGTAATGGGGCTGGGGTTTAGGGAAGAATTTTTCTCTAATTTTTCTAATCTCTCCCAGAGGATTACTGAAAGTTAAGGTTGCTTACATAACAAAAGAGTTATGGAATTACACTTCCCTCCTCTTCTTATCTAATTTCCAGATCAAGTTTTATAGCTTCATGAAGAGCCAGGCCTTATGTAGGCAGAATATTCTTATCCAGCAACTGATCCATTCTCAGTGAATCTAAAATATGCCATTATTTAAACCATAGGTTTCTTCAGGGAGTATACAATGTGATCCACTGCTGGGTATGAAGACAGTGTTACACTGTTGATTTCTTTTTTTTTACTTATGTTATTTTAAAAATGAGAAGAAAATTAAGCTGCAATAACAATTTGTAAGAACTAACAATAGTACCCTTAGTCTGTACAACAAATAGTCATAGCTCTTCTACAGGTCTTCCAAGGGGAGAACAGCAATCCCACAAAATGGAAGGACTGATATTATCAGTTAAATAAGTTATGTGATGACAGTCCATGTATTGTCTAATTAAATGTATAATTTGATGAGCTTTGATAAAATGTAAATCTATGCAACAACTACACCAATCCAGATATAAACATTTTTTGTGACCTTAGGAATTTATTTAGTATATGTAGAGCTATTCTGCAAGGTGAAAAGTAGAGCAGCAGAGTATCTAGTTCAGTCAGATAAAAGGTGCCGTTAGTTGCAGGTTTTAGGGTATGTCCCACAAATCCTCTCAACCAGAAGCTTAAAGGGGTTGTCTGTTAGCTATTTCAAGCTAAAGAATGGCTTATCTTGAAGACATTTGTGGGTGTGGCTTTTGTCTAATGGAATAAAGCCCTAAGGAGTGAGGTTCACGAGAGATTCAAGAAGAATTTAAGAGAGTTATACTCACAAAAACACTTTGTAGTTTAGACTTAAAGGAACAGAGACAGTACAGAAGAAAAAAAAGGCCTTTGGATACCAATGTCTACAAGCACATTAAGAATGAGAAAACTATTAAGCTGCAAACATGTGCTAATTTTATAAGAAAAGAAAGGATGACTCGGAGAACAGAACTAAGAGTTCAGGGGAAGGAACTAAAAGTCATGGAGAATTATTTCCAGGCTTTAACTCCTAATCAAGAAACTGCTAACCTATGCATTAGTTCACAGGTCTTCAAATGGAGAACTATACCTGAGTTGCTATACTTAAGCGTCATCTTTACACACATGCTTTACATGAGGAGATTCTGTACTCTGAGCTGATGCTGTAATGGAATGATCCTTTGGGTGGCCTTGGGAGGGATAAGTGTACTTTGCATTGGGAGGGATGTATCACTAGGGGCCAGAGGGTGGAATGTGGTAGCCAGCCTCCAAGAAGGGTCACAATCTTCCCCATCTCCTGGTATCCAGGACTTTGTGTAGTGCCCTCCTGTGCTGAATCAAGGTTGTTCTTTGTGACCAATAAATTTACAAAAGTGATGGCATGTTACTTCTGAGACTAAGTTATAAAAGACATCTGCATTTTGTCTTGTTCTCTCTCTCGGATTGCACAATCTGGGGGAAGCCAGAGAAGCATATTCTGTTCCTCTGTTTCCCAATTTTTTTAAAAGTAATATTGGTTTCAAGTTTTTCTTAAATATTTGATAGAATTCACCAGTGAAACCTCCTGGGCTTTTAGATTTTTCTTTAAGGAAAGCTTTTTCTTTTTTTAATAATAAAATCTATTCCTTTAATAGCAATTGGACTACTCATATGATTAATTTCATCTTGTGTCACTTTGGAAAGTTGTATTTGTCAAGGAATTTGTGCTTTTCATCTATACTGTTATATTTATTGCCATACTGTTGTTCATAATATTTCCTTATTATCCTTTTACTATCTTTAGGATTTGTAGTAATTATTCCCCTCTTGATTCATTGCTGATATTAGTAATTCATGTTTCTTATTTTTTCTTTAATTTTTTTCTTCAACAGCCATTTTTTAAAAAATTTCCCAAGAAACCAATTTGGGCTTTGTAATTTTTCTATTATTGGTCTGTTTTCAATTTCATTAATTTTGTTCTTTATATTTCTTTCTATTACCTCCTTGAGGTCCATTTGCCCTTCTTTTTCTAGCTTCTTAAGGAAGAAACTTAGATAATCAATTATAATACTTTCTTCCTTTAAATATAAACTTTTCTTCTTTTTTATAATTTTATTTTATTTTTTTTCCCCAAAGCCCCAGTAAATAGTCGTACGTCATAGCTGCACATCCTTCCAATCGCTATATGTGGGACGTGGCCTCAGCATGACTGGAGAAGCGGCGCATCGGTGCGTGCCCGGGATCCGAACCCAGGCCGCCAGCAGCGAGCGCGCGCACTTAACCGCTAAGCCACGGGGCCGGCCCAAATATAAACTTTTAAAGCTATAAATTTTCCTCCAAACATGGTTTCAACTCTATCCCACAAATTTTGATTTATTGTATTATATAAATTAAAAAGGCTGGGGCTTTGGGGGAGGGGGATTACAAACAACCTTGAACAAACATTCTTATTACCTGTTATCTTACTAGAAACTACACTATTCGTCATACCTGAAATGTCTTCCCAGTAGTTTTCTTGGTCAGTTACCATACGGTACAAACAAATTTTATCATAAGAGAGTGACAAAAAGAGAACAGAACAAAGTGAAAGGAAACATTAGAACAGAAACTATCTCTGTAGATATTAAGCATTCTCTCTTTTACAGATAACAGAATTATATGAAAAAAATTAACAAAAGATGAAGAAAAAAATTTACATAGCTCTCTTCCCTTGCTACAGTCACTTCTTTTATTACTAGTACTAAAGAATAAAGTTGTAATAGAATTTCTAAGGGCCCAAAGTCAGTTTTTTTTTTTTTAATAAAGGAGTTGATGTTTGGGGTTGCTGGGAATATGCACATGTATTTTAATAATAGCAACTGATCTTCAAAGAAGGCAAACAAAATTAGGAGCGCACGACTCCATTCAGATTATTCACACTCGACCCACTTCAAAATTAATATCTAAGATGTACCATTAGGAAAAATCTCAATTAAGAACATTTTCTAGTGTGATATATTAAACTCATTAGTTACTTTTTATCTTAAAAATCAAATAATTGGGATCTTCTGCAGTTAAAAAATAATCTATGTACAAAAGTTGGACTACTATGCACCATAAAAGATAAGTTCATAAAATAGGAATAAACACTATTTTTCTATATTAAAACGATGTTGTTAATCTAAGATGAATGGTTGGTATTAAACTCAAATTTAGTAATGAAATGTGAATTGCTATTTGAATATTCCTTGCTTAGAGAAGATTTCAAATAAACCATTTTCTTTAAAGGCATCTATTATAAATATCTTATTACTTGAACAGCTGTCTATGATAATCATATAATAATATTTCTTTTCTTATTGACTATAAAGAATAAGACCCCCTGCTCTCTCAGGCCAACCCCGGTGGCCTAGTGGTTAAGTTCAGTGCACTCTGTTTTGGCGGCCTGGGTTCAGTTCCTGGGCACGGACCTACACCACTCTGTTACTGGCCTGGGCCCACATACTAAAAAAGTAGAAGAAGATTGGCATGGATGTTAGCTCAGGGCAAATCTTCCTCAGTGGGGGAAAAAAAAAAAAAAAAAAAGACCCCCTGCTCTCTGAATGGGCTTAATAAACATGTAATTATTGCTCATTGCACATCAGCTTTAATAATCAATTCTCTTCAGTTTCTTCAAATACTCTTTAATGAAGAAAAATAGATGAAAGCATAAAAACAATCTCAATATATTCTGAACATTGATTCTATAGTGAATATCACTATTTTTTATTATATATTTTTATTATTTTATTTATTTATATTATTTTTATTTTATTATTTATTTTTTATTATATATATTTTTTTAAATTATAAAATTAAATACCCTAAGAAAGCCTCTTGACACTTCCTGTCAGTTCTTCTACTTCCCTTTACTTACATTAATTTTTTATTAAAATCCAGATCAAAGAGAAAAGTAGAAAGCTGAACAGTTGAGTGTTATAGACTTTGAGATTAATATCTTTTAATATAACAGCTGTTATTAAGTTTGCCTTGTTCAAAGAGGTTCATACTGCATGTTAAGCCAAAGGTCAGGGAGATTCCACAAGTGCAGGAGAACGCTTCTATCAGTATAGACACCATACAGTCATACAGACAGTGGTGTGCTGGTAAATATTTGACAACAAGCTCACCAAAGATTAAAAGCCCTAATTTATAATGTTTGACAATTTCTGTGGCATAATACTCCCACCTGGCTGATTTCAAGCTACCAAAATGACATACAAGAATCTAAAATTGGGAAATATGCACAGTAGCTATTATATAGTATTTCCACGTATAGATCCAATAGATGTAAATAAGCTCAAGAGTGCAGTTAATAGTAAAATGTAGTAAAGTAAATAGGAAATGATGAGTTTTGAGTACTGATTATGCTTTAAAAAATATAATTTGTTTCATTACAAGCATATACAGTTTACTTTTTTATGCCTGTGCTTAACTGCAAGCTCGTAAAATTCCTGAAATTCTAATGGTCATCAAGCATAAGCACACCACTCCTGCACACCACTGCACAGATTCTAGACGCAAAGACCATACCAGTGATATAAACTGGTATGGGATACAGAGATCTCTTCCAGTTTTTACTTTAACAGTTGATAAGAACACGTGACTGGATGCCCCCCAAGAGTCTATGCCAATCGTTTCTTTCAAGTTCCCTTCTCTCTTCCTGATTCCATTCTGGCCTCTAGTGGTAGCTGCCAGCACTGTTATTATCATCAAAGTGTTAGAAAAGCAAATATCAGTGATCATCATTGTAAGGGAGCCATAATACTATTCCTTCTAAATAGTTACACCTTTTTGTTCTCACACTATTTATTCATATGTCCCATCAACTGAATGATAATGGGATACAATAAAAAGTCACAGAATTTAGAGTCAGAAATCTCAGGCTGTTGTCTTGAATTCACACCTACTAGAGGAAAGTCATTTAAAATTTCTGACCCCTCCTCACTTTACACTTTGAAATAATATTAATGTGTACCTTTTTCACAAAAATCCCCCAAAGAACATAACTTATAATTATAACAATAAAGCCATAAACACCCTTGAATCCTAACGAATGGCTGATTCCTGGACATAAAGGGGAGAGACTCCATCATGCAGTTTCCCTACTAGCTCATCCTTTAACTGAGCATAAGTTGTAGGAGGGCAGCTGTGTTCAATGGGCAAAATCAGTCAAAGTTTCAGATTAAATTTTACTACACTGATTTTTACTGGGACAAAAATGACTAAATAAACTACTTTTATGGTATCATATAAACTAAGCCTCACGTATCATCAAAGTAAAGTCCATTTAATAGATCTCCCAATAGCTTTATAATGACATATAAACATAACTTAATAGCTGATGTCCATTTCTCTTTACCTGACTTTCCCCAGGCTTGTTGTCAATTTATTCTTTTTCAATTCCTTCACAAATCTTAGACTTAACACTGAAGAATGCCTTATAAACCAGAACTCTAAATCCTTTATTTGACATACGTGAAAAGCTGAGCTCCTAGAGGATAGCCCACCCCTGCCCAGGGTCATGCAGTTAATTATCGATAGAGGCAGGGACTAGCCAGGTCTACCAGCACTGAAAGACATTAATCTTAGAGTAAACCATTACCTCTTGAAGAACTCTCTTCATCTTTAATAACAACGTCTTGACGGCTGTGCAATCCTGTAACATCAGTCTGAATGGCAGAGAATCTATGCCTCCATTTTCTTCCACACCTTGCAGGGGCCAATCAGCAGATGGACTGCTGGGCATTCGGCTGATGTGGGAACACCTGGCTTCCTGATCAACGTCTTTTGTTAACTTCAGGGAAAGGTTCCTAAGAAGAAAAAAAGTGAACAAAAATTACAATGTAGCATATTCAGAGCAGCATTTTCCAAGTTGTTGATCAATGTCAGTAGTGAGCTAGAAAAAATTTCCTTGTCACCCTGGTCATTTCCTCATATTAATCTTTGAAAATTCCTAAATCTTTTGTCAAAACTATGAAATGGGTCAATTGTATATTTAGTAGTAAGATTCAATGACAACCAAATTTCATTTATATATGATAACTGTGTTTACACTTATTTAACTCTTTTAAAAATGTTGAAAGTCAACAGAAATCACTGAAAGAGAAATTTCATATAAAGATTTTCTGAAAATATGCTTAAAAATTAACTGGAAAGGAAAGATTAAGAAATCAAAATTAGGATAACATAATTTTGGCAATTATTATATTAAATTACTAAAGTAACCAATGACCATTTTAGGAATTAAGGAAGACTAGTATGCACAGAATTTTATGTGAAATTAGTGAAATAAACGGAAAATGCACAACTCGATATGTAATTAGCATGCTTATCAAAATAGTCATTAAATTTTTAGCATAGTTATGTGTGGGGGAAAAAACACATATTTATTTTGTTCTACTTGACAATCAACTTGACAATCTACTTGACAATCAATTACTTGAAAATAATGCATTTTGAAAATCATTTAACATGGCTAGCACTGGAAGTATAGGTAAAAGAAAAGATACTAAGATTGACAATTTTCCAAAGGTGCAGATCAGGCAGATCTAAAAATAGTACGAAAAGAGGAGCCTATGAAATAGTCTTTTTTAATGAGTTTGTCTAAGTTTGTTTCCATTCATTAAAACCAAGGGGCCTATACAATAATGACAATTAATATTATAACATAGCTCACGATATTTATGAAAAAATACTTTAGGACTTGTGCTCAACTTCAATAGCTTTTATGAATATTATTTCCCAAATTATATGACAAGGTCACTCAGCAACCTAAACTGAGAAAAAATAGAGCTGCCTTGGAACTTGCCACCAAGGTTAGGCAAAGATGCAAATAAGAAAATATATCCTCAGTTAATTTTATTCAAATCTGATTATTCACAAATAGTATAATTTAATTTATAAAGTATTGGAAAATTAGCAAAGAAAACACATTTTTGGATCACATCAATTGTTTATTTGTCTTCACAGGTATACACAGGTATATTCATTGATCACAAATGTCTGTTCAATGATAAAATAGTAATTACTATATCTATAATGAAATACTAAATAAATAGTCATGGCTAACATTCTTTGAGGGCTGACTATGGGCCAAGTACTGCTAACCATTTCACGTGTGTTAATTCATTCAAATCTTGAACAAATCCAAGAGGTAGATATAATGAGCATTTCCATTTTACATATGAGGAAACTGAGGCCCAGATAAGTAACTTTTCTCAGAGTTAAACAGCTAGTAAGAAGTAGACCTGCGATGAACCAATCTAAGCACTCTTACAAGATAAGATTTTTTTTCCTACTAACTACATAACGTGCACATATTGTAATACTTAATGTATATCAGGTAGTCTTGTAAGGACTTTACATATGTTAAACCACTTACTACTCACAACACCTCTTTGAGGTAGGTACTGTTATAATACCCATTTCACAGTTGAGAGATATGAGTCTCAGAGAGTTTAAGTAACATGCTGATGGTCACACAGCAAACGAGAGACAGCTGAGATTATTGCACTTGAGCTCTAAATCACTACACAATTCTACATCTCACCTTGTGTGAAAAACAAGCAAGCAAATGAACAAAAACAAAAATATACCTATAATTATACCAAGACTCATTTATATTTTCATTTTTAAAATATATTTTACCTGGGGGCCAGCCCCCTGGCTTAGTGGTTAAGTTCAGCGTATTCTGCTTCGGCAGCCCGGGTTCACAGGTTTGGATCCCAGGCATGGACATATACCATTTGTCAGCCGTGCTGTGGCGGTAACCCACATACAAAATATAGGAAGACTGGCACAGATGTTAGCTCAGGGCTAATCTTCCCCAAGCAAAAAAAAAAAAAAAAGAGGAAGACTGGCACATATGTTAGCTCAGGGCTACTCTTCCTCAGCAAAAAAAAATAAAAGAAAAAAAGTATATTTTATCTGATATGACATTCATTTTAATTATAAACAACTTATAGTGAACTATACAATCATTCATATACAATGAATACAATAAAATATTTTTAGAAATAAAAATCTTCTTCTAGGTATTCTAGGCTATTTTCTCTAAGACCAAGAAGAATAAAATGGAATATAAAAACTAGAAATCACATTATATATAACAGTATTTTAGTTATAATAGAATTTTCAAAGATTTATCAAGTTTAAGTTGTGAGCTTGCCTGGTGTCTGGAACATATTAGGCAACTCAGTAAATAATTATACAATTGAAGTTGAATAAAAGACTACAATAATGAGAGAATGAATAAAACATAATTCTGTGTAATAATCTATGCATACACTCTCATTGGTACACAGACATTTTTCTAGAAGTGAATCATTAGGTATTGCAGGGCTGCCACCCACGGTTTGAAAGTTCCTAGCACTCTCCTAATAAAATAATTAAACTAACGTTTTTATAATTTCTTTGGCTAGATTGCTGTTTCTTTGAACCTATTTGTTCAATCGTGAATCTAAACATCAGTGAAGATTGACAAAGCTTTCAGAAACCATACTAGTGTGAAGCTCTACAACCAATTTCAGGAATTTACTGAGATTCTGTGGATTATAGTTTAACATCTACAAATCTCAGGATCTCTGCCTTTTCCAGATAGTTAAAAAGGGCTATATACAGAAATGCATTTAGAAGACAAAAATAGCCATTTGTTTTATACTTCAAACTTTGGATCTATTCTTAATTCCCAAAAGAGAGAATGATGGAATTTCTTCACAATTATGGAAAACACCCATGTTGTATCCAGCAGAATAACAGTGGCTGAAGTTGCAGAGATTAATAGGACTCAGTCACTGACCTCAAGAGGCTCACTACGATTATTAACTTTTTAGCAGCTGATACCAAAAAACAACAGCTAATATCTCACATATGAAAAACAAATCTTTTTATCTTGAAACATTTTACTTGTACATGAAAAATAGTCACCTACAAGACCACAGTAATCAAAACCATTCTTAATTAGGTTGAGGCAGTTAATGAAATGGGCTGAAATAGGCCTGCTACTCAGCTGCTAGGCCAGCACAGGCATCCTGTTCTATGTTTACGGCCATTGTATTTCTGATTCATTGGTGCCTGGGGTTTATAACTGTTTAATATTTTAAATATCAATGTTTTTACCAATAGACTTTTATCGGGCCAAAAATACCCAAGTGTCTCTGGGTAAATTCACCTAAAAAAAAAAATGTATCCCAGGGCCGGCCCAGTGGTACAAGCGGTTAAGTGCACGCGCTCCGCTGCGGTGGCCTGGGGTTCGCTTGTTCCGATCCTGGGCGCACACCGACACACCGCTTGTCAAGCCATGCTGTGGTGGCGTCCCATATAAAGTAGAGGAAGATGGGCACGGATGTTAGCCCAAGGCCAGTATTCCTCAGCCAAAAAGGGGAGGATTGGCATCAGATGTTAGCTAAGGGCTGGTCTTCCTCGCAAAAAAAAAAAAAAAAAAAAAAATCTATCCCTGTAGTTGACAAGAAAAGAAAAATCTCTAATACGGAGCCAGAATTTCCACTAGCACAGACAACCCATAATAAGGCCAGTGGGGTAGAGCCAGGTTCAGATGCTCTCCTGTCCCTGCATTAGCAGGGCCCACCAGAGAATACAATCCATGCACTTTGGAATATACAGCTCTCTGTCTGCCAACTCTGAAGTATTACAGTTTTGAGAAACTGAACAAACACGGTTTATATCAAAAAAAGATAGTTCCTTAACTTGGCCAAAAAAAAAAAGAGTAAGATACTGAGGGCTGATACAGTGGTTCATTAATCACCATAAATACTGCGAACAAAAAACAGAGACAATGTAATCTCCACTAAGCACATTTATATACAATCACCCTCTCTGTGTCAACTCCATGAATCTTGGGTAGAATTGCTCAGTAATATTTACACTTGCCTTGTTAGTTATGAATACTAACCAAGTCTGTATAATTTAGAATTTACTAGCATTTAGATAAAGTTGAATGGAGATTAACAGGCCTTTCTCAGTCCATAAGTACCAAAATAACTAAGGTTTTAAGTAGGATCAACAGCAAAACTCATAAATGTTACATTAACCGAATTCTTGAAAGTTTCAATTTGAGAAACTTAAGAGTTTCAACCCGTACTTAAAACAATTAACGTGAACTACCATGGTGAATCGGCTCTGTACTTTGTCACTGGGATACTTTGTGTGAAAGGAATTTTCTACCAAGCTAGTTCAAAAGTTCTCCTGCAATTCTATTTTAAGTATGACAGACAAGTTTAATAGAAAAAATATACATCTTGACATAAAATAGAGTGATTAAAGGATTTCTCCTTAACAGGGGGAGAAAATAAGAGTATTTTCAAGACTTTTTCTCATTTAGTTATAACCAGCACTATCATTTTGATAGTGAGAAATTTTCTTTCCACCTACATGCACTCTTCAAATGATTTGAAAACTTCCCAATATAATGGTCAAAATGACTAACAAAATACAAGACCACATCAGTTTCAAAGGATTGATGCTCTCACCCATCATAGGAGCCGGTCCTTATTTATTCAGTGCACTAACACTTTTCATTATAGTGAATGTCTATGGTCATAAGGGATCTCAGTGATTTACTCATTATAATGTGACTATGATTTCTGAACCAGATTTCCACAGAATGGAAAAGTAAATATGTCTTGACATGAGTACAGCCATGTTTGGCTGCTCCATTGACCTACAGCCACCAGCACAAAAAGAAATATATAAGCTGCTTTCTGCATGGTGGGAACTGGCCCTTCTCCCACGGAGAGAGTTGCAAGTTGTAACACTTCAAGGCTCTTGGAGCGTCGTAGCACGGGACGGACTGGCCATCTGTGCCGGGCTAAGACGATAACCAAAGAAAACAATGTACGTACACAACTGCTGGAGACTGAGACCCGGTGAGAGTTCCACCTGTGGAAGGGACACCTTGCCCAGGACGTGCGATTCTTGCCCAGCCGCGTCGATTGACAGGGCTCTCCTGGCAGTGGGGCGTGGATGTTGTGAGTAATTGATTTGATGTTAAGTAATTGATTTGATGTGTTCTCTTTTCGGTCAACCTTGTGTTTCTCTTTCCGGTTGATTTGTGTCATTTCTCTTCAGCCGATGTGGATGTTTTCCCTTTCCAGTCGGGCTGATGTTTTTTCCCTCTTAATATTTGACCTATTCGGATCTGTTTGCGGACTATCGCCTTTACTATTCTCTATATAATAAAATATACCTTCAGTCCATTTGTTTGGAGTGGAAAGTGTCTTTTACATCTCCGATCGAATCCCCGAACCTCTCATAACAAAATACAATCTCTATTTGCCCAGCATAATAAATAAGCATACATATACAACTGGCTTCCAAAGCTTCATTAAGTAGATTTGCAGAATATAATAGTTTTTAAAAACCCTACTTTGGGAAACTCATTGTTATCTAAACCTCATTTTAAAAAGATCCAGGTTATTCATGGTAAATGAAATCCTAGCTTGAATAACTCAAAGATAGGCACAGGGTATAAATTTGTATTAATGAACTGGCATCCCAGAACCTAACAAAAACTGTCTAAGGAACTAACTACAAAAAGAACTAGAACTAGAACTAACTACTATTGTTGATAAACAAACTATCTATTTTTCTCATATTTTCTTTCAAAATATATTGTTTCTCTGAAAGTGTCATTTTAGGAAAGAATTTCTTCTCAAATTGTTTTATAATTGGTTATTATCCGTATTTCTGGAAGAGATGGAACCAGCATCCTTCCCTCCACAGTAGTACAGTGGTTATAAGAACTTGTTAACACTTCACAGTTAGATATGAATTTACATATGAGAAGGAGTTCACTACTACCTGTGATATGTGGAAAGGCAAGATAAAATCCAAATATCTTAACATAGTCATAAAGGTCCTCCATAATCTAGCAACTGTCTGCCTCACCAAACCTCGTCTTATAACAGCTGCTTCCTTGATTTTTGAATTCCAGTCACACCAGCCTTCATTCAGGCCCTGAAATGTGCCGAGCTCCATCCTGCCTGAAGCCCTTTGCATATGTTGTTCTATCTGCATGAAAAGTATTGCTTACTCACCTTCAGATCTCTCCTTAAAATACATCACTTCCTCAGGGAAACCTCCTTTACATCTGGTACCCCACCCTTCAAACACACATAGGTTCCTATTTTCTATGCTAAGCCCTCCTTTGTAGCACCTATCAGAGACGTGGTTAAAAAATTAATTTGAGGAGATTCTGGGAACACACTGGACTCCACTTCACCTCCTGTTCCAAATACACAGAAATACTAGATAAATTATAACCACATTTATTTTTAAACATATTACAGTGCAGGAGGCAAAGACAGGAAAATTTCCAGGTGCGAAAAGAGCAAAAATAAAACTGCAATAATTACATGAGTTGCCACTGTAGTGGTTTCAGGGTACTGAACTTGGATGCGGTCTGCAGTTTTTGTGCCTATGTAGATATAGGAGAGTATCTGCCAGTGACAAAGTCTCACAGTGCTAGGAGACACGAGAGTTCCGAACTTTACAAAACCCTCAAAAAATCAATCTGATCTCCTTGTAAATTAATTGCCTGCTAGAACAACATTCTTTTTTTCTCTAAAGAAAGACAATCCAATACAGACTCTCAAAAATATGTCATCCACAATGTCTGGCAAATGCTCAAATGAACAGACATGGAAAGAAGCAGAAAAACAACTCATAGCCACGAGATGACACATATATTGGAATTAGCAAACAAGGATTTTAAGCAGCTATTATAAATATATTCAAAGTTTTATAAGAAAAAATGGACATAATGAATATATATGGTCAGTCTCATCAGAGAAACAAAAACTATATATGTTAAAAAAAGGAAACTCCAGAACCAATTGATAGAATTTCTGAAAGGAAAACATTACTATGGCAAACATTGTTGGCTGCCTGCCCATTATTCTTTCACACCTTCCTCCTGCCTCTTTAAAACGAAAACAAAAGCAAAAAACTCCCTAATTGGTTCAAATGCTGGCTCTCCTATGGCTCTAAGAAATGACAGGAAGTCTGGTGCGGGTCTTCAAGGAAATGTTTCCTCTCTGGTAAGAAGAGACTCAGGAAAGAGACAGCCGTCTTTGGATATTGTTTCGACTTGATGTACTGCTTGGAAGGGTTGGTGTACTCAGCAAATAGGAAGAGACACAGGGAAAACTGAGGAGCAACAAAATTGAGTAGACCTACCTTCTTGATGATGTCATAGTTTCTCTGAATTAACCAACACTGGAGACTTGCAACCTCCAGATTTCTTGTTAGACAAGATAACATATTTTTTGACTGTTCAATGAACTATAGTTAGGTTCTTCTCTTACTTGGAGCTGAAAGCATTCTAACTAGTATAACTACTAAAGAATATATTCCAGTAAGGACACTAAACCTAGAATAACAGTGAGACCATAATAAATCATGTATTCCTTTAATGGTTATGTTTGAGGCTGGCATGTTCCAAGGAATTAAGGACAGTACTTGCCTTTCTTGTTGATTAATGTAAACCACCAAACCTTACAGCACAATTGTATGCAATACTCATATTAATAGAACAATCAAATTTAGTGCTAGAAAAAGCATTATAGTCCATCTAGTTTAACATTCCCATTTAATAGATAAAGAAGCTCAAGCCTAAACTAATTTTCTAAGTGTCCACAACGAAGACGGTGCAGAATTCTGGTCTCCTGACTTCTAGTCCAGTGCTCGTTTGTCCATACTGCATCATCTTTTAATAGGGTTAAAATTTAAAATATACTTGTATTTATCTATTTTATTTCCACTGAAGCTAGAAAACAGTAAAATATTAAGGTACAGTCTTAGGAAGGACTCTTACTCCCTACAAAAGTTATAATTTCATTCTCTGAAATTTTAGAGAAAGTAGATATTCTATGAACACAAACCTGCTCATACAAACCTTAAAAGTACTTATTTAGCCTTAAAAAAAAAAAAAAAAAAAGGCTGACTTTATTGTCTGTGTTCAGTAGCTTTTCTCCACGCTATTAACGTCAGGCACATTTCTCCCTCCCATTCTCTCCTTTTGTTTTCATGTGTGATTTAAAATCAGTTTAAAGATCATTTCACTAAGAAAAAGAATTAGAATTAATGAATGTAGAGATGAAAGTATATTAAAGTTCAGCAAAGAATGACTCAAATTACTGTTTAAAAAATCCCATGTGCATGCATACATACAACGCTATACACCAAATCTGTTTTTGCACATGTATGTATTTTTCACTTTGCAATTACTCATTTAATTGTACGTAGTATATGTTTTAATTATGCTATGACTGAATTAATAGTATGATTGGTTTTCTTTCCCAGAGCACTAAAACTGACAGAAAGCCAGGGGCACAAAATCATCAAAAACATTTTATACAGATGGAAATCAATCAAATTCTTATTTATTGCCCCCTGATATTATAGAAGTGATTCTTAATTTAGAAAATCTCACAGACTGGCTGGTCTTCCATTGTCTAATAGATATCAATCAAATGTTTTTAAAAAAGCTAAAATTCTTTCTCTCTAGTCTTCCAGGCAATTCATCATATAAACGACATCAATTCTCTGATGTGTTTGCAGACTTTTACATTCAACATTTTCCTTATTTCACATCTCTCTTTTGTGCGAATCTGGAAAATTTTCCCACCCTCTCATCCATCACCCTATGGAAGTGATTTTATGTGGGAAATTTTAAACTATACAAGAAAAGCAAATTAAAGTTGAACAAAATCTAATCTCTGAGGAACGATACTGAAGAGCTTTTTAAAATTGCTAAAAGTTCAATTCCACTGCAGCAAATTGTTGGTAAATTTACTTTCAAATGCATTTATAAAGATGAAAACTCTCTAAAAATGGGAAGGAGTTTTACTATATTACTTTTTTCTAGTTAATGTCTTTGTTGGTGACAGTATTCTATAAATCTATTTTAGACACTGGGCACTTTTTATAGTTACCTAGGATGCACATTTTATAGTTACCTAATAGATATATTTGTTATTTTAATTTTATATATTATAATTAATGTGAAGTATTTTTAGTGAAAGAAATACATAGAATTTGTTATTTATTTTTGCTTTTTAAAAACAATATATTTTTTAAAAAGTCTCAAGCTCCAACATGACTTGCCTATTATAAATTTTTTCTTTTTCTTTTTCTTAAAATGAATTTCTTTTCAACAATGAGTTTTGTATTTGTAGTGTAATAGAATCAATAAGATAGTCATCCTTTTTTTTTTGGTGAGGAAGATCAGCCCTGAGCTAACATCCGTTGCCAATCCTCCTCTTTTTGCTGAGGAAGATCGGCCCTGGGCTAACATCCGTGCCCATCTTCCACTACTTTATACGGGATGCCGCTACAGCATGGCCTGACAAGCGGTGCGTCATCCATGCCCGGGATCCGAACTTGCAAGCCCTGGGCCGCAGAAGCAGAGCACGTGCACTTAACCGCTGCACCACCCAGCTGGCCCCAATAATCATCATTTTCAAAGATGAAAATTATATTTTTGAAAATGATTTTATTTCCAATGCTACTTGTTGCCTGCCCTCTTCCCTCCAATATCAAGATCATGAGTCACAAAAACACCACTGTCTTGCTTCAGATCTACATCATGCAGGGAATTCGATTAATCTTTCAGAACCAAATTACCACCACAAAACCCATCTTATTTCATTATCACATAAAATATTTAGAACTTAATGTGATTATTTTAAGAACTTGTATGTAAAATTCTTCTTTTATGACCATTTAAGGAGAGCACACAATGGTTTTTAGATATAATTTACAAGGAAGTTTATAAAAAATATGTTACTTGTATATTTGCTTCTGATAATTTGTGTTATTACCAGAACTTCTTAAAAAACAAAACGGAACTACAGAATCTCTTCAATTTGCCTCTAGGTATCTAAGTAACTTTTATAAAATGCAATATTTTACAAATATAAGCAGCTAGGGTCAATTATAATAAAAATTCTGAAATAATATATACCACTGATGATATGCTAAAAGTTATACAACCTACAAGCAACTAGGTAGTTTTAAAAAATTATTCTATCCCCTTCACCTTTTAAAAATATTCAGGATCTGGCAATCTAAGTGTGATAAATGTTAGCCATGAAAGTATAATATAGGAAGTACTGTTTCCAAATAGAAAATCAATTCTTGCTCTGTAACTTGGCACAAAGGCAATACCTAAAATTATTGGCATAATACACAGTGGCAAGCAAACTGTAAAACTTACAATACTTTTCAAAGCTATAAGAGTTGGAGACTATGACTTTGAGTAAATCTTTAGAGCCACAGAACGTTATCAATTTGAGAAAGAAAAATTAATAAAACCTACATCAATCTTATCAATCAAATTTTCCAGATTCCATTCCTGCGGTGAGTAACAAAAGGCATTGTGATGGTCTACATTCAATTTCAACTAGAAAACTAAGATTTTCCACGTTACATAAAATGAAGGATTTACAAATATCTTGACAGACTCACTCATACATACACAAAATCATCTGGGTTACTTTTAAATGCGTGAATCCCAGGGCTCTATTTCCAGCCCACTGTGTCATAGTCTCCTCTTGCTGGTTCAATGCATTTAGCCTTAACGAGACAAACAAAACATGTTGTATAGTAGCAGAATAGGTTAGACATATCTTCTCATGCTCACTGGACATAATTTTTCCCAGGATATATGTGAGTTCTGATATAATGTGGCTAATTTATATTTATCCTTTTAATCTGGATTAATACACTCCCTCTCCCAGGAAGTCCTCTCCAATCCTTCCTTCTACCTCAGGTTGTACTAGTTGCCTCTTCTTTTTGGTCCAGTAATGCCAAAGAAGGTAGAGGCTCTCTTTTGGTAATCTTTGTGTTTCCCAATGCCTAGCACCCAGCAGTCTCTCAATAAGTATTTGTTGAATTTATAAGTATTTGTTGAATGAATTAATTAATATATGGCAATTTCACATACACTAAACACATGTACTAAGAAGTCTATCTTATTAATCTTAAGTAATGGGTTTACATATTACAGTTTCCCATGGAGCACTCTTGATTTATCTTGGGAGCCTTACCAAGGACAAAACTATTCAAGGTAGTAAAAATCTCCTGGGTCAACACATTAGGGGTAGATAGAGAAAGAAGAGATTAACATCAAGTAGAATGAAAACAATAACAATAACAGAAATAATAATGATAATGAAAACTAGGATGGAGTATGAGTATGCATATGAAGTAGCTGCACAAAAAGAAATTGCAGGTGGGAATTTTCATAGTAACTGGGTTTAAATCCAGCTCATCCTGAGCTCTTCTCAGGAAGAACTATTTTACGTAAAATAAAGTTGTAGTGGAGGCACAATTGTTTGTGTGAGGATAATCTCATTTTTAATAATATAGAAAACAATGTGTAGTTTCCCACTTATTTTGAAGATCTTTCCTACTAAATGAAAAGTACATCATTAGGCTCTAGCCAATAAGCTGTCCCAGAGCCTTAATTCTAGAAATTAAGTGGCTTTTGGAATGAGTACTGAATGAGTTACTAAAGTAATGAGCACTGAACTTTGTGCTTAAAGTAAGATTAAGAAAAATTAGAAACCACCTGAAAATAAATGAACTTGTCATCAATAAATATTGTTTTCTTTAATTACCAGTCCTAACTATATCGTAAATTGTATCACCTTTTAAGATATTTTAATAGTCAATTATGATATTAGCAATATACTGTGAACTATAATTCAGTCCCTTAAACCTAAAGATATCTTTCAGTTTGGGTTACAAGGCCACAGTCCAGGCGTTGACGGCTGTTTCGAATTGCAGCTGCCATGCATAGTAAATAGAACATAGCTCCCTCCAACCCTGTAACAGACTGCTCTCGTGTGATATAAAAAACAGATGTGGATTCGGGGCTAAAAAATATAATTCCTTTTTATTTTTAAATAAAATATCGATGATCAAATATGTTTAAAATATGTTTAAATCTTTAGGAGCGCATGGTGTAGTATTAGCATAATAATAATTGAAAAGTTTTGGTAAAGAACTCTTCTAACTATGTTTAACCCTGTATTTCCTAAACTCATTTGAACTTTCATTCATTCTTTCAATAAATATTTATAATATTTAATACCTATTATATATATAATATATAATACCTATTAATGTCCTAAGAAACTACATTTTTGAAATATTATAGGAAATAATTTCCTAGGGAGATGTTCAGATGCCTGACTACAAAACTGCCTCAAAAAACGTGTTAAATTTATTTCAAATCTCAATGCTAAATATTATAATAAACATCAAGATAGTGAAAGCACACTGTCGACATGTAGAACCATCAAATGGTGTTGATTCTAAAAATGAAGTTGTTTTGTAAACAATAATAAACTTAACCATAAATGGACAAGAAAGACAGAGACTGCCTATCTTTTTTCTCTCTGAAATAGAATGTTTACCCTCTCTTTGAAACAGAGAAACCACTGGGCTTTGTATAAGTAACAGGCCAGACTATTTGTGTAAATGAAAAGCATATAACTTGGTTTATACATAATTATACATCAAAGAACTGTCAACGTATAAATATCTGCTGCAAGGAACAAACAAAAAATCCTTGAGGCTAGTAAGAGAATCTGAGGCTAGACCTTGAAAGGAGTGACATAAAGACAGAGTGTCATAGATGAACTGATTTAAATGATTCAATATAAAGTAGCTGAACTACCTTTCCATTATTCATCAGCATAGCACCAACATAGACAAATACTACAATCATGCACATAAACATGATATGTGGCTATAAATCACAAGGTTAGATAAGTCAGAAACTGCAAAACGTTTTAGGTTTCTGTTGACAAATCTTTTCCTAACCCCTGTCTTGAAGACACGGACACTTAGATTGTTGGACTCTATCTTTGGCTCCAATATATTCCTCCCTGAATGTTATCTCAGTTTCTTTCTTTCTATGCTGAAGTGCACTTGACATTTAAAACCAGATAGCAGTGGTTGTTGGTGGAGCTGGATGGTTTCTCTTTTACACAAGCAGCAGAAACACAGATTGGCATCAATGTTCAATTGTCTTTGAAACAGAGATGAGGATGAGAAAGAAAATACCCAGCCCCTTTCTTTACACCAAAGAAGAACTGATAAAAGAAAACCTCTGTTTTGCTCTTTCCTCTCCAGAGACAACTACCCATTTAGGAAGGGTAACAGGAAAAAAAAAAAAAAAAAATTCCTCAGAAACAAATCAAGATCCATTCCTAAAACATGTCTTCCCCAAAATGATACTATTAGATTGTTTACATCTACTTTTTAATGCCTGAAAAGAAAAAAAATTGTTTTCTTTAATTATACGTCTTAATTACATTTTACATTATCTCACCTTTTAATATAGTTAGTAGTCAATTATGATACTAATAATTGACAGAGGAGGACTCTAAGGCACAGAGACTGAACAGGATGCAAACAGCAAAACTGGCCTTTAAATTCAAAGATTCTGGCTCCAGCGTCCTTGTCCTAACCTCTCTGCTCCCCCTAGAGACAGCTGCTTGGCAAAAATTCAAGGTGCTCACTAAGCCAGACTCTAAATGTCATAATACGTACTGATTGAAAAATCTAAGCTAATCTTACTTACCTCAGTAATTTCTATGATCTTTTTATTTCTTTTTCCATCTAAAATATTTTTATATCTTATTCTTCAATAGTTTTATAGAAGAGTAGGAAATTATAATAATTTATATTGGGAAATTTAACTGAAAACAATTTTGTTAAAAAAAAAGTCTCCTAGTATCATTGAAGTTAACCATTTGGGGATATTTAAAACTGAGTGTCTATGACCCACAGGAGGTGTTACTAGGAGCACTGTTATAAATAAACTATTCATGTTCTCAGAGGCAACTTCTTAGAAGCTGGTCATAGTAGTGTTAGAATAGATTCATATTTTTTCTTCTTATGTGACCATCTGTTGTTTTTTTCCTGCACATGAAGAAATTCTCTCCCTTTCTTTGCTAATAATGCCTTTATTTTCCTTTGAGAAAGTCCCTCCTCTCCTCCATGATTACATGCAGTCTTGATGGGACTGCTAAATAAGGCTCCCCCATCTCTTGCTCCTGGTGGTCACATGACTTGGGCTTGTCCTACAAACTCTGGTTCCCAGAAATGTGAATCTTGACCAACACAGCCCATGGACAGAAAACCATAGCAGCTGACTTATTCTAATGGTGGAGACTTGAAGAATTTATCCATTCATTCCTGCAACCTGGGGCCAAATTTCATGGGCTTGCATCCTGTGCAGTCACACAGGCCTGGCTCTTAGAAGGGCCCTACATTTGGTTTAATGTTCTGCTATCACCATCTTGAAATTCTCAATAATTCTTGAACAAGGAGCCTTGCATTTTTATCTTTCACTGGGCCCACAAATTATGTGGCTGGCCCTGCTATCTCAGGTCCCTGAGATTACCATGTTTCTGTTCTTCTTGAGGTCTGTTTGGCTTTTTCTTTATCTCTGTGAGCTACTGTACATCCTTACAAAAATTATCTTTCTTCTTTTTTTTTTAATGAAGTGAGGTTTCTGGGGCTTGCAGCAAAGAACCCTATGTTTTACATTTGGCAGACCCAAGATTCAAGTGTAAAATGTAACACAGTTTTTTCCAATGCCCTCATACCCTTTGGTGTATTCCTGTCATGTCCTTCTCTGTGATCTTCTCCAGGTTTGCTTTAGAGAATTACTGCTCTCTGGATATTCAGAATTCATTATTGGGAGGCTGTATTTCATTTTGCACTTTCTAAGTCAGAGGCCATTCACTTTTTGTAACTACTCTGTCAAGTAGTACAGAGATGCTGTGCCCTGGCCCTCACCACCCTGACCCCTCTTAGGTAATTAATCCAGCTAATGTGCTGGTAGCTGATAAGAGAGTGGTACAACATTTTATTTTAACAGATTACTTCTTATCCAGAAGGAATGACTTCATACACAAAAATTTAGGGCATGTTGTCTGCTCAAAACAGACATTTTGTGGCTTTAGGTTTCTCAAATCATACTACACAGGTAGCCATATATTCTGTCAATCAATTTCTCCTCCATTTAGAAGGAAAAATACATAAGTGGTTCTAAACTAGTGTTCTCTGACCTCTTTTCACCAGGGAAAATAAAGTGGCTGAAGGTCAGCATTAGAAAATTATATGAGCTTTGTTTTAATGTGGAAATATCCTGCTTTAAAATGGAGTTGCATGCATTATAAATCTTATAAGTTTTTTGTTATACCGCCTAAGTTTCTTTTCATTGGTAACTCCAAAAAATTGACTTTAACCACTCTTCTCTTTTTGTTCATTAGAAAGGTAAAAATTGATAGTTGCTTTCTGTGATTACCTTGTCTTTTAAATGATAGACTATCTCCTATTCTCCAAGTATATTGCCTACTAGATTATCAACAGGAACCTTAGGATATGCTTTCCACCATTTTTTAAAATGATCTAATTGGTATTCCACTTTTTTTTTTCCTATATTTTCTCTAAGAAATTCTCTATAAACTCAAATTTTATCTTGAGATAAAAATTTCATGTAGGTCAAAATATTTTATTTTCTGCTTTAATGTTGTTTTAAGATTTAAAGCACTTTATTTGTAAATGATCTTAGTAACTTTAAATTGTACTTTTATTGAGCTATCAATAGAAATATTTGCTACTGGCTTATCCGTAAGTGTCATTTAAAACAAAAGAAAAGAAGAAAAGAAAGTAAAGGAATATATACATACATACATGTACATATATATAAAGAAATAACAGTTTTCTTCACATGAAATGGTATTATAAAAATATCCCTCTGAGGCTTCCTTTAGTAATGAACACACACACAAATGAAATATGCCAATCACATAAGAACTGAACTTACATTTTAGAAAAGGCCTCTTTTGGGTTTTTGAACACCAGGCAGACTAAGCATGGGTGAATGAATATCTTCTACTCCTGAGACCATTTTGTTCTCTCTCTGCAACCAACTGAGATTTGAATAAATTCTACTGATCTTATATGGATGTTAAGGCATCAAAGGGATAAAGCACTCTGCCTTTGACCTCTCATTCATGTACTAAAACAAAATCTCCTGAATTTACATCTTAGCTCTCTCATATACAAAGAAAGAGACCAGGAAATGATAGTCACCAAAACAGTCCAATCATTAAAGAAAGGTAACATATCTTCATTCTTTTCTATAATTTTGTCATTATTGACTGCCTTTTCTTTGTTTATTAAAAATATTTACCGATGACACTGTTTTGAGATTTGATTTTTCCTTATTTTATAATTGCACTGTAGCATGATTCAGTCTGCCATCTGTACTATACATCGCAGGTTTATTTGTTCAATTCATATTAATAAATTTGATATTATTTGTCTGTATATTATAAATGGGCACCTTTTTTTATTGACAACTATCGTGTTCACAATAAAACTGACAGATGAAGTTTACTGTTGTATTGTTTAGAGTAATTATTGGTTTGAATTCCAGGTATTTTCACATTTTTAGAAGCAAATTATTCAAGTGGTACAATAAGTAGCATAAAACTTCTCTGTTCTTGCAACCGAAGTAGTTCAATAACCTCACTGTCAACATGTCACTCCAAAAAAAACCATTTAAAATATTTATATGATATTAAATTTAATAATTTATCTACACATGTATGATATGTGTAAGTAATGGCTATAAGTAGTTCTTTATAATTGTTCACAACTGTTTTTCTCAAATGTTTAAGGTGAGAGGAGTGGGCATGACATCAGAAGGGCAGCAGAATTTTTACTTAGACAGAAGGGCAGGTTCCTTGGGATCTTTTGTGATTACTGTTTCTTGAAATCACATATTTAAATTGATATTCCATATGAGTAAATATAACTTTTTCTTCCGTAAATTATACATCTTCCAACCGAAATCACACTAATCAATATGAACCTTAAATGAGTCAAGTAAGGAATAAAATAATTTAAAACATGAGTTGAATATTTTAAGACCAATGACTCTAATATGCCAGTGATTACCAAAGCACACATCCTATTGGGTTGCATTTATCTAGTCTCATATACTTTTATTTATAAATGTTTTCTGAGTGTTCACCTATACAAAGTATCTCTAAGATAGCTAGCTAACTAGCTAGTTAGGTAAATACAGATGGAGATATCTGATACCTAATAAGTATCCTATTTGGACAATATATGAATGTTGTAAGGCATCAGATATCACATATTGATATAATGGTCTGTAGTTTTCCTTGCAAAATAGTTGTGCCAAGTGTTCCCATTGTAACTTGAAGTTTGGAATAATGTCTTTAAATAGAATATTTTATTTCTTCTTCCAGAACTTGTTCTCTTCTTTCTATCATTAAGGAAAACTATTTAGACTGCTTTTTTTTTTCTTTTCTTTTTCGTTGTTTTTTTACATAGCAGTGCTGGTATGGACATCATTTGACAGACTAGAAAATTTCACATTAGTATTTAAATATAATTGGCATTGATTCTTTTTAACAACATGTCTTAATCATCTTAATTCCCTTATAAAACAAATATATAAACCATTCAATATCAACTATAGTAAAGAGAAAAGTAAAACAATTTAACCCTTACTAACGCCTAGAGAAAGATACATGATCCCATTATGGCCTGATTTCTATTCTTAACGTTCTCATTATCTAGCAAGGGATGCAGTCAGAACACATATCTATGCATGACTACATGGCAGAATAAAGAAAACTGATCACACCTCTACTACGGCCAAACGCAGTGCACATCCAAGATGGAGTTATTACAGACAACCACAGGAATCCAGGGTTCCATCTTGGAGGCAGCACCATTTGAGGCAGGTATTGGATGTTAACAGAATGCTATCAGAACAAATGTGGTGAGGTGGGGAAAGAATCCCATACAGAGAGAACAAAGTGATTAAAACCACTGGGTAGGGGTATATGCATAGAGAGATAAGGCTACAAAGTTAAGATTGGAGGGAAATCATGGCAGGCCATATATGCCTAGACAAAACTTGTTTGGTTTTAGAGCTAACGACACACTTTTGAAGTTTTTGAAGAGAAGACTCAGATGGATTCATCTTCCTTTTAGGAAGATAACTCTGGAGGTAATACGAAGGAAGGCCTAGAGTGATGATGATTATTTGTGAAAGATACTTTTTCAAACATAACTGATACAAAAGCACTTTGAAATATATGAAGTGCTTTCCAAATGTAAAGTATTAAGAATCAATAGGGAAATACATAACCTGATTTATGTCGAGGATAGCACCATTTCAAATATTAAGGACATTCCCATTATTGCAGCCACCCCTGATAAACCTATACATGAGTGCTTCTAAACCTACTTAATGTCAAGAATCACCTGAAGCATTAGTTAAAAATACGAGAATCAAAACTCACTGAACCAGAATCTACTGAGTAGAGGCCTGGTAAACCGAATTCTTAACAATCTCTTCTAATGATTTTTAACCGAGGGGAATAAGAGAAACACTGCTGTCTAGATCGTGCTTCTCAACCTTGTTTAATGGAGATTCCGATGCATTAGGTTGTGTAGTGGACATTCTGGATTTCCAACAAACTCTCAGGTGATGTCAATGCTGCTGATCCACAGACCACACTCTGGGTAGCAAGGGACTAAACTGTTATTTCTTTCTGAAAGAGGAGCTTAAATGGATAAGTATCACACATATATTTTCTAGGTCTGTCCAATGACAGAACCTAGAAGCAATGACAAACAAAAAGCATAACACATCTAGCACCCAGCTCTTGGTTTCTAAAACCATTTTTATATTAAAGGAATTGGCTCCTTGGAGAAGTGATTGATTCCAGACTGGAGCAGGAAAAATACAAGATGAGCCTGCGGCACCTTGTGATGCCAAAAACTAAAGAAATGCTCACAAAAGGATGGTGGTATGTCAAAAGGGCA
The DNA here is from genome assembly GCF_057802395.1 of Ceratotherium simum simum. NCBI lineage: Eukaryota > Metazoa > Chordata > Mammalia > Perissodactyla > Rhinocerotidae > Ceratotherium > Ceratotherium simum. The sequence continues at coordinate 74,562,008 of NC_141907.1, read as the reverse complement.
CAGAAGCCAACCTAAAAGAACTCCCAATGGCCAAAGCTGAAACAATTTGAGAAATAAAATAAATAACAACAGTATTCTATTATACCTATAAAATAAAATAAACATCTATGAGGCCATACTAATATAAATAATTGAGTAAACATATTTCTAAAAGAGGGGAAAGGAACAGGGCTCCCTTAAAAAATGATTCCAATTTCTCCAATTCTCAATGAGAGAAATAGAAAATTACCAACAGAACACCACAATAATAATTGTTGGAGGCAAGATCCACCCACGGATGCTAAAATTACTGGGTGAAAGTTTGAGGAAAAATAGGATATTTGCATGGTCTTAAAAATATCTCCCCTTGGACATATAATATTTAAAAGAGAAAAACAGCAACTTTATAGTGGAGAAACCTGATAGGCAACATCTTAGCCAGGTGATCAAGGTTAACATCCCAGTAACAGACAGATCAATATCATGGTTGATATTAGACTATTTTCCTTTTGTGGTATTCTTGCCAAAAATTAGCCTCAATCTAATGAGGAAAAACATATCAGACAACTCCCAATTAAGGGCTGATCTACAAAATACCTGTCTAGTCCTCCTCAAAAGCATGAAGACAAGGAAAGACTAAGGAGTTGGCACAGGATGGAGAAGACTAAGGAGAATAGCACAGCTACATGTGATGTGGGATCCTGGCTTGGATCCTATAACAGAAAAAGGAAATTAGTGAAAAAGCAGAGGAAATCCAAATAAAGGAGTCTACAGTATAATTAATATATCATATCAATATTGTATTGATTTTGGTCATTTTACTATGGTATAAAAGATGTTAACGTTAAGGGAATCTTGGTGAAGGGTATGTGGGAACACAAGTACCCTTTATGAAATTTTTCCGTAAGTCTAAATTTTTTCAAAATAAAAGTTATAAAAAAAGTTAAAATAATCATTCATGTTATTAAAAAGTATTCCTCGAATGTCTTAACTTTTATAAAATTCCTAAGAAATTGACTGGCAAACAGTATGCTCAGTTTCTTTTACTCCCTCCACCCTTACAAGTGGTTGTTATCAAAACTGTAAAAGTCTAAAATGCTTAGACATACTGTCTCTGAGTAACTGAACCTCATACTGTTGAAATTTCTCTGTTAAATTCTGTCTTTAATTAATTAATAAAGTAGTAGATTATTAGTGACAGAAAAATAATAGATTTTCTTATTTGCTTGATAGGCATTGAGAATTATTTTATAGGCTATAATTACTTTTCTTTTTGGGGGAAATTTGTAATGTAAACATGACTTTTAAACGTCATGAAAAAGTAAGCTACTTTATTATAAAATAGATTGAAGTTTCTAAACAATAGACTGTATAGAAGGTCCATGTTAAAAACCCTTCTGTAGAAGCAGAAAAATCAGGGATCAAGTGAAACAAAATGAAGAGAAAAGGAAATTAGAAAGGCTATATGGTGAAAACATATTATTTTCTAGACCATAATAGAAAGTTTAATGGAAATACAACATTTGTGTAGTTTAAAATTATATATGTATCTCATTTTTGTTGATATTGTCTATTAATGATGTATATTTTATTGATAATGCATTTATTTGTCATCATAGTAGGTAGAACTCTAAGATGGCAGCTAAGATTCCAGCCCCTGGTGTTCATGCTCTGTATATTCTCCTCCCTTTCTGTAGGTGGAACCCGTGAATATCATGGGACATCACGTGATTAGTTTGATAATCAGGTGTCTTTCAGTTAATAATAAAAAAGCTTATCCTTATGGGCCTGACTCAATCAGAGGAGCCTTTAAAAGAAGATAAAGCATCAGAAGTGTGTTCCGCTGGGCTTGAAGTCAAAGCCACCATGAATTCTACAGACCCAAGGAAATCAATTCTGCCAACGAACACCTGAGCTTGGGAGAGGAGCCTCAGATGAGACTCGAGCTAGCCAACATCATGATTGTAGCCCCACGAGTCCCTGAACAGAGGGACTAATCCCTGTGCAAACTCCTTACCCACAGAAACTGAGATCTGTGATCTAAATACCATGGATAAAAAAATACTATATTTTAAACATATTTACGTTATTGCCATTCTAGTGATTTGAATTTTCTTGATAGTACCTTCTGTTTTAGAAATGATTCTTCTTTTCAAAATTATTAATGGGCCTATTCTAATTATTTAATCTCTATTACAGTATTTTGTTTCCTCATTTGCATACATCTATAGCAAAAATAAAATGTTAAATTGATATTTATGTGAGGGAATACATCTAGAGTTATAAAACAACAAATTATAAATGTACATATTTTTGTAGATAGAAGAGTTTTTTGTAGACAATTATAAATCTTACTATTTTCATAGACAGATACTTTCTATACACAGATACTTGACAGCCAGTTATATCTGTGTATATTTATACATTCTGGCTTAATCCATACAAACAGACTATATTTTAAAAACATAATTTTAAATGATTAAATAAGATTTCCATAATTTTTGAGATGCCAAGAAACTTTTAAGAATGATGAAGCTATGTAAAGAACTGTGAAGGGTCTGAGATTTTACTCTACTTGTATGTAACAGGTGAACCAGTCGTTTTCAGGAATGCTGGCAGAAGACACAAGATTTCTGGGTCAGACATAAAGGACTTCATTACTCACAGGGATAGCAGTAGCTAGAGAATCAGTATTTTCTTGAGGCAGTTCCCTAAGCCCCAATTCCCACAGGGTGATTCAAAGACGTGTTTGACATCTGCAAACACAGTAGATCATGTTGCAGGAGAGGCTTGATCTTAGGGAAACTGAGTCTTGTATAAGAAGCAGTAGGCATGCCTGTCCTTTGTTGCAGAGAAAGGAACTATCTCAAATTTTCAAGGCTGTAAGTCACACACACACAAAAAAAACACTGCATCTTCCAAGACTGACTGCTATAAAAACAAGCATCCTTGAAAAGATATTTAAAAAGAAAGGCAGTCAGTATGTCTGCTTGCAAAACCTGCAGAAATGTGTTAGGGAAATTGTCTTGCATCAAACTTGTAGGAGATGCAGTACTTGTCACATCATCAGATATTCAATGTGTAAGGAAAGAAAAGAGGATGAATCCATTTTTCCATTGTTTATGAAATTGGCATTCCCAGTGTTAAGTTGTTAGTCTTATAAACTTGTTTCTGATATTGATTGTATCCTCTAAGTTTTGTGTGTTATTTTTTAAACACACTGGCCAGGGCTTCATTACAGCTTCGCTGCTCCAGTTCATTTTGTGATGTCTCTTTCAACACTTGTTGGCCAGAGCTTTATAGCAATTAATCCCAGCAAAGAAAGCTGTGGACACTCTGCAGTGGCTCAGGAGCTTTGCAGTTGGTAGATTTTTCAAATTCTAAAAAATTGCAGGGCTCTCTTGTGTCATGTTTGGAAATGAAATTTATGCCATACAAATATGATTCTTCAGATTAGTAATAGTAAATAATGAAGTTTTTGTATTGTCCATATAAAATGAAAGGAAAATTTTTTTCCAGAGTATTAAATATGTGTCTTTTGGCCAATAAATTCAAAAAGCCATCTCACACCTGTGAGAAAAGGGCCATAATGAGTTTAATGAGAGGTTATCAGTATTTGTGTAACATGCCATAATGCTATAATAGCACCTGTCTGGATTGAAAATTGAGGTTTCATTACATGTTCTCTATTGTCTTAGGAAAAAACGTTAACACTGCCAACAAAACATTTTCGATGTTTTCTCTACCTATGTCTATTCATTCATTTACCAATTACTGTATTTCCTGAGTGCCTGTGTCTGGTGTGTAGTAAATGTCCCAGACCTTATTCTTAAATGTGTGAAAATCATCACACCAAATATGGCTCTCAGAATAAATATCCAGTCTATACAGTGAGAAAATTATATATTAAAAATACATTATTTTGTTTCATGAAAATTGACATATAATATAAAAAATTACAATTTGGCTCTAGTTATGGCCATTATAATGTTTTGGGATATACCTGATTCCAAATTCACTTCAACAATCATGATATGACTATTGCTTTTTTTTCTAGTACTGTAAACATTCTTAAAAATGAGTTTTTGTAAATAACTACATGACATAGATAATACAGTGACAGTGCATATTAATCCAATGATTACAACACTGGTGGGAGTATATAGAAAAAAAGATACTTAGATCTTTGCTGTCCAATAACATAGCCTCTAAGCGCACGTAGCTAAATTTAAATTCATGAAAAGTAAATAAAATTAAAAATTTAGTTCCTCAGCCACACTTGCCATATTTCAATTGTTCAATAACCACATGTGGCTATTTGGACATCACAGAGAACATTTCCAATAGAACAGAAAGTTCTATTAAACAGCACTACTCCAGATACTAAATGTAAACTGTTCTCCAAGAGTTTCTAAAACGGTATTACATCAGGATGCAAGTTAAGTGAATACCTGATTATTCTGAGAATACATTTTCCAGTGTATTCATGTATTTAATTTCATAAATTACATTGAGGTCATTACTGCAGTTTAATTGCATATGAGGGAGCTACAAACACATTTCATTTCTAATGTTTTAACTTTTTCAGGCTATGGCTCATTTGGTAGACTACTGAAAGGAGCCCAAAGGACATATTGACTCCTTTCCCAACAAAATCTTTGGTCTATAACAAACTATATTGTCTTTAGATGAATTTCATGTTTTTCTCTAAATTTTCTAATTGAAAATGATCTAAGTGAAATAGAAAACTACCAATAGACAGCTGAAGTTAAAGAATGAATGAGAAAATAAAAGGTCTGAAATCAGGAGTAGTGTCCATTTATAAGAAAAATGTTCTAAAAACCTTTTAAAATCAATTCCAATTACATATATATAATCTATATGTACATGTATATATTTGTATATAAATTACATATGCAAATATATAATCTATTTTTGAGGTATCATATACTTTTAGAAAATAACTTATGTTGATATTACCTATTAAAATGTCAAAAACTTTCCTAAGGTAAAAAAAAAAAAAATCAAACTTTCAATGTCTGCAAAACATTTTATAAATAAAATAATATAGGAACAACTAACAGTTCTTTAATTCCTACTGTGTGCCAGACCCTGTACTATGTGCTTTGTAATAAATATCTCATTTAATGATCTATTTGTACTTCTACATACCTATGGAAGATCTTAACACCCCTGGAAACCTTATATTTACAAAAAATAGCTATTTTGCAGAAAAAAATGAGTAATAAAAACTAAAAGCTTTTACCTGGAACAGTTCACTAAGTAATAACGTCCTCAATATTCAAAATACATAAGACCCAGGAGAGCAATTTAGAGCATAACTACATACACAAATCTCAGTTTTGTTTGACTAAATTATGTCTTACTCAGATTTATTTGCTCTTTTAAAATGAAGAAAAGTAAAACTGTAAGATACTTTTTACAAAATATTTTACCCATTTCCTTAATGGCACAATTACAGAATCTACAGTAAAAGCATAATTTCAACCTCCATATTTCTAGTTTATGAAATGAATACAAAACACCGAAACACTTGCTTTTTCTTTGACAAGAAATGTATCTGAGACTTCAAAAGTACAAAAGAGAAAAAGAGAGGCAGACTAGACTGTCTTCTCTCTCTTTTTTTTTTTTTGCTGAGGAAGATTCCCCCTGAGCTAACATCCATGCCAATCTTCCTCTATTTTTCAGTAGGTGTGCCACCAGCACAGCATGGCCACTAACTGAGTGGTGTAGATCTGCACGTGGGAACCGAACCTGGGCCGCCAAAGCAGAACATGCTGAACTTAACCACTAGGCCACCAGGGCCAGCCCCCTGTTTTCTCTTCCTGAAGGGGAATACCAGGAGAAACTCTTTGTATTTTTTCATGTCATATGTATTAGTTAATCAGATTATGTATCAAAAGGAAAAGTCATGACAAGCAAAGCAACATTTTAAGTTTCAGTTGTAAGCAATATGATGCTATTACAAATGATTAAAAATAGAAGAAATAGGTAATGAAAAATTATGGAGTTATGCTGAAAAATTCAAAATTAGAGTGCTTTAACGACAAAAAAAAGCAAATCTTTAGATTTGGTCAAGAGTTTTATGACTAAATTTAGGGACCAAGTGAATAATATATTTACAATTAAAAGATAGATATGTATGTGGTATCTTAATAATTCTATGTTTGGATATGCAATCAAGTTGAATCCAATCATATTCATCATTCTGAACTTGAATATCAATAAAGAAAAGGAGAATTTAGAACACGTTCCACTTCATACTTGAGCCCTTTGAAGGGAAAGGAGAAAAGAAAAAGTAGCATTTACTAAGCAATTAAAAATAAAATATTTCAGGCTTATTTCATTCACATTGATGACCTTCAAATTTGTAGGGGGGATATATGGGTCATTAAAAAGAGTCAGGAGAAAGTGTCATTGACAATTTTGTCAGAGAATGTCATAGAATGAGATTAAACACAAATATCAGAAGATTATCATAGCTTTTCAATGAACTTATCAATTAAGTTTTCAAATCTAGATTAAATATTAAATAAATGGCTACTCAGACTGGCAAGAAATTCTACTGGTTATTAAGGATGTGTTTTATTTATAACAAACATTTTTGTATCAGACAAAAATATTTGGTCTGGTTGGTATGTGTGTACATGTGTGCACATGTATATATGTGTGTGAAAGTCATGTATTGTTTGAATGTCCATCACATCATGTTTTTAACTCTGAATTTAGTACTTGTCACAGTTGATGTCTAGGGGTGGTGCTCATGCTATGCCAGTGGGGTCCCTCACATTATTCCTCAACCAGAGAAGTGGTAGAAGTGGTAAGGCATAAGCAGGGTTATGTCTAGCAATTGTCATCATTATCACCATTGTCATCTTTATCATTTCTAACACTAATGAAGTGCTTTCTATGTGATAGGCACTTTGCTAGGAGTTTTACATATATCATCGTATTTAATCCTTACAACAAACCTATGAGCTAGCTTCAATTATTACTTCCATTTTATACAAGGTAAAATGGAGATCACTTATTTATTATGTTCAGCGTTTATGGCCTTTCTACTTCCCCTAAATGTAAGCTCCAAGATGGGAGGGTCATTTGTCTGTTCTATTCATTGACCTACCACAACTGCCTAGAACAATACCTGCCATAGAGTACGCATTTTAAAAAAGTCAACAAATGAAGAACGTCCATTTGTTTATGCCCTATCATGTTCAATGAAGCAAACCAAACAACCCAACTGTGGTTAATTTTCTGTTTATTTCTCAAATAGTTATCATTGATTGGTGCACATGAACCTCTCCTGCCCCTACTTGGGCCTTTCTTTGCATTTATCTAATCTTGTCCTTATTTCTTTTTTTTCCCAAAATCTGTGAATAACATGTCAATTTTCAGACAGCAACGTTGAAAATAAACATCTTTAACAGCTTTAAAAGTGCTTAAGAAAAGTGGAGAGTCAATTTTATTAAAAACAGCTTTGAGATGAGCACTGTATACTGACTCCACCTTGACTTCAGCGTGCTTAAGTGTTATTTTCTGCCTTGAAATTTGCAGGCCCTAAGTGCAGTCTTTCCTTCAAATTCTATCATGTTTTGAACTGAAATTTAGTTGAGAGGGAGGGAAAGGGAAAGTTGAATTTCGAGATCCATGTTTAAGAAGGGAATTACATGTATTTAATACTCTCTGTTATGAGTTGAATTATGTCTCCCCAAAATTTATATGTTGAAATACGAATCTCCAGTACCTCAGAAAGTGATCATATTTGGGAATTGGGCTCTTGCAGATGTTAAGATGAAGTCATCATGGAGTAGGCGGGCCCTACTCCAATATAATTAGTGTTATAAAAATGAGAAATACGGGCACAAACAGCACACAGAGAGAATGCCACGTGAAGAGGAAAGCAGAGATCACAGTGATGCTTCTACAAACCAAGGAAGGCCTAAGATTGCCAGCAAATCACCAGAAGCTGGAGAGAGGCATGAAACAGAATCTTCCTCACAGCCCCCAGAAGGAACCAGCCCTGTTAACACCCGGAGCTCAGACTTCTAGCCTCAAGAACTCGGAGAGAAAAAATTTCTGTTATTTAAGCCACCTACTTTGCTTTGAACTTTGTTCCAGCAGCCCTAACAAACTAATATCCCCCCCCCCCCCTTAGAATTTGTTCTATTTGTCAGGTTTAAGAGCAACCACATCTTATCACTCAGATAAGATTTATTCTCTTAAATATTGAGGTACACATCAAAATATACATGAATGTCTAAAACAGCCAACTGTTTTCATTGCTTTTTAGATAGAGTCAATAAGTAATGTTAGATACTCTAACCTTTTGGTTAAAATGTAGTACATTCCAGAACATCAGAGGCACCCATAACTAAATGCATAACTAAAACCATCTGTAAAATCTTTCCTCCCTACAAGATGGGAATTAATCTTACCCCGTTCCCCTCCATTAGCAACGATTATTGTGATTCACTGGAATCCTTCTTTTTACTAACAACATATAAACAGGAAAGTCATGAAAACATCTTCAGGCCTACATTTATCTACAACAGTATTTTTTTGAAAGATAACTATTCGGTGTGTAAATGCAAAAGCTCAGCGTGAGTCTGAATGCCAGCTCTAATATTTATACATTATGATCAGGTTTACCTGTCTGAGTGGCACATTAACCCTCAGAGCTTGAGACGCCCCGGTGTTATTTCAGAACAGAACAGTACATACACCAGTGAACATTATTGCCTCCGAGAGACACAATAATTTCAGGAAATGAACCATTAAATTAGGATTTTTTTATCCACTTTTTGCTGCATATCCATGCCAGTGATTTTCTATGAAATGATGCATAGAACTTTAAGAATAAAAGTAATAAAAAATTATCTATGGACAAATTAGAAAAATAGTTTGTTCATAATCACACAATGAAAAAGTGAGATACAAACTCTATTCAATGCAATGATAATAACAACTGGTTGAACATTACCTCTGGCAAAGAAGAGATAAAGGCATAACATTGATAGTAGATTCCAAGTGTATACATTTTTCTCTTTTACATTTAAAATTTTAAAAAAGCATTCTTTATTCACCCCAAAATTATACTTACTTTCTTTCAAAGACAAATTTCTGAGCAAAAGGAAATCACCAACAAATAGGTGTCTATATAAGACAAAAAATATAGTACCCCTTTATAAGACTCCTCAGAATCAAGAAAACTATCAAAAGAAAAAGGTATCAATTTTAATTTAACCATTAAATTTAGCATAATATGTTAATTATAGTTGCATTCAAATGAGTTTGTGCCATGAAACTAGAAATATATATTTCTAAGATATACTGTGGTAACCAAACTAAATATTTTTACTGTCTCAGTATTTTGAAAAAAATACACAAAACTTACACGAAAATTTTTGGCCAGTTTAAACACACTGGCACTAGTAAGTCTAGAAAATTTTAAAAGTGCATTTACATTTTTAGCAAGCAGTCGAAGGATGTACATTTTATTCTAATATGAATACCACTAGCACATCACCAAGATTTTCAAGCTGTTCCTGATTTCCTAGCTCACCTGCATTAGGGCAAGACAGAAAAACACACAGTGAGGGAGTACTACCAGCCACTTTTCCTTATGAAGAAAAAATGAAAGTAAATTAATTATATTTTAGACTGGACTTGTAGTCTTGTAGGCACATTACATTATAGTCTATATTTTTGATTTTCAAATATGTTTCCCTTTTTCTCTCAGCTTGCTTTGATTTGTGAAGAGATAGACATGTCAGACAATGCATGATTTTGAAGAGTTAGAAATATCAACTTTAGTAGTCCATATTTATACAGTCATACACATGATTTACAGCAGCTGCACACTTTTGAATCCAGTTTCACTGTCTTCATGATGTGCTGGTCCTGAGTTCTATATTCTTAACCTTCTTGCCCCATGGTCACAGGTGCACACACTAATGCTGTAACAATGTAGCACAGTGTATATATTATCTCTAATTCTCACAACAACCTTGCCAGGTGTGTATTATTATATCTGTTTTATAAATGTTGAAACTAAAGTTCAGGGAGCTTAACTGAACTGCTCAAAAATCATAAGGATAGTAAATGGTGGAGATGGGACTCAAATTTCAATTTAAATTAAAATATTTGCACCTCCAAAGTCTGACTTCTTTCTAATATACATGGGCAGCCTTGAAGAGAGTAAGACAGTCGTAAAAGAATAATAGGAGGCTCAAGGATGTTTATCAGGAAGGAAGATGTCTGTGGCAAACAGAAAAGGAAGACAGGTTTTGTAATCTTCCACAGCCGTTTTGAATCTTATCCCTACCATTTATTAAATGCATGATCTTCAACAAGGTACCTCACAGCCACGCCTCAAGAGCTCATCAGGGAGCATGGTGAGAATAATATACCTGTTCATAGAATTATAATGACAATTAGATTGTTAAATTCATGTGAAAGCTGTTGGCATAGCACCTATCAGACAAGACTTCAATCCTTTACTTCTTTCCTTCTCAGTAGTTAAGGGAGTGATGTTAGATATTAGGTCTTATAATAAAGGATGAAAGGGCCACCACTCTTTCTTCTTCCCTCTCATTGCCTCACAGAGTCACCACCCAAAGGCACTGAGTCAGTGTCCAGGAAGGAGAGACCTGGGTACTAAGCTCTGCTCCTAAATTATCTGCAAACAGGCTTTTCCTTCCTCCAGTCTCCTGTGGTTACTCCTTGGAAAGCAACTGCTTTTGGAGAGTGATTTGGTACCATCTATCAAAATGTGAGCTAGGCACACACTGTGAGCCATTCCATTTCTAGGAATCAATCCAACAGAAATCCTTTCATATGTACCGAAAGGGAGATGTACGAAGTTATTTACTAAAGTATTGCGCGTAAGAGAAAAACTATTAGAATTTACATTAATAAAGACTTTGATGGATTGTTTACTGTCAACTCAGCATCACTCGCCTTCATCTACACTCTCTTCTATAATACAGAGGAAGAGTCTGGAGCTATCCTTCCCAAATTCCCAGAGTGCCAGCAGATTGTGCCAATGAAAATCACCTGAATGAGATTTGGAATGTGAAAGAGTAAGATAAGCCATTATTGTCTGGCGCCGCTGAGGACAGGCACAAGGGCATTGGCGTGCTAAAGCAGGCTGAAGACTTGGAGTTTTGCCAATAGCTTTCAGGCATCCTCCTGAGAATTAAACACTTTTATAGCACAGGCAGCAGAGATCTGCAGCATCAGGTCACCTGCCCTTCCTGCACTTCCAGATACCCTGATAGCAAGCACAGGGCCTCCCCAACAGGGCTGCCCTGTCCTTCCAACCACTGCTTAAGCCTCTAATTCCCTGTATTAAATCCTTTCGTACTCAAAATAGTTAGAGTGGCTTCTATTTTTCTGACAGAACTGTGACTGGTACCTACATATATTGGGAGGTAATTCCCCATGAGTCTGTCATTGCTGCACACCCTCTGAACAAAGGGCATTGACAGCTTCCTGTAAGAATGTTTGCGAGGCTGCTCCAGGGCAGGGAACAGACTTGCTAACACCCCAGGGTAATAAAGCTAGAGTCTCTTCTCCTCCCCAGAGGCATTCCAGAATGACAAACAGAGTGTCTCCCTCCAGGAGAAAGGGCAGATTTGATTCCTGATCAGGATAATAAAGACAATATTTCCCTGAGTGGCAAAGGTTGGGCAGATTTGTTAGCAGTTCCCTTGTAAGATTAGAAGTGTTCCTCCTCTGTCACAAGAGCCCTACATGCACAGTATTCACCTGGACTCTTTCTACATTGCCTCCATGGGACTTGGGGCATCCAGAGGAAGTGGTGTGGACAAGAACATCATGCTGTTTGCTGGGCTATGAGTAATAAACTGTCTAAATCCACTGGGGCTCATTGTTTTCTTATCAACCAAATCCATAATATACAGCAAGCTGGCCTACCAGTTGCTTGCTGCTTTGAAAGTGCTTGGCCACTGGGCAATAAAATGGAATACCGTGCATGCATTAAAATGAATAAGATTGATAAGCTACGATGGAAACTGGGAGGCTGAGATAGCCTAATTAAAAGGCAGATATTTCAACTAGATCAAGCTGAAGATCTAACTATATAGTGCCTATAAAAAACCAACTTCAAATATAAAGGTATAAATCGATTAAAAGAAAATGATGGAAGAATATATACCATGTAAACAGTAATCAAAAGAAAGCAGGAGAGGCTATATTAACACTAGCCAAAGCAGATTTCAGGGCAAAATTATTTCCGTGTATAAGAAGGTCACTTCATATTGATTAAGGGGTCTTAGTTCAAGAGGAAATATTTTTGTACCTAATAGAAATATTTTTGTACCTAATCACAGAACTTCAAAATACATGAAGCAAAAACTGACAGAATGAAAATCCATAATTATAGTCAGAGATTTCAATACCCTTCTCTTAATACTGATAGAAAGAATAGACATAAATTCAATAAGAATGTAGAAGACCAGAATAACACAATCAACCAACCTGATCCACGTGAAATTTATAGACCACTGCATCCATTAACAGCACAACACACATTCTTCTCAAGTTCACATGGAACATTTACCATGAGGACTATAATATAAATCTTAAAAATTTAAAGGAATTCAAGTCATACAAAGCATGTTCTCTGTCCAAAATGGAAACCATATACCAAAAAACAAAGAATTAATACTATACCTCACACTCTATACAAAAATTAGTCTAAAAAAGAATCAGAGATATAACTGTAAAGGCTTTAACTATAAAACCTCAAAAAGAAAACAGGATAAAACTTCTGTGGCATTGGGCTACAGAAATATTTCTTAGATACTGCAACAAACTCTCAATGAATCTCAATCCACAGAAAAAAACTGATTAATGACTTTATAATAATTATAAACTTTATAAAAATTATAAATTATAAAAAACTGACTTTTCAAAATACATTGTTCGGAGAATGGAAAAATAAGCCACAATCTGGAAGGAAATTTTTGCAAAGCATATATCTGATAAATGACATGTATCCAGAATACATAAAGAACTCTAACAATCTCAATAAAAATATACTTTAAAAACAGGCAACATCTTGGGGCCAGCCTGGTGGCATAGTGGTTAAGCTCACACGCTCTGCTTCGGTGGCCTGGGGTTCGTGAGTTCAGATCTTAGGCATGGACCTAGGCACCACTAATCAAGCCATGTTGTTGCAGCGTCCCACATACAAAATAGAGGAAGATTAGCACAGATGTTAGCTCAGCAACAATCTTCCTCAAGCAAAAAGAGGAAGATTGGCAACCGATGTTAGCTCAGGGCCAATCTTCCTCACCAAAAAAAAAACAAGCAAAATAGTTAAACAGATACTCCACCACAGAAGATATACAGGTGGCAAATAAGCTCAGAAAAAGATGTTCAATAGCAGGAAAATGCAGTTTATTGTATGCCAGTTACAGCTTAAGAAATTTGCATAAATAAAAAGTAACATGTAGCCTCCAGTAAGACAAAATACATGGTAAATGTAATTGCAGAACAACCCAAGTTCAGTTAGGGAGTCATAATACCATATACTTAAGTTTAGAACGATCAAAGAGGCATGAATCAAGCAGAACAGATAAACATTTGATTCTTTCAGTTCATCTTTGATTTTCCTATTGCAGGTGACATTATATTTACAGCTTATTCAGAGTGCTATGAATCTTGATTTCAACTTTATAAAGTCCATGGGTTTATTTGTTAAGCAAACCAATTGGAATACAGAATTTACATTTCTATAGAAATAGACATTACATTTTATAGAACTCCTGTGTTTGAAATTGCTAACTTAAGAGATTGAACTTTTAGGTCAATACTAACCAGTCATGTGAATGAGAATGATTGAAAATAAGTCATAAAAACACTGAAAACATTTTAATCTGTTAGTTTTTAAATGCCTTATAAATTATTTATTCTTTCCATTATCTTTCTTTGACAATATCTAAGGTCCATTATTCAATCTATCAGCCTGTCATTTACCATAAATTCTCTCACCTCAATATCCTTGATATTTCTTAAAATCGTGGTCTTTTCTAAAATCTTTATCTTTTTTGCAACAATCTTATGACATTTTAATCATTTAATATGGCATGTAAATTATTATTTATGCTTCAAGTCTGTCTTTTTTCTGTAAGGAAAAATATCTGGTTTAGCAACTATTTTTATGGGGATATGTTCTTGTACTTATCCGTAACAGGAGCATTGAATCCGTTCTCTTATTTCTTCATATTGATTGTACCTGATTGTCACTAGGAGCTTGTAAAGCAGTAAACTCTGTACCTAAGCTAAGTTTATTGGCCTAACACTTTAAATTGTCCTAGGAAAAAATCAAGTAGACTCATGATCAGAATGTGTTGTATAGCTATATATCATCAATATAGAAATAAGCTTAAACACTAAATTTTTAAAAATTATATCACTGTTGGTGCATGTCCTATACTTTAAATCATTATATATAATATCTATATCCTTTATATTTAGTTCACCATCATAAAATCAGATATGAATAAACTTTTCAAAAACATTTAATAACTTTCTCAATTGAATAAAGAAAAATATTCCTTATTATACCTAATTAATATAAATAATTATACATATATTTTTATTTGCTTTTAATTTTTAACTTTTAATTTCTAAATTTGCTTTTATTTTTAATGTGTATATTTTAATTTTCTTTCTTTTAATTTTTGTAATTTGATTTTGAAAATGGGAAATAGTTTTTGTTTTCCAATTGGAGTCTACATCCACGCTATTTAAAGGGTGCTCCACAAACCATTAGCATCAGCATCACCTGAGAGTATATCAGAAATGCAAACGCTCAAACCTCACATACTCAATCAGAACCCCTGGTAGTGGGGTCCAAGAATCAGTTAGTGCTTCACCAAACCCTCCAAGCGATTTGCATGGACACAAAAGTTTGTGAAGCACTGGCCTATATATATGACTGCTTAGAAGGTTTTCCTCTTTCCATATAAAGTCTGCAACATAGCCCCCATGGAAAATATGCTCTGCTGAATATAGTCTAATTAATAATATTCGATTCCTTATTACTCCTTAATTTTTGTGAAAAAAATGTTTAAATTCAAACAGAAAGCACCTAGGTCTGGTAAGGGAGCACAAAGAAAATGTACGATATTAATACTGAAAACTGAAGTATAGGGGGCCTGCCTGGTGGCCTAGCAGTTAAGTTCACGTGCTCCGCTTTGGTGGCCTGGGATTCACAGGTTCGAATCCCGGGCACGGACTGATGCACCGCTCATCAAGCCATGTGTGGCAGCGTCCCATATACAAACTAGAGGAAGATGGACACAGATGTTAGCTCAAAGCCAATCTTTTTCAGCAAAAAGAAGAGGATTGGCAACAGATGTTAGCTCAGAGCCAATCTTTCTCAAAAAATAAACAAATAAATAAAAACTGAAGTATGTTGGTCTCTCACTTTACAATATTTTAAACTACTAATTAAGATCAGAATCAAGAAAGGACTTGGGGCCGGCCCGGTGGCGCAAGCGGTTAAGTGCGCGCGCTCCACTGTGGCGGCCCGGGGTTCGCTGGTTCGGATCCCGGGCGCACACCGACGCACTGCTTGGCAAGCCATGCTGTGGCGGCGTCCCATATAAAGTGGAGGAAGATGGGCACAGATGTTAGCCCAGGGCCGTCTTCCTCAGCAAAAAAAAAAGAGGAGGATTGGCGGATGTTAGCACAGGGCTGATCTCCTCACCAAAAAAAAAAAAAAAAAAAGAAAGGACTTGATTTCACAATTATGTGCACATTCTTAAAGCCATCATATGCTTATATTTATTTTATTCCTTGGTAAAATTAATTATTTCAATTATGTCTGAGAAGCTCAAACTAGGAATACAAACTTTCTAAGATCAATTAATTTCAAAGATTTAAAATATATCATAAAGTTAATCTAGAATTCCTTCCAGTATTTAGAATAAGAATTTTATAAATATATTCAATCTTACCTTAGTTGATTTAACTATTAATGTATAAATATTTCAAGTTTCTACCACCATTTTCAAATACAAAGTGTTCCTTACTTCTAGTTTACGTTCAACATAAAAAACTCAGCTGTTAAAATAACTGCTTGAAGCGACAATATTTTCTCTGCCTCTCTTTAAAAATCACTATAGGTTTTAATTTCACCAGACACCTGATAAATTCCAACCAAGATATTATATATTCCTGAACCTTCATTATGAACTAAATTCTCTCTATCATAATAAAAATTACATGATCAGAAGTAGTGGATGGGGTCAGATTTATTTCAAGAATTTACAACAGTAGAATAACATTATGGATAACATGTTTAATACATGTATCTTGTGATGAATGCTCTGATAAATAACTAAAAATATTTGGGCACAGACAGATGAAATTAAATAATTAATCATCATAATTTGGGTGCATCACTTAAGGTATAAAAATACATTACTTATGATATTAAATATAAACAACATATAATAGGCACATTACCAATAGAATTGAGGTCATCTAAATTCTAAATGCTGCCCTAAGAAAAGAATTTCTCTTGTTTTCAAGGCAGCTAACAACAGAGCTGTTGTGGCTGATATCTAGTACATACCTAAAACAAAGTTTTGACTCTGGGATGGTCATTTGTCTCCTATATTTTCAACCTTTGGGACAAAAAAGGCACCTGATCCTGTGGAACATCACATTTTAGTTATTAAGCATCATTATTTCAACTCAACTTATTATATGTTTCTACCAAATATTGTAACAAACAAAACCAGACTACTATTTGTTAGAATTTTTACTTGTATAATCAAAACAAGATTTCAAAAGAGAGATAAAATGTAAAATGGCAATGCTGAGCTTTTTCCAGAGTCTCTTAACATTTTCCTTGATATTTTCATTATTTTTAGGCAGATTTCTGAAATGAAAAAGTTCATAATTCCATGTTCTGCTGGTAAAACCCTACATATCGTTTGACAAGGTAGGATAGTTTAGAAGAAAACTTCAGTGGAAGCATTTCTATTTCTTTGCTATGTAAAGGCAAAGCTAAAGAAACACAATATAGTGAGGAAGTGCTTTTTACCTGTCTTGCATGCCTTCCTCTTGAAAATAACTCCTTCCCCAATCTATTCAGTCCTGTGAGACTGTCTACTGTAGAGGTGGAAGGTGATCAGGGTGTCTCATAACATGACCTTATCCATCCCTTCGGTGCAGTGATTGATTAGTCACAGGACAGGCACTAGACTCAAACAGCTAGTTAAATCCTTCCCTAAGTATTTATACATGTAACACCAAACTTCTACGCGGACTAAGAGGGGCAAGAAGCAAAGTTTAGCCCCAAGAAAAGCCACAGTTTTCTCTAAGTGGAAAGAGCCCAGCCAAGAGCCCGAGACCACACAGGGAGCAGAAGCAGCCAGAGCCATGATCGCACCACTCAAGCCATGTCATACCCTTTCCTTGTCAGTTAAAAGAGGCAAGAAAACACCTTTTTTCTTAAGCTAGTTTGATGTGTGTTTTTTCCTTTTCTTAAAAAAAAGGGAGGGAATCGTAGCAAATTTGCCTACTGAATGTCAATAGACATATCCCCAAAGGAAAGGTTCAAAAGATTTTATTTAAATTTGGATTGTAAAGATTTTTCTTTCTCTAAAATAAAGCCATTTAAAAACAAGCCCACATTTATATTTAATTAGGCTATAAATCTGCATTTATATATTTGATAAATATTTACTGAGTCCTTATTATGTGTTAAACATAATAACCTATAATCTTGTATAGGAACTATGTCAAGTACAGAATAACATGAATAAACTATAATATACAATATAATAGGAAATACCTATGTTGTTATGGGACCACAGAAGAGAAGCATCTAAGCAGAGTTTAGGAGTAAAGAAAGCTAATGTGAATATTACACACAGGGAGAAAATACAATAATATACAAAATACAAAAGAGTTAGTGATTTTGGTGGAATCAAAAGAGCCTCTATGATTTAACTGATAGCATTAGAATCACAGGATTTTGTTTGTTTTTATATTTGTTTTTTAAGTTAAGTTGGAACAACTAAATGAGTTGGAACCTATTTCGTTTTCCAGTGGTCTGATATAATACAATAAATCCAGAATAAGTTTCATTGAGATAGCAACATTTTGTAAGTATTAATAATCTCTCTATATATATTTTAAGTTATTATACTCTTCATCTAATATTAAAATTTATCTAATAATGAATTCTACAATATACATTAAAGCTGCCTGGAACTTATGTTGTACAAATATCCTCATTTGATCTTGAAAGACTACTACTGACCTGAACCCCTGAGCCTAAAATTTTAGAAGAAGTGACTGGAGCTCAATGAGACTGAGATTTTTCCCAAAAGCAACAAGTTAACACATAGAACCAGAATTTGAATCCAAACCCTCTGAACTTCAAACCACATGCTTTGCCGGCTGTATTATACAGCCTAGTGTGTGCAGAGAGTTGTATTAGGAGCTTCAGAGGATACAAAGCACTATAAGACATTGTCTGCAAGCTTTAAGTTTTCACACTCTAATTCAATGGATGAAAAAAAAGCGGAACATTAAATAAAAATACAAAGTAATAGGAGCCTATGGAAGAAAGCACTAGATGATTAATCGTCATCAGGTATCAGTTACAGAGAAGGAAGTGCTATGTGTACAAGAGCTGAACAGCTAATTATTGCCAGAGCTCTAAATATCAAGGTTAAAGTAGCAAATAAGTTTATATATCCTCAGGATACACACTTCATTCATAACAAAGGAGGTAAGGTCACAAAATTAAACATAATTGCTGTGGGGTATTTCATATAGTCACTACTACCACACACATGCACCTGTAACTGTTTCTCTGTGTATCCCTATAAACATTTTTAATCTGTTAAATGAACACAGAAACACACAAAAATTAATAAATAAATACTAATGACCCAAAGTCTAACACTCCCTTTAAGGTCTATAATATAGTCAAACTTGCAAGCCTGCAAATAAAGAGGGACAATGTGTGAGTTCAAATTCAATGTTTTCCTTCTAGAGTAAGGGATTACACTTATTATAAGAAGTTTCAATAGGTAACACAACACAATATGGCTAATTCATAATGGAGCCATCCTAGTAATCTGAGATATTTCAAAATAAGGAAAACATAAACAAATCTAAAACACAGCAAGAAATCTTCTCTGTCAACCATACTTCACATATTTTGATAGGAATTTTCTAGTTTAAATAGCATGTGATAGAATTTTTTAGAATGTGCTGAAATAGGCTACACAACATTTTGTAAAAATAAAGAACTTTGAGTAATTATACTTCCTAACAGCTTGTCATTATTGATATTTGATGAAAAATGGGAGGAACATGCCAGGGCTTTATATGATGAACTCATGGAACAGCAACATTTTAATTAATGTTAGAATAAATCAATATTTTAATCATCATAATGTGATATGTTTGAACATTTTTGGAATTTAAAAAATATGTCCAATTTCTGCTATATTGGTTTTGCTTTTTTCTTTAGATTTTTGTAAACTATTAAAATCCAAACCTTCAAATAAAATATCTGTCATAGTTTAAATAACGCCTCACTATGACTACCATGTCCTTAGTATATGAAACTCTTTTTCAATCTAACAACTTTATAGATTCAAAAAAGAAAAAAAATACAAAAACACATACAACTTTTGATGACAGCAATGCATACATTGTCTTTATATTTTCAACATGTAATGGCAAACAAGCTCTTACTCAAATGCAGGAATCCTAAAGACACGTAAAGTTAGGACTTTAAATCCTTGAATTAATGCCTACTCAGTACCTATAATATGTAAGGTGCTATTTTAGTAATGTGAATATACACAAATATTGTAATCTTTGTCCTTATATATTACAACAAAAGGAGATAAGCTAAAAATGCTGGCGGCAGTTTGGGCTAAGTAATTACATTGATTCAAAGCAATTACTTGAAGGAGTTTAGAAGAAGGCAGTCATATTTGTTTTTGTCTTTGGCTAGCAAAGGAGAATTAAATAAGAACATTGCACTTTATTCTAACCTTTGAGACTGATTTTTGACACCCGGAGAAAAATAGATTACAAAAAATTTCTGGCAAAATTAAATATTAATACTCCATTCATTAGGAAGCTACTGGAATCTTGTGCTTAAGGAAGCAATACGCATGAAGATGTGTTCTAAGATGAGTAATTTGGATGCATAAAAGGGAAAAGATATTTAAGGCAAGGATACCAATTAGGAAGCCACTGCACTGGTCCAGATATGAGCCAAAGAGGGCCTGACATTAGGCAGTGGTACTATGAATGGATGTGAACGGATGAATGTGAGAGCCCCTGTCAGAGCTGAATCAAAATCACTTGGATTGGAAAAATTCAGTCATTAGACAAAAACTGGTAAAATGATTCCAAGGTGTTGAGTCTGGATCAAAGATAAAAGAAGCTAGTAAAACCTAAAAAGAAAAAGGTAGAGAAGGTAATTGGGAAGGAATTTAACGGAGAAGGTAGAAATAGACAGGCCGGGAATAGGACAGGTTATTCACAAGAAGAGACAAAGTTGATCTCAGGCCTGGAAGCCAAAAAAAAAAAAAAAAAAAAGTGAAAAAGAAGCATGCAGAGAAGCTGATTTGAAGTGGTGAGGAGAAAAATTTGACCTAATTTCTGTTGAGCGGCCTTCAAATTTGCATTAAAGCAGAAAATTACGTCACTTTCCGGCAGTGTAGTACTATACTAGGATTATTCTCCCTAACCCCATCATCCATTCATCCTTACTCAACAAATCTTTCAGACTTAACTCCCACTTTGACGCCCATTCTAATTTTAATAAATGCTTTCCTGGTATACCCAACTGAATAATTTCTCCCTTTGACTCTCATATTTCCATACATTCATTATCCTTCAGCACACTTTCCTTGTATTTCAGTTGTTAGTATATTTGCCTTATTGCAGCAACCCGTACTAGATTATAATCCACTTCCTGGGTAGGGACTGTGATCTGGTCCAGCTGTACTAGAATACCATGATACAGATGCTGCTTCTTGGCAGACCAGTCCTTTCTTACTCACTGAGAGTCAGACAGTATGTCCAGTTGACTGCAGCATCTCATTCTCAGTCTGACTACCAGTACAACTCAGAAAAGCACCATCACATTTCTTTATGAATATTTATATGGAAAAATTAGGAATACATTTTGTGTTATTACACATGTTTATCCTTTGTTGATCTTTATTTATTATAACAAGTAGACTATATGCAAAAATGAAAGTCTAAATATCCAGTTGATTTAGTCTATTCAAAACTATCACTAAAAATGTACTCTATTATAAACAGCAGAATTAGAGTTCCATTTTAATGTACTATATTATTCATCCATTTTGCAAACATTTATTTAATATCTCCTATGTATCAGCCAGTGAACTAGGAATAAAGGATGCATCTTACTTTAAAAGAATTTTCTTTTAAAGAACTTCCCATAGATTCTGTGGGAAGAAAAAGAAAAAATCAATGTAATTTGGTGGTACAAATCAGCTCTTAACAATTAATCCAGCTCAATCTGGCAAAGTCATGACTTTAAATTAAGCTTCATGAATTTTTTGCCTTCAGTTTTCCGCAATTTGTTCACAAGTCTTAAGTAGTAATGAATTTTAAAATCCCAATATTTGTAATTTCTCTTTTTTATAAAAATGTCTAATGATGTTCTGCCAATCATATTATTTTATCACTATTTAGATAATTATTATTGCAAATATACTCTAAAACAATTTAAATCTTAAAGTCTCATACAGTGAAAAGAAGGGACAGGTTATTATTTTTTTAACTACTCACTAGTTTAAAAATCTGATATTTTAGAATATCTACTACATTTGCGTATAAAATTCTACAGCACAGTTTTATTGTAAGGCGACAATGAAAACACGTATAACTTTTTCATTTTTCCTTAAAATCTTTGCCATGTTGTCCTACATTGAATGGTATCAAGTTGAAAATCAAAAATTCTTTTCAAAGTAGAAAATTATTGAGAGACTATGTCTTTAGCACCTAAGGCACTTAAGTTCTCAGCTTTGGAATTCTATTTCAAAGTCTGAAAAAAAATAAAAATAGAGTTTTCTGCTGGAATAATTAAAATATGTTTTTGGAAATATAGAAAATAGATGCATCATGGGATACTAATGTTGTCAATCTTAGCATCATTAGGTTTTTCTTTGCAGTACTAAAAAGAAAATGTATAATTACAAGAGCTTCCAAATATTAATCAATTTTTTCATTTTACAAAAAATAAACAATTAACAATAATACTGACTACAAACCATTTGCTTATTAAAATGAATGCTTGAGGGGCCAGCCCGGTGGCGAAGTGGTTAAATATGTTCATGCGCTCTGCTTTGGCGGCTCAGGGTTCACAGGTTCGGATCCCAGGAGCAGACCTATGCACCACTTATCGAGCCATGCTGTGGCAGGTGTCCCACATATAAAGTAGAGGAAGATGGGCATGGACATTAGCCCAGGGCCAATCTTCCTCAGCAAAAAGAGGAGGATTGGCAACAGATGTTAGCTCAGGACTAATCTTTCTCACCAGAAAAAAAAAAAAAAAGAATGCTTGAGAATCTATGTTTCCTACATATTTTTACATGTTATTGTTTTGGGCATAATTCCAATTAACTGGATCATTTTAAATTTTTATTTTAAAAGTCTGTTATTAAATACTGTTACATGGCGTATTTCTTTGGATAAATTTACAGTAACCGCATTAGCTTTCTATTGCTGCAAAACAAGTCACCATAAATTTAGCACCTTAAAACAACACGCATTTTCTTTAGCTAACAATTCCATTGGTCAGAAATCTGTCATATAGTGGGTGGGTTCTGTTCAAAGCTGAAATCAAAGTGTCAGCTGCCTGGGTTCTTTTCTGGAGTTTCTGGGGAAAAAGTTCACTCCCAAGCATTGACAAGCTCATTCTGCTGGGAGAGTTAAGTTCCTTATGGTTGAAATAACTGAAGTCCTCACTTCCTCCCTGGCTCTCAACTAGAAATAGGCAACTAGATGTTACCCTCATTCTCTGCCATGAGTAGCCTCTTCTTTAAGCCAACCAAGGCAAATCCCTCTCATGCTTGGAATCTCTGAGTTCATCCTTGTCTAACCTCCAGACCCAAACTCACAAGTCTTCCATGATTAGATCAAGCAAACCTGGATAACTGCCATATTTAATGGTCAATGATTTGGAATATTAATTACATATGCAGAATCCCTTTTGCTTTATGACTTAACCTAGTCACAGGAGTGAAAGCCATCACACTGATAGTCCTAGGTGAGTATAGGGTATATACACAAGGAGGTGGGAATCCTGGAGACGATCTTAGAATTCCTCATACCACAGTGATATCTGGCTGAGTTGGCATAATTATAATCTTGATAAAAAATTTTTCTCTTAAATTATGTTTTATATTATCGGCACTAACGATGAAAAAATATATTCCAATTAAAAGTAAATTGCTACATATTCCAAAGAGAACATAAATTACATGTCATTCCTAAAATATTTTATTTAACATTTACAGTACTCTCCTTTGATATCTGGAAAGAGAAATCTGATTCTTTCCTTGAATCTTTTCATCCATGGTTAATTTTTAACCTCTTGTATTTAGCTGAAACTAAAAACAGATGTGCTAGAAAACCATAAAAAAAGGTGTTCTCATTAGAGAATTGTGACCTTTGAGATAAGACATGCTTGACTGAAAATCAATACTCAGGATATTTCTCCGCAAAAAAATTATTTAAAGGCTCAGTCATCAATAAAATATGGGTTAACATTTTAGCATATTTGACAGAAAATATATTTTTCCTTTTCTTAATATCTATAAAAAAGAATTTTTGAGCATATACAAAATTCACAGAAGCACACATCAGTCCAAAAAACATCTGCAAATCTAAAAAATGTGAAAAAATGTAATATAATGAACCGAGGTACAATAAAGAAAAATAAGATCTACTACCTACTCCTACTAACTACTAAGATTTATCTGAAAAATAAATTCAGTACAGATAAAACAAACAATGTATTTGAGAACTGAAAAATGCTATTAATCCTGATTCTTCGGAAGATTACTGATTAGTATATCAATCTAAAAAATGTCTCTTAGAGAAATAGAGTTAAAAGTAGGTGAGTTTGTAATATTAGTCAATTTTTCATAGGCTATGCAAAAAGTTATAATTTTTCTCAAGCATAAATTAACCAGATAATTGGATCAATTTTCCACTTCACCCTTGATGTCTTACAGTGTGAACATTATCATCAACATAATAATACCTGAAAGAGCTTCTTTAAATATGCATGTCCCCTACAGACTATTACCAAATTTGAATTACAGTTATTTTATCAGGTGGTGCCTAGCTAAGAGGACAAAAAAATGAGAGAAAAGTCTGTCACTGAATGAGTTCACCTGACACATCTATAGAAAGGTTCTTCTTTAGAACCTGTGTTCAGTTGTACATTGGTGTTAACCAATTGATAAATAATGGTTATTTTAACATTCCCTAGCATTCGATGGTTTATAAAGTGTTTTTACAGTCATTATCTAATTTGATTTTTATACTAATCATGTGGAGTAGTAGTTTTATTCCTATGTAACATATTTTACCAATTCTTGTGCCACCAACTAATACAGAAATCCAGCAAATTCCTCCTCCTCCAAATTTTTAAGAGACTCTCTGGGATTCCCATATATGAAAAAACAAAACAAACCTACTCAGCTCACGAAATCATCAAGCATTCCCCATATGACAGTGCATACCCTGTCAGATACTGCCCAATACCACCGTGCAAATGAAGAGTTGCTGCCACCACCACTAAAACTTTACAAAGATTCACTAATTTTCCCCCAAACACTAAGGCTTTGCAGTAATGTAAAGCAGTGAGTCCCCATGCAAATGTACTTTCCACAGGCCTGCTCTGCCCATTTGTCAGGCAAGGCAAACGTGCCCTAGGCATTTCTAAATTCCAGGATTGAACACAGTTTAGATCCAAGCCAGGGCATGCCTTCCTCTGCTTAAACTAAACTTCCTTACCTAAACTCAACCCAAATTACAGATGAGGAAACTGAGGTGTAAAATACTTTGGTCAAAAAGGAGGTAAATACTTTGATCAAGGTCACACAGAGAGCAGGAGGCAGAAATGGGACTCCTATTTTCTGTTATCAAAACCTAAGTTATTTCCACTAAAGGAACTTCCCCCAAAACAATTCTTGACAATTCTTTAGGTGCTAATTACATACAACCACACAAAATATGTATTTCACGCACACACACACACACATTACATATCTTTTACCTTCTTAACAATATCTTTCCTTGATGACACTAGCATCAAGCAGAACCTAACCAAACAGTTCTGAACAAGGTCTCCTTCTCTTTCCGTCTCACAGTGATTCCCTCATCATTCCATTTTCCTACTGAATGTCCCTAACAAAAATGAATTGTTGAATTGGCGTTCTAAATGTCTTTTTTTCCTCAAATCAAAGATTACAACGTATCTTTTACATGTATTCATAACTAAATTGTTTCAAGAGTTTTCTTTAACCACTCTTTGTGTAGATTAGCACTGATTCATCCATATATTCTAACGATAATTAATGGGAGTAATTTTGAGGTACTACAAATCTGTAATATAGTACCACAGATTAAATTATTTATGCTACTATATATTTATTAACCATTTTTGTTTCATATTTTGCAGCTGTTTCAATTAATGTCTTTGGATGGAAAATATGCAATTTATTGGATAAAATGTTAAAGCAGATTTTTGTAGATTAGAAAACAATTTTAAAACATTTCAGAATTATTTTCAGTTAAAAAGTTTAACCTTTCAGTTAAAAAGGTTTTTCTAGTTAACCCTGTGTAAATAAAGTACATAATTAATCAGAACTCACTTTTCCCCAAGGATTCTGTTAAGCAAGGTATCTTGTTTTAAATCTTAGTTTCCTTTTTAAAATCAAATGTATTTTCCAGTGAAAGAAGTACACTTGGATGGTTTCCACCAATAAAGGCTAAAATGTGTTATATGTAGTAACAGGAATTTAAATAGTTTTTAGCAAATATCTATGCCTTTGCTCTTGAGTATTTTTGATATAATTTATAACATAAAGAATTGAGAAGTGTTTATTCAGGAGCCTTGTAAAGGAAAGTATTAACTCAGCAGGTCTGTGTTGTTCAAACCCGGCACATTCCCAAAGAAGGCATGTTTTCAGGACCGCCCCAGGCCAGGGCCTGGGAGATGAGTTCTGAGCCCTTAGAATATTCTGCCTAATAAGAGTGGTTTTGTATGCCTGAGGCCTTGGGCTGCATAGTATCAGTCTGATCAGATATTTAAGCTAGTGGTGTGATTCACAGTGAATGCTTGTTTTTTGCTTTTGGGCATTGGAGTCCAAGTAGCTGAGGTCAGTCACACAGGAGTTGCATACCTAAGTATCCGACCTGCAATAAAAACTCTGGACACCAAGGCTTAGGTGAGTTTCTCTGGTTGACAACGCTTCACATTTGACACATGAGGAAACTAAGGAACAGAAAGGTTAAATAATTTCCCTGAGGTCACATAGCAAGCAGGAGAACCTGGAACTGACATGCGGTAGTTCAGCTTCAGAAATAATCCATTAACTACACAGGTGATATCATTTACAATATTCAGTGGCACAATTATTTGTGTGTATGTATATTTATATATATTTATATATTTTGAAAAATAGTATAACTCAGCCTCCCCTGCATTTCAATAAACAAGAAATCTAAATGAGGCACAAACAAACCTGATTTTATATGCTAACATAAAACGATTATTTTTTAAAAACTGCTGTGACCTTTTTCTTCACTTTTATTATTTCTTGATGGTAAGTATGCATTTTTGCTATAGACTGACAAAAGGGAAGAAGAGAAATGTGTAATAATTCAATTTACAGAACTATATAAGACTATACTCATCTTTTTTTGAAAATCCTCCTTCCCTATGAATGAAATTATCCCCCAGTCCCCACAAAAAGACTTGATTTGCCAGACTGCACAAAAAGTCCAAGTACGGGAGGAAATGAATCGGAAAACGAATTACCCTAATACTGTCCCTCAATATCTGAGTTTTAGAGATTTACAAAAATATTTGTCTGTAATTTTTCATTCCCAAAAGTCAATAATTTCCCCCCGGTGCTGTATATTAGTATTTTATACCATCTAGTAATTACATATTGCTTTTGAAAATAGCCATGGGACATCAGTGTAAGCGGTATGGATAGTCTTTCTGAAAAATTATATATGAACAGATGGATACCACATGAAGTAGATTAATATGTTAATTGTCTAAATGGAAAAGCTTGTCATGCAATTTCAGGCTATTAATGAGATCAAGAATCCCAACTCTGAAATAAAGAAGTGATTTTATGTGATTGGTAACTAGATTTTTGCCCTTACCACTTTGTCACTTTGTACAATAATTGCTCCCATAGGAAAAAAAAATTGTTAGATCAGAAAACACTTAGTAGAGTTGTTACCTCTGCATTGCTCAAAATGACTCTGTTCATTGCAAGAATATCAGCAGACCTGCTAGGCCTACATTAAACACAAGCAAACAAAGCCCTTGAAAATATTATTTCAGCATCTCAGTTTCATTATTAAAATGAGATAATTCGAACAATGGTAAACTTGTAATTCTGCATGTATAAAATTTAATCTTCTCTGTGACCAAACATTGAAAATAAGCATTACCATTTTTTCTTTAGCTTTATATTTTAAAAATATAAATCATTTTAAATAGTGAAGATGTTATTTTCTTGATTAAAAAAAAACTTCAATCAGCTTTCCATTTATTAAATGAACAGTCATAGACAACATCATATTTATAACTTTTATAAGCACTCAAAGTATACAGAGAAGATTATGATTTGCATTCCTATGTCACAAGTACCAATGTTTTAAACAAGATGAAATATCTGTAAAGCTAGAGTAAATACCTGCCTTCCCTACCTCCAGGGTTCCTGTGAATTAAACAATTAATGGAAATCTAGATAATATATGTGAAATTAAAATTTAAGGAATAATAATAAATTCCATTTATTGATAGTCTATGTCAGAAATTTTCCTAGACACTTGTGGCAGGCAGAACAATGGCTCCCCAAAGATGTTCATATCCTAATACATACATACCTGGAACTTGCAAATATATTATGTTACATGGCAAAAGGGTATTAAGGTTGCAGATGCAATTAAAGTTGGTAATCAACTGACCTTGGGATAGGAGATTATCCAGGATTATCCAGGTGGATTCAATATAATCACACGGGTTCTTAAATATGGAAGAGGCAAAAGATAGGGCCAGAGTGATGTAACATGACAAGGACTCAACCTGCCTTTGCAGCTTTGAAGAAGGAGGAAGCGGACCAGGAGTGAAAGAATGTAGGGGGCCTCTAGAAGCTAGAAAAGGCAAGGAATGGATTCTTCCCTAGAGCCCCCAGGAAAGAAAGCAGTCCTGCTGACAGCCTGATTTAGCCAAGTGAGACCCACGCTGGAATTCTGACCTATAATAAATTTAGATTATTTTAAACCACTAAGTTTGTGTTAATTTATTATATGGAAGCAATAGCAAACAAAACACAATAATCTATATATATTAACTGTTAATTCTTACAAGTCTTCAAAGTTATTTTTTTCTTTTACTCACAAGTTGTAAGAGAGGGTATTTAGTCTCAGATATTACGTTATTCGTAAAAAGTAACATGTCTAACCCATGTTGGAAAAACTCTAAGTCAGTTCTCTTTCTACTGTATCACAGTACTTCCTAGTTGGGTAAATATTTTAAAAAATGTGTTTTGAGGGGCCAGCTCCCTGGCCTAGTGGTTAAGTTTGGTGTGCTCTGCTTCAATGGCCCAGGTTTGGTTCTCAGGCACGAACCTACACCACTCATTGGGGGCCACGCTGTGGCGGCAACCCACGTACAAAATAGAGGAAGATTGGCACGGATGTTAGCTCAGGGACAATCTGCCTCAGGAAAAAAAAAAAAGTGTTTTGAAAATATACAGCTTTACCCAAAGGTGATGAATATTAACACTGTTATTGTTATTGAGTAGGAACATTATTAAATCTCCATAATGATAGCTTATTATATACCATGAAAGTGTAAGTCATGAAATCTCAGATGTACATCATGAAATGAAAAATTATTTGTTTAAATAGTCATATTTCTTATAGTAATATCAAAAAAATCTCCATCTAATTGTCTTCAAATAGGATATTTTTGCAAAGACACTCTTGAATTTTTGAATCAAGTAGTCCTGGCAGATAAGACATTTCTCTTTATTCATTTTGTGAGAATGGATAAGTAACAACCTCTCAGAGTTTCAGTTTTGTTATCTTCTAAATGAAAATAGTGTTACCTCAAGTTACATTGGAAGAATTAAATGAAATAAGGTATAAAGAATTCTATCAAAGTAAAAGGTTTAGATTAGGATTCAATAAATATAGGATATTATCATTGTCTCAACAATTTACTCAAATTCATCCTATTTTGGGTAGCATAAAAAGGAATTATTATAAAAAAGTATAATTTTTAAAAACTAGACTCAAGCACAAAAATAATAAAAAATAAACAAGTAGGACTACGTCAAACTACAAAGCTTCTGCACAGCAAAGGAAACCATCAACAAAATGAAAAGGCAACCTACAGAATGGGAGAAAATATTTGCAAATCATATATCTGATAAGGGGCTAATATCTAAAATATATAAAGAACTCATACAAATCAATAGCAAAAAACCAAGCAATCTGATTAAAAAATGGGCAGAAAATCTGCATAGATATTTTTTCAAAGAAGACATACAGATGGCCAATAGGTACATGAAAAAAGGCTCAATATCACTAATCATCAAAGAAATGCAAATCAAAACCACAATGAGATACCAGCTCACATCTGTTAGAATGACTATTACCAAAAAGGCTAGAAATAAGTGTTGGCAAGGATATAGAGAAAAGGGAACCCTTGTGAACTGTTGGCGGGGATGTAAATTAGTGTAGTCTCTATAGAAAACAGTATGGAGGTTCCTCAAAAAAGCAAAAATAGAACTACCATATGATCCAGCAATTCCACTTCTGGGTATTTATCCAAAGAACATGAAAACTCTAAGATATATACACCTTCATGGTCACTGCAGCATTATTTACAACAGCCAATTTATGGAAAGAACCTAAGTATCCATTGATGGATGAATGGATAAAGAAATTGTGCTATATATACAAAATGAAATATTATTCAGCGATAAAAAAGAATGAAATCTTGCCATTTGCGACAACATGGGTGGACCTTGAGGGCATAAGTCAGACAGAGAAAGACAAATACTGTACAATCTCTTATATGTGGAATCTAAAAAATATATATATTAAAAAAAAAAAATAAGCTCATAGATAACAGAAAACAGATTGGTGGTTGCCAGAGGCAGGGGGTGGGAGGTTGGAGAAATGGGTGAATTGTTTTTGTTTTGTTTAAATAAATTGAATAAAAAGAAAATAAGAACGGAAAAACTGAAGAAAATGGGAAGGTCCAGCTTCGATAGAATCAGTTTGAGCAGAAAGAGAAGGGATGAAAAAAAAAGAAAAGTAGGCTCTTTCTATTAAACATAGTGGATTGACTAAATGCATTTATCTCCTGTCTCTCCCAAAAGGCTACTAGAATGATTGTAAAGAATAATTGAAAAGGTGTTAGCCTACAAAGATAAAAAGAAAGAAGGGAAACTACAAAAGACGAAGAATGGAAAATAAAAACAGATACAGGAGTGGGAACTGACAGCATGGTGAAGGAAGTTATAAACCTAACATCCAGCAGAACAAGGTTACCACCAAGAAGAGAGCCAAGTCATCCTGCCCACTTCCGTGGAGGAGACTGGACTATTCTTCTCTCCAGAAACATAATAATTACATATCCCGCTAAACTGTTCATTAAATAAAGCAGAATGAAAACATTTCTAAACACACAAGGATTAAGAATGAGAAGAGAGAGAGAGCAAAGACTTTGAGGAGAAAGAAGATTTATATTGTTGTCTAAAGTAAAAGAGAGGAAAATCAGATAAAAAAGTCTTGTGTGGCATTGAGGGTACATTTGAAGCTCAGATCAGATATTTATTACAATGATGTAATTCTACATGTTAACAGAATGGCTGGGATATCACTGACAACTCGTGGCTAAATTGAATCACAGATGGAATTTAATAAGGGATCAAGTCATAAATGAAAGGAATAAGCAGAAATTGATGAACCACAGAGCAGTGGTGAGAGAAAAAGTTAAAGGGAGAAGACAACAGTTTGGGAGAAAATGGTGCAATCAAGGTTCTGAAATCCTAGATATAAAAATATCTCAAAATATTATTTTGAATACTTTCAGCTCCTCTCTGTATATTCCTGCATGAGAAGGGAGGAAAACACTCAAACATTACGAGTTTATAATATTAGGAAAGGAAAATCACTATATCATATTTTTATTTATATAGCTGTAGTTTGGGCAAAATAATTTGGTTAACATATTCTTGAAAACACTAAAAATGTTACTATGGTATTCTATTTTATTAAAAGATGCTTTACCATCACATCATTTATTAATTATATTTAAGTGTTTATAATTCAAAGATATTTATTGAGGATCTTCTATGCATCAGGGATTGTGCTGAATTCTAGTGCACAGCAGGAAACAAAACAGATATTATTCCTGTCCTCATAACGCTTATGATCCCTTACAAATTTAGTAAAATAATCAATGTTATTTCTCTGGTTTATGTGGCATTATATTAAACAATATTTATGGTTCACGATTTAAAAGTAGATTCAATCCATTTTCTGGCTATAATTTTCCATATTTATTATAATATTATTTAAATTCATAGAGATACTATTTCATAAATTTTAAGTATCCAACACTAAATGTATAAAGAAGCCATCATAATCAAGCTAAATCACTGCAGTGTTCGTTTTAGACAAATGAGAAATATTAATTTATCAAAATAACCACCCAAGTTGCATTAGAATATATCAGTACTGGTGTAAGGAGAGAAACCATCAGGTTCTATGAAACTTTGCTCAGGTAACATTTCATTTTTGTTTTGCTAAAACAAAAAAAACATTCTTCACTCACTCCATAGTCTTAAATGGTGTCAGCAAAAAGAAGATGCTTTTAAAAATCTTTGTGATGAGGTAATTTCCAAGAGACACATGAAGACAAGCCAAGATGGAACAGAATTTGGTATCTTTATGAACCATGAATTGATAAAGTCTAAAATGTATTTTCGTGCCCAAAGACATAAAAGCAGGTGTTATATTTGTCACTTGTTTATTATGGGTAAATTAACAATTTTTAACCCATATAAGTAATAGCAAAATAAGTGTTAATAGAACAGAATATATCTGTTCTATTCAAAGATAATAGCATATCTTTGAACATTGCAAAACGCCAAAACAGATCAACAATTTTTATAAATGGCAAATTTTCAGGGAAAGTTAAAAGGGTATGAAATTCAACACAATTGTTTTTATAGTGTTAAATCAAATACAATTGTAGTTTAAATATTATAAGAACTTCTCTTAGTCTTGCATTTGGAGTAAATTTATCAATATCCCTTCCAACTTTAAAAATTATCTTTATGTCTTGTTTTATTTAAAAAATAAATATTTGTGTCTTATTTTAACTTTCCTCATTTTCTTTTGCAAGAAGGGGAGGCATATAGTGAATTTTTTTAATGGAACTTACAATATTAAAATATGCTTTACTGTGTGTTTTCCCTTTGATTTTTAATTCTGCTTAATATATAGAATATTCAAAATGACTTTTGGAGGGCGTGGATATTAAACCAATCTGATGAGTGGCAACCAAATACGGAATGTGTCAGAGTCATTAGTAATGCCAAACGGTAGCTTCAACAGAAACCAGTGGAGAGTACACTACATGTGAAACATAGCGTGATTTCAAATTCACCTTCAAAGTCAATTCCCTCTCCACGTATGGTGATTATTATCATTAATATTATTTTCCAATCCTCAAATAATAAAGTAAAAACAAAGTCCTATAACGAGTTGGATAAATAGGAAAAGATTATTTGTAAAGACAGATATGTGCTTACAACTGCCCTCCCTCCTGCTATTTGTGGTCACAGAAGGTTACTTGATGAACTTACTTTAATGGCTACACTGTTGCAAATGGCAGGGTAACGCAGAGGAAGTCTAGATAGATAATGCAATCTTTGTAAGACAGGAAGTGGGACGCAAATAAGCCCTAGGGGAGAAACTTCAATTGCTCTTTCACATTGTATACACCGGAAATATAGATTCAAAAATAAATTACGGGCTATAAATTATGATTGATATCTATTGGAATAACATGCTTTAATCTCAACTTTCTATGTTGAGCCAAGAGGGAGCTATTTGACTCTATGAGATTTTACACATCTTTCAGTTAAATTAAAGATACAAACATTAAAGTTAACACTTGGTATATCATGAAGATTTGTGGTACTCTCTAGGGTGCCATGGATCCATAAACCAATGAAAGGATCCATAAATGAGCTATTTCTTTCTCAGGCTGAGTCTTGGTGAGTATCTTTTAAATTGATAATTTCAGAGAGCCACTAAGAGTTGTGTAGAATAGAAATTACTTGGCAGAGGTGAGGTAGGAGATAGAATGGATCAGAAAATAATGAGAGGTGTCTTCTGTTTCTGGACAGATCTATGAAGGGTGAGTCATAACATATTCATTGTATATTATCTTGGGAAAGTTCACTGACATGGGTTTCTGAAATAGACTTTCTGTTATTTTTATATGAATATGATAAAATTGTAAATGAGAACAAATATCCAGTGAGAATAGATTAACATTAACTTAATTAACATATTATGATTAAATGAGCAACAGACCAATCCCTCGTTACATGTAAGGTCACCTGCCAGATGAATTGAGATAAGCTTCATTTCATTTTTTTAAGGCTTTTTAAACAACAAGAAATAATTTTAAACAGGCAGAGACAAATCAGATTTACAACATATTCAGTCATTAAATAAGTGACAGTAATAAAGAATCACCCTCTAAAAAGAATATCAATATTTTGATAAAGTAGGTAGAAATTTAGAATGGTATTAATATTATTGTTCAAGATAAAGGTGTTAACTTAAAATTACATAAGAAAGGCATTTTGGATACGAAGGGGAATGAATAATAGGTGAATAATTTCCAATAAATCATACATTTAATTAAGAGTTTAAAATCCCTACAAAGTGCCATTCGGGGCCCATGAAGATGACATTGATGCAGATCAAGCACATCATCTTTATAATGAGCACTGTAACGTGGATAGCAATCCCTGTAAAACAAAATAAAAATGTCAATAAATTATGGAGTTCACCCATCAAGTTTCATCCCTGTCTGAACTGGGCAATTTGGAGCCTTTTGGCAAAGTTGTACAGTCCACACTGAGTATTGATAAGGCAAATTCTGCGTCATGTGTCTGGATGGCACTTCCAACACAGTGCCTACAATTCTAGAAATCTCCGATTGTTCATTATCCACTTCCTCAATCTGATCTAGAGAATTCTAGAGAATTCATTTGGAGCTAGGATTCAGGGTCACATCTTTGGTTTCCTGGCTACCTGAGAAAGGGTGGCCTATTCCTTCCCCCTTGGGCTTTCCCTTCCCCTTTCCCACAGAAGATACAAAATATAGCCAGTATGTTTGAGAACGGAGGTTGAGCAAATCATCAATTATATTATATCCAAAATCTTGTTACGCTAGGGTGTGTTATTACAGGCTTTTACTATAACAGTGAAAGAGAGTGCGGTCGGGAGAAAACCTTCAGCTGTCAGCCCTTTTTAGAAGCAGCTCAAGAGAGATCCCCAGGGCAGCCAGATCCAATCACCTGTCAGTGCGAGTTTACAAAGGCCTGAACCCCTCACTCCAGCTTGAGCCACCCTAGCTTCCCACGGGTTGGCTGAGGCCTTTGTTGAAACTGCATTGCAGCTCAATTTCTCTCTCTGCCTAATCCTGGCTTTTCCCTTCCCATTCAGTAGATGGTGATCCTCAAATCACTCCCTAATAAATATCCTATGTGCTATCACTCTCTTGGGTATATAACCTGTGGAAATATTGTTAAGGTAAAGAATGATTAATAAAAGAGAGGCAGCTAACTTCGGACAGCATCCAGTTTAATTTCATAACCTTATCTAGAAATGTTCAGTGGCCTAAAAGTAGGAATATAGAAATTAGACAGTGGTGTTTACACAGGCTTGGAGCTCAGAAGACAGTGTAGATTAGAGGAAAGGAGAGCAGTGGACCCAGGTAGACCTGGGCTGAAATCTTGCTTTGCCATTTAGCAGCAAGTTGGTACCAAGAAGCCTATAAAATCTCTTAGAGCAGACCTTGCAAACTGGCAGCCCTTGGGCTAAATTTGGTTTTGTTTTACCTACAATGCAGTTAAAAAGGTGACTCAACTGCCAACATTAAATCTAGGAATATTTCACATAAAACTCCACATATCTAGATTCTCTTTAAAAACTTAAAACTGGGTAATGCTTAGCTCCCATGACTACACAATAACAACCACTGTAGCTAAGTGGCAGCTGTCCCCTTTTCACTAAAGAAGGGTGTCCTCCCATACTGATGCCATTTCTCGTTGTTTCATAGCTATTTCTTTTTTTTTCTTGTTTTGTGAGGAAGATCAGCCCTGAGTTAACATCCATGCCAATCCTCCTCCTTTTGCTGAAGAAGACCAGCTCTGAGCTAACATCCGTGCCCATCTTCCTCCACTTTATATGGGACGCCGCCTCAGCATGGCCTGACAAGCGGTGCGTCGGTGTGCGCCCGGGATCTGAACCCAGGCCGCCAGCAGTGGAGCGCGCGCACTTACCCACTACGCCACAGGGCCGGCCCCTCATAGCTATTTCTATCATTTATTTTACGTGACCAATTCTTTTGGAAGTTTGAGTTATATGAGGGTAATGTTACTGACCTTTTAGACAAATACTGGAAACAAAGCTCCCAGCACAGTTCTAGGTATGTAGTAGATACTTGCTATGAACTGAATTGAGTGCCCCCAAAATTTGTATGTTGAAGCCCTAACCACCAATGTAATGGTATTTGGAGATGGAGCCTTTGGGAGATAATTAGGTTTAGATGAGGTCATGAGGGTGATACCCTTATAAGAAGAGACACCAGAGAGCTTACGCTTGGTTATATAGGTTACCTAGGTCAGCCAGGAAACAGGTGAGTTTAAAAGTGAGGTGATGTCCTGGAATTTATGAGAAATTAAAGAATGAAGCTCATATTTCAAAAAGGAAACATTTTTTTCAATGATTCCTATAAATTATATGTTAATTTTATTTAATTTATATTAAAGGTGTCCACTACAGATTCAAGCTTAAATAACAATAATTAAGGTTTTTATAGAGAACATTTTAGAATGTCTGATTCTTTTGATTACAAACCAACCATGCTAGAGAAAGGAACACATTGCTTCCATTCGTTAGCAACTACTCTGAATTGCTGGCAAATTTTTTCCTGATCATCATTAGTCTCTAGAAGACATTCTTTGTCAATTCAAGCTTATCTCAGTGGCAGGAAAAAACAAAGGTTACAAACTTCTTAGATGCATCCTTTATTTATTACCTAATAGAAAAAGAATTCTATATACCATTTTTTAAAATAACACAATTGGAATCATGCTTGAAAAGAAACATTTACAAAAATAAAAACATCTCAAAATCAAATTTTTAAAAACTAAGTATTTCTAAATTAACATCCAACTTTTTCACACTTCATAACACAATAATCACATATTAAGAATATGGAATTAAATACTTTTAAAGTGTCCACACTTGAGAATATGAGAAACACTGCCAAGTGTTACCATGTTAACACCTTGCCACCTTTGTGGAAGCCCTTGCTGAGAAACATCTTCAGAGTTTGCTAGATTATCCTTCCAAGACAGGAAATAATGACAAAGCAAAATGCTGATGTCCTACACAACATTAGTTTCCCACTCATTCTGCTCTTCTTTATTGCCATACAATCCCTAATTTTGTCTGAATTTGTACTTAGTGTCCAGAGGCTGCATGATGAAGGATGATCACCCTAATCCAGGTATAACGATCCTGTGCTCCTATTTTCTAGCCTTGGTTATAAGATCCTATTCTTGCCAATAAAACCTAAGTAAACATCTGCTTTTTGCATCTTGACAAAAAGCCATTGCCATCCTGATAAAGAGGAGAAATGCAGCAGGTACAGTCCTTTTGCTTTTCCTCATCTTCTTGCTTTGAGTTTGGACATGATATTTGTTGCCGAGGCAGTCTACTGCCTAATAAAACCAAATTACTCCACTTTTATTTTAAGATAATAGCTAACTGTTATAAACAGCTTAGTGTATGTCAGACAGCATGCTGTATGATTTATTTGCATTTTATCTCATGCAGTCTCAACAGCCCAAACAGTAGATGTAAACACTATCTATGTTTGTATATGCAGACACTGAAACTCAGCAAGGAAAACTGACTTGCCTATGACCACAGAGCTTGTCAGTAGAAAAGCTGGGACTGGAGCCCAAGATTGACACCAAGAACACGATTTTATGTACCATACTGTAACGTTTCACTGTATTTACACAGAAAATGCCCACTGCTCAGGAAGTGGATAAAGTCACCAAACCATCAATAAAGTGGTAGACTGTACTCCTGCTGACACCTTTCTTTTATTGTAATTTTTCATTGACTAGCATCTCTCCATTAAGAGTTATGAGTAAATCTGAACAGTTTTATTCTAGTCTGAGAAATCTCTGATGCTCATCATTTGCAGCCAATTCCCAGAATATTTCCCAGAATCCAGGCCTTATAAGCAGCCTTTTCTTGGGTACCAGGATGGACTCTATTTTAGTGTGGTTTTGGAAGAACTGCAAGACTCCACATGACCTTAGATATCCCCCTCCGGGGCTGCCCCATTGAAATGCTTTGGTAATATGACCTGAAATTCCTTCCTCAGTTAAGGCAACAAAAACAGGGAATGGTGAGGCCTGAAAAAACACAGAATGTTGAAGAAGCATAGAAGTGGCCATAGCTACTGTACCAGCTATTTTCCATTTGTCCCTCCAGATTCATCTCCACATTCCACAGCCTATTCTCTGCCCTAGTAGACTCACCTGATAGGCTACACCAGCAAGCTCCTTAGCCCACTAGCTTCCTGTTAGGTTCAGCCAATGGGGATGTCCAATGGAGATCAGAAGGAAGGAGGGCAAGGTTTTTATTCCCCTGGCTCCTTCCCATGTATTGCCTCGACTGGATGCATCTAGCTCACAAAGATCAAAATTTGTCTCAGGTTCACTTTCTGTACAAGACTTCCTTCCTCCTAATGAAAGTAATTTCTTCCTCCACTTGTCTTTTCAGACCTAATTAAGGTAACAGCCTGTTGTATATTGGTTTGATATGACTTCAAATCCACTTGTTTATGACTTAAGCAAAGTTGTTCTGATCTGCGAGTGAAGCTATTTACATTGACAAAGCTGCGTCAGGATGCTGTCATCGACAAGCACGCAGTGGCTTCGCTGATGACAGGCACTGCTGGGAGCTTATGGATAAGAACACGTGGAGAAGCAGCTATGGCTAGGGGACATTTAGCCTTTAAATACCAAGAGTTTGCGAAACTTACCCTCGAGTGTTCGGTCTGGGCAAGACGACTCTTTGCTGACTTAAACAGCTCTCCAAAGAGCTTGGGGCATCAGCTCCTGCCGCGGGAAGGCGACTCTACTGGCAGTGGTGAAAACCATGCAGCGGCCCTATGAAGAAGACCATCTTGTCCACAACACCAGCGCGGTTGTTCCCTAGCAAGGCGCTCTGGCAACTAGGGACTCTCACTTTGCACTGGCAGCTGGACGTCAGCTCCTGGTTGGCTAAGTCATCTCTGCCGAGAACCGACTCGTAGAAAGGTACACCTCAACTAAATTTAGATTTTATTTCTTTCATCTCCTCTTAGCCTGGAACAATAGTGTAATTAATCTATCATTGGTTTGGAGTATTTTTATTTCTTTTTTCTTTTTTTTTTTTTGAGGAAGATCAGCCCTGAGCTAACATCCATGCCAATCCTCCTTTTTTTTTTTTTTTTGTTTTTTGCTGAGGAAGACTGGCCCTGAGCTAACATCCATGCCCATCTTCCTCCACTTTATGTGGGATGCTGCCACAGCACGGCCTGACAAGCAGTGCATTGGTGGGCACCCGGGATCCGAACCCAGGCCGCCAGCAGTGGAGTGTGTGCACTTAACCGCTATGCCACGGGGCTGGCCCCTGGAATATTTTATTTCTTTATAGGCTTATTAAGAGACATTATCCTATAGGCTATTGGCTTGTGATATATTATTATTATAAATTACAATTCTTGCAGCGAACTTGTGTTAAATAAATGGTTGACAGACAATCTCAATCTCTGAGCATAATTTGCCCCCCAAACAAAACATGGCCCTAATATGGCCACAAGCCTTGTGATTTACCTATATTTCACCCACATCTTCGTAAACAGTCTCTATTAAAGCCTTCTTGACTTATCAAATTTGTGTGCCTTTTTTTCCCCCTGCAGAGATTCTGACTGATAAGGCTATGGATACTACATTTATAGTTGAAAAAACAGGAAAAATCATCAAAGGATGTTGAAGAAAAATGAGTAGCAAGAATACACGTCAATGTGTAAATGTGTCACTTGTCTTTTTTTTAATCTAATTCCATCTAGCAGAAAAAGGTTGGACTGGTTTACACATTTTGAATTACCTTGGTATTGGGAAAATATTGGAAGAGAATGTGAATAAAGACACTACAAAGAAATACTGTAGGATTTCTCTCTTGCACTTGATTTTGTATGAATTATTTAAAGACAAATTTCAATATAAATATTTTTTATTAAATGAAATTCTATTGCTGAAATTGAGGTACAATGTCTTGAGAAAATGTCTATAAAATCACTAGTGCTATTTACTACAAAGCAGGTGTCTCTGACCCTACCTTCAACTACAATATTTACTAAAACAGATACTTATTTAAAATAAAATGCTTAAAAACTTTTTTTTTTTTTTTTTTTGGTTAATGAGTACTACTTGAGGACAAAGTGCATTCATTAGGCTAATGTTCCTAAACAACTAATAAAAGTAAAGGTAAACGGGACCCATTGGTTCTACCAGTGATTATGACTGGTAGTAGGACCACAATCATCTGTTAATATGATATATTTAGAATCTCAACATTTCTTAACTCTCTGTTCTCTGACGCCTCCTGATAACTACAAAAATCTTTGTTGTATCTCAATTATTCTGGTTGCAAGAAAATGATTAATAAGCGATTATGGGCAATGAATGACATACCAAATCCAAGATAGGTATTATTCACCGACTACTTTTAGCTTACTTTCAAAAATCATAGACGCTGACTCTAGAATAATCTCATAAGCCTTTTGCTATACCTCTTTGAAATTGTGAATTTGTAAATCTAGATTATTGTGGTGGAGGAGATGTCATAAGCATAGCAGGAGAGGAAAGAAAAATAAAAACAGAGCATATATAGTGCATACTTTTAAATTAGTTGATATGTATCATATGTTTAAAAAATAAGTTATTGAACATTGGTATACATTTTTATTTACATTTGATAACAAATAGGGGGGTGAATGTGATTAGTCATATAATAAAAATTTAAGTAAAAGTATTTAAGCTTGATATTTCTTAAAAAATCTTTCAATCTAAATTTCTTGCTATTATAATTCAAACTCCAGTAATAATATCATAATAAACAATAATTCAGTAAAATGGAATATATTTAATTAGCAGACTGAAAATGTTAAATATAATTGATATTCTAATTGATGCCTCCAGTAGACTCTTCCTAGAGTTCCTAGGTATAAAATAAGAATTTCACAGTTAAGGAGATAAGAAAGTGTATTCATGCATTCCCATGTTTAAAAACATGCAGTTTTGGGGACCTACCCGGTGGCGTAGTGGTTAAGTTCGCGCACTCCGCTGTGGCAGCCCAGGGTTTGCAGGTTCAGATCTCAGGCGTGGACCCATGCACCACGCATCAAGCCACGCTGCAGCAGGCATCCCAATATAAAAAAAGTAGAGGAAGATGGGCATGGATGTTAGCCCAGGGCCAACCTTCCTCAGCAAAAAGAGGAGGATGGGCAACAGATGTTAGCTCAGGGCTAGTCTTCCTCACAAAGAAAAAAAAAATGCAGCATTTACACACTTAATTTTCTAATTAAAATTGTATTCTAGATTCATTCTGGAATAAAACTTGGTTCTAATCATTGCTACACTGTGTGCTATGATAGTTTATTCATATATTTTTCCCTACCACAGTTCCTTATTTTCTATTTATGTTTATACCTCTAGCACATAACCTAATACTTAACACGCAGTAGGTGTTATACAAATCTCTCTCTCTCATGATTACAGGTTTGTTTTCCTCACCCTGAATGCAGTCTTCTGTTTTCTCTTATGACTAGATCATTGAAATTTTTAAATGTATACACATTTATATATGCATATATATATATACATATAGATATATAATTTTTCCACTTGATAAACCTGTTGTTTAACAGATATCTTCTGTGTATAAGATCTGATTTCTACAATGCATATTCACATTGTTCTTGTTCTTCTATGTATGTATTTAGTAAATATTTTACTGTTCATATAAAAGCCAAGAAAGTTGCGTGGAAGTATAAACTCTCGTCTGCTTTCTATTTTTCTTAAAGAGTTAAAGCTCTCTATCACTTAGTTGAGTCAGCTTATTTGTGGAAGTTTTCACAGCATGTGTTTTTGTCTACCTTCATATTGAGTAGCTAAAAATGTAACAAAATAACCTTTTTTTCCCTCCTTAAGTATACTGTAACAACCTGGCGTATTAGATGCTGATTTGTTATATTTCTCCTGTTTATATTTAATTGCAAGGTACTATTAAAAAGAACTGGAGCCCTGGCTACTGTGCACATTATGAATGCCGACTGCTTAAACATTAGGAAATAAATTTGGATGTTTAATTTTTATTATAATATAAAATAATCTGCTGTCTCAAGTAAAATGCTATGTAAGCAATGTTCTCTATTGTGAAATCTAAGATGTGTGATATTCATGACCTTGAAAATAAATCATAAACCTTTTCATTCATCTGTATTATTTGTAAAATAATATCTTGCTTAAGCCAGTGATTGTTATTATCAATTGAAGTGTAAATAGGTCACTAATTAGTGAATTTGATGACTACTAGTTTCTTTAGGCAACAGTTAGTATTTAGTATATAGCAATAACAAAGACATATCATTTACACATATTTTTTCTAAGTATGTCCCTTATTTTTTTCCTTATATTCAAATCATATTGACATTTACAAAGGAGAAATTAAAATCGAAGAGTTATTTGAAATTGGGAAGAGTATAATCTCATATCAATCACATTCTCATGGAAGTTAATCACAAAGAGCAAAAATTGCTGGTGAAAATAATGAGCTTTAAATACTCACTTGCAGACAATGATGAAAGTGGATCCCTGTTTATTATATTTAAATATTCTAGAAATATTAAATACAAATAAAAGTAACTGAATACTTTTACTAGAACATAAACAGAAGTCATTGGCTGCAAAAACATATCTGAATAATTTTATATGAACATATAACACGCCTACATATTTTTGATGCTTCTATTATTGTGTTATCTAAGATGAAAACCGTCAGGATAAGTCTTCTCTTGGCAAGTCTCCGAGTTCTATATCTGTACTATATCAAAAAGCTTTCTTATATAAATGCTACTATGTGAAGTTTTAAAAAACGCTTTATACATTAGTTCACTTTTGTGAAAATGAAGAACTCAAAAGGGAAAAAAGCGGAATTTTTTTTGGTTAGCACATTTTTGAGCAAAAAATACACTTCAGCACACTTCCTCCTGGGAAAACAGTAATTACTTAAGTTGGCAGCACACATCTGGCATAATAAAAAAGGGAATATAAAAGTCCTTGATGTAACCGAAGTGTTTATCAGTTTTTAGAACACTCCTGTTATTGCAGATTCAAGGAAAAATCTAATTAGGAATTGGCTCTCTTCTCCTCTTTACCAACTCGAACATGTCGTCTTCTTTACCCTCCTGGGTGCTAAAGAGATTAGTAGCATCAACAGCATCATATTCTACTTCCCTAATATCTCCATTAGTAACTAGATATGATAAGTCAAATCCTCTAGCTTCGGGCTAAGAA
The DNA here is from genome assembly GCF_057802395.1 of Ceratotherium simum simum. Lineage (NCBI taxonomy): Eukaryota > Metazoa > Chordata > Mammalia > Perissodactyla > Rhinocerotidae > Ceratotherium > Ceratotherium simum. Next base: position 74,518,722 of record NC_141907.1, on the reverse strand, counting down.
AAGTAAAACCTGCATTCAATTACAGAAATATAAGTTCTCCCTAACACTGGCATTCTTTCAAGAACTTCTGTTTGGAAATTCTCCATTATACTTTGGCTCCTGTCCTTTTGGGAGCACTTTTAGCTGGCTGGTACACGGCAATAGATAGCAATATAATCTCGTATGTGAGCCGTCCCCCATGCTCAATGGAACAATGTAGTTCTCCAGCCATGCCCATATGTAATTGACATTCCCCAAAATATGATACTATTTTTAAATTCATTGGATATTTTTATTATTTAAAGGTGAACTGAATCTTTATGGCAAAGGTAATCCATTTTTATTATTAAAAAAATTCAAATAGTGCATACATGGAAAAAACTGAAACTCCTCCTAGAATACTCCACCCCTACTCTCGAGGAAGGGATAACAGTTAACAGTTTGACATCTACGCTTCCAAGCTTACAAGTTTACTTTTAATTTCACAATATGTCATGGACATCCTTCTATGGTAGTAAATATAAATCCTCCTTATTTGTTTTAATAGAAGCACATTATCACACATTTTGGGTGTATCATAATTTATTTGAACATTTATTGATTATTAATATTTGTTCTCTTCAATTTTCTGCTTTTACCTATAATGCTGTATTGAACATTACGATATGTAGAGGAGAAGAAACACAAAATTTTGTAATAATACGTAGTTCACATACAGCACTTTGGTTTTAAAATGTTTTAAATTACATTATTTTGATGAGTTGGTGTGTGGACATCTCTTTGAGGCAGTAGTTTTCTTATTTTACAGATGAGAAAATGTACGTCAAAGAGTTTAAATGAATTAAGTAGTACTTAAATTTCTGTCTCGGAATCCAACTCTTTGCACTATACAGTAACTTTCTCTTGATCATAGATGTGCAAAGAGTAAAGATAAGCAACAAGTAAAGATATTGAAATAACACAGTGAAAAGGGTTATTTTTTAATCTGTTCAAATAGGTGATTTAACCATTTCCCAAATTTATAATTAACTTGGTCTTCCTTCCTTAATAAATGTGATTGAGCACTTGTGGGCACTGGATGATTGGCAGGACATGGGCTCTGTCACCTCGTGGTACTTTGTTAATAGTTCCAATGCAGTCCAGCCATAATACATATTTACTTATTAAAAATGAGACCCAGAAAACATATATAATTGGAAATGATAATAAGTAATTCAATCAACTTTGCCTGCATGTACCCTTTTCTTCTTAAAGTTAATATTTATTAGTTTCTTTTCATTTTATAAGAATGTTTGAAATTTAAAATTATTTTATGATTAGGAACACAATTCAATTAACATTTTATAAAGAGAACTTCAGCACACAAACAATACAATATTTGAATAAAGCTATATTTGGAAAAAAAATGTTAATTTAAGGACCACTCATGCATCCTTAAGAGTTAACACTCTGGTTCAGAGATTACACTTTAAGTTAAATGTAAAGAGAGCTCAGGTCAATTATTTCAATGTTAAGAATGAAGGAATAATCTCACAGTCTACTTTGATATAATCAATAACTAACAGGTGTTAAATAATTTCTCCATGGCAGGCAAGCAAAGAGCTATAAAAGGCTAATCACATAGCAGAGTATAAAGCACACTCCTTCCTGAAGATTTGTTTAAAAATTGTTACTCAAATTAACATCCTATTTTTACATTTAATATTTCTATATTTTCAATCTTTATGAAATGTTTGTGTTGAAGTACAGGCCTACTATTTGTCATATGAGTTAATTTTAATAAGGTAATAGATCGATTAATTCATTTAACATTCAACAACTAACATGTACTTGCCCTGTGCTTAGAGGCTGAGGCTACAAGAGTGAATAAGATGGACATAGTCTCTATCTTTACAATGCTTAGAGTCCAATGATGACAAGATATAAGGAAATAGGCAATTTATATATTAGAAAGAAAGTGGGCAATGAAAAAGAAGTACAAGATACTTTGAGTATAGAGGCGAAGGGTACCTAATATATTGTGGGGATATTCATAAGGCTCTCCAGAGGAAGTAAAACCTAAAGGACGCATGAGACTTGCTGAAACATAAAACATGCTTGGGTACCAAGTAAAAGGTGGGAAGAGAGAGGCTGGATAGAGAAGAAAGTATTGTGGCTAAAAGAAAAGTGAGTTCTCAGGCCTGGAAGCAAGGGCAAAGTCATTTTCAGGGAACAAACAGAAGTCCAGTAAAGCTGGAGTAGAAGGTGAAAAACGACGCTGGAACGGAAAGTAAGGACCACATTTTCCTGGCTCTTGCAAGACGTGTTAAGTGATTTGGACTTCACAATAAGAGTAATGGGGAGACGCTGATAAATATCATGCATTCTATCATCACACGTCTTTGTCAGAAACTTCATTTCCAGAATTAGAAAAGTATAGCAGGCAGTTAACATTCCAGGCTATTAAATATACATACATATTTATATATTAGATATAGATTATATTTTAATTATAGTATATAATTTCACTTAATTAGTAATTAAAGCAATGCAAAATATGCTGAAATACCACATACCCTTCCTAGAAGAACAATTTTAGGTAGAATATAGGGAAAAGAGATGGTCTGACTCATGATGATGATCAGGGAAACAATGTGTATTGATAAAATAGACTCAAGAGTCAAAATATCCAGAGTAATGATAACAATAAGAATTTCATATCTAAAGAACCTCACCTAAATATTAGCCAATAATTTGAACAGCATTATTAAAATATCCAAATGTGAAACTAGCAATCCTTCTATCCAAAGAGATTTTTAATTACACATATTCTCTCTTCTAAGTCCAAGCTTTTCATTATCTCATTTTTGCTGAGTGTGATGGTTATTTTATATATCAACTTGGCTTGGCTATGGTGCCCAGTTGTTTGGTCAAACAGTAGTCTAGATGTTACTGTGAAGGTATTTTATAGATGTGATTAATATTTACAATCAGTTGACTTTAAGTAAAGGAGATTACTCTCAATAATGGGATTGGGACTTATCCTTAAGAGCAAAAAAACTGTTTCCTGGGGAAGAAGGAATTCTGCCCCAAGACTGTAACATAGAAATTCTGCTTGAGTTTTTATCCTGCCAACATGCCCTATGGATTTTGGACCTGCCAGCCCCCAATATTGTGTGATCCAAATTCTTAAAATAAATCTTAAAAATATATATATATAATATATTACGTATATAATTATATATATTATATATGTATTTCCTGTTGGTCCTCTTTCTCTGAAGAACCCTGAATGATACAGCTATACTGTTATGAGTTAATTTGTATTCCCCCCCAAAAAGGTATGTTGATGTCCTAACCCCTAGAATCTCAGAATGTGACCTTATTGAGAAATAATGGTTGTTGCTGATGTACGTAGTCAAGATGAGGTCATATTGCAGTAGAATGGGTCCCTAATGCATTATGACTGGTGTCTTTATAAGAAGATGGCCATGTGAAGGCAGAGTCACAAGGAAAATGCCATGTGAAGATACAAGCAGAGACTGGAGTGATGCATCTAGAAGCCAAGAAATGCCAAGGATTGCCAGCCTTCACCAGAAGCTAAGAGACGCATAGAACAGAGTCTCCCTTGGAGCCCTCAGAAGGAGGGCTGACAACTCCGCTGGCACCTTGCTTTTGGACTTCTAGTCTCCAGAACTGTGCAAGAATAAACTTCTGTTGCTTTAAGTCACCCACCTTGTGGTACTTTGGCACAGCAGTGTATGAGGAAACTAACATGCTGAGGAATCATGTCACATACATATTCCCAACTGTCTTTAAAAAAAAAGAAAACCTCTGCAATACTGAAATGTCAGCCTACCCTTGGCTACCTTTTTCTAAATTCTCTTGAGTAAAATGTATTCCAAGGACGCTTATCATAGTACCACAGTCAACTAACCCTTTCCCTAAATTAAAGTTCAGGCACAAAGCATAGTAAAGAATATAAGTTTTAACAAACCAAGTCATCCTATCTGTTTTATATAACAATATTCAAATCATATTTCTAACCGGAAAGATGTTAACGATCACTTATGAAGTGACTTAACTACTACAACAGCCAACACCACCCCCTCCCCCAAACCCTTAATTTGAGATACTAAATGAACCTACTTCTTTTCAAGCGCTTGAATGTTAGTTCTCTCTCTCTCTCCCTTCTTTTTCAACTTTGATGGTTACATTGAAGAACAACTGCTCTTTTATGCCCATTGACATTCTTCATCCTTTTCAATTTCAATTTGTTTCACAAAACTTTTTTTGTCTGAATAACATAGTTTTCTAGATTAATTTGTGGTAGCTTAAAGGAATTGGAAGATGTAATTTTGAAAAAAATAAAAGTAAATGAATGAAAAGTTCATTTACCAAAAAGTTACTTGGTAATATTTGGATAAATGAGACAATATTATAGAACCTCAAATAAAGCAGGAAATAATGGGATTAGTAAATTAATTAGTAAATTAAAAAATTAAATTTTATGAAGGATCAAGCACCTTTCTAAGTTATTATTCCCCTCTTAGGGAATTTCATCTTCAGTAAGTATAAAATATCAGTAAATAACATACCTTAAAGGGTAAAGATTACTTAACTTCGAATATGCCGCATAGTTTTCCCTAAATATACATATATATATTCAGCAAGCGTTACTCTACCAGAAGACAAATCAAGTATCTCTTCCTTATAAATGCCCCTCCCTCTCAACTCTCCACTGGATACTCCTCCCCTGGTATCCAACCTACATTTTCCAAGTTCCCAAATGGGAGGATGATTAAGCACTGAAAAAAAGCTCAATCTAAATACTTACAAAGGAATCTAATAGACGGTTTTGATAATGATGCAGTAACTTTTATTTTTGTTAGTGTCACCACTACTCTTAGTCACCTAGCTTGGAAATTCTGGGAGTGGCTTTTAGTCTTCCTCTCCCCCATGTCCAGTAGGTACCAAGACTTATTGAAGTTACCTTGTAAATCCCCTTAATATTATTTTTCCTTTATTCTTTATTTAAATACAGGTACTTTTTATCTCTCACCTAGTCTCAATCATCTCTTAAACACCAATCTCCTTTTCAATCCATTGCACATTTACCTGGAACATCATCCTGAAATATTGCCCCCACTCTATCCTTATCTATACAATGAGGATTATACTCCTTACTTAGCATTCAAAAGGGTTTTTTAGCTGGAGTCTCTTACCTGGTCTCTTATTTATCTTTTCAATCACATTGCTATTCACTTGTCCTATGCAGCATCCAAAGTTGTTCTTTATATACATCCAATAAAGGGTTCTATGCGCATACCTTACACGTTCCCATCACTTGCCAACGCTTTCTCCCCAGCCCAGGTGTATCAAATTCTAACTGTGTTTCATGGCCTAACTCAAATCTCAACAGTGCTACGAATGCTTGTCTGAAACACCCCATTTTCACATCTAAATTAAGATTAGTGAAAGTATATCTGATAACATTTATCAGACATGTATCTTAGAGAAAGAACTGAGATATTTTTCTTGGAATGTCCTTATTTTCTAAATGTTTTCTCTAATTCAGAATTCCAAGTTCGAAAGTTTTTGAAAGAATAAGACACAAAATATGTTTTCATTTTCTCTGTTTTTCATAAATGATACGTATTTGAGTTTAATTAGTCCATAAGACATTTCAGGTAGAAGAAATTGGACTATGAGAATAAAAATAAAATGTCAATATAAAAATAAAAGTGAAAGGTATGAACATGTTCACACAACATATTTCTCTTTGACGATGGCAAATAACAATGCTGTTTTTCTGGATATAAATTGTGAAGAAATAGGCATTTTATTTTAAAATATATAATTAAACATTCCTAATAGGAGCACTTTCAAAAGAGTACAACAATTATAAACTTTATTAAATACACAATATCCTTCATCTTTTGCTAATAAAATAGTGTCACACTATAGATCTCTATTGGCATTGCTTAACAACAGGCATAGACAAAATGTCTCCCAAACAAGCCATAAATACCATGAAATTAATCTCTCTAAACTTATCTCACATGAATTTATCTGGAAACATGTTTTATCTTTCTGACCTTTCAAGTATGAAATGTAGATCAAATGTTTTAATAATTCTTCCTGCAAATCCATTAAAGCTCATGCTCAATCAAATTTTGACAGCCTTAAGTACGCGATATACATATATGAAGCCCTGGATTTATAAATTAGGCTTTGGAAAGCCTTTTGAAAGTTAAACCCAGTGTGTTCTAGTCGATAAAAAGTAAAGAGCTTCAAAAGTGAATAAAAAACAAAGGAAACCTGAAGAATGACTGTAAGTTGACCAAATGTAGTATATTTATAAATAGGACACTCTCTAAGTCTTCTCAGGAATTTCAAGTTCCTCAAGTAGACGATTTTCATAGTTGAGGGATGCCAGGCTCTCAAAGAAAGGACAAAATATTGTAAAGTATTGTTTCCACTTAAAAAATCTATATCCTTTATAGGAAATACATATATATTTTAAAAGTAATTCCTTTTATAACTAAAAGTATATAACAAATTTTGTAGAAAATAAGGAATTGAAATGATTTTCCAATAAATTCTCTTGCTTCGACATTAGTCATTTTATACATAAAACATTAGTATACTAAGGCAGATCTAAGCACACTAAGGCATAGCTAGAAAAGAAACAATTGATCCAGCCATTATTCAGGGCAGAAAAATTTCCTGATCCCAGAGTTATACAGAATCTATACCTAGGAAATATCAGTGAAATGAGAACACTGATGTCTCCACCACCTCATGCCTGCTCTAATTACTGCATCTTCTGTAAGAATTATGGAGGCAGTGTATTACACTGAATTTGGCATCCTGTTGAGTGAGAGAGCAAAGCCACAGCCGGAAGATGGCCTTACTCTTCCCTAATAGGCCCAGTCATACCAGTATATATCCATAGAGAAGAAAAAGAACTTAGAAGGAAAGTGTTAGGTAAGCAGGAGAGGAAATAACCTCTTTCTGTGAGCTTCACTTTCTTAAGTCTAGATCTTAAGGAGGCAACCTAGTTCAGCCAGTGCTCCTAGGCAATAAGGCTAAGATAGAGCTCTTTCACATGAAAGGCAGCCCTCGACACTCAGATCTGATGCCACAGGGCGCAAACCATATCTTATGAGAAAACATGTTAGTTGCCTGCTGTACTCCGTATTTATTTACCTGTTGTTATTCTCCTGTCTAGATTTTGCTGTAGGATTCTGTTACAGCCTTTTATGCATAATGTGTATTTTGAATTTCCCTAGAGGAAAATACTGTTTACAGCACTTTCCAAATGTGTTTGACAGTGAAATTCTTTTTTTTATGGACGTCATGTTTTAGTGAAAATAGGTAGGAGAAGCTGCCACAGCTTTTAGAAAAATCTTTTTAAAGGTTTCAACTGTTACTATGGGATATCAAGGAAAGGTATTATGCTTGAACCAAATACATAAAAAGGAGCATCAGATGCTTCTCCCTTTTGGATCAGTGGGAACACCTACAGGGAAAATGAATTTGGTGGAGCAAGAGTCACAGCTGAACATACAAGTGTATTAACAGTTACGGGGGGTTAGTGGAGGCAGAGAGGAGCACCCATCCTCTCCTTTCTAACCACTGGGTGGTAGGGGCAGAGCTTCCAACCACTGGGTGATGGGGGCAAAGAGGAGACTGTCACTCTCAAAAGAGGATAGCATTTTAAAGAACACATGAAATTAGCTCTTTAAATTCTAAATCATGGATAGGTTTTTTTAAATTCTATATCTATTGAGGAACCACATTGTTTTTTGGAGAAAAAAATAGAAACAAATTTCAATAATGCCATCTCATGAAGAGACCTACTGCTATCACCTCCAGGTAACCTGTGGTTTCTCTTCCCATTGAAAGTCTCCCCAAGTTTGCTCAAGCTATATATCTACACCTAAGGGATGTAAGAGGCCCTCCCAATGTGGAAAAACTTTCTCTATTACCAACCATAGAGGTTAAAGAAGTAGATTGATCATTTTCTGCAGATCTAATGAATATAACATGGAGAGAAGGGCTCTAGTCCACCTGAAGGGCAAGAAATTGGGGAATGGGGATCTGAAAAGATAAGTTTTATCAAATGCAAAGCACTACCGGGCCGGCCCAGTGGCTTAGCGGTTAAGTGCGTGCGCTCCGCTGCTGGCGGCCCGGTTTCGGATCCCGGGTACGCACCGACGCACCGCATCTCGGGCCATGCTGAGGCCACATCCCACATACAGCAACTAGAAGGATGTGCAGCTATGACATACAACTATCTACTGGGGCTTTGGGGGGGGAAAAATAAATAAATAAAATCTTAAAAAAAAAAAATGCAAAGTACTACCTAGTCATTGGCAGACTATTCTCCATGAATCTACACACCTAGGCATTAATAGACAATTTGCTTCAGGACTAGTTTGTCAGAAATTTGTATAAGCAGAGAGCTCTGAAAAGACAAAGATAAAAATAACTTGCTCCCCTCCTGAGTGAGATTTGCTTACTTTTCACGGTATGTGGTAAGGAATTTAACCTTACCTAAATTTAACTTTCTTCTTGGCTTCTACAAAGTAATCTCTAAACCTTGGAATGTCATTCCTGATAGAAGTGTTTCTGTTTGTCTGGAGGCATCAGGTCACACTGGGTAGTCTAACAATAGGAATTTGGGAGGGAGCTGGCCACAGTAGATTAATTTGGGTCTGGAGGCATTGGGTCACAGAGTATCAGCTTGCCCTCTGGATGGGCTGGAGACAAAGACTGGCCATGTGGGCAGTCAATTATGCTTAAGTAACAGAGCCTCAATAAAAACTCTGGACACCAAGGCTTAGGTGTACCTCCCTGGTTTGGCAATGCTTTGTCCATACCGTCACCCAGTTGTTGGAAAAATAGCGCTGTCCATGACTCCGCTGGGAGACGACAATTGAAAGCTCTGCGCTTGGAAGTTTCCTGGACTCTGCCGCATACATCTTTTCCCTTGGATGATATTAACCTATATTCTTTCCTCATAATACACCATAACCTCAAGTATAACAGCTTTCAGTGAGTTCTGTGAGTCTGTACAGCAAATTATCAAAACTGAAGGTGGTTTTGGTGACGCCAGAACTCGTAATTGATGTCAGAAGTGAGAACGGTCTTGTGGATTATTCCCTAACTTTGCACAGAGTAATAAAGATAATGTTTTCTCCAGAGAGAGAATGGGCAGGTTTGCCAAAAGCTTCTATAAACGACAGAATCTTCTAATCTCAGGCTTCTTCTTCTGAAATATACCCTCATCACATGTACAGGCTTCACTTGGCCCTCATCACGTAACAAGCTTACTCTGGGTGCTGCTTTTGTTGTAAATTATAAATTCTTTTTTCTCTGACCCAGATGCCTCATATCTTTCTGCCAATATCTATGAAATTGTAACTTATTAGCCTGAGTTCAGGGTGAAATCTCCGACTCTTTCACAATTTCTGACTTGAAGGTTTAACACTAGTCCTAACCATGTCTAACCAATTATTCATCACCTACCTTTAGAAAGATTTATTAACTAAAAAACTCATTCTAAGAGTGAGCTAGTGGCCAGTTTGGAAATGGTTTCAGTTACATGCGATATTATCTTAAAATGCAGTGAAGAGTCCTTCAGGTGGAGTTAAAGAAGCGTATACCAGACATTCTTGAGAGACACACAAACATTTCACTCCATGGCTGATAAGCAAACTCATTTTGCGGTGTGAAGGTCTATAGCACCGCTGCCACGCACTCTTGTCATGGGGTGACTGGAAATTTAAGGTGACAGCACCTATGTGTCATCCTGTGCACTCTCTTCAGACTTAATTAAAAAACAATAAACAATCACCCACAAGATTTTGAAATGCTTATTTCCATTGGTGGCTAAATTTTTCAAATCTAATTCCCATCTAGAAACATTTATGACTACAATGTAGCACAATATGACTGCTTACAAATTCAGGCTTTAATGCCTGTCTACATATTCACAATCTCTTCCTTTACAGCAAAGACCCATTGTCAAATTGCACCTAGCAGCAAAGAGTGAAAACTTAAGATACACATGGCTAAGACTTTTACAGTAACTCAGTGTATTTCAGGTTGGTATCTATTCTTTCAGGTCCATGGAAGGCTGCTCTATACATAAGTGTTATAATTTCTATTCAACAATCACTGAGGGAAATGTGAACAAATGACGCAATAATATGAAACATGGGCAACTGCATTTGAACTCCTACTATGAAATCTATTCAGTCTCTAATTCTTTAGGTTGACTGACATGTATTACCAGCAAATGTTAATCAGGTAAACATAAAGGTCCCAAATGCCAATGTTTCCATGAATCAAGTTTTTAAAAATAAGAGTTTTGAAATAAATGTGAATATGTGTAAAGTGTAAGCATAATTTTTTTTTAAATAGCAAACAATTTTAGTAAATTCCTTTTTCTCCTCTTCAGACCAACCCCAATGCCAATACAAAGGAAAAAAAAAAACAGCTATTTTCAGGGATTTGTTTACACATGCTAGAAAAATATATTATCCCAAATATGATAACATAGGCTCACCTGCCTCATAATACTTTTTTAACAAAAACTCTATTAAGACTTCTGTGATATTGAAAACTGACTTTTTAAAAATATTGGTAACAACATTCATATTTTTCTACAGTAAATATTTTAAGTCTTTATAGTTATGCAAATAACTATTAAGCCTACTGAAAGATAAAAGCTTTTCCCCTCTTTTATCTAGCACATACACTTGCAATTCAGTTCTGATTTGATTTATAGAGTTTGTTAGCACAGTTTGTCACAACTGAGAACCCTAAGTGATTGAGACTTATTTGCATCAAAACAACTTCATTATGGTGCATGCAGCTCAGCTTGATGGCTTTCTTATTATCGATGCAATTGTTAGCCGATAGCAACAACAGAAAAAGAATAACATCTCTGAGCCTGACTAGAATAAGTGTATTTCTCACTTTCCTCCCGCTGAGTGAAAACTCAGTTTTCATCTAAACTACGGAATATATCGGTAAACCTAACGGGATCTGACAGTCCATCTTAAATAATGTCATTATGTAACAAAGAGAAATCTGAGGCTATATAACCCTTAGTCATTTTGATGACTATTTCTATTTCTTTCAGTTTGAACAGATAACTGGAACTCCCCAACAAAATGCTTTCTGAAATTTTGTGCTTTTTAATCTGGGTTTCTCTTTGGATAGTTCTTTCAACATAAATCAATGTTTTAAGCAAATGGTTGCAAACTATGGTTAGTGAGATATGGAGTTATAGGAGAATATCACTAATGAAGCACTGTTTCCATATTATCATTTTAAATTTGCAACTTCACAAAATCATACAAAACCAAAAGTAAATTGAGAAACACCTGGTTCCCAAATTTCCTTTGAATAAATGTTATCAGATAAAAAACTTAAATAACAAGTTTCAGAATATGCATATAGATAAACAGCATTGTCATTGACTATTTAACAGACTATTTCCAGGGAAAGGATGTGTGGTACTAGGGTAACAGAAAAACATTTATTTGTACCTAAGAAAGCAAAGGGCAGTGCCAGTTTTGAAAATAATTTATATTTGTATAACATCATAGCATTCATAAACCAAATATATATAATCCCTTTGAGTTAGGTACTACTAACAGTCACCATTTTACAGATTGATAAATTTATGTTTGTAGTTGTCAAGTAATTTGCTCCAGATTAGACAATTTATAGAATTTGAGATAGGATCTCAAACCAGGCAATCTGAATCTTGAGCTCACTCTCTCTCCAGTCTTTCAGTATCCTGTGAGAAAGGCAGAGAAGAGCTGACTTTAAGGACAAGAAAATTAACTTAACCAAAATTATAAATTTAATAAGCAATAGAGAGAGGGCTCTCTTCACTTTTACTCTCACTTTCATTCTCAAACTGTCTTCCCTTGTTTTGTTTTATTCACATTGTTCTCTGGCGTCCCGCTTTGACACTCAACAATTTTAAGGTCCTTTTCTTCAAATTAATTTCTCTTCACCCTCTCCATTTCCCTCTTCACTTCGCTAACCACAGTTTCATCCAGGATGAAAGAATTGAATGGCCAATATCTATAACTCCCATGGTTACAGTGGCAAAGAGATTTTTCTAATCCAATGAATCAAGAAATGGTGGAATTTCAAGTAGAGGGCTTGGTGAAAAGTTGAAGTGCGGGATTTTAGAAAACAGGGGGAAGATTATTTCAAGTTTCAATCTCTATCATGCATGATCATAATACCTTAATCGTGAAACAACAAATGTTTATTGATTGATAACTAAAATGTCAGCCACTGTGTTATGCATTCATTATGTCAAGTAATTCTTACAGCAATCCCATTATTGTTGTTTCTGTTTTATGTTATGGAAACTATAGCTCCTAACAGTTGTGCAACTTATCTGAAGTTCAACGGTTGGGAAGCAGCAGAGTAGGTGTTGGGACCAAGTTCTGTGTGAAAACCCATAAGCTCTAAAAGCTCCTAAACTCTCTGCTATACTGTAGTGTAATCTCATCTACACACAGCTAGATCTAGTAATTCATACAAATACATCAATTAAAAAAAACTTTTTTTTCAGGGGACAAATAAAGAAGATTATAACCAAATAGTAATATTTGGAATGAGAAAATACTGATGCTAATATTGCACTTATTTATTCATCATTTTTCAACAGATTTTAAAGAATATTTGAATGCTCTTGATTTCCTTAGTTTTGAGGATCTGCAACATGGTAAGTGCATTTTAATAAGGAGAGTGAATGAAAAATGATACCATAATTAAAGCCTGTGGAAATGGCTTTCTTTGGTCTTTTCACCATGGGAATCTTCTGCCATGTCATCAGGATTTTAACTACATAAAAATGAAATAATTTCAAGCATGGGCTCTGCTGTTGTGTATTATGGCTTTTGAAATAATGCTATTGAACAGGCATGGTGACCTTTCTTTGGAGACAAGTCAAGCATTAATCTCATTATCTACTTGATATGATAATGCAGATCTTTCCTCTTAGAGGTAAAAAAAAAAAATAAGACATCTGTTTTTCTTATCTATCTTCCCTATATCCTTACAAAATTTATTTAAGGTATTTTTGGTAAATATAAAATACGGTTGTTAAATTTAAGAAATCTTATGAATCTGTAAAACATGTTCTATATTTATCTGGGAAACGCATTTCACAATATTATTTTTCTACGTTAAGTTGCATCTTCCCACTGCTTAGCTTGAATATTTCACTTTTCAAAAATTGTCAATGGAGATGCACTGCCTACCAAATCAACTAAATCCAAGACCTTATCTTAGCATTTAGGTTTATTCTGAACCTAGCCAAAATCTACCTGCAGAGACGAATTCACTCCATCCTTACACAGAGTCTGTGGTCAGTGTCTGAACTTGCCCTCCTCTTCCCATTTGCAAGCTTTTGCTGTTCTTCTTCCCCTTTCTCAGAATACAAGAGTCTTTAACTATAAATGCCTTGGAAATCCTACCTCTTTTTCGAAAAGTCAGGTAAATTACCACTACTTACAAAAACTACATATTGACCTCTATACAACTACCTTCAATTCCCATAACATTGTATTTGTACCTTCTTGTGGGTTTTATTTGTTTATTTGGCTGGTGGGTTGAAGGATTGCTTGTTAGGGTTATTGCCCTGTGCTATAATTATTTTACAGTTCTCATAGTCTCTACAAAACTTTAGGACAGGAAGTAGCTCCTCAACATAATATATAGTTCATTCAACAAACATTTATTTTGCCAGGCTCTGTGCGAGGTGCAGGAAATGCATGTAATGGAGATATGGTGCCTATATACTCAGAGTATGTATTCTAGTGAGGATGACAATTGAATTACAGTAAAAAGAAACGTAAACTAGAAATTGCAACAAGAGCTAAAGATGAGCAGAACTGGTCCTATGAGAGCTTATGACAGGGTATTTTACCACGTCTAGAAGTCAAAGAAGATGAATTATACAGAAGGCTCAGTCGAACGGCCATTCCTTCATTTAGCACATATGCACTGAGAACCCACTACATTCTGGAGAATGTTTTAGGCACTTAGGCTAAATCAGTGAACCTCTGTCTTCCTTAGGGTTATTATTCTAGGGAAGGTGTCCAAAAATATTTTTGTACTCTGTACCCCTTTGTTAGTTTTGCAAAGCACATGGACCCCTTTTTAGAATTACGTTTTTAAATGCATAAAATAAAATACCTAGGATTATAAAGGAAAGCCATTATATTGCAAAACGGCATCTAAAATATTAAAAACAAATTTATGATATAGTAATATATGTTTCTTTATTTACAAACTAAATAACAAGATCTAGTAGCAGAACTAATAGCTACTGTAATTTAATATAATGATGAACTTAAATGACATTTTGAAATCTCTTCCACAAGTCTAACGTGATATAAAAATATATGTTATATGTATTTGTGACAAAGTCAGAGGAACTGCAGATACTGTTATAGCTTGTTGCCTAAATTCATACTTGAAGGAAATGATGAGTTTCAGTTAGGTTAATGAAAATGTGGATGAATTTTTTTCCCCAACAGAGTTCACAGAGTTCACAGAGGGTCTGATTTGATCCATGAGTCCACAAGTACAGAACTCCTGGCATCCTGAGGAGGCAGACAGTAGACAATAAACATGTGAGAGATTTGAGTGAAGAAGAGTTAAGAGCCTCCATTCCCCCACATACAAAGTGGGGGGAATGGGGTGGGCAGGACTTGTAGACAACAAAAACATGGTGTGGAAGGGCCTTGTGGGCAGAAGGAGCATGATATATTTGAGGAAATGAAAGAAAACTGATGTGACTGCTGCACATATTATGAGAGTGAGAATACTACAGAATCTGGCTAGAGTGAAGGTAGAGGGAAGACCACGTGGGGCCTTGTAAGCCAGGTTAAAGGTTTTGATCTCTACACGGTGAGCAATTAGAGGATACTGACATGTCTTAAATGACAGGGGGTGAGCTGGGGATGAGAAAGCAATGGTATGACCACACCGCATACTGCACATTACGATCACTCAGGCTGTAGTGTGGAGAACAGATCGACACTGGCAAGAGTGGATGCTGCTATCCAAGGAGGGAGGCTCTTCAAGAGGAGAGGTGATGGGACTAGGATGGTGAAAGTGAAAATGGGAAGATGTGGATTCTAGGATGGGAGAATGTATTTGACATTTTAAATCAACTGATGTAGTCAACACGTTGTGTGTTTTATTGAGATTGTATATTCCAAGGATGATTCACACTAAACTAAAATTAAATAATGGCGACTGGAAGTAAACCAATTAAAACATCATTCCAGAATCTAAATATAATCTAACATTTCTGAGTCTTTGATTCAAATAAAATCTCAAATGCCAGTGAATAATCGGTATTAATTCTTTTAGCTATTCATCTTTTCATGAAAAAAAAAATCACATTTTTTTCTTCCAATTAGTTAATCTCACATTCTTATGAACATTACGTAAGATCATCCTTTAACTCATTCTTCAACTTTCTCTTTTATAATATTTCACTTGTGTATCCTCAAAGTATTTACAAAATATATGAGAATTCAAATTTCATCTAGTTAAACTGTCCATGCAGTTAGCAATACATGCATTACTTAGCAAGTGTGGCTACTAATTATTTACATTATTTAATTTTAAAGAATTTCTAAAAACTTTCCAAGTATCAATATCCCAATAGAATAACCAAAGTTTATGCTTTCCCAAAATTTTTTAAATATATGAAATTTACTGGAAAAAAGCTATTATAGAAATTATGCTGCATTTTGTGTTAATGGATTTTGTCATTGGTAGAAATATCCACACAAATAAAATATTTAGCAACTTTGTGCAAGGAAAATTTTGTTCTGTTTATTAACATTTACAAAAATATCAGAAGTCAAATAATTGACATAATGCAAAAACGAAAAGTCAAAAAATTAAAAATATTTTATACTTGAATGATTCATTCCACAAGGTCCTCGCCATTATATTTCACATTATAATTATTATATCATTTCATTATTTCTGAAGAGGAATTAACTACTCTACAGAGATACTCTAGAGACTTTGTAAGATAAATATATCAAATATTTCAATTAAAGAACAAGTGAATAATCCATCAATGGATTAATTTTGTTTCATAAGCAGGCTACAACATGATTTAAAATGAGCCATGGTTAGGCTGTTACAAAATACAGTACATCATGCTGCAAAACAATGCACAATGCTCTCAAGCTAGTTTATGAAGGAAAATCTGAGCAAAGGTAAATCAAAGCTGTCAAGGAGTAAAACAATATAACTCTAGTTTTTCAAGTAAAAACTTTTTAAAAGACTTACAGGGTAGCTGAGGATGATCGTGACAATATAGCTACTTATCTCCCACAATATCCCCCCCAAATAAGGAAAACCTTAAATTCTACATAAAAACAAGACAAGGAAAATTAAATTCTACATAAAAACACCCAGTGGGAAAACTAAATTCCATGTAAATTCTTCAAGCATAACTTGAAGATAGAGAAAGGCAAGCTGCAAAATCCTCTCTCATGCTGTAGCCCATCCCTACCCATAAACTTGCACACATAGGCTGAGAAAAACTGAGAGGAAGATAAAAGAAGGAGTAATTTGCAACAATCACTTAGAAGATAAAATCCACCCTATACTTGAAAATAATGGAAAAATGTCTGCAGCTCAGAGTGGGGACTACAGGGAAGGGATATCTAAGGAACCACAATTTAAAAGGTCAGATGCCTTTTAAAGGGACAGGCGTAATGTAAAAGACACATGATTTAAAGAGAGCCGCAATTTAAAGGAGAACTTTTTGAAAAGCATAACTTACGGGAAAGAAAAAAGACAAAACTACCCTTTGGCAATTCGATGATGAAGGAAAAACAAAAGAAAATTTAGGATCCTGCACGACAAAATGTGAACCAAAAAATTGGAGGATTCACAGCCCCTTCCCCATCAGGAAAACAACACAATACAATAAAGTACCTGGATTTGCCACACTGAGAGAAGAGGAAAGTATTAAACTATGAATGTTGTATAAAATCCCTATAACATAAAGGCGAAGAAGAGGAAAGGGAAGTCCTTACAGAGCTACTACAGAAAATTGAGAAACAAAATTCCACACATATCAACTGAAGAAAATTCCCTTACACAAAGCAACTACTGTTTTGTTAAGCTAAGAAACTACTGTTTACACAAAGCAGAAAACTGTTAACACACATGCAGAATTAAATACACAAAGCAGAAAACTGTTACCACACATGCAGAATTAAATACACTCAAACAACAATCTGATAACATTTAAAAACACCTTTAATCAGAAATTCAAAATCTAAAAACGAAGTGGAAAAAAATGGATAAATGGAAAAAAAGTTGACTGATCTCAGGAAAGAAACAGAAGAAAAAGACAAAATTATCTCTGAAACGGAGAATACATTACAAGATGTATTACAAAGCATTACAAAGCAGAAAAAACTCAATATAAATTTACTAAGAATCATTGAAGTAAGGCAAGAAAATAACCAAAAGCATGAAAATGACTTAAAAAAAGTAAAAAGGTAAGAAAAAAGGTAGTGAAAATGAAAGACAGGCAAAACAGTAATTAATATTTGAATTACTATGTATTAATTTGATAGAAGAAAAACAAAACAATAGAGCAGAGCTAATAATTAAAATTTTAAATCAAGAAACTTTCCAGAGAAAGAAAAAGATCTGAATCTACACATTAAAAGGGTCAGTTGGGAAAACTGACCCAGAATAATTTCAAAGATAAAGACAAAATCCTCAAGGTCTCCAAGGCAAAAGTGGCAAATAATTTACAAAGGCAAAATAATTAGATTACTATCAGACATTTTGAAAGTACTATACAAAGCAAGGCCACAAACAAACAAGAAAACTCAATGAATACCAAGGACAGAGAAAAACAGTTTTCAACATACAGGAATTTGGGGAATTCTGCTCTCACCAGTCCTCCTTAAAGGATATACTACACAAATCTGACACAAATTTAAAGATGGTGATAACCATATAAGGTAGCTAGAGTTTTCCTCATTCTATAAAAAGGGCAACAATGGTGAGAGAGATTAAATGAGAAGACTAAATTCAAAGCAACATCAATAATAGAACTGGGAATTAACCCAATTCTTCAATTATCAGGGTAATTAAGCCAGATCTTCAATTATCAGCCAGCGTACTTTCAGTTAAGTCACAGCTTTCTCCTCATTCTAGATTAATCAAGGTCAAGCTAGAGACTCTAGACACACATGGAAGTCAATGACTGCCACAATACCTGGCATTCAAATACCTGGTACCTCCAGAGTATAGTAAGCAGAGGAAAGATAATGATAATGAAGGCCAAGCCATGTAAATAGCATGAAGCATGAGTATGTTTTTCTCGGTGACAAGATACATACTTAATCCTGTCAGCTATGTTGCAAATAAGCACAGATATTCCTAACTATCAAAGCCTCAATACTATAAGGGGGGAAATCTAAAGCATTTCCAAATAATGGAATATTAGTGTCAACATATGGTAGTTCACATGTCATATATTATTATATATTATTATATTATATTATATTATGGCAGATGATAGTCAAGGCATTTAAATGGAGCTTCATCTCCTCATCTGTGAAAATGTGATTAATTCCACTTAATAGGATTCTTATGAAGAATAAATTAAATTCTAATGTGAAAGCAAAGTATCTGAATATTAAATACAAGGTACTCAAAGTATTTTTCCCATTGGTTTATTTCTGAAATGTGTGCTGTCTTCCTGTATCATCCTATAATGTTATCTGTGACACTTCAGCAACATAATTGCTTTCAGCCTTTGATACAGAAAATGGAAATTGGGTTGTTCTGAAGGATAAATGGGATATTCTTTGTTACAGCACCTGACATGATATCTGGAACATTCTATATTTCCTGAATCACAAACATTTAGTCAATGTTTATATAGTAGACACTCAATAAATGAACACCATTTTTTAATCAATAAAAGAACCAATCAATGGATAAAATGATAAACAAAAATACCCTCAAATACTAGAATCTAGAATTCTGGGACATTTACCTTTACCAATTTAAAGAATAAATACATCAAATGACTTCTATGAAAGGATTATCGGAAAACAAAGAAATGGAACAGATCTTGAATCTTCCCCAAACCTCCCATAAAAAGAGTATAGCAAAACTAAAAATCCCTGGCCATGTACTACAAATTCCAGTTATAAACTATACTATGAACTCCAAAATACCAATTAGTAAAATCACCAATAACTACAAAATGCTCACAGTATCAGTACTTGTGCAAGAGGAAGCAGGAGCAAGGCACCCAGTCTTCTGACGGCCCTGAAAGCCCAACTCATTAATGGAGAACTTTGGTAAGCACAGTGAGCCAATCAGAGAACAGAAGCTCAAACAAGGAGGAAACACTGAAGACTCAAAATTTGTGGGTGAATGCAAGGGGACCACGGTAAAGTCAGAAAGGTAGTGGAGTAATCTAGATCATGTGACATCTAAAAACTGAAAAACCTAAGTTCCTTTCCAGGACAAAGTTTCACACCGGAAAGAAACTCCTGGGAGTATAATTTAAATTATAAAGACAAAAAACAGAAACTATAGGGACAAAGATAGGAAAAGGTAAAGATAGACACTTGGGGGGAGTATAGAGGAGGCAGATGATTAAAAGTACAGATCAATCATTTTGATCATTTTGTGAAAATAAAAGAATCGGAAGGTCTACAGTTATGAAGCTAGAAAAGCCACCCCTGACAAATCTACCCTCTATAAAACTAACTCCCTTAGCTCTGAGAAGCAGGAAACAATTTTGCTGGAATCTCATTCAAAATTATTTTAACAAAAAGAAAATAAGCAGAACAACATAAGAGAATAAAACGCAAGAGTGAGGCTCTAGAAACACAGCCTCACTCACGCATGTGTTGTGTTTGGTGGCTTTCATGCTACAGTAGCAAAGCTGAACAGCTGTCACAGAGACCACATGTCCCACAAAGCCTAAGATAATTACTATTTGGCCCTTTACAGAAAAATTTTGCCCCCCCTGGTCTAGAAGACAACCATAAGGAGCTCTAACCTTAAAAGACTGAGTAGAAGAGGCTAGCAGAGTAGAAACTGAGTACAAAAGGACACTGAGAAAAAACGGTCAGAGAGAGCAGAAGAAAGAGGAAAATATGGGATCATGGAAGCCAAAGAAAAGGTGTTTAAAATGGTAGATGTGACTAATTGTTTCAAAATATACCAAGTCTCTGTAAAAGGAAGACTGAAATGTGCCTGCTGGATTTAGAGATATGAAAATCAAATAATTGGAAAATAAATGGTGTGAGAAAATGGAAAGGGTGAACTCTCTCAAGAAGCTTAGTTTTGAAAGATTTGAGAGAGATGGGGCAATAGCTACAAGGGGCTAAACGGTCCCATAAGATAAATAAGCAGACTTTTGATTTATAAAGTTATTACATGTTCTCTCATCTGCACTATTACTTACTCGGAATTGTAAGGTTTGCCAAAAGAGGTCTCATAGGAATATATTTTATTTGTTCTTACGAGAAAAACATATATGTACTCCTTTAAAATCAGATTCTAAGAAGTTACTTTTATATTGCCTTATTGTAAAGACCCTTTCGATCTAATAGTAACTTCAGTGTAATGCTTTCTGATTCATATGATCAAACTGTTGAAAGCATGTATTCATACCTGACATGCTGACAGAGTGCTTTTTGAGTTTTACCTGAGTAAAATTTAATAGAAAACTGGGTAGCTGACTTGTGAAAGACTCAACTGGAAAAACATATTTATGTGTGTGTGTGGCCAGAGTACAGACTGTTTTTTCTCAGAATTTTCAGTGATGGGATATAACAATATTATACATTTAGCTACAAAGTAGCTCTCTATTTTTAAGTAACTTATTCTCAGTTCCAAATCAGCAAGTGTATCCAGACTATTCTGACTCTAATTATGATTCAAACATTTAATTATCCTTTAAATAATTGACATTCCCAGGTGCAATGAAAGCATTTCCCCTCTTCTTAATGATTTAAAAGCTTAATAGTTTGTTGAATGGACTTGTAAAATAAATATTCACGCTCAAAACCACACAAACACTAAAGAAAGACACCTGGTGAGTAACAGCTTGTAACTTCAAAAGCAGAAAATTAAAAAAAAAACAAAAAAAACAAACAGCGGTTAAGTTCGTACATTTCCCTTTAGTGACCCAGGGTTCGCAGGTTCGGATCCAGGGCGCAGACAGATGGACGGCTTGTCAAGCCATGCTGTGGCAGTGTCCCATATAAAATAGAGGAAGATGGGCATGGATGTTAGCCCAGGGCCAATCTGCCTTAGCAAAAAGAGGAGGATTGGCAATAGATGTTAGCTCACGGCTAATCTTCCTCACTAAAAAAAAAAAAAAAAAAGGAAAGAAGGTAAACTGCAGCATATGAAACCCAGTGAGGATTTTATTAAATTCAATGAAGAAATTTCCAGGGAAGTAAATACCTACTTTTGAGATTTTTAAGGTATTTATAAGGCAAAGCAATTTAACAAACTAACAATGAATGTATTTATGCAGGGAGAAAAAAGTATCTAGAAAATGTCATTTCTTTTACAGATCTGTGTTTCATTTTCTACTATAGTTTCTTGAAATAAAGGAAAACAACACAAAACAAACAAACAAAAAGAAAGACTACATTTTTTTCTGAAAAGATTTCAACTCACATAAAACTAATTCACAAATGTTACACGGTTAATAAACAAACATGAACTAAACTGTGACTAATTTTCAGCCAATTACTAACCAAGGTGAATTATACACATCTGCTTTTAAGGAAAATCATTTCTCTGATATAAGTAAAATCTTTGCTTTTGACAGTATTTTAATTTTTCTTCTGAATAGGAACACATGTTTGGGCACAGTTTCATCAACGGTAACAGTCTATGAAAACTAACAAGTTGGCTAATCTTTTTAGTAGAATTACAGAAAAGACTATGATTAGATGACAATTAAATTCTGTTCTGTATTTCCCCACTGTTGTTATATAATTACATATAGGAGATTCTAGCTTTAGAACTGTATAGAACAGTTTTAAACTATATATATGGCTGCTGAGAGCTCCCTGTGAATATAAACTCTTGAATGGCGTGAGGGAAAATACCTTTCCCCTTTTCTTGACAGAGCAATATTCTCTAAAAGAATAGTGATCATCATATGGTAGTTTGTAATATTTTGCCTACATCTAGAGAACTATCTGTTTTATTTATTTCTACTGAGTTTTAGCAAAGTTCGATAAAACAAAGTATACCTAGCATGAATATTATTGGACCAGAACTCTTAATAGAAGAGCTGAAAAGTAATTTAGATTTATGCTATTATTTTCAGAAAATTGGACATATTTTAACAACATCCATATTTTGCTAAATATTGATAACTGGATAATAGCAATAATGAGTAGTGTATTCATTTTCTTGTCTGTAAAAACGGTTTCTGTATAGTGTTCTTATATCATTAAATTGTTAGATAAATAAGAAGGGAGTATTAGTCATTTTTAGAAAACATGAAAAAGGTGTCACTAATACATTAAAACATCGTGATTACAAAGTCAAACTGCCCCAGAAACACAAAGTGTAGATACATGTACTACGACCTAAGATCAGTTATTAGACTGTAAAATATTTAAAAGAAAGAGGATTGTATGTATTGTTTTCTCATCATGCCTGAGTGACTTATACAAGATGCTTACTAAATATTAATTTAATCAAAAAGAATAATTTATCACAAGTTTTAGAATCAAACAGCAGATATCTGTCTACAATGTTTAGCTGTCCAATATACAAATCACTATGTTGAGAACAAAAGAAAAACACAAAAAGATGTCAAAAATCCTTTCTCAACCATCAGCCAATATGAGATTAGGCATGAGACAAATACCAATTTCTATTATTGATTGTAATGTAAGTAAAACCTCACCTAAATATTGAAAAATATAAGCAACGTAAGTCTGACATTTTAAAATATTGCAAAAGTATACAGAAAACGAGAGGTAGTTCTGTTACGGGCCAACGTGGGGCCTTCTGCTCGCCGCAAGACATGCCAATAGTCAAGAGGCAAGGTGGTAGGAGAAAAAGGACTTTTTTATTACAGCTTGCTAGTAAGAGGGAAGATGGCCGACTCATGTCCAAAAGAACCATCTTAAGGAGGCACGAAATCTTACAGCAGTTATGTAGGCCATTGGGTTATTGGGGAGTGGGTTAGGAATGTTGACCTTCTGGTGTTACAGACTGGGGGTGCGACACCAAATCTTTCAGTTTTCACTGAGATGGCTATCAGCATAGATTCTCTGTTCGAGGGTCATCACACTCCTAAGGAACTCAAAAAAGCAGTTATCTTATCGCAGCTGGGAGGTACGTGCACAAGCAGGGGTTGTAAAATCTACAGAGCAGTTAGATCTGGAGGGTGCATATCCAGCTGGGTTAGTTTGTCAGAGGTCGTTCAAAGTTACAATAGAGTTTTTCCTTTCTACAATATGGCTTCCCTTATGTCAACTTGTCTTGAGCCGGTATCAGTTCAACTGCATTCAAAAATTTGGATGCTGGGCAAATGTAAAATGGAAAGTTTATAGGTAGTAAACTCTGAGAATAACTAGATGTAATTGTTTAAATTTCAGAAAAGGGAAATTTAATTAACTCTCAAAAAGAGCTTTAAACTCACTATGTCTCTAATTTCCTGAAGGACTTCCTCAAGGGATATGTGAAAGTCTCATTTCACCAGTCATTTAACAAAGCAATAGAAAATATAACATAAAAAACAATTGCGTATTAGCAAAAACAGATAAGGTGATCTAATATGCCTTTAAAATTTCCCTATACTCCATTTAGAATGAATGAGTTCCATTTCACAACATCTAGATGCATGGATGAAGTTTCAAGCAAATTTACTTGCTCAGATGACTGAAAAAAAAATCACTGAGCAACAGAACACACCTGTGCTTGACAGACAAATTTACTTTTACAGTGACAGCATAGAGTGGAACTAAACAGAATCTCTTCAGGTAAACTTACTGAACATAAATGAAGTGATATTACGAGCTCTTTTAAGTTTGGTCGGAGTAAATTAATTCTAACCCAGAAATATCCACGAGCAACTGGATAAAGTCAAATTTCTAAAACTGCACTACTAAAGACAAAGTTTTAAATCAAACTGACTCCACCAAGGCATGGCAACAAAAAGTTAAGAAGTGTCTTTATTAGTTGGGTATCTGGATCATATTAGTTTGAGTTTTATTTAGATTTTTGGTAGTGTAGACATTTTTTGGGGGGAGGGGGACATAGAGCAGCAAAGAGAAACTGGTCAGTGTTAAAAAAATGATAATTTAATAAGTCAATACCGAAAATCATGGACTACATTTCAAGTAAGTGAGGGCAGAGGGGAAAAAACTGCAAAACATGCCACATAACTATTTCCTCATCTGCATTTCTTTAGTCACTGCACATCCAAAATGTACATTCTCAAAGCCAGCTTAAAAGGGGACCCACCTACTGCCTAGAATAAATATATATAAATGAAATACTGAGCAACTGCCACTTTCAAGTTAAATTTTGTTACAAATAACTGTTTATACGTTACCATTATTTTTCCGTCTCTGTCAAATACTGATAAAAATTCACTCTTTAAATCATGATAATTTCCCCTATGCTGTCAGCAAAAGGATTTAATATGGTGATAAAAATATAAATAGAGAATAGTATGTGTTCCTTCTAAGACCTGTGTATTTTACATAAAGCTTTAAGAACTATTATATATTTTCTTTATCTGTACTTAAACAATATTATCGATTTATTGAACTACCAATAGCCAAACAAAATTTAAAATTCAGTAATTTATGCAAACTATGTAGAATTCAGGATACATCAGATACAAAAAATATATAAATAAGAGCCAATTTTATTAAATGTCTTTTATGTTAGTAATTTAAATTGTATACTTTTTGGAAATTGTTGTTGTATTCATCAGTCTAGCTAAAATTAATTTTAGCTAATGTAAATTCCATTAACAAAGTCTAACGAGTCCTATTTCTGTGGAGGAAAAAACTGCACTGGTAAGAGATTGTTCTAATTTGCGAAAAAATTGGCAAATATTAGTGTAATTAATAACATCATCTAACATTTAATAAGAATTATTATAAACAAGGTGCACTGGTATAATATTTCTGTATTAATTGTCCAATTTAATTCTCACAAAGAGCCTATGATGTTACCTACATGTTACAGTGGAGAAAGCCGAGCCTCACGGCCATTAAAAAATGGCTTTAGGCATTTTTAAGTGAGAGAGCTGTGATTCAAACCCAGGTGACTTCAAAATCTGTCTGGGGTTTTGTTTGTTTTAATAATATACCGGGATGGGTTAAGGTAGCGATTTTGCTTGGCAAACCAAATCCAGTGCAATAGGATCAGAGTGTAGTTAGAAGGAAAGAGAGAATCTGGGAAGAGGTCAAAGCAGCATTCTCCCCTCCTAGTGTAAATGGAAAATTATATTACATATATCTTCTCAATGTGTAAAAGAAGATTATGTTCTATTAAAGGCAGCTATCAGATAACTTTAAAGTGAGAAAACTATAGCCGTCATCTGAAAAACTGTCGAAAGCATGTTTTAAAAAATACTAAGCAGGCATGTTAACTAAAACACTGAAAGATTTTAAACTGCAGCTAATTATATCTTGCTATGTAATAGTACAGGTGCCATGAACATGAAAAGTAAATATTGTTTGATCATGATTTAATCATTAAGAGACAGAGGAAACAGTCTTGAAATGGTAGGCATGTAAAATTTGAAATGAAGATAAAATGTAGGTTATTACAAGAAAAAAGAACAAATACACTCACACTTTAGTTAAGGACAGAAACAGTAAAATTACACTTTGAAAGCATTTTTTTCCTTTTGGTTTAAGTTATGATGAACCTAGGGCAATACTAACGATGGTACATACAATGCCTAAAATCAACTGTCTTCTAAGAGCTTTGGAGCCTTTAAAAAATCTAAATTTACAAAGATTAATTTTTTTTAAAAGACAAGTTTTGTATACGAAAATATTCTCCTAGACATTTAACTATCTTTTGTATTCAATACAAACATTTTCAGAAACTGATCACTATTTCATTAGGAAAGATAATGGGAAATCAATATTTTGAACCATTAGAAAACAGCAAACACCATATAAATCACAGATTTTATATAAATTATGGATTTTAAACACTGTTTTTATTTGACTATGAAACTAGTTTGCAGAGTGTTTTTGCCTGTGATGCAATTTGCTTAATTTTTGATAAAAATGACTTCTTCTTTTCTTGTATGAGCTTTATATAAGAAAAGTTCACATATATTTGTTAAATGAAATTGAATATTTCTTTTACCTTTGGTTTTTGAAGTAAAACAAAACACATATAGAGACACACAATTATTTGGCTTTTCTTCCACTTGAAGAAAATTTAAATTAATAGACCTAGTGAGCTCAAAGGTAAGCTTTATTTCTGGAAGAAGATTAACTTTGATCTTGATAATTTATGTTAATATTTTGATCTTATCTGGGTATGAAATAGCTGAGGATTAAAAAATATATAGTGTCCATGAACCAGAAAGTATCTAAATCTTAAAAACGGTATTTTAATATTAACTGCCTAGCACTTCAAATAGGAAGGTTCTTGTAGAACCTTCAGTATCCGCACGATAGCACATAGTGAGACTAAGTTTCATATGTCACTTCTTGCTTTCAACTCTCCTTTCTGTCACTACAACTAGATATTCTAATATTAGCTGTTACAATTTAGTTGATTGAAAAAAAGAAAAAGGGCAACAAAATTAGAAAATTAAAAGATTTACAGGAACAACAAGAGCATGTGAGGATAAAAAAGAAAGCTGAATTTCATTTGTCTGATTTTTGTAGTAGTGACAAATTTAATCTTCATCCTGAAGAAAGCAAGAATTAGTCACAAGGGGCTTGGGTTTTGGAAGCTACATCTTGCCGGTTTTCCGCTAGCTCTGCTCCGGCTGTATTCCCCTGGGCTAACCACTGGACACAAATGTGGCAGCTTGCTGCGGTGTTACTTAAGCCCTTTCTCCCTGGAAAACAGGCCTCAAGTTTTTTCTTATCAGTATAAAGATATGTTGTTTCCCTCTATGAAGCTTAATTCTAATCAAGCTTCTAAGGTATCTTTACTTTACAAAGAAATAGCCCCATCTTTAAGGAATTCAGGCAAAAGGATAAACGCTGGTTTACTCATTTCTAGAATTCCTTCCTAGTTTGGGCTCAGCCTGAAATGCTCTTCTCTTACTCTCATAATAAATGCTTCTTTTTTCACCTGCTCCTGTTGAGCTCTTATCTCTTAGAACATTAGATATATTTCAAACTGTGAGGTGTATCTTTAAAATTTATCTCTTCTCGCCACCTAGGCTTTCAACTTCATAAACACAGGCCATGCTTTTAGATACTGGCATCTTGAGCTTAATGCTGATACAGCATGAATTTCATGATTATATGCCTATAATGATTACTGCTGGCATTTTATAGCTATTTTTCAGGTATTCCTTTCTTTCTGATTCTTCTACAAACTTGCAGAAGGTCTTCCGACTTTCCAGATCCATTATAATTTAGGATTTGGAGAATCACAAAAATCATCTTTCCAGACGAGGAGACTGACTTGCCTAAGGTTAAACTGCAAGTAGCAATAGAGCCAAACCTGGAACTTAAAGTTCCTGAATCACAGAACTTGGATAGTCTTTCTAGTCTACCTCTAAACACTACCAAGAATGATAAAAGCAATAAATACATTCTCAAATCCTATGCTATTTATATTAAATTAACCTAGTTATGTAATGAATCACTATACATATATGGTTATATTTATTGCATGTAAGAGATGTGGGAATATCACCCTTTATTTGCCAACTAATCAATTCTAAGAAGATGATCAAAAATAGAATAAAAGTTGGTTGCTAGGAAAGAAAGCAAGAGCCCAGTTAAGTCAATCATGTATAGAGTTACAATAGGACCAGAAACAATTTTAAATTGATGCTGCTGTTGGTGGGAATGTAAATTGGTGCAGCCACTAATGAAAATAGTTTGGAGGTTCCTCAAAAAATTAAAAATAGAACTACCATATGATCCAGCAATTCCACTTCTGGGAATATATCCATAGGAAATGGAAACACTAACTTGAAAAGATCATGCAGGGGCCGGCCCCGTGGCGTAGCGGTTAAGTGCACGCACTCCACCGCTGGTAGCCTTGGTTCGGATCCTGGGCGCGTGCCAACACACCGCTTGTCAGGCCATGCTGTGGTGGCATCCCACATAAAGTGGAGGAAGATGGGCATGGATGTTAGCTCACGGCCAGTCTTCCTCAGCAAAAAGAGGAGGATTGGCATGGTTGTTAGCTCAGGGCTGATCTTCCTTAAAAAAAATAAATAAATAAAATGGAAAAAAAAAAGAAAAGATCATGCACCCCCAGGTTTATAGCAGCATTATTTACAATAGCCAAGACATGGAAACAACCTAAGAGTACACTGATAGATGAATGGATAAAGAAGTTGTGGTATATGTAGAGAGAGAATGGAATATTATTCAGCCATAAAAAAAAAAAAACGATAAAATTCTACCATTTGCAATAACATGGACGGACCTTGAAGGCATTATGCTATGTGAAATAAATCAGACAGAGAAAGACAAATACTGTATGTCCTCACTTATATGTGAAATCTAAAAAACAAAACCAAACAAAAAAAATCCCACCAACTCATAGAAAAAGAGATCAGATTTGTGGTTACCAAAGGCAGGGGATTGGGGGAGGGGGAATTAAAGGAAGATGGTCAAAAGGTACAAACTTCCTGTTATAAGATAAATAAGCACCAAAGACATAATGTATAACATGAAGACTATAGTTAACACTGCTGTATGATATATAGGAAAGCTGTTAAGAGACTAGATCTTAAGAGTTGTTATCACAAGAAGAAATTTTTTTCTTTTCTTTTTATTGTATCTATATAACATGATGAATGTAAACTAAATCTATTGTGGTGATCATTTCACAATATATGTAAGTCAAACTATCATGCTGTACACCTTAAACAGTGATGTATGTCAATTATTTCTCAATAAAACTGGAAAAAAAATAAATTGGTGCAAATTGTCTACAATATTGGCACCTTTGTTAAGAAACTGATATGAGTCTGATTCCCAGCTCTGTCAGTTACTAGAATATAAATTTGAACAATTTCTTCAGTTTCTCATTTTCTTAATTAGTAAAATGAGCATATTGGTTATTTCATAGTGCTCCTGTAAGAATTATTTGGGTGTTTAAAATATTTAATGAAGTATGCGGCTTATAATGGCAATACATAATAATTAGATTCAGCCATTCTCAATCCCAAACCAATTTACTGTTGACCTAGAGATTCTTATAATGTTCCTAATCTAATGAAAGGTTGGCTGTAGAGCTTGGAGCAGGAATAAAGCTAAAGGTGAGGGCTAAATAATTATAAGATTTAAAATTAGAATATGTTAAAACAGGCAGCCAATAATATCACAGAGATTGTAAACCACTCCAACTAAGAGACTTAATTTAGGGCAGTAATAGAACATAATCACTCAATTCATATTTAAATGATGCCTACTTTGAAACAGGCATTATACTATGTATAGGAAACATAAAACATAATTCCTATCATCAGAAAAAACTATTTTCTTGTAAGGGAACATTTATAAACACAAATCATGTGTGTTATGTTCTGTAACAGAGCATAAAAGACCAAAGTGGTGTGAGGAAAGTCTTCACAGAAGAGGTGATATTTATGCCAGGTCTTGGAGAATGTGTAGGAGTTCAACAAGTATTTCAGAAGGAAACCCATTTCATACAGATGGGAAATCATGGGCAAAGACTCTGAGAAGGCAGGCCCAGAAGATGGGGATAAATTCCTATACAGGAGCATAGGATATGGCCTCCCTGGTGGGAAATGGTCACCAATGAGGTCAGAGAGAAAGTTCAAGTCTAGACTTAGAAGTGTAATGGGGTTTGGACTCAAGACTATGGTTAGTAGAGGTATGTGGAGATGGTTTAGCAGAAGAATAACAGATCCAAACTGGATTTCAGTAGATAACTCATGTCAGACTCATCATCTGTACTGGTTGAGGAAAGTGGCAGAGAGCTCAGTTAGGAGATGGTTCAATAATATGGGAGGAAAATGATGAATGTATGACCTCAAGCTGCGGCACATAAAAGCTCTGATTAGAAAAGAAATGCTACACTAGAACCTATAGGTGGTGGCTTATAGGCTGAGGTGTGGGAGTAAGAAAGAAACCTGTATTACACTGAGATTGTTTAGCTGGGGGGATTGGTTAGATGATGATATTATTATCCACAACTGGGAATAAAGGAGCAAGAGGAACTGTATGGAACTGAGCAGGTATCAGTTCAGGTTTGCGTATGTAGACAACTGGAAATACAGTTCTGAAGCTCAATGATAGAAAATGGAAACAGATTTTGGAGTTTTCACTAGAGAGTATTTAAACCAAAATCATTGATTAGGTAACCCAAGAGGAGTCTTTAGAGAGCAGACAAAGAAGAGGTTCATTATCGACCATTAACATTTAAGGAATGAAATGGGAAAAGGGGTCAATGAAGACTGAAAAGGAGAGACCAGTCAGCTCGGTCTGACAGTCTGAACAGAAGAAAATTTTGAGAAATGGGAGTGATTTCCATTTCAAATGCTATCTTGGCCAACATTCTCTTAGGCTTAAATTAATGACAGCTATTTCAGAAAGGCTCAAAACTCATATGTGAGAAGAAAAATAATACTTGCAAAACAGAACATAAGAAAATAAGTCAATAGCTTTTTTCACTATATTCAAAGAAAGAAAAGATTGCTTGGTCTAAAAAATGAATCCTGGAGTGCTTCTGTCTTTAACCTGCAGAGAGGAATGAGTTTTCATCCACTTGCTTTTCAGGACTACAATTTAGTTTTATAGTTACCATTTCATTATCCTTGCTGCAATTAGCCATTCACACATTGTGCTCTCCAGTAGACAGTTGTGTTTCGGAGGGCTTACCCTGTTCTTGAGGGTAAAAGCTTTCGGGTGGTGAACCACGGTGAAAATGCAGGCAAATGCATACTCCTCCATCACACGAATTGTGCGAATTCCCCTTTCTCACTATGCTGGTTTTGTAAACTCTTAATGCTCAATCCTTTACCCTGCTCTTACTAGCAAACACAAGCATTGTCATAACCATATTCTTCACAATCGGTCCTTTCATCAGTCTTTCCCTTTTCATTAGTAGTTGCTTAGGTCATGTAATTTTTTTGATTAGGGATGTTTAAGTCTGTTATTTTGTAGGTACAGATTTGATATATGTTAGATATTGAGAGCAATAGATCGGAAACTTTAGGGCAACAGAACAGAAAAGCACAGAGACAGAGAGGAAATTGAACTTTTCTTTTTCACCTGAGTTAAGTCTATTAAATGAAAAGAATCCATTTCTAGAGCACTTTTCAGATTTTTAAAATGATGTCAATGATTATAAGTAATTATGCCCAAACTAGCTTTAATGTTTCATATTCCTCCCCCACCGCAAGGTAAAAACTTAATCATACAGTTCTACTCACTTATCTATTTTAATAAACATTGCCTTTAGATCATTTGTTTCTTCTTTCCTTTGTGCCCAAGCGTTCTTTTACCGTATAGTATACCAATACCTTTCAAAAAGATGACACATTTGATCCACCATTAAAGAGAAAAGCTTTTTTTTGTGCTTTTAAAATAAATTTGATGAATTTTTTATTAATTCATTCATACGTAAGAGGAAATACACTAAACGTTTGGAATTCCACCATAAACAAGACATGGTCCTGAAGGACCTTGGAGTTGGAAGGAAGCCAGCAAGAAGCTAGAATATAATGCTTAATCACAATGTCAGTAAAACCAGCTGAGAACCAACTGACTAACATTCTGATGACATTAATATTCACAAGCCCTTTTAGGTGACAGAAAATTCCATGCTATCTATATAATGTAATCTACAAACTAATTTATTTATGTAAATTCCGTATGAAAACAGATACCTATATTTTTAGCATTTTTCAAATAATAATTATGATTATAATATAACCAGATTATACTATAATCAATGGATTTAATATTATAATTATTATATTATATGTAACATGTAATAATTAAATTTTGGTATATTAGCATTATAATAACTATGATATTAATGATAAATACAAAAAATAACAGTTAGCATTTATTAAAGGCTTATTTTGTGCCCAGCAGTATTATCTCAACTAACATAGGTTATCTCATATAATATTACCTTAACCTATGACATAAGCAGTATTAATATCTCATCTTATGTAAGAGGAAAATGGAGCTTTGAGATACTTAAACCACTAATAAGTGCTGGTATACAAATTCTTATCCAAGGAGGTATGATTTCAAAATTCATGCCATAACCACTGCACCATACATTTTTAAACAAGTCAATGTACAGTTTTCACTTCAAAGAAAATCTAGTTTTTAAATAACATAAGAGTTAAGACGATTTTAATTTTTCCTGGATCCATCTGTCACTGGCAGAACAGAGATGTTCTGAGATAATTAAACATTAATGAAATGTAAATTATCTTTTGGTCCCAAAGCATTAGTCCAAGAATTATAACTCCTCCACATCTGCTATCAGATGTTTTGGTTTGATAACAGTGGTTTGATAACAGTGCTATCAACAGTATCTCAGTATTGAAATCAATATTTTAAGTCTGATTCTGGTAATGCCAAAAACTAGTAACATTAAGCCTCATAATTACCATTTAGTGGAATTAGATTATTTTTCTCAATATTATTTGGTAAAATCAACCTTACATAGAAATAAAGAATTTGTAATAGACTTCATACTATAATGTATTAACATCACTTTGAAAGTAGCTCATTAATTATAATCTTAACAATACTTTGGAAACATCTCATTGTTTTTATCCTTTTTTCTGTAATACTTGTTTTTGGGATTTATACATTATAAACGTCAAGTTTCAAATTGTGACAACACGATCAAATTCTAAGAAGTTGTAAAATTATTAGACTGTTTAACATAACTTATTGTTAATAAACTATACATCTTAGATTTTTTCCTGAATAACAGTTTTACAACAACTGCATTAGAACAATAACAGCAATATTAAAATGTACTTATTTTCCATCCTTAGTTTGCTGTAAGCTTCATGAAAGTGAAGACCTTGTCAGATTTTTTAAAAGCTATATTATCAAGAGCTAGAAGAGTGCTGGCACATAGAAGGTAGAATGAATGAATAGATTGTACAAGTTATCTCCAAACTGTAACTTCAATTCCCCCCCCAAAAAAAATTTACTATAAACTTAAAAATGCTTTCACCACAAATTTAAAGTACAAATTGTATCCACACCTCTAAGCAAATATTTCAAAAAATAATTCTACTGATAATCCTCCCTTAGTACCAAGACGTAGTATTCAATGGAAAAAAATTTCCTCTTTTGTAGCTCAGATATTTTCTGCTATGTAAATATGTTTGATGTAAAGATCATAAAATGTGCAAACAAATAGAAATGCAATCTACTTATATGTCCTAATATAAATTGTTAGCCTTTATAAGTTTACAATGTAAATATGATATAAAAATTGTATAGGGCCGGCCTGGTGGCATAGTGGTTAAGTTCATGCGCTCCACTTCGGTGGCCTGGGGTTCACAGGTTCAGATCCCAAGCACGGACCTATGCACCATTTATCAAGCCATGCTGTGGAGGTGTCCCATATAAAGTAGAGGAAGATGGGCACAGATGTTAGCCCAGGGCCAATCTTCCTCAGTAAAAACAGGAGGATCAGCAATGGATGTTAGCTTAGGGCTAATCTTCCTCACTGAGAAATAAAATGTATAAATGATTTTCACATGGCAAAAATGTAATATCTAGAAATGCTACAAACTAGAAAAGTTTAAGATTAAAAGAAATTTTCTATCTGAACACCTAAAATCATGACAAAGCCACATGTTCCTTAATATTTTCTACTTAGGACTTATTACAGTCACTGTGTTATTACAAATTGAAAGATACTTCCCTCTCTCAAGTATATATGGACGCTTCAGTGGAAGTACTTACTGATCATTATGGACACTTATTTGAGTTCATGACAGTTATCTTGTGGTTAATGGACTGATTATGAAACTTCGATCATTACCAAAGATGTTTAAAGCTCTATTGTCAATATCCTAATAGAAAATAATGGATTTCATATTTTATGTGATGAGGTTTAGATGTAAAGACTTGTTTTCAACTGCACATTTCAAACACCTACTCTGTAGTCTCTACTAATAAATTACATGCTCAGTTATTAGGAATATATTGCTGGAAATAAGTACCAAAATTCTTCATAAATCTACCTTGGGGATTAAATTAATTTTCACCAATTAGGTAGTAAAACCAAATTTTTGGCAACGCTACAGCAAAATCTATTTTTAAATGTTTTAGTTGCATGAGTTAACCCCATTTAAAAAACAGAAAACCATATCACCAGAGAAAACAAGAAGGTTAGTTAATTATAATTTAATTTACATATCGCAGATGTGATATATGAATTAAGAGGTACTTAAAACTACTTCCCTCATTCATATTTTTTCCTTTTTTTTTTGTCTATCACTGTTCTAGGAAGATGTTTACTTCACTTTAACAAGCATTTATCATTTATGATAGACAGCCATGGAAAACGCATTAGTTTTTGAGTGAGGCAAAAATCAAAGCTAACTTATAACCACCTTGATTAATCTGATTCTCAGATCCTCACTCATAATATTATAATACCTACTTCATAAAATTATTATAATCTAAGTGGGATAACTTACATAAAAGTGCTAGCTTTGTGCTGGCATATGGATTCGTTTGCTGGCTCCCTGTCTAACATGCCTCCTCTAAATGTCCCAGGTTTATTGGGCTTAGTTCTGCCTCCCTTCTGGCCCCTCAATACAGTCTTCCTTTAAATGATATCATCATTACATAACATTAAGTCTACTTGCAGAGGACTCTCAAATGTATGCCTCTTGACTAGACTGGTTTAAACTTGTATATTCAACTTGTTGACACTTCTACTTGAACATTTTATGTCTAAAACTCCAATTCTTGGTCAATATCCTTACCCTATTCTCTTGATAAAATAATTTTTCCCATGGCAGTTTGTGGCACCAGCATCCACCCAGTTATGCAAGTCAGATACACGATATACGAGTCACTGTGACACTTTATGTCAACCTATTCATCCAAACTATTATCAAATCCTGTTAATTATACCTTCAAAAAAGATCAACAACCACACTAATTGGAGCCACTTTATGGATTACCAAATAACTTTGTTTCTCCCACCCCCATTTCTGTTCTTGTCCCTTCAAATGCCCCATAAACCCCCTACACATTTTCATCCATAGTTCACCAATAAAGCACTTCAGCAGCCAGAATAATTTGTTTTTTCAAATACAAATCTGATCACAACTGTGATATTGTGATTTACAATAAGAAATATGTATTTGGTCTCCATCCCTATTTCTGGCAAAGAGCTCCTAAAACCCTTGGAATTTCCTAAGTGACAGAGAGACAAAGGTGTCTTTCGTTATGTTAATGAGGCGACTTTTGGATCTCACTTAAGGATGGGGGCTGGTTGCCAGAGGAACCAACTTTGTGATTAGAGGGCTGAAACTTTCAGTCCCATACCTAACCTCCTGGGAGGGGAGAGGGGCTAGAGACTGAGTTCAATCACCGATGACCAATGATTTCATCAAGCATGCCTATGTAATGAAGCCTCCATAAAAACTCAAACGCACTGGGTTTAGAGAGCTTCCGGGATGGTGAACACCGAGATTTGGGGAGAGTGGTGCGTTCAGACAAGGCATGGAAGCTCCAAGCCCTTTCCCCATACCTAGCCCTAAGCATCTCTTCCATCTGGCTGTTGCTGAGCTACATCCTTTTATAATAAACTGGTGATCTAGTAAGTAAAATGTTTCTCTGAGTTCTGTGAGCTGCTCTAGGAATTTAACTGAACCCAAGAAGAGGGTCGTTGGAACGTCCCATGTATAGCTGGTTGGTCAGAAGCACAGGTGACAGCCTGGACTTGCATCTGAAGTGGTGAGGGGGCAGTCTTGCAGGACTGAGCCCTTAACCTGTGGGATCTGCTGTTAGCTCTAGGTAGATAGTGTCAGAATTGAGTTGAACTGCAGGACACCCAGCTGGTGTCAGAGACTTGCTAGTTAGTATGGGGAAATCCCATCCTCTACCCCCCCCCACCCCGTCCTGCATTGGAAATTGGTCTCAGAACCTTTAACAACAATCTGCTCCCCATTTCAAAGGCTCCCCATTTTGCCTGAAATAAAAGACAAATTCTATAACATGACCTAAATACATAGCATGATTGTCTAGCTGCCAAAAAATCTAATTGACATCCAAACTGCCTCTCCACCTTTTCACTATACTCTCTGCCCTGGAAGGCTGAATTGAACGGACTCTTATGCCCTTTCCTTTGATAGTGTGCAGGCAATGAAGAGCCAGTCCCATTAGAATCTTGGAGGGCAGGATGTAAAATGTGATCGCAGATTTATTTATTTATTTTTCTGGCTCTAGCTAGCTATCTCCCTTGACTGAAGGTCACTGCTCTCATAAGGAGGTCGGCCCTAGATGACCCTCTCCTTCTCAGTTCCAGTAACCTCTGTTTCCCTCTTTTGGTCTTGGAGTAGTAATAGTTCCACCACTGTTCACCCCAAGTTCTTGCATCATTCCTTAAATGACACCTATATCCAGCCTACACCTTTGCAATTAGTCTCTTTGTAAATAAACCCCCATTGAAGTATCCTAAGTTTTAGTGTGCCATCTGTTTCCTGTTTAGACCCAAGTGATACACAAAATAAGGGTTCTTACTCTCTTTCTCAGTTCCAGGAATCCTTGCCTTCTCATATACAATTTCCTTTGCCTGAAATTCTTCCGTCACTAAACACCTGGCAGACTCCTCGTCATAATTCAAGTCTTGCCTTAAATATCATTTCTTCAGAAAGGGCCTGTCCACGCAGTCCAAAAGAGGTCCTATATTTCATAGTATCCTATAATACTTGTTTGTTTAGTTCTCAGTACTCACAATTTTGCAAGTGTATATGCAAGCTATGTTTGTATATTTATCACTCAACTCTAGGCTTCATGAAGGGAGGAGCCATTTCAGTTTTATTAACTGGAAAACAATGTTGGCACTGTAGGCACTTGTTAAATAGCTAACTGAGAGAAAAGATCAATTCAGTAAGTGCTCTTTCTGTTACACTGTTGAGTGCAAACTATTTGTCAGCTATGGACCTTACAGAGGTCGGAGTGTAGCGGCTAAAAGCATGGTTTCTGGAGGCTGACCTCTGGGTTTGAATTCTAACCGTGCGATATACTATTTTTTATCTTAACCAAGCTACTCACTCACTCTCTCTCTGCCTCAGTTTTTGCCCCCATTTGTTTGAAGAGGATAATAATAGGAACCTATCACATAGACTTGTGAGATTTGAATAAGTTAACATCTTAGATTTATGGGCCTGGAATTAATAAGTGCTATATAAGTATTACTGTAATTAGCAATATTTTATTGTGTAAACAGTACAGAAAACAAAGGAGACACAGTGAAAACTGTAAAGTCTAGGAAGAGTTGAATGAGATAAGAAAGGAATATATAAAAATAATTTCAACATCACTAGACCACCACTAAACTACTGGTGGTGTGATAATACAGAAAAACAAAGGAATACAGCCCTCAAAAGTGTTCAAATTTAGTAAGAAAATCTTAGTGATTCATTATATGGGGCATGTGAAAATTGTGGGCATCACAAGCCAGGCAAGATAGTCTCTATGTGGTAGAAAAATCTAACTATGGTATCACCAAATACTATAATCGACAAGGACTTTAAATATCATTGCATAAACCTGATTTTTTAAAAAAAATTTATACTTTGTATTTGCTTCTTTTCTTGTATGGATTTATTTATATCTGTAGAAATTAACCATGAATTATATATTCATATAATATAAAGTCATATATTTATACATGCATATAGGATTACAAAGGTTTGAAATGTTTTTTGAACTATATTCCCATATCATTCTACAGCTATAATCCATTAAAAATGTTATCTGAACTATACCTTAATTCATTCTATATCTGTAGTCCATAGTTACTAAAATAAACACACTACTGAAAATAACGTTTGATTAATCACATCTAAAATAAAAAAAGATCATTTGATAAGTGACTTTATCAAATTGATTTTTAATCACTGAAAATAGAATATAAAATTTTGCTAGAAAATTTGTCATCTTAATTCATCATTCATGCAGCAGATTAATCTCATCAAATTCAAGACATCTATTACTAGAAAGAATCCATTATTTAAGAAGCCTCAAGTTGCTACCCAACTCCTAAAACCCTTTCACCCTCTCCTCTGAAATTCGCATCAGTTATCTGCAAATCTCAACTTTTCTTTTGTAAATTTTCTTCTCTATTAGCTCTTACTGAGATCTAGCTCTTGAAGTCACAGCTTCCCCACAGCTTTCTCATATGAGAGCTGCTTCTCTCCCATTCCCCTATTTTCCCTGAGCATGTAGGCAGCATTAGTATCCTTGATACTTTTGGAACATTCTCCCTCCTGCCTCCCTAATCGATTCCCAGCCTTAAATCTCATGTCATCAAATACACCAACAACGGCTCCTCGGCTTTGCAGTCATCTACCACATCTCTCACACCTTCTCATGTTTTGAAGATTTTGTTTCCTGATTTACTCTAATTGTCTCCCATGCCTCTCTAGTTCTTGAACCCAGTCTCCTCCAAGGATCTTTTCATGCACCCAGCCTCAGTCATTCTTTCCTACGGTCATACACTTTTCATTCATCTATTCAACAAGGATTTATTGTTCGGCTTCTCTGAATCCATCAGGTAACGTTTTAGGCACTAGGGATGCAGCAAGTGGGAGAGAGGAAATAAAAATTTTCTGCCCTAATGGATCTTGAGTTTTAGTGGGGAGAAAAAGACAAAATAATATAAAAGCAGTTAAACCTGGACCTTGTCTTTGATAATAATTGCAATTCATTCAATATCGCAATTTCAGACATTCCAACCTTCAAACACTCTTTATCTGCGAGTACCCAGATTGCAACAATTTTTCCACCCTGCAGAGACCATTGATTGACAATTTTATTTTGTTGTTTCAGTGTTCTTCACCCACCTCTTTACCCTGCGTAAATTCCGTGGTTCATCATCATATCACTTTACAGCACATATCCTCAATTCCTTTGGCCAAACAACCCTGGTAAAATACAGCGCTATTTCTACTCCATGTTGGCATCTATGCAACTGAACATGATGGGAGAAAAACACCAAACTATACTGAGTGAGCTTCCTTTACACTCATCCTCTCTAATCTCAGATGAGTTTTTCTGTTTTGCCTGGCAACTTTATTTCTCTAATGCACACATTCCACCACTCTCCACCAGTAATGAACAAGCTGTTTTGCTTGTGAACCTTTTAGGACAGTGTTGAAAAATTCTATACCCCACCATTTTCTAAATAAAATTTAAAATCTTTATCACAAATTAAAACAGTTGAAAATTACATAATTTTTGGTAAACAATAAACGTGTTATTTGTTTGAAAAGAAATATAGTTTATGTATATAAATTATTTTGGGGACTACTAAGCTTTAAGTATTCATTTTTTCTGTTGCATTAACTTATTACAATTATTAGTAGTTTACAATTAATCAAAATATATAAATATATTTGAAATCTTGATTAGTAATTATAAATGTATTATTTTATTGGACTACATCACGGTATAATATATAAAGGCATTTTTATGTTTTGTTTTTTCTGATTTTGTCTTGATTAGCATATGTATCGATGGATTGATATTATTGCTAAAATTAGCCTGAATTTAATATCATTTCTATTCCCCATTATCCTTTTTATAGAATAAATAAGTAAAGGGAATGGAAAGAGATTCATTATAGGAATGTCTGTTAATTTATTGAAGGCCTAAGAATGCCAAAAATCACATAATGATATATCACCAAATGCAATTACTGATTATCTAACAGTTGTTAAATTGATTAGGTCCTTGCTTTTGATAAAAGTAAAGAATTTGGAAACCATTTGATTTGCAAAAAGCCTTGTTACCTAGATGTTGAGTCATTCACTTTCTTAACTCAAATGATAATATTTTAAATTTGTCTTTCTGTTTTGAGTCTGAGGTTTCTTCACCCAGGGGCAATGCACCAGAGGGGATCCAGACTGGTTGGGAGGTATGTGGTAGAGAAAATGAAAGGAGAGGTGAGGAAGAAGAGCCTATATAGCAGCTCCACTCTCAGGCAGATCAATTTCAGGATAGAACACCATAAACAAAGAGGACTTTGAAAATGAATTTTTAAAACTGATCTGTGACCACCACCCATTCCAAAGTTTACATACTCCTCAGTGTTCAGACCCTGTCCTAGATCACTACATTCGTTTCCTCTCAAACCTCCAATACTTCCTTGCTCATCCTCATGCTCAGCTGATTATCTTGCTTCCTATTTCACTGAGAACACAGAATATGCAAATAGCAACAAAAGAACTCCACAAACCCCACAACCACAAACTTACACCTATGAGCACATGTTTCCATGTATTTGCTTTCCTCTTTGTCCCAAAGATAAATTGTTGGCTCTTCCAGGTTAGACTAGCCCTCCAATGGTGAACCAGAGTCCCTCAAGGAATTCTTCTCACAGCAATTATTTTCTTTCTCTCTCCCATATCATCACTTTTTCTCCTTTCATTTTATTACTTGCAGCAGCATCCAAAGATGCTTAAAAAATTCCTTTTACCCCAATTCTCCCTCAAGCTACTGCCTGATTTTTCTATTCTGCTTCATAAAAAACCTGGTTGAAAGAGTTTCCTATACTCACAAACTCCAATTATTCTGTATCCATTCTCTCTGACCTCATTCTAACAGCACTTTGACCTTCACCACATCACTGTTACTGCTGCTGTTAAAGTTACTAATGACTTCCATCTTCATCTTACTCTGCCTCTCAGCAACATTTGACACAGTTGATTTCTGTCTCATGCTAGAAACACTTTCCTGCTTCACTTCCAGGACGTGAAAACCACTTCCAGGATGTCACTCTCCTGGTATTTCTTCTCCCTCATTGGCTACTCCTTCTCAGTCTCTTTGTTGGTTTGTCCTCATCTCTTTGACCTCTTCATACTGGAACAATTTAGGATTTGGTCCTTGGACCTCAATGGTTCCCAGCCTCCTCTCCCTGCATCAAATTTCCCTTGTCCGTCTGGTCACTGCTGCCCTGAGCCAGCACCTTGCTGCTGAGATGGCCATGGCTCATTGTCTACTTTCCCTCAGCACCATCAGGGTCAGTGGCTTTCCTTGCTGACTGCGCCTCAGCTCTGCTCTTGCTGGCTCTGTGAATTCTCCAGAAATATTGCTACAGCTTCCATTATTACCCCAGCTATGGGATATTGTCAGAGAGCAGGTCTTTAAGGCAGCTCATGACAGCAGTACAGCTCAGGATTTTCATCTCCTACACTTCCCCAAATCATCTTTTCCTCATTGTTGGAATAAGAATCTTCCATGAGGTGAAAGAGGGCATAAGAAACACTTGATGACAGCAGGATGAGTAACATGGGAAAGCTGGAAAAGACAACATTGAAGTCTACAACTAGCCTTGTTAATACTTCTCATTATTCTGTCTCATGTGTGATTAAGCCAGTTGAAATGTATGTTCAAAAGGTTAAAAAAAAAGGCAAGATAAATAAAAATTAATAGTTGGTACTCTTA
Organism: Ceratotherium simum simum; assembly: GCF_057802395.1. Taxonomy (NCBI): domain Eukaryota; kingdom Metazoa; phylum Chordata; class Mammalia; order Perissodactyla; family Rhinocerotidae; genus Ceratotherium; species Ceratotherium simum. The sequence goes on along the minus strand of NC_141907.1, from coordinate 74,476,828 downwards.
TTATCATTAGTTTAAGTGAGGGTAACTTGGAAGAGAGAATTATCAGTTACTAAATATCAAAAAGTTTATTAAAAAAAAAATTTCATCCTAAAATACAAAACTACTTTAATCTATTTTGGCTATTTAGAGACTGTTTAATACTTCTGTTGATTTCAATTTCATTTCAGGGAAGGCTAAATAGCAATAAATACCTAAAAGAATACAGAAAGCATAAAGTTCTAAAATGTATGACATTATTGGTAATGTAATATTTTGCTGCATATCCTAGGATATATTTATTCCATTTCATTTATTTTTGCCTGCATTTGTCCTTTAAGAACTCCTTCAACATCACATATTATATTCCAATGTGAATGAGCACATCTAAAGGAGAAACGTTTAAATTCTAGCATACTGTGAGATTAATAAACCATGAAAATTTGACATTACTACAGATGCAGGGCATTAATTGCCTTTAGATACAAATTTAATCTCTATGTCTCACAAAAATTTAGTTATGATTTTTGAGATACCAAGACAATTGCTAAGACAAAATTGTCTCTATACTCAAGGTACATATTAATAGTCATAACATTAATACTCAGTTCTACAAAGCATATATTTCAAATATTCAAGTATGTTAATCAATGTTAGGCTAGCCCACCCAGCTATCAGTAATGAAGGTATCATAACTACCCCCATTACATCTCCAGGCAGCATCCTGCTGTAATTTAGGATAGAAATGGAACTAATAAGTGAGAAAAACAATCAGGAAATAATCATGGTAATAAAGCTCAAGTACAATCATCAAGAAATCAGTGGCCAGGAAGAAGGTATAATAAAAAGGTTATTCTCTAAAATTGTTCTTAATCAAAGATTCACTATTTCAGGTTAAAGATGGTGGTTGGCTTGAGGCAAATCAAGTTACACAGCATTATGATAATAAAAAAAAGCCTGCAGTTGTAGTTAGGGGAAAAGATAATTCAATCCTCATTTTACTCAGTAGAGCTTTTATGTCTGACTTACAGTTGAAGAATGACTTGGCATATTTCAGACAGGTGTTTTTAAAGGACATATTAATAATGCATTATTCTTGGTATTATTTGGTGTTTATTCTTCCACCTAGGTGCTATAGAGACTTAAATTCTCCTGGAATATTATTAATTAGCAGAAGAATCTCTGGCCCTCATATATCTAAATCTTCCAGAAAGGCCATGTAGAGTAAAGGTTGGCCTTTTGTTTAGATGTCAAAAGAAATAATTAGCGGCTTTATGCTGTGACCAAAGTATATCACCATTACACCTTTTTTCACAGACACATACACACCCATACACTCACGTACATACATATATACAAACGTGAACTGGCAAAAACATAACTCTCAAATGCTTCTACAACTGGGACTCCTAACAGAGGTTTAATTCTTTACATTTATTAAATACATATATACACACATATATAGGTGTATACACATGCATGTATAAACACATATACTTAGCAAAATGTTTTAAAATGCAAACTTTCTTTAAAAAGCAATACATTAAATATACGCTAATATTTTAATAAGATTGTTGAGTAAACATCAAAAAATCGTATACTTCAAAATTAGTTATGGTATTTAACAGAGGACAATCAACTGCTAAGATAAAGTTATTTCTACAGTCAATGAGCGTAAGTGTTTAATTATGTTAAAATAAGCTCTATGTTTTAAAAATATGAGAATATTAATTGTAATTAGGCTAGATCGCCCTGCTACCAGTAATGAAAGTGCAAAATTGTCTCCATTACATCTGATACTGCCGTAGAACTAATTCATGAGGGAAGCAATCAAGAAATAATTGACAACAACGTACAATCACCATCCCCTAGATGTCTCACCAATATACTGAAGCTCAGAAGAGATAATTTTCAATTGAAGATGTAAGGAAACATTTAGCATATGCTTCTTTCTTGAGGGAGGGCAGGCCCAAAGGATATATGGCAAAGAAAGTTTAGAGATCTCCTATGTTGAGAAAAGATCTAAATGATTCCAAATGTAAGAGGAAGGGAGCTACAATGAGCAAGACAGCACAGTGAGTTTCATCTAGAATAAAAATTTGAAAAAAAAAAATGTGTGAGGTCTAACTAAAGAAAAAAAAACAGAAAAAGAACAACTTCAATTTTAACAAACAAGATTGCTGAATAACATTTATAAGGTATAGATGTATAAGTATAGATAAGACAAGATAGAGAGATGATGGGGGGGAGAGAGAGAGAGAGACAGATAGATGGATGGATGGATAGATAGATAGATAGATAGATAGATAGATAGATAGATAGATAGATGGATAGACCAAATCTTGCTCCTTCTTGCTTAGATATTATCAATTAACCACTGGATAACTTTATTCTTCTACTCATGGCGTGTTCCATTTCCCAGTACAACTGCTTCTCTGAGAGGCCATTTCAGTGTTCTCCACAATAACAAATTTTCCTTAAATCCTAAAAGTTCTTTTGCATCCATTCCTTTCTTAGTCACCCAATTCAAAGATAATCAATTAACTATATTAAGCACCAACAATACAAAATGAAATCAAATTCACACATAAGTTAACATATAGGCCCTAATTTGTTTCTATATAGGCATTATATTATCTATACATTTACTCCATTATTTATTTTCAGGGTTCTTTTTATGTTTATGCTTACAAAAGTTACCTTATATCTATGTAAAATAAAGTTGGCTATCTTTTTTTCTCAATGAGTTGTCAATATTTGTTTTAGAAAAGGGAAATCATATTTTAAAAGCCAGTTCTCTGTGGAAGCAAAGCTGGCACAACTAAAGATAATCCTAACTAATCACTGAAAATTACCCTTGACATCAGCTCCTGGCTTTCACAGTCAGAGGCCCTGCAGAGAAGTGGCCAGATGGGGGAACAGTCACACCTTGATTAGAAAAAGTTGGTAATGGATATACACAAAAATATGTCTTATATCTCTTTCTCTTTTCTATTTTTGGGAAAGAGAAATATGAAGCAATTCTCCATGCAAGATAAATAAACTAAAAATCTCAGAGATTGACAATCACAGTTTGAAATTAGATAGAGAAATGTTTTTCTTCAAATAATGTTTGGACAGTATAAAGTCCTCTATCATTGTTGATTATTTGCCCCTTTCTTTCATTTACGTCTTTTATTCTTTCTTTTTTTCCATTTTTAAGCGACAAAGGAAGGAGATAAGGAATAATGGTACAAGTTACAATATGTCTATTTTTTTGCAGCTCTGTTCTGAGCCATTGTGCTTTTATTGCTTTAGGATACAGGGTAGAAATAATCGCTACTATTTTAGCAAACAGAAATCAGTGCAAAGAACAAAACCAGAGTGTTCTGTCATGCTTGGATTTTATTTCTATGTACAAATCCACATTCCTTCATGCTTCATTTAATTCTTCAATTTTCCTTGTTAAATGTCAAAATTGTGCATAAAATATAAGCATTAAAATCATGAAATAACTACTTAAAGATTTTATTTAAGAGACAAGAGAACTGAAAAGAGAGTGTATCAACCAAACCTATCCATCTACCTGTTAATAGCAGAACCAGATTATTGGTATACAAGCTACAAAAGAATATCTAACGTCCAAAACAAGAGGCAAGTTGAGTGAAATATAGAATTCAGAATATAAATGGAATTTAACAATGCTTGTTACTTTCCAAAGTTCAGATTTAAATACTAAGAAATATTTAATTTACATAAAAATAAAAAAAAAGTTGAAATGTAAGCCAAGTACAATGGTGCTTAATAAAGCCCTTAAGACACAAATAAGAAAAATATAAGTAGTTTTCATTTTACTTATGTTCTTTTACTGGAATTTTGTCTATGACATGAAAAAAACATTTTCTAAACTCTCTTTCTTCTAACCATAAAACAACTAACTAGAAGAATACTCTGATAAATGATCAGAGTTTTCTAATGATCACTGGCTTGCTTTAGATTGATGCTATCTTTTTAGGAATAATCACTTACAGATAACTTACAGACTCATAAAGGAGACGAGAAAATTTAGGATTTTGCTTTATGTACTTAAACACTAATTCAACAAAACATTTACTAAGCAACTACATGTGCCAAGGTCTGAGCAAGGCACAGAGAGTAGAAGTTGAATAAAACAGCCCTTTGTTCCCAAAGATATAGGAAAGTGGAATTACAAGACAAAGTTTTAAGTGCTATTATAGAGATAAGATCAAAGTGCTGTGGAAACAGAAAAGGAAAGCAATCCTACCCCAAGGGTTAAGAAAGGCTAAGGAACACTAATTGGAGATTCTCAACAAATAATTTTTGAGGGTCTAGAACTTGCACGAAACTCTTCGTCACGATTTTAGAGAACTGAGGCTCAGAGAAGTTAAATAATTTGTGAGGATTTCAGTTCACCTCATCACGTCATGGTATGAAAACGACATCTACCCTTGCAGTATTACTGTCAAGATTTAAAAACATGCCTATCATTGTGCCTGATGCAAAACAAAAACATTCAGCAAACATTAGTTACCATCATTGTATCTTAATTTATCATTATATTCAATATTGGAAGACTGGTGTATAGTTTAAATTGACCATACCGGACTATAAAAACAATGGACTGCATCTTACATCTGTATCCTTTTTCTACCCCTGTATTTAAGACTTATACATCTATCTCTATCTCTATATCTATCATTTATACGTACACACACACATACATATATACAATCTCTATCCATAAAGATACATACATATAAAATCACCCCAAATCACCACTGGGCTCGTTCATTAACAATTACACTGAGAATTTTCTAAGTAAAGGCTTGAAGCAAGTGAGATAGATCATGATAATAGTGGTCAAGTGACACTTTGATATAAACGACATAATTTTGCAATAGATGAAGAATAGAAATTTTAAGTTACTGAGGGCAAGAAGGGGCAGGGACAAATTAAGCAAGATTTGTTCGAAACTAGAAAGGTCTTTGCTCAATCCTATAATATATAGCAGAATGCCCACAGCTAAGATTGTAAAACTTAATCCACAGAAAATCAGAGACACTAAATTTTGGCATTAGTACCAATTCTGAAACTTTCAAAAAGAATCTTCACATTTTCTCTAGTCACCCACACAGAGGTCCATGGCTATTATAAGAATGTACCAGACTATGTGCAGCTTCCTTCAAAACGAACTGCAATACATTTGTATTAACAGGAACAAATATTATTTGAATACAATTATAAGAGCAAAAAAATCCTTTCATACTAAAATAGAGAAATTATATTATTGTTTAATATATATTGAATTGACGATACAATTTAGAAAACAGATTTGTAGAAATCTTGAAAGACATAAATACAATTTTAAGAACAATAAGAGGATTTTTTTCCCTTATATCTAAAACTCCAGGATAAAGCAGCCAGGAAAAAAAGAAAAAGAACATTGATGCTTTCACAACACTAATCTCATTTTGAATAGGCATTTAAAGACATGCTCTGCAATGTTTGAGCACAAAATAATATTTCATGTGACTAACTCTTCTAAATGCGTTAGGCCTCATACCAAAATTTTAGTGTATTTACACAACAATGGAAGGTAATTGTATAAAGTAATAAAATCTTAAACTTGGAAAACTATGTATAGATTTTATTTCCGATATGCAATTACATTCTAATTTAAAAATTATAATCCAGAAGGAAATTTTGTGGATGAGAGTTGCTTCTATTTTTTTTTTTTAATTCTCTAGATCATACTGTACAGGGTTTAAGTTTAAACTGATGAGAAACATTATTGCATACATCTTCTGAGAACCAAATAATTCAAATAATTTTAGCAGAACATTTATTCGGCTCCTCCTTTGTGCAAAGTGTTGTACTACTTAGAGAACATACTTTTAAAAACTCTAAAATTACTCATCTTTGGCTTTTAAAATATTATATTATGTTTTATAGTTTTACATATTGTGAAATATTCTGCTTAAGATATGGTAGATTCTTGCGCCTGAGATTGTTCAAACTTAAGGAATTTTCTAAGATAAGTATGAAGTTCTTTCATTAGTCACTATTAGTAATTATATTAAACAACTGAAAGAAGATAAATTTGGTAAATTGAAGTTTATTCCTATAAAGCTATTTGAGATTTTCTTCTACAAAAAATTAAGTTTGGGTAAATTAGTGAAGTATTATTTTGTAAAACCATTTAGATAAAAACATAACTGGATTTTTATTATTTCCTTCCTTCTACTAACTTTGGGTGGTTCTTTTAGATGTAAAGTTAGATTGCTTGAGATTTTTCTTGTTTCTTGAGTTAGGCCTGTATTGCTATCAACTTCCCTATTAGAACTGCTTTTGCTGCATACCATAGATTTTGGAAAACTGTGTTTTCATTTTCATTCATCTAATGGTATTTTTTTATTTCTTCCTTGACCCACTGGCTGTTTAGTAGGGTGTTGTTTAGCCTCCACGTGTTTGTGTTTTCCAGTTTTCTTCTCTGTAATTGATTTCTAGTTTCATACCATTGTGGTTGGAAAAGATGCTTGATATTTCAATCTTCTTAAATGTATTAAGGCTTGTTTTGTGGCCTAAGGTGATCTATTCTTGACAATCTTCCATGTGCATTTGAAAAAGAATATGTATTCTGCTGTTTGGGGATGGAATGTTCTATATATATCTATTAAGTCCATCTGGTCTAATGTATTGTTTAAGGCCAATGTTTCTTTATCAATATTCTGTCTGGATGACATATCCATTGATGTAAGTAGGGTGCTGAAGTCTCCTACTATTACTGTGTTACTGTCAATTTCTCCTTTTATGTCTGTTATTATTCGCTTTATGTATTTAGGTTCTATGGTGGGCACACAGATATTTACAAGTGTTACATCTTTTGTTGGATTGTTCCCTTCATCATCCTGTAAGGCCCTTCTTTGTCTCTTGTTATACTTTTTGTTTTAAAGTCTAATTTGTCTAAGTATTGCTACCCCAGCTTTCTTTTCTTAAATTAAGACCTGAAACTATAGAACTTTTAGAAGAAAACATAGGCAGTAAACTCTTTACATCAGTCTTAGCAATATTTTTTTGGATATGTCTCCTCAGGCAAGGGCAACAAAAGTGAAAACAAACGAATGGGCCTACATTAAACTAAAAAACTTTTGAACAACAAAGGAAACCATCAACAAAACAAAAAAGCAACCTACTGAATGGGAGAATATATTTGGAAATGATATATCCGATAACACGTTAATATCCAAAATATATAAAGAACTCATGCAACTCAAGATCAAAGAAAACAAATAATCTAATTAAAAAATGCACAGAGGACTTGAATAGACATTTTTCCAAAAAGACATACAGACGGCCAACAGGTACATGTAAAGGTGCTCAACATCACTAATTATGAGGGAAATACAAATAAAAACCACAATGAGATATCACCTTACATCTGTTAGAATGGCTATTAACAAAAAGACAAGAAATGAGTGTTGGCAAAGATGTGGAGAAAAGGGAACACTTGTGCACAGTTGGTGGGAATGTAAATTGGTGCAACCACTATGGAAAACAGTATAGAGGTTCCTCAAAAAATTAAAAATAGAACTACCATATGGACTCCTTGGTATTTATCTGAGGAAAATAAAAACACTAATTCGAAAAGATATGTGCACCCCTATGTTCACTGCAGCATTATTTACAACAGTGAAGACAGAGAAACAACCTAAGTGTCCATCAGTAGATGAATGGATAAAGAAGATGTTGTGTGTATATATACATATACCATAGTATATACATATATATATACTATGGAATATTACTCAGCCATAAAAAAGAATGAAATCCTCTCATTTGAGACAACATGAATGGATCTGAAGGGTATTATGCTAAGTGACATAAGCCAGACAGAGAAAGAAGAATTCCATATGATTTCACTTATATGAGGAATCTTAAAAAAAAAAATCAAAACAGAAACAGACTCATAAATATAGAGAACAAATTGGTGGTTTCCAGAGGGGAGACGGGTAGAGGAAAGGGTGAAATAGGTACAAACTTTCAAGGGATAAGAGGCACAAACTTCCAGTTATAAAAAAAATAAGTCATGGGGATGTAATGTACAGCATGGGAAATACAGTCAACAATATTATAATAACTTTTATAATGACAGATGGTTATTAGGCTTGTTAAGGTGATCATTTTGTAATGTAAATAAATGTCAAATTACCAGGTTGTACACCTGAAACTAATATAATATTCTGTCAACTTTACTTCAATTAAAAAAAAAACAATAAAAAATATATAACTGGAGACTACCCATATCTCATTGGAAAGGTCCAAAAATACATTTAGAAAAGAGTTTTCTTAATTGTGTTTCTTCCATTTGCTAGGCTATTTTTAAAAACAGATTTGCAATTTTTTTCCCAGACAACACACTACAGCTTAGAAACATATGCCAAGGTACATATCTTATATTTCTGAAATATTTGCATCTTCCAAAGTCACAGAGCAACATTTCCCATTGGCATTTTCCCATTTTGAGCATAGAGAATAGTAGCTCAACTGTCATAGAAAGTCTTAAAGTGGATCAAAAGGGCAACCTGGTTGTCATCAACAGTCCAAAGCAAAAAGAAAAGAGTGGAGGCAAAGGAGAAGCAATTATTCTTAAGTCAAAGGACACAATTTACTTGCTAAAACATAATCCTCTAAAACCGACAGTGTTTATGAGCCCTGGATTAACACAGTCATTTTATATCAACAGATATTAATATCGTTAATTACCAGGATCTAGGACTGTTACGTCATGTTAAAGACCAGAAATTTAAGTATGCAATAACCAGTTACTCAGCCAACATTCTATTATTATGAAATCTTTTATCTTTTCCAAGTGAAATTCCTAGGAATATTAAATGCATTTATCATCATCACTAAGAATAAAATGTTTTAAAAGTGAACTTTTACTGAAGGTCAGGAAAAGTACAAAGGAATAAATTCCTCCTCAATATTTAACCTTTTTTCTTTTTGTATTAGTGTCTATGAAGAAAAAACTATTTTATCTATTGAAACGGAAAAAAAATGAAAACACTTCATAAAGTTACACACAATAATTGCTCCATATATTCTTTTTTTTTGTAAATTGAGATATAATTGACATATAATACTGTATTAGTTCCAGGTGTACAACATAATGATTCAATATTTGTATATATTGTGAAATGATCACCACAGTAAGTCTAGTTAACATCCATCACCACACATAGTTCACATATATTCTTTTATATTTACCATACTCTACTACTGGCATGATTTTATTTTTTGTTTGTTTGCTTTTAGGAAAAATTTGATATCGTTTTCCTTTGTTTCCTAATTATTGTCACTATACATATTTTACCTATAAATTCATAAAATTCTGAAACAATGCAAGGCTACTATTAATTTCCTATGATTAGTCTGATTTTAGAAGTCATACAAGACATTCTCCCCTAAATATGTCTTCACATCTTAGGATAAAAAACATTTATTTGTTGATTTATTTGTTGGCTTGCTTGTTTGTTTTGTTTGTCAGTTGCTTTTACTTCAAATCTACATTTATCTATGTTCTGACACTATTTCTAGGTAAACTGACATCAATATTAACTAAAACAAAAGATGGAGCAAGTACACAGACCTCTTAGTCTGCTTTCTCCTTGTTATACAAATCAGACTTACATGCCCATTTCAGAACATGGTGAGATAACTCAAACTCAGACCAATTATCTGGGGCTTCATAATAATATTAAAGAGCAGCAATTCAGAATTAGTCTACTGTGTGATGTTTTCTAGCATGAAAAAAAGAGAGAGGATTAATGTGGCCTTTAAACACCAGGATGACAAACTCAAAAAGGGCCAAAATGGTTACCAGAACAGAAGAAACCACTTATAGGAAAGAAATGTTATATGCAGTACTTTTAAATTTCTCTTGTTTTTTTTTCTGTACTTCGTGACATCGCAATTTTAAACCAATTTTTTGTACAGATGACTGACTAATTTGGCCCCTCCTCATTTCCGGTTTTCCATGAAATAAACCTGTCCTTGGCTGCTTTCTGAATTAACCCCAAAGGAACACAAGTGAAGGCTTGGTCGTAGCTAAAGAGCCCAAACATGTCCCTTTCAGAGAGTGCCCTAAAACCTCAAGGTGTGATGGAACATGAAAAGTCACAGTTTCATCAATCTTTTTTCTTGCTTATAGCTGTCATTAAGATCTGACAAAAATTCTGCTGCTGCTGCGCTTATGATATCATTTCGATTAGTTTGTTAGAAAAAGGATTGGAACACCCTTAGCATGGTCAGCACTGGTTATCAAGACATACAAGCTCAGGTAAATAAACGGAGTGAAAAAAATAAAGGCAAGACCATTGCATAATTTGCATATATCAACATGAATCCAGAACCATGTTCAAAAACCAAGAGACAAGCCTGCAAAGGGAAATGGAGAGTTTGATTCAAGCACTAACTGGATGTCCCAAATTTCATCACACAGGCACAGTTTTTGCTAAGAATGTAATCAGAGAAATTTAAATAGGCAGTACATAGCATAAGTTTGAGCAGTAGGGAAGGCAACATTTCATGTCTGGAGACATGAAATAAATTTCTTGGCAGTTTTTGAGTAAGAAGCAAGTGCTTTTGCACTAGGGAATTCGGTAGACATACATTTAGTACGTGTACCTTGCACATAGTAGGTACCTTGCACATAGTTGAAGTAAAACACAGTATCAAGTTAACATTGTGGAATCAGGGCATGGATTCAGTCATACGGTAATAAGACCTTAAAATCTGATACTAACATGTATATTTCAAAACTAATTTTATTTTTAGAAACATAGGATTTATGTATTGATAAAGGATTTCCTAATAATTAATTAGGGTTTTAATGTTATATACTTGACTCAGCACTTGCAGACTCTTGGATACTTATCACTAGAGTTAAATAAATGTAAAAATTTAAAATGTAAAAAAAATTGTTTTAATAAAATTTTAGGAGAGAATGATGCCTAATTTTAATCTTTGTCTTGATTTCTGTCTCTATTTAAAGATCTTAAGTGATACTACTATTTGTTATATGTCACCCGTAAAACAAAAAAAGACTTGTAAATATTTAGGACACATAAATAATTTTTATCTATTTGAATTCTTTTTGTGATGTGAATATGAAGACTTTAAGAATATGAGGATGATATCATCTTTTTATGGAAAACATTAATCCTTTGTTACAGAATACACAAGACTTAGAATTTTTATCATCTAAAATTTATTGCACCTGTCTACACTGAAATAATATTAAACCAGACAATTGTTGATGAAATAATCACACCAAGTTATTGATTTGAACTGAAAGCAGTAATGCTTCATAACTTTTACTTCAGATCTGTGTTATATATCAGGTTTTATGAATATGTTCTCAACATAAACCTTATCAAAAATGTTAATATTCTGAATATAATAAGACCTTTGTAAATGATGGTGTTTCAGCTTTTTTTTAACTGTCTATTAATGTAATCAAAATACACATTAATGCTCAGCTAGAGCAAGTATATTAAAACTCATGAATGGTATATGTGCTAGATGGTATCTGTGAACAACTACCCCTTTTCCTTCCCTCCCTTCCCTCGCTATAGCTTCCCTACGAATAGACTCGATTTTCTGACTCCATGGAGTTTGGACTTATCCACGAGACATGCTATAAAAACTGGAATGTGGGCAGAAGTGCCAGAATGCTAGTTTTTAATGCATCCTTTAAAAGACATTTCATGATTCCAACTCACCCTCATCCTCCTGCACTCCACCAGGTGAAGAGCATGCCCCGAGTAGGTGCCGATGCCAGAATGAGGAGACAAGCATACCAGGCCTGAATCCAACACTTAGCCAAAGCCAAGTTAAGCCACTTTAGCCTGATTTCAGAAAGCAAAGCAGAAGCACACTGATCCTAAGACCGATGAGCTCAGAGATGGGCAGCTGTTTGTTCTGAACTGTTAGTGCAGCAAACGTGGCCAATACAATGATTTGTATTTTTCTCTGGCTTTATATCGAGTTTCTCCATTCTATTTCTAACTTATTATAACATTACACATTTTGTGATGTGCTACTTCTAATCTGTTGAGGAATGCAGCAAGGTTAAAAAAAAAAAAACCTACATTTTAAATTAAGCTTTTTTTTGGTGAAGAAGATTGGCCCTGAGCTAACATCTGTTGCCAATCTTCCTCTTTTTGCTGAGGAAGATTGGCTCTGAGCTAACATCTATACCTATCTTTCTCTATTTTGCATGTGGGACGCAACCACAGCATGGCTTGATGAGTGGTGCATCGGTGCGTGCCCGGGATTCAAATCTGTGAACCCCGGGCCGCTGAAGCAGAGCACGTGAACTTAACCACTATGCCACCAGGCCAGCCCCATAAGCATTAAGTATCTTTCCTGATTAAACAATCAATTGCCACAAAAATGGTGGAAAAGTTCCCCCAAATAGTTTGTAAAAGCAAGTTAACATTAGAAAAAACTCTATCTAGAGTAGATGGATAATGTGTTTTCATTCCTAGTTATGAGGAGGATGTAATAAGAAATAATCAACTCTTCATATACCCAACATATATTAATATTAATTGATGGTTCTTGCTTGCTTTGTCATCATAGTATAATATAGGAATTATCTCACAGTTAAATACAAACAGTTCTCTCTTTGCATGGTACCATATTAACTGAAACTGATGCATAGCAAAACCACAGCCTCATTTTTGCAAGGTTCTGTGGTAACTGAAATTTAATCAAAGCAAGGACACGGTTCTAATATGCATGGGTTTCAGTTAACATGGTACCATGCAAAATGAAGACTATTGGTATTGTTAAACATTTTTCAGTTAGTAAAACATAACTTTGCAATATTACTTTTATTTTTATCACTTCAATATTGTTGCCTTAGAAATCACAATAAATAAATAATGATTCATGTTGGTCTTTCTTCCATTTTATGTATTTGATGACTTTTACTTTCTTTGGGGTTTGTGTGGTTAGTTTCCATCTATTTCAAGGAAAATACTGGTTGAATTAATCATGGTTGATTAAACTTAATGATGTTTGACTAAAATGACCAATACATTCACTCAAAGGTTAACCAGAGGACCTCATAAAAATCTGGAAAAATGGAAATGAGTCATACCTCAGTTCAAGAGTACAAATCAATTCTAAGAAATAGAATCTACTCACCTATTATTTTATTTTATTTTTGCCAGGGAAGATTTGCCCTGAGCTAACATCTGTTGCCAATTCTCCTCTTTTTTTTGCTTGAGGAAGATTAGCCCTGAGCTAACAACTGTGCCAATCTTTCCCTTTTGTATGTGGGTCACCGCCACAGCATGGCTGATGAGTGGTGTAGGTCCCCACTCAGGATCCAAACCCGAGATCCCAGGCCACCGAAGTGGAAAGCACCAAACTTAACTACTATGCCACAGGGCCAGCCCCTACTCACCTTTTATAAATAGTAAAACGTATAAAATCTATTGATAAATTTATTGCTTTCAATTCCATTTGAATCTGTGGGTCAACATTCTATACTGAATGCATTTGCCTTAAATTCCAACTCCTCAATACAAATATTATTGAGTAAAATAATTTAAAGTATAAATTTTTCTATTTTCTACTTTTTAATAAATCTATCACAGATCATTTTCTGAAAAGAACACAATGATTCTTTGGTGCCTTTCAAACTGTCCCTCAATAGCTCCGTAACTATCACCATAGGAACTGAGGCCGTTCTATCAAGCTTCTTTAATTGTTATGCCTTCAAGTGGAATCTATTATGCTTTTATTAAGTCACTCTGGACCTATGTTATCTAAATTATGTTCCAGCAGTATTATTAAGGTTACCTCAGGAAACAGGTCCCATTTATTCTTTGAGAGGTTTTTGTTTATTTTTAAACTCTGAGCAGATAACGACACTAAAATGTTTTTGTGAAAGATATTATTTGAATGAATCCCTTTCCTGAGGAAAACAAAAATGTGAATTGATCTTAATTAATTTTAATGTCATACTGTCTTTCAGCAGTAAAAGCAAAAGGGTTTTGAGTCTCCTATTCTATTCCACTGCTGCAGGGGCCTGATAATGATAGAAATATCTGTTTACAATCTAGAACCCCAAAGTGAATAACCGTGGGCCTTTTATTTAATGTCTTGGATCCTCAACCTCCACATTTGTAAACTGATGATCTCTGCCTTATATTTAGAACTGTCATTAAAAATAAATGATAATATGGCATAGGATATAAATCATTGTTCATTTGTTTTGTTATTATGATTACATGTTACTTCTCTTTTTACTTTTTTAAGTACCCATATAAAAATTAGTGGGCATTCTTTAGCTCACATAGAATTAATTCTACAATAGGGTATTATTTATTTGGAGAAATGATTTATATATTTGCTGGCATGAAATACATTGCTTTTCAGGCACTCAGTTGCCCATAAAGATGAAGTAAAGTAGGTATCAACGCAGCTAAGCTGTAACCACCTAGTAGATGGATAAATGTCCATTTCTAAAGTAAGTAGGCACAAGTGGCATGTCTTAACAAGCTAACTAACTGGGGAGATCAGCACCAAGCTGGCCATTAACAGTGGTCATGTTAGTCAAGTCAAATTCATAACAATAGTAAACCTTTAAATTGCTCCTAATAATTTTTAAAGCATCATCATCTAAGTATAACAACCATTCGTTGTTAGGTTATTGGACATTAATCATTTCCACAAGAAGTGACAAGGGCTCAAAAATTTAAGTGACTTTCCCAAGATAAAATCCAACTCCCTAAAATTGGAGGAGGGAGTGGTACACCACATTAGTGTTCAGACAAATAGTTACTTCAGGGAACAACTGGACCAAGATTGTGAGAACATAGAAGAATCAATTTTAATACTTAGTAAATTTGCAGACAGGATTATGTTGAAACCAGATTAAGATTAGGAACTAGAAATTATGAGAGCATCTTAAAAGAATGCCCAATGAGAACGAAGAGAAACTATAGAAATCAGGCACAGGCAAGGAGAACCAGGGTCAGAAATTAAGGCAAGAGCTACAGGCAGCCACAAGCCGTACTAGGAACCGGAAAAGAATATTACTTTGAACGAATGGCTATCTAACCCAGGAGACCCATTTCTTGTCTACGGAAAGAACTGCTCTATTCTTGAAGAAAGTATCCTGGAGTTGGGACCACGAGTTTTAAGGTGTAGGGAGCTGATTAAATGGCAGAATTTTATTTTAATTGTTATTTGAGAAAAGCAGGTAGTCTTCGACAAAAATTCTAGGTACTAGAATTGAGTACCTAGAGTACCTATTTATTGAGTACCAACTATAAACTTGATACTTTGCAGACTTTTTAAAAATCCCTCTAATGAGTCTATAAATTGAGTATAAATTTCCAAATGTGTAAATCCCTAAGATCCAGAGAAATTATGTAACTTGTTCAAGGTCACCAAACTTTCAAGAGACAGAACAAGAATTTAGAAGTCTAAGTTGATAATTCCCCACTTTGCCCAAGATTAGCAAAATCTCAGCTGATATTATGAGAATGTTGACTCTCAAAACTGAGCTCTTTACCACTGCCCTGTGTATTTCCTAAATCTGTCTTAAAAGAGAATACTAGTTATCACTTGCAGCCCAAAATAAGAGGATTTTCACATATAAGATTTAGATATAAGATACTGGAATTCATTTTTAACACTTGAGATCATATTCTATTTCTCTATGTGGAAATATTTTCTCTTCATCTTCCCCTCGTACACTGGTGTTAATGACCCTGTATAATACACTGAAATATGAATCAAGAAAGTATGCTCCTTGAAAGAAATAAACGTTGAAGAATGGCTTTAGTTATCAGAGAAAACTTAATCATGGATTTGGAAAATTATCTACCCACATCATTAATTATTAATTCCAGAACTCAGTAAAGTCCAAGGCATTCTCATTATCTTAGTATTTATTACCCAAGTCCCTATATTTATGATTCTATATAGACACGTAAAATTTACCATACAATGAAATATGTACAAGTGAACTGACTACTTATAAAATTAATCCTCTCTCAAACACTCTCTTCCCATTCCAATCCCCACCCTCAATACAAGAAGCTTGAAAGATGATTTTTACATTAATTGCTGATTTTAAAAGGCTTTTGGAAAAGTCAATGAAATCCTGGTATATTCTTGTGAAAATGATCCTCTTAACATAATTATATACAACTGAAGTGAAGGATGTCATATTTTCAGAGCTATCATTCTATTTTGTTCAAAATATTATACCTTCCCCAAAGTTGTAATTATAACCTAAATGTTGTAAAATATAAGGTAAACAAATTATCTTTGTGATGTGTCAGTTTTCAGCCACTTAAATCTTTTCTCACTATTTCATATAAAATTTTGGAATATTTACTGAATTCACATTTAGAAGCCTTTTTCTTATACATATTATTTTCAGATATATGTGGCTTTCTTTACTTATAAATGTTGGACTACAGAGCACTTAAATGATCATGTCATCTAACCACTCATGATAAATTTCCTCACAAATGGTAGTTCAGGGACAAGGAACATGCTATCTCTGAAGCCCTGACTTTTTCCATTTTTTCTATGTGGTAAACTCTAACAAACATTCCAGTCTGTTAAAATATCATTCCTTATGAGGAGCCTTTCTACTAACCTGTGTTGACATCTCTACTACAACCCATATAACATTAGATTAATATTCATCGTTTCAATCATTTATTCCATACATGCTTATAGCGCCTACTATGAGTTTGGTGCTATGCTAAGACCTTCAAATGTAATGGTGAATAAAAAAAGGTTCCCTGCATTCATCAAATTAAAAAATTATTGTGATAAAAACTTATCAAGCAAATATGTAATGGAAGGGAATATTATTTACAAAAAGAGAAAATGACTGCTGTTCATTGAAATTCTGAGAGAAGGGCATCTATGATCTACTTAAAGTGGCTTTTTTTAAAATGAGAAGTCCTCCTGGGCATGATCTAAGTGGGAAAGTTGAAGACAAAAATGTTAGTTGCTCTGTTTAAGAAAATAGCAGGAGTTCTGGGTGTGTCAAGTAGTATGAAACAGAATTCCCTAGAAAGATGTCTCAAAGGATAAGAACATTTATTATTTATCTAACATAAATTACGGTAGCTAGGGGTTCACTTGGCATTCTTCTCAGCTTATTGGTTTACCGGCTCAAATATTTAAATATAGTCTTACAGTCTCAAGATGGGTGCTGTAGGTCCAAGCATACCGTCTTCATAAACAAAATCCATAGCAAGAAGGGAAACAAGATGACAAAAAAGAGCTTTTTGTCTATGTATCAAGAGGAAAACATTTCTCAGAAGCCTTTAGTTGAATTATGTCTCATTGTCTATACTGACTCACATACCCACCTGAAGACAAAAGCCTAGTAAGTAGGAATGAGAGAGTAAAGAGAGTAAAGCCTCAGACCAGACATGACTCATCATTTGTGGCAGGTATATTGCTGACCTCAAAACAGAAGGGATCTATCGTAAGAAAGAAGATGAAAACTGTTGTTGTAGACAACCAGTATTATTTTCCATAATGTGTTTTCAAGGGGCAACTCTGGAGTGAGTGTGAGGCAGACACAGGATGAGAGTAGAAAGCGGAGAAGGATCTTGATAGAAAGAATACTGAGGGAAAAAACAGCAAGAGAGAAGCAGTCCATGTCAGGACTTAAGGGGAACTTTAGGACACTGATGGCAGGACACTGTACATAGGAGGCTAAAACACAGCTGATATAGGGGCTGCCCAGTGGTATAGCAGTTAAGTGCACCCGCTCCGCTTTGGCGGCCTGGGGTTCACAGGTTCGGATCCCGGGTGTGCACCGATGCACTGCTTGTTAAGCCATGCTGTGGCAGCATCCCATATAAAGTGGAGGAAGATGGGCACGTATGTTAGCCCAGGGCCAATCTTCCTCAGCAAAAAGAGGAGGATTGGCATTGGATGTTAGCTCAGGGTTAATCTTCCTCACATACACACACACAAAATAGCTGATATAGATCAAGGATTTAGGCAAAAGAGAATATTGGAGGAAGATATGACCAGAAGGAAAGGAATTACTGATAATTTTCTGAGATGTGGGGGTGGGGGTGAGGACCATTGTATTTAACACAGTCCTTAGAAGTAAAATCCTTGACGTTTTATTTGGATATGGAGGAAAAGTGTGACTTAAAGTACTGATGATCACAATTATTGATTAGGTTACATTTTTTCACATATTTATTTATTTCCATGGTAAATAAAGTAAAGGAAAACTACAGAATGTAGAGCACATAACAGAGACCCCTTACTTGAAGAGGTGACCTTTAAAACAAGAGATGAATAGAAGCCAGTCAGTATACAAGATAAGAGGAGAATTCCAGGCAAAGCAAACAATATATATTCAAGCCCTGAGTAAAAGGAGAAGGTATGTACTTGAGAACTGAAAGGCCAGTGTGGGGGGAAAGAAAGAGGGAACTGGCTTGAGATAGGTCAAAGGGAGAGGTGGAAGGGAGATAGATAACTCAAGGCCCTGAAGGAAATGTTGAAAAAAAATTTAACTTGACTCGAAGAGCAATGGTTTTGAGATTTCATTTTTGAAAGATCTCTGAGTTGTGAAGACTGGATTGAAGAAGGAACAGGAATAAATGTGGAATTCCACTTTGGAGGCTACTGAGACCAGCTGAGAAGTTTGTAAGGTGACATCTAGACAGAACCTGATGAGAGACTTGGTATCAAGAACCGTCCTTGGCTTCAAGAAGGAACAATCAGTGGATGGTAAAACTGTTTACTGAGATAGCTAACATATGAGGAGAACTAGGTCTTGGAAAAATGCCTTTGTCTGTTTATTTAAGCTGCTAGGATGGTTTTTGGACAGGAAATTCACAATTAGTCATGCTGAGTTTGTGATGCTTATGAGGCATCCAAGGAGAGACGAAGAGTAGAATGTTGAACATACAGGACTGGAAAGGCTGGTTTGGAAATATAAATCTCCTAGGATAGGCTCTTGGAGCTTGGATGTTTAACCATTGCTTTAGTGAACACCATCAGTTTGGCACTAATCTTTGATATAAACTATCTTTCTCAGAGTCCTCCACACTTTTGTGTGTGTGTGTAAAATACGCATAACACAAAATGTACAATTTTAATCATTTCAAAATATGTGGTTGAGTGGCATTATGTATAGTCACATTGTTGTGCCACCATCCATCTCCAGAACATTTTCATCTTACCAAACTGAAATCCATACCCATTAAATAATAATCCCCCATTCCACCCTCTGCCAGCCCCTGAAAACCACCATTCTGTCTCTGTCTCTATGAATTTGACTACTCTAAGTATCTCATATAAGTGGAATCATACAGTATTTGTCCTTTGGTTACCGGCTTATTTCATTTAGCATAATGTCTTCAAAGTCCGTCCATGTTGTAGCATGTGTCAGTATTTCCTTCCTTTTTAAGGCTGAATAATATTCCATTGTATCTATATACCACATTTTGTGTATCTGTTCATCTGTCAGTGGACACTTGGGTTGTTTCCATCTATTGGCTTGCCATTATGAATGATGCTGCTATAAACACGTTGGAGTCCCTTTTTTCAATTCTTTTGGGTGTATACCCAGAAGTGGAATTGCCAGATCATACAAGTAATCTGTTTAATTTTTTGAGGAACTGTCATACTGTTTTCCACAGCACTGCATCATTTTTCCACACTTTTGAAAAGGTTTCGTATATCATTGAACACGGAATAAAAATGTTGACTGATTCTGGCCTGAAGCTGAAGTTTTGCGGCTTACCAAGAAACATCCTTTCAAAGTAAGCACGTAAGCAGTGCAGAAAACAGTACATATGTGGTCTACTTTTACTTATGATTTCCATGAGCTTTTATTTTAAAGGCAGTGAAACCATATTAAACTTATTCCACGAATTGTTGACCTATTAAACATAAACATGGTTATTTAGTTTCACATAATAGTTTACATTTGTTATCATTCTGTCCATTTAATGACTTAGAAGTAATATTTTACACTTGATTAATTCCTGCTTTCAGATTAACTTATATATCTCATTGGGTGATTTTGATATATTTTTGAAAAACTGTGTTAAAAATTGTGTTACCTTGTGTATAAGGTAACAGTGCTGCACATGAGAAGTGGAAATACTAATTTGTAACAATGCACAATAACATTTATAAATTTTTATAAAAATTTATATATTTATATAAATTTATATATATTTATAATTTTTAATAATTTATATATTTATTTTTATCATCATTATTGACATATAATTATAATGTCATTTTAATAGGAAATTTTTATTGAGATTTTCAGTGATATTTTTATTTTGGGACAGGAAGAACAATCAATGCTTAATATCTATAATTTAACAAGCCCAATAATATCTCTGAACCTTGAAATTGAAACAATGAGTTACTTTTGCGTCAAATGAATATTGAATTTACAAAGTACACACAACAGCTATTTTGACAATAGTATTCTTCCCACTGGCACAAAATAATCAGATATATAAAATATCTACAGCAGAAAAATATAAGTTCCTTGAAGAAATTCATATTGTAAATTTCTATGAGTCTGCATTTTTTTGTTTTTGTTCCTAAGATCTTTTTGAGTTGAGTATCTGTCACTTATACTCGAAAACAGTATTGATTAATAGGAAATACACATGAGAGTCTCTGCCTCTCTGCCCGGCAATTTCTTCCGGCATTAGAGATCATCACTGGGTTACCAGTGGAATGGAGGACGAGTAAAACGAGAACCAAACTTTGCCTTTACTGGCACAACACAGACCAACCTCCCTGAATCACAGCCTTAACTCAACCAAATTTCTGAAGACAAGTGGTTAGAGAGCAGTGTCTCCAATACCACCTGGCAATGCATTTAGCTGGCTTTTGAACTTTCATTTTGCTCTCAGTTCACTCCATACGGTGCGCTGAAGTAGTTACAGATTACTCTCTGGGACCTCTGGGTCATCAAAGAACATTTAAAGCTTTGTCAGTTTTGTTAAGAAAACAGAAAGTATAAAGGATGTTGTAATATTCTGTTAGAATATTCCAAATCCTGTCATAGTGATGGGTGAAATAAATCATTTCCAATTTCTTTCAGGGAGCTCTAATAGCTTCTAATAACTTCTTTTCCCCTCCAGGTCAACTACAAGTATGGGAGAAAACATGATCAATAACTGAGATAATAGTACAGTAGATTTAACAAGTCATTCCTGGTAGTTGTTATTTTTTTCTTTCTAATATAAGGAGAAAAATACTTCTTTGTGGCACATTAATCTTATAACCATAAAACTTAATCAAGTATTCACTTCTAAATTTAAATGGTAGCCATTTACCATGCAAAAAATTTTAAATTGCCAGGTAATTAATGATGTGAAATATGTGGAAACTACATTAAATTTAAATCATAAAATTGCTGTCAGCCAGCTGCTTCCTGTTATATTTTTGACATTATCAATTTTCTGAAAGTGAAGTTTCATTCATTTTTAAAATGCTCTCTAATTTGTTTCTTATTCCAATTAAATGATAAAATGTGTGCACAGTTAATATAATACAATGATTTTCAGTTTTTTTTTAACTAAAGAGCATACTTCTCTTGAAAATAGGTGAATTTCAAATGGCAAAATAAAGAAAAGGAGATTTCTTCTCTATTACCCCATTCCAAGTGGATGAACAAGTTTGAAATTATTTTCATAGTGATTTACAGTACAATAGAAATAATACACTTAGGAGAAAAAAGAGAATAAACATATATTTCTGTGAATCTCATTAGTCTGATATTGACTTTTGGCATTTACACACTTAATTTAGTCCTTGACATTATTCAGTCAGCGTATGATGAGGTGGAACAAGAAAATTAGAACATACTGAATGAAATATAATGTGTTAGGCCGGCCCTGTGGCTTGGTGGTTAAGTGCGCGCGCTGCGATGCTGGCGGCCCGGGTTTGGATCCCGGGTGCGCATCGAGGCACCACTTCTCCGTTCATCCTGAGGCCGAGTCCCACATGCAGCAACTAGAAGGATGTGCAGCTACGACACACAACTATCCACTGGGGCTTTGGGGGGAAAAAATAAAATAAATAAAATCTTTAAAAAAAAAAAAAAAAAAAAAAAAAGAAATATAATGTGTTACTAAGAAAGGAAAAATGTTTAAATTTCCATCTGGAATGTGACAGGTTTTAGTTCAGAAGACACTAGAGTCTATAGCTTGATGTAAACGTAACAGAATAGCTTGTAAATGACAAAAATGTTCAAAATAGAAAATTATTATAAATTCACCAATATTTAATTCATATTGCTTATTTTATAAAATTTTTGAAATTACATAGGACAAAGAATGTTAAAATAGCAACTCAGAATGTCAGAGTAAGAGATTATGGGACCTTACAAATATTTACTTTAAATGTTTCATTTTAAAGAGGAGATAACACAGAAATCAAATTATTTACTTAAGGTCAGACATTCAGATTATGAAAGACCTGGGGCCATGGTAACAGTTTGTATATTTCAGTTTACATTCTTTCTACTATGTAGTACGGCTGTTTCTTTATTTAAACAATAAGATGTCAAATGGTTGACATTTTACAACTTTGCTAATTTCTTGACATCCTTCATAAAAAGGGATTACAACTGAATTCAATTTAATAAAGTGTAATGAACTATTACATAAAAAATACCACATAGCATTTTACAGGGCATATAAATAAAAATTTGGCATCATTCTAATATTCCAGAAATCTCAGAAGTGCAACATGAATTTTTTTTACATTCAACCATCTCAATGCAGTTTAAAACCAAAAACAAATGAAAGACAAAAACTCTTTATAGTCAGAGTAAGAAAAAAAAAACCCAATAGCCCTGTGGTGAAATTATAACTGGTATGGAACAACTAAACACATAGAAAATACAAATAAAAATAATTGATATAAAAACACAGCACCCTTTAAAAATCTTTTCTTATACTTTAGTTTTGTTAAAAAAATAAAAATCACTTTGTTGTAATTGACCAAGTTATGCTATATCTTGTCTTAAACTAAATATAACATTTTTAAATCAAAAAAATATACTTTGACTTAATAATAATAATAATAATAATGCAGTTGATCTCTGGAACAGATTCTCTAGATTGGAAGGGATTTTAAGGATCACTGGGTCCTGTTACCCCTATGATGCCTAAATCCACCTGCATCATCTATACAAGACAGTCATATAAAATTTCAGTGACAAGCAGCCTGCTACATCTATTGACTGTTATCAAAATCCATCCTTATACCATAATCCATCTTTGTACATATCTTCCCTGTAGATCTTCATTATGCCTTTTAGATCTACACAGAACCAAAAACATGACATTATTTCCGGTCCCAAACTACAGAGAAAATGCTAAGCTGAATTCTGCAAAAAAGTAAAAGTCATTCAATAACTAAATTCTTAAAAGAGTATCTAAATATCTAAATTCCTTTAACAATACTTTATTTTGATGCACTGTATTATGATATTTCTTGAAGCATGTGACATTTTAAACGGATACATTCATTGGAGAGAACATCTTGGTTTTTTTTCCGTCTTATACCATCTCTCTAAATTCATATGTGCCTCTTTACTCCTTGACAAAATACATAATTTTAACTTTATCTATATGAACTTAATAAAAGTTATTTTCCAAAGAAACATAAAAAAAGAGAAACTTACCAAAAAAGGTGTTAACAAGTAGCTAGTAAAATGAATGACACTATGTAGGACAGAAGCATTAAAAAAACAGTTTTCTTTTCTTTCTGGCTCATTTGAGGAGAAATATATGCATAAATGAAGAGGTACTGATTGATTGTGATAATCAACAGTGAAGAATTTTGTTACTTAAGTTCTTCTATTTATTCTGTTGATTTGCAAATGCTAATCATCTTTCTGCATTATTGGTTTATAATGGCATCCATATTTTTAAGGTTGCAAAAGCCTATAAAAAGAACTGAACATGAAGAAAAAAAAAAGAATGACTGCTTAGTATGTCAGGTTCAACATTTAGTAATTAAAGTAACTGAAAAGAAAGTATAATTTATTCTTCTTTTTTAAAGGGTCAACTTGAACAAGTTACTTAATCTCTGTGTGCCTTGGTTTCCTCAGGGGTAACCTGGGGATACTAATAGCACACAATATTGTCGGGAAAATTAAATGAGTTAATATTTACAAAGCTTAGAGTAGTGCATGACACAATATGAGCTATACAAGTGCTACTGAATAAACAAATACATTATTTTAAACAATATATTTATAAATTCAACAAACAATAATCCAGTGCCTACAGTGTATAAAATTTTGTGCTAAACACAGGAGATTAAAAAACAAAAAACAAAACCAAAAAAGACTGATAGAAAATATCTGTCCTCAGGGCCAGCCAGGTGGCATAGTGGTTAAGTTCACGCGTTCCGCTTTGGCGTCCCAGGGTTCGTGGTTTGGATCCAGGGCATGGACCTACTCACCGCTCATCAAGCCATGCTGAGGCAGTGTCCCATGAAGAAGACCTACACCTCTACAACTATGATACACAACTATGTACTGGGGCTTTGGGGAGAAAAAAGAAAAAGAGGAAGATTGGCCACAGATGTTAGCGCAGGGCCAATCTTCCTCAAAAAAAAAAAAAGGGAAAGAAAGAAAAGATCTATCCTCAAAAAATACCTGTTTTCAACGTCTGGTAAGAGACAGCACAGAATACAGGCAACTATATTTTCTCTAATAGGTACCATAATAAAGGTGTTCAAATATCACAGAGTGCATGGGAGTCAATTAGTCGACAAGCACCTTGATTTTTCTATCAATCATAGGAATGCTTTAATTCAAAGAAATTTGAGAATATTCCTAAATGTTTATTATAGATTCCTCTATAAAGCAAAGAAAAAAATTAGGCCCCTTCACATTTTACAACATGCTTTCCTAGACTTTTACTCCATAGAACTTCTCCCTGAAGTTTGTGTTGCCAATGTTTGTTTTACAGAGAACTATGGTTTGGAAACACAAACAGTCTTGCCCTGTCCCAGACGTCGGAGTCAGGTTTCCAGACTCCTAGTTCAGAGATTTTTCTTTTCAATCTGTATAATAAAATTACTGTTTGAATTCCATGTGACATGTTCAAATATTAATTATTCAAATATTTAGTATGTTAATATTGAAATATTAACAGTGGCTATGCATTAATTAAACCTAACTTTATTTTCAGTTTGATATTGTCAGACAAGTATAACGGTTGGTTCTACTTTCCAAAGACAATGCATTTTACCTCAAAAATAAATAAAAATTAATCAATTCTCCAGTATTTTTTTGAGTATCTACTAGTTATTATCATCCTAAGTATCACAGAAGATAAAAAGGCAATATTTGTTGTAAAAGAGATTCAAATCCAGCAGATAAAAAAAAGATAACACTTCCTTACAAAATAAGGAGATAATCATGTTATGAGTAAGTAAACTTGAGGAAATATCTAAAATCACAAAATCCATAGAACAGCATGTATTTTTATAGCCCTCCTCCTCTATCCTCACCCCCCACTTCCTCATACAAGAGATATTAAATCAGTCACTTTTTATTGTTTTTCTTCTTTGTTCCCAGAATTATTCTACCTGTTTTACATTTAAATTTTGAATACTTAAAATATCTCACAAAGCAGACGCTATTGTCCATATTTTATCAATGAGGATACTTAATTTCAATAAAATGAATAACTTGCTCCATATCATCTGGCTGCTAAGTATAGATATATTAGATTTCAAAGCTTTCGGTTTTTCTACTAGTCTATCCCTTCTAGGGAAAAATAGGAAATTAATATTGGGTAATATGGCGTTTCTTTGTAGTGTTATTAAATCGTTTATGCTATTATCTACATTATATAATAAATTCAAATGAAATGTGTCATTTATCTGAAAACAGAATTTTTCCCTGGGATGATGTTAGCAGGGGCAGTTGAACGCTGGCCCCATGCCTTTCATCTGTGCATAGGAGCTATGTTCACAACAATGGTGGTGCACCTGCAGTCTTTCTCAGCGATCTGATAAATTGTATTTATATTGCACTATAAAGAGAACAATGTTACTGTATTGCACTGGTGAACTGAAACACTCCAGTCATCTTATCAGGCTGTCCCAACTCAGCTGAAAAATAGCATTTGTGTGTTCAATATACAAAGAAGGACTGTCAAACCAGATGCATATGTTACAACAGGATATCTTAACTTGACAGGTTGTCTGCACAGGGGACCAGATATTATGACTCACTATGGAGCAGTAAACGACAGAAAGATAAAAATAACAACACTCAATCAAGGAGAGCGGTTTCTCTGGGGATTTTTATTTATTTATTTGGTACTAAAATCCATTGGTTCTTGAGTAACACATGAAGTCTGAAAACAATCAACTTTCTTGAGTTTTTTTTTTTAATTTAATAAACCAGTGACTTATGAGACCACATCTTCCAATAAGGTGAATAGATACTATGAAATGCAGAAGGATCCTCTCACAAGTGACATCCATTTATATAGCTTAATTGATCGAACACCTAGCCTACTCTTCTTTCCTGCCCACCCTGGGCTTCTTCCTGCACACTCAGGGCCTCAGAGGCCAGAGGGTGAATGTCCCAGCCACCCCTCTAAGCTCTGTCCACAGCCAGTGATCAGCTGTTCTTTGTAGCATCATGGGCCGTGGGTAGCACACCCTAGAGGGGAGGACTCAGGGCCACTGAACAGGAAATTCGTGGCATGGTGGGTGGTGGAGGCATAGGCTCCTGGTGAGTGGGACCCTTGGCTCTTTGGAATTCTTGCCTTGTGGAAAGAGGCACAGCCAGAGAAGGGACATAACTGAGTCCTCTCAAGTGCAGAACTAAGGCAAGAATCCTCACTGCCTGGATCTAAGGGCAGTGGTACTAATGGACAGATCCAGGTTTTTGGAAGCCTGAAGTTTATAAAATCTAGAGGGGTCTTTTTAAAAAGTAACACATAAGTAAGAAGAAGAAAAAAAAAAAAATAGCAGGATCCCTTCTAGGACCTTGTGGAGGACCCCAGTGCCAGTGAGGGCCCTGAAACTTAAACTTCCTCAGCCTCACAGTAAATGTTCTCCTGCCACCAGGGTGAAAGGTGGAGGGGAGGGGTCCTCCGCTGGTCAGAGGAGTTTTAAGGATACTTTACTTGGCTCTAGGGCCTAGCAATGGGCACACAAGTGGTCTCTTCAGAGGTCTCCTTCTGGCCCACTCCCCTGCAGTTCCCTTACTGAGGAGGCTGAGCACCCTTCACCTCTATTTCCCAGGTTTCCTCATCCTCCAGATGGTTCACTAAAAAAATTGTGGCCTCCCTGACCAGCTTTGAGAGTTCAAGATGGTGCTGCTTTCGCAGTTGGCCACCCATCTTCTCTCTCTAGATTTTCTGGACAGGTGTCAGATTCCAGTCCACGGTCTGCTTCAGTTTTCTCAGGTATAAATCAGCATCTGTCTTTTGTGTTTCCCACTGCAGAGAACACACGTGAAACTCTCCAAATGATTCTCTTCAAGACTCTTCGCGAGGCTTAGGATCAGAAAGTGACTCCTCCCAACTCCAACTCCTCTTCCAGCAGCTGCGGAGGAGACTCACATTTAGGCAACAGCCCCCTCCATGGAAATCTCTTCACTTAACTCTCCTGAGAGCTGTTTCTAGCCTTGAATTGGCCAACATCACAAAACAGGTGCTGTTTTCTTTTGAAAACCTGCCTGGGAGGAGGGTGGTCTCATATTCACAGTAGTATCCTGATAGTTATCCTATGCTTGCATCATTTCTTTTTTTTCAAATAAAAATTATGTTTATCAAAAGTCACAACTTATTAAAAGTCATCCCACAAACAGGAAGCAAGATTTGCAAAGCACATAGCAATTCAGGTTTGGATATCAGAATATGCAAAGAACTCGTCCAAATAAATATAAGGGAAAGACATACACACCAATAGAGAAATGGACAAAAGATATAAAGAGGAAATTTATGAAACAGGAAACACAAATGCCCAATAAACACTTGCAAAGATGCTCAACATCACTAGAAATAAGTCAGCGTAAATCAAAACCACAATGAGATGCCAGTTCACACCCAGAAGGCTGGCAAAAGTATAAAAGTTCTACAAGGCTAAGTGTGGGCAAGAGCATGGACACTGAGGACTCCTGGAGAAGGAATTAGCACCATCTGTTGAAGAGAAAGATGTATGTGCCTTACAACTCCGCCCTCCTACTTCCAGAGAAACCTCACACGGGCTCCAGGGGCCCATGAGTGTTCACAGCAGAACTGTTCATAAAGCAAACATCGAAGCTGTGTACATATCCATTAACAGATTTGATAAATACACTTTGATACATTTATATAATGAAATATTATACACCAACAAAAATAAATAAATGAGAGCTTTAGTTAAACATTTACCAGTACCCTACTGGGTGATGGTTGTGCCTCCTGGAGCCCCAAGGCCTCTGGTGTGGAGGAGGGGGCTGACTATCCCTGACCGGCCCCAGGATGAGAACTAGGACCTCTGTGGAGATGATCCGGGGAGGTGGATTTGGGCTGAAAATGAAGAAGGGTTTTCTAACAGGCCGGGCTGGCCAAGGACAGAAGATGCCTCTAAGGGAATGAGTTGTCTGTCATTGGAAGTGTGCAAGCAGGGGTGAGGCACTGTTTCACAGGCAGTGAATCAAGCATTGGATGTCACTAATGCAAGGATGGAGTTGGATAAAGATGGACTTTATGACCCCTTTATGCACACCCAGAGGCCCTGTGGCTCCGTGATTCAGTAAGTTTGCAGTGTGGCCAAAAGAGGATGGGACTGAATGAAAAGCCAAACTGTGACACATCCACGTGATACAACACTGCTCACTAACAGGAGGGCATGGATCAGGGCACACACAATAACATGGACAAATCTCAAAAACATGCTGAGTGAAAGAAGGCTTGCACAAGAGGCCACCACCTGTGTGATTCCATTTGTGTCATGCCTCAGTTTCTGATTTTTTTAAATGGGAGTTTTTTAAGGCACCAAGTAATGGAGGGTAAATTAAGGCTAGAAACCAAATATAGGAAGAAAACTATTAGTAAAGAATCATAAGAATTTACATAAGGACCAAAGTGGAATTTACTTATATTTATGTGCATTTTCAGTGAGAATGAATGACAATGATTTGGAGAGGAATTTTGTGCAAAGTGCACTTTTAAGTTCCCACTTATACAGTTCCATTGACAATACTCAATATTAATTAAAAGAATATGAAAACTCTCCCTTGACTGAACAATTACTAATCCAAAATAACAGGTTAGGATTGTCAGAGTATTACATTTAGTAATACAGGTAATATTTCATCTTCATCTGTATTGCAGGTGCTTGATAATATATTGCAAGTTTTCATTTAATAAGTACATTTAATTTGCCTAGGTTCTAAAATATATATTGATTTAGTTCTCTTTTCACATTTCACCACCTCCAGTGCCAGCACCCTAGTCCAGCTACTGCCAGTAATCACCTAGATGGTCTCACTACAGCCACTCAACTTGTCCTCCATTTAGTGATGTGCTGGTAAGCAGTTAACAACCAGCTCTCTGGGGGAGGGAAAAGCCCTCTTTTGTAGGATTTGCCAATTTCTATGGTATAAATACACTCATCATGGCTGATTTCAAGCTTCCAATGTGAGATGACTGAACCCGGAGTTGAGAAGAAATGGTAACAGATTGGCTCTCCCAAGCTGGCTCCATCACTCCACTGTCCCCACCACACCCAATTTATTCTCTAAGAGAACCAGGTTTCAAAGGGCAAATCTGATCATGACACCTGGGCCCTGCTTAAAAACATGTTTTTGGCTTCCTTTCACTTCCACCAGCCTTCTTTCAATTTCTCCCTGCTCCCAGCCATCACAGAGTATTTGAACTAGATGTTCTCTCTGCTGGTAAGTTCTTCCCTTGCTTTTTCACTTAGGTAATATCCTTCAGATGTTAGCCCATGAGTCACTTCCTCAGAAGTTTTCCCTGACCTCCGTGGCTATCCTAAAGCCCCATACTATAAGCTCTTATAACATGATAAACCTCTACATTATAGCCATTGTCACATCTACAATCTTGGATTTCTTTTTTTTTTTTTTTTAATTTTATTTATTTATTTTTTTCTCCCCCAAAGCCCCAGTAGATAGTTGTATGTCGTAGCTGCACATCCTTCTAGTCACTGTATGTGGGACGCGGCCTCAGCATGGCCAGAGAGGTGGTGCGTTGGTGCACGCCCAGGATCCGAACCCGGGCCACCAACAGTGGAGCGCACGCACTTAACCTCTAAGCCACGGGGCCGGCCCTTGGATTTCTTGATTCACGTAATTAATTAATGTGTGTCTCCCTGATTACACTGTAAATTTCAGGAGTGTCTGCTTTTCATCTGCTTTTCAACTCAAAATCCCCAGCCCTGAGACAGTGCCAAGAACAAAGCAAATACTCAAGAATTACCTATTTTTGATGGATTAAATTAGTGAATAAATGTCTACTTGAAAGCATAAATAAATATGTTCCCCTGAAATTTGTAAAGGAAACTTGGAGATTAGCTGATAATAGGACTCTTTGATGTGTCTCCAGTACAACTACAGAGTTTGTGTAACAACTTTATAGATGACATTAGAGAGTACTTAAACTCTTCCAATTTTAACATATATTATTCATTCAGACAAAACCAAATAAAAAGAGCTGATAGAACTTTAAATGTGTATACTTAAGTATCCTCTAAGAATAAAATAGGTTAGTTTTAGCCATTCTTAAAAAATAAGTCTTGCTGTACTAAATGATAGCATCTATGCCCTTTCAGAAGCAGTTCAATGAACCTTTTTCATGTTAACAAAATGAAGCCCTACAGGAGGCCTTGAAACTTGGAGGGAATGACAGCATGTTAGGTTCATTTCCACAAATAGAAACAATAAATCAAATCTCTTAGGAACTTTAGATCTCTCCATATAAAACAAACAAACAGGGGCCAGCCCCGTGGCTTAGCGGTTAAGTGCGTGTGCTCCGCTACTGGCGGCCCGGGTTCAGATCCCGGGCGCGCACCAACCCACCACTTGTCCGGCCATGCTGAGGCCGCGTCCCACATACAGCAACTAGAAGGATGTGCGACTATGACATACAACTATCTACTGGGGCCTTGAGGAGAAAACGAGAAAAAAAAAAAGGAGGAGAATTGGCAATGGATGTTAGCTCAGGGCTGATCTTCCTCACAAAAACAAACAAACAAACAAAACATGGAAATGGACAAAGAAGGAATAGAATAATTTCTCCCTCTTTCTTTCACCTCTAGAGTTCTAAATCTACAATGGCCATAAAATCCCTTCATTTAAGATACTGAGCCATGGTATGTTCAAACCAAGTATATGTATTTCAACAAACATACTTCTAGTAAAAGCACAAGATAAAATCCATAACCAATCATGGAAGCAGTACTCTTTCACTCTCTTCAGAGTTTGAAATTTATGTACATTTAGGTGCTCATTTCCACATAACTGTGATTTGAGAAATGTATTGGTTTGAGTGACATAGTGAGTGTGGCTGGATATGTGGACATATTTTTAATATTAGGATTTTATAAATTTATAAAGCTTCACACTTAAACCTTTGATCCCAACATTCTACACTTATGATCAAATATTTGAAAATTGTATACTCTTTTGGGATCAAACAGATTTTTAAATTTTTTCTAGCAAATTTATCCTTTTCATGGCATTCTAAGCTACCAATCAGATGAGACTGAAAAGTGAAGTAAGATTCACACCTTTGTTTTCTGAAGGAAGATAAACTTTAGATATATCACCAAGAGAAAGGTCTGACTCTCTCCCACTATAGTGCTCAGGATGTAGCTTTCTTTCCTAAAAGATTTAGCTATTTTCTCTCTATCACTTGCTATGCTGAAAAAGTTATACTTTATTCCCAATACGAATTAATAATTCCTATTTTTTTCTTGTTGAATATGTCTAAAAGCTGAGAAATACATAAGAATATTTAAAAACAAATCATCAAAATCAGAATACTTATCTACCACCAGAAAATGACTAAAAGTTGATAAGATAATACAAATATTTCAGTCATGAAGTGTTTCTTACATTCTAAAATGAAATATCAATACAATGGTATAATTAAAACCAATATTCTGGGTTTATTTTCATAAATTTATACTGATATATCAATAAATCTGACCTAACTTTAAACAATTATATGCCTAACTAAAATCTATACCTTACATTGAATAAACAGCATCTGGTGCCTTTATACCATGATTTATCTTTTTAGGTGCATGCTTTACCTCTTCACTTAGATTATAATATCCTCATATTCTTTCTTATTTGCAATCTGACATATTCCAAAGCCCATACACTAAGAAGATTATTGCAGTTCTTCTGAGCTAGAGATTTGCTGAGTTCTGAATTACATGACTCTATGAGTCCTATGTTTCAAAGACTCAATGGTTTATCATGTGAAGCCTGTAAAATTAGAGGGGAAAATTTACTTAAGGAAATAATTCCATCCTAAATTTAAAGGAAATATTAAGTATCCAAAGACAAGGTCTCAACTTAAAGCATTCTAATATATCAGTATTTTATTGGTGAGTTGTTATTTTTCCTAATGGGAAATCCAAAATACACAAAACTAATACCCCACAGGGTTCTGGTAACTCCATCTATAAAAATGTGATATGGTTATTTACCTAATATATTTATTGTAAGGTAGAGAAAGTAACTTCCACATTAAAAAGAAACATATTATGGTTAAGAAAGTTTCAAAAAACTAGCCCAAGGCCTGAATTCCTAACCACCAAGTTATATCGTCTCTCAATAGCACAGCTAGAGCACTATAGTGGGAGAGAGTCAGACCTTTCTCTTGGTCAAACAATATGAATAAAATTAAATAGGTGAAAAATCATTTAAAACAAGAAATAAAGATATACATAATTGTGTTTTAATGTTAATATTTCAATGTCTATAGTTTAAATATAACAAAGAGTATGACTTTTAAAACTAATGGTGATAATATTACTATCTATATTGAACATCCATTGTTTTGACTTCCTAGCATCCATCCCTGCCTTCTTTTATCACCATCACGCATATTTTAAGTGTGGAATCACCTTTCCCCTCTCATCTTCACTCTTGGCTCCAGAATTTGTTACGTAATCTGGTTCTAGCAAATCATATCATCAAATACTCCTGGACACAGCAATTGCCTCAGCATAGTCATGTCAAACAAGCTAAGCTAGTCAAAGCCAATGACACTCAAATCTGGGGCTTTTATGTTTTGATTAAAGGAAAAGACAAACCATCTCTTTCCACTGGATTTGTTGAAAAGATAAAAATTCGCCCCAATAGCTGCTGAAGGCAGTAATGTCATCATTAGAGGAATCTCCCTGAAAATGGAAACTACAAACAGGAAAGCAGAGTAAAGAGATGCAGATGGAGAGAACAACCCTTTATGACATCATTTGAGTACCAGACTCAACCATACTTGAGGAAATTTCTAACTCTATACTTGTCAATTACATGAGCCAATAACATCCACCATCCTTGATTTTTCTGAAACCAATTTGCATTGGAGCTTCTCTCATTGGCAAATAAGAGTTTTGAATTAATCACTATGCCTTGCATTTATATTGTGTTCTTGCCATATATTCACACCTATCATTTAATTCTCAAAGTAGCAGTGTGAGGCACAGAGGGCATATGTAATCTCCATTTGATAGATGACCACTATTTGAATGGCTTCATTAAGATCACAATTGAATATATATGTTAGAAAAATTTTAAAAATATGAGATGTATATGCCTTCCTGGTCAGCTCAAATGGTAAGAAGACTATAAAAGAGACATTAATCAAGTAATCAATAACTAATTCAATGTGAGATGTGAGGGAGAAAACATATTGAGATTTTAAGAAAAGAAAAATACAGAAATATAGAAATCAGAAAGAATCAAAAGTTTAAGCAGGCTAGAGGAGTCATTAATTTGGTTTTATACATACTTAGTATAAGATGCTGGCAGGACCCCTAGTTAGTCAGGTCAACAACTAAATATTAGATTTGAATAAAGAAGAGGATTTAAGAGAAAAATATGTATCTGTTAATTTATTGGTACTGTCGATAGCTGAAGCTATGGAAGGAGTAATATAACTAATATTTTCATGATTTTTTAGATTTCAGGTCCTTTACCAATATCACTTCACATAATACTCACAACGACCCTGTAAGGATGGTGATATCACCCCAATTAACAGAAGAGGAAATGAAAGCACAAAGAGTTTTAATAAAATCTCCCCAATTTCCATCTAATACGTAGCAGAGTTAAGATTTTAACCAAGGTCCCTCTGGCTCACGAAAACAAAAACAATAACAAAATTCAAATGAATGAATGAATGATATTGTTGAGGGAGAATGTTTAAATAAGAAAGTAGATTCAGAGAATGCAGAGGAGTATCAGAGTGGATGTAGGGTAAAAGGAAGAAAAAGAATAGCCAGTTAACAAACGCTGTCTGCTATAATATATACCTCAGAATAAAGAAGAATGAATATTTATGAAGTAGCTAAAGACGGGAAAAAAGACATTTTATATAAGCAAATAACACTATTCACAAGTTTTGAACAAAGTCATTGAAATATAATGAAAAGAATTTAAGATCTAATTTACAAATATATAGATAACTTATGTAAACTCATATATACATTGCAGGAAATCATGTTTGAGTTTTCTAATATAATTCAATTGGCATATATGAGAGGTAATTTTCCTCCTATTAGACAAAAATGGCTTTTGGAACCTAAAAATTAGACTATATTACGAGTAGTTAAATTGTTTTCACTTCTAGGTTGTATTAAAACTGAATTACAATCATTACTTTCTGAATTGGTATTTCTTTTCTCTATAATGAGAATGTTAATACTGAATATCTTCATGCAATCAAATATATACATTGCTCCATTTGAATTCAACATTATGGAATATAACATTAAGAAATTTTCTAATTGATTTCACAAAGAGTATCAGACATTATCAGTTCCAGGAAACTCTGTCTTCAGGAGCTTATCCAGTAGAAAGACATCAAGAAACAAACAAGTATGATACAGCGTAACCCAATGGGGAAAAATATTAGGTGCTTCAAGGTAACTTGCACCTCATTCATGTGGTGGTCCAGCCATCAATCCACGGCAACACCATACATTGAGTAGTCTCCAACCCAAGACCTTAAAGCAGGCATGGCACTACTTTCACTAGAAAATCATCAGTAGGTTTTCCCTTTTGATTTACTTAATGCATAACTAGAAATAATGCTAGTTTACTCGCTATTTCAAGTCATGTCTCTTACATGTGTTACCGTGAATTTAATTCTCTTTAGAGTCATTATAAGAAAAGAAATCTATCATTTATTCAATATAAGATCAAATTTAAATTTAAATGAAGCTTGATCTGTTTAAATGGCAAAAAATATGGAAGCACTAAATAATGCAAAGTTTTAATTTGGGATAATAAAAAGAGTTAAAAAGAATAGCTTTCATTTCTTATAAAAATGCAAACCAACTTAAAGCAAAAAAGTTTACATTAAAAACTGATCACATTTTAGACCATTAAAACATATAACTATAAAATAAGCAATCCAAGAGCAGTACATCCACAATCTCAGGGCTAAGGAAATGAAGTGTTTCAGTCCACTTACCCATGTCCCTAAGACAAGGTAACAAAATGAAACTTGAATGGCGTATGGTTCAAACACACAAAGTTAGAAGACATGGAAGTTCACTGAGGCAATATAGGATAAATTGATTTTTTTAAATGTTGTACAAAATTTATTTCTATTCTCTCAACATACTAGTATTAACACACTCATTATAAATCACAATTTCTGAGAGATCTAATTCTGATCAGTTATCTAATTAGTTTGACAAAGCTCTGAAAAATCCAATGAACAACTTACTGTTTGGAAGGTTCAGGAAATTTCAGTTCTTCTCTTTTTTTCATTTCTATTGTTGGTTCCACAGGCGTGAGAACTACAGCAGCACATGACACCACAGAGCGGTATGAATCCTCCCGGCAAACTGTATTATTAAAAAAATTAATTGTAAATGTCAAAATTATTTATCGACTATTCTCACTTTTCTTTTTTCTCTTTTATTTTCAGCTGAATGAGAGATAATTCAACTAAAACATTATCATTAAATTATCCTTAATTATCATTTTCCATTCTAAGTCTTTCCACTCACAAGCTGAATGACCTTAGGCAATTTTTCTTTTTTTAAGCCACACAGTGGAAAAGGTGTTGCCAACACTTTATAGTCCTTCATTTAAATAAAGCATCTCATTGAAAAATGAGAAGTGCACAAATCACACACAGTTAAATTAATCTTTGCAACATGAACACACCTGTTTAGTCAGCATCAAGATCATTAAACAGGGCACTACCAGTACCCTAAATCTCCCTGTGGTACCCCTTCCCAATCACTACTGTAGCCTCCCAACTTAGCCATTGTTATCAGTTATATAACCACGGATTAGTTTTGCCTATCGCTGACCTTTACATAAATGAGATCATACTCTTCTGTGTGTGGACTCTTTTATGTGTGGCTTATTTCATTCAACATACATTCGTAGGACTCATTCATGGGTAGCAGTAATTGATTCATTCTTACAGCTTGTCACTCTCCATTGAATGAACACACCACAATACATTTATACATTTTATCGGTGAGGGATGCTTAGATTCTTTCTGGTCTGGGCTATTTCAAAATTTCTATAAAATAAACCTGTTTGTACTTTTTTTTTTTTTTGGTGTACAAATGATTTATATTGTAAAAATATGTAGAAGCTGTAATTGCTCCTAGGGTATGTTCATATGCTTTATGTTCAGCCTTAGTAGATACTGCCTATCAGTTTTCTGAACTGATCGTACTAATTTGCAATCCCCAAAACAGAATAAGTTTCAGTTGTTCCACATTTGTACCAACATTTGGTTTTACCAGTTTTTATTCTTTTTAAAATTTTAATATTGTATTAATTTTCTATGGCTGCATAACAATCTAACACAAATTTAGCAGCTTAAAACAACACATGTTTATTATCCCACAGTTCTGTAGGTTAGAAATCCAGGTGGGTTCAGCTGAGTTCTCCGATTAGGGTCTCACAAGGCCAATGTCAAGTTGTCAGCTAGGCTATGCTCTTATCTAGAGATTCTGGGGGAAGAATCTACTTCCAAACTCATTTAGGTTGTTAGCAGAATTTAGTTCCTTGAGGTAATAGGACTCAGGTCTCCTTTACCTTGCTGCCTGTTGGCTAGTGACCACTCTGACCTCCTAGAAGCAACTCACAGATCAGTGGCCAATGGCCTGTCCATCTCAGAAATGGATAACATCCCTCACATTGAAGTTTCTCATGCTTCAAATCTCTCTGATTTCTTCTGCTGCTAACAGATGGGAAAAAATTCTCTGATTATTTAAAGGGCTCATGTCATTAGGTTAGGCCCATACAAATGATCTCCTTTTTTATTAATTCAAAGTCAACTGATTAGTAACCTAAATTACATCTGCAAATTCCCTTTTGCCATGTAACATAATTACATTAGTGATGTCCTATAATCTTCCGAGTGGAAGGAATTATACAAGGGCTAGAGTCATGGGTCATCTTAGAATTCTGCCTAATACAGCTATTTCTATAAGTGTATAGTGGTATCACATTGTAGCTTTAATTTATATTTTCCTGATAAAAATGGATAATAAATAAATATATATATATATATATTCAGTCCTCATTTTATGTGGTTCTGATATGCACAAATTTCAGTTACATGGTTTAGTTAAATAACACCATTTTACACAAATGGATAATTTCAGGAATGAATTTGCTAATGGAAATGAAAATGCAGCAAAGAAATGAAAACTGATAGTGCTGGAGTGATATTTGAGTTGATTATAAATGAAAGGCCAATAATCCCTGATCTAAGCAATCATTTCAAGGACTAAGAGGGGGACAACAAATTAACCCTCTCTTCAACATAGAAAGAGGCAAATACCAAAGATGACGGCACACATTAATGAAAGAGAAGGAAAAATACAATAGGGGCAGGCAAGTCAGCCCAGAAGTGCGGGGCCATGATCTCAAAGAGAAAGAGGTGTAAAAAATGATCCCAATGTTCTTCAATTTTCCCCTCAAAATATCTGCAGAATTACTAATCTGCTTAGGGACAGAGTCTGAGATATAAAATAGATGACCACTAAAAGCAGAGCTGAATTTAAAACAATCTTATGGTGCTCAAGAGACAAAGATTAGTGTCTCGTATGTGTCAAGGAGGAGAAGCCCTGGTTTCCTCATAATTTCTCCAATACCATCAAACAGACTTTTGTTTCTTGTTTTTTTAATTTAATTTTCTCTACTTGTTCTTGGCATGAGCTTTGAGTCTATGACAAACAATTCTATCATAGTTGGGAGAAGAAAACTCTAGTATATTTTAAATGTCCACTGTTACCTTAAACACTGCTAGTGAAGAAACAGACTAAGAAGAACATTACTGATTCATTCCTCTGGGATAACATTCACTTATTCAATAAATATTTAGTGAACTAACTGGTATGTTCCAAGAAATACGCTTAATAGTAGGATTCTACTGTGGACAAGAAAGAAATGTCCCCGCTCCCCCCAAGTTCTTAATGAAGCTTTGATTTAATCTTCTAGAGACTTTTCTCAAGTATTAGGGCAAGAAGCTTCTGACCAGATTAGGCGAAAGCATCTACCTAGATCTCTATGAGGGAAAATAGAGCTAAGTTATTTTTAAAAAGGAAAAGAGAGAAGGGAGCAGGGAAAATGCTGTAAGTGAACAAGAAACATTTCAGCATTTGTTTACTCAAGGTAAAATGAGTATCAATACTTAATTTTTATGATCTAGAGGATGGAACAACTGACATTGCACTCAAAAGTATTGAAACTAAAACATAATGAATAACTAAGTCAATAAGAAAATAAGCCTCATCAATTGTTCTATGATGAAAGTGACAATTAATGGACCTGTCTGAAGATGGATGATTGGGAGTTCCATGTAAATGATGGAGCTTTTATAGTTGGCTGAAATTAAATTACACTCAAGTTTTAATATCTTTAAATTTCATTTATCGTAAGATACAAGAACTAGTGTAACAAACGGAAGTTAGGCAAATAAGTAACCGAGAAGTTATAACTTTAAAAAAAGTGAATGGAATAATAAAAGAGAAGTACAGATTTTTCAAAACAAAGAATACGCCTAGGCTATCTTTCATTCTGAGGCAGAAAGAAAAAAAGAAATAAATCTTAGCAATATGTCACTGAGAAGACAAAGAATTTCTGAGGGTCAAGAGTAGCAGATATTTACATGATCATTACATTCTGACAAAGCAAAAGATATTCTTCAAAACTATGGTCCACATTTAAAGAGTAAATTAAAATAAAATGAAATCAGAACCTTATCTCACAATGGCTCTGATGTGAACTACGCTGTGTAGTAATTTGGTTAGCATACAAATTGTTGGATATTATTTTCATATTTTACCATGCCACAAAGGCATAAATTACTCTTGAAGCATAATATGAATATTACTAACTAAAGGAGAAAACATTATATTTTCCATTAAAATAAACATTGATGATACAGATTGAAAGGAAATTTCAAGTTTAAAAAAGACCTCTAAAGTTAGTGGGGTTTAAACATTTGCTTTTCAAGGAAAGATCATAGTCATTTTGTTGCCCTAAAGCATTTTACAAAAGAATATGGATGTCAGAGGGAATCAGGGAAATCCATATTTTAAATGATTTTTATTTAATATCCGTGATAAAACACCTTACAAATTTCTATTTAAGATAGAAAAATTCAAATATTTCTGACACAAATGCTGATTTATTGCCAGACTCTGAAAGGAAATTATACTATAAGATCAATGGAAATAAAGTGAGAATCATAACTGTTTGCCAACACAAGTCTCTATCTTACTACTTCATTAATAAGACAATGAGAACATTTTTAAACATGTTAGAGATATAAGAAGAAAACAGTATACAGTTTTTATGGAACAGTGTAGTTCATATTTGTTCACATTTGTAAGATTAAGTAGACAAATTTTTTTAAAAAAGAGAACTGAAGTAACCCAATTTAATATGGTTTGCTAATTATATTGAACTCTGTGAAACAAGAATACAAATTTTTCTGATAATTGAGAAAGATTGCTTATATACTACACCATACTAAAGGTAAATGTATAAAAATTACTACAGAAGTTAAAGTTTGGGTTATCTGATAATGAGTGATTTCATTTTCTTCTTTATTTTTCTGTATTTTCCAAATTTCCTATAGTGATCTTTTCTCACTTTTATAAACGGGAAAAATAAAACATATGTTGAAATATAATCATGAAAACAGAGCAGATGAACAGAGGTGTGGAATACAGATATTGGCTTAAAAACAACGGAACTTCTTGAAATTCCTTCAGGAAAACTATTTTTCTTATTTAATCAGATTAAATTTAATTTCATTTCTGAATGCTTCCCCTTCCCCAAAAAGAGAAACAAAAATCACTTTTTCAGAAGGCACTGTAAATGACTGATCTAGTTCGTTGTTAAAATTATAATCCTCATTTGTGGATTCCCCTCAAATTAATGCATTTTCTTACTACCAGGTCTTTTAATTGTTAATCTAAGTGACTGAATCATAGTGGCATGTCTAACTACTGTCAAAATTGTAGGAACCCTGGTTTGAGGCAGGGATGATTTCTGTACTTTCCAAATCACATCAAAATGCAAATGGTTCACTATTCAGATCAAACTCACATGATGGAAAGAACTGTGGCTTTAGGAGAAAGCAGAGAGTGGAACAAACAGAAACTCCCCCAATTTTTAATTACTCACATTACTTAATTGTATTTATAAAGCTAGCTTTAATAATGTATGGAAAATTATATTCACTTCTAAATTTTAAAAAGGTAAACTTATGGAACAGCAGATAATTATTTCATAAGGCAACTTAAATATGAGACAGTGTCAAGGCATTGCATATTCAAGTAACTTTCCAACATCCATGAGCTGAAAAATCAATACGTTTTTCACTATTACTTCCAACCAAGGTGCAAATAATAATTTGAGGCACCAACCTACAAATTTATATGCTAAATTTGCTCTTTTGTGAAAAGAATATTTGTTTAAATGTATTGCATGAAGTGCAGAAAATTCCATCACAGGCTTCTGTTACTAGAGAATGTCAGAGTAAGGCTGACTGAAAAATTAAAGTCCCCAATTCTGTCTAGACAGACGGAGCCTTTCTGTCAAGATTGGGGTCACTAATCAGGGCATTCTGTGAAGGTCGAATGTAGAAATGCTGGAATTGCATCTAAAGGAAGTCAGTTGTCACAATCATCAGTTAATATGAGAAGAATGATTCAGACATGAGAAACTGACATTTGATTACGAGATTATACACATACGGGTTTAAAAATGAGGAAAAATGTTTGAGAGTCACAAGAATTACTTATCCTAAGATTTTGTTCTAAGCACTACTCTCATTTCTTTCTAGGTAGTTATAAGTATATGAACACCAAGGATGATTAAACCCACTGGGACCCCTAAGTCAGAAATCCGCAAATATTGGGGCACAGTAGAAATCATTTCTAGGTTTAACATTGAGTAGTCTGACTTTGTCATGTAACCTTTTATTACACCACAAACAATACCATTACATGAAATGATTCTCCATTATTGCTGTATTCTACAAAATGTTTCTTTCACACTCATAATAAACAGAGATGTAAAACCTAAACATTGAAATTGTGTTACTCTTTTTCTCCAGTTTGATATATCAAAACTATTTCATTTAATTACTGAACTTCTATCTTTGTTTGGTCTTTTGATTTATAAAATCAATTTTAAAGCACCAAGAAACAATATATTTTAATAAATGTTCACAAAAATGCCAAAGATTTATTAGCAGAGGCATTTTTTTCTTTCATGCAAAATTAAAACATTCAAATTACCGAAGGTGCCTAGAATACAGTTAACTTCTAAGTATCACGTATAACTACATTTGAAGTCACCATCCCAATTCACCAGAATAGTTTACTATCAATGAGCAAACTGTAGGCTTAAAAGAAAAGAATTTGCTTTTGACTTGGAAGAGTGTTCACTTTCCTATTTTCCTCTCCAAATATCCAAGATCCACATATTTACCACGGAACAACCCACTGGTAAAGCTTAACTCAGCAAAAAGGTAACATTTATTTAACAAACGCTCAAATAACATTACGTGGTAGGCATAGTTCTATGTACTAACTATGCATTTATAGTTATAGTATCGTCTTTACCCCTCAGGAAAATTCTATGGGGTAAGTTCTATTATCCCCATTTTACGCGTTCAAGGTCACAGAGCTTGGGACTAGCAAAACCAGAATCCAACCAATTTGCCTCCAGTCCCCACGCTATTGATCTTACTTTGTGTTGATTCTCATTTAAATATAATGTATCAAGGGTTCTGAAGAGCAAATTTAATAGTTGATCTTTTTCAATTACATTTCTATTCAATAATATTCTTACAACTGAATTCTTTACCCTAAGAAAACTGTATAATCATTAAGTACTTTGCCTCAGAACATAGAGTTTTGACTCATACAAATGCTTCAAGTTTCAAGCTCTGTCCTTCAAAATGATTTAGAACAACTCTTTTCCTATTGCTCCACTGGAGAATGAGTGGCAAGTGTCACGATGAAACTCATTATTAGGTAAATTTACCCATGGCAAAGAAAGATATATAATTTAGAAAAATACATATTTTCAAATTTATTTGTAATCAATTGCTGTTGATTTTTATTGTCCAGTATTGTTATAGGTGCTTGAGATATACTTGTAAATATAAATGACAAAAATACATGTTTTTGTGAAATGTATATCTTCTAGAGGAATAAATTCTCAAATCAAATTTACCTGTCTTTGCAGTTTTTTCTCATTAGTAAAATATGAATAATAACAATATCTTCCTCTTGCATTGTGAGGATTAAATGAGTTAATGCATGTGAATTGCTTAAGAAAATGCTGGAGAAAAGGTAAGAAGTTTACCAGGTAAGAATGTTACCAAAAGGTAAGACCAAAAGGTAAGAATGTTACCAAATATTATTATTTATAACTAGTTTTGATTTTTTTTTTTTTTAAAGATTTTATTTATTTTATTTTTCCCCCCAAAGCCCCAGTGGATAGTTGCGTGTCGTAGCTGCACATCCTTCTAGTTGCTGTATGTGGGACTCGGCCTCAGGATGAACGGAGAAGTGGTGCCTCGATGCGCACCCGGGATCCGAACCCGGGCCACCAGCATCGCAGCGCGCGCACTTAACCACCAAGCCACAGGGCCGGCCCTGATTTTTTTTTGATACATCAGATCCCCATTATTCAATCAAACACTAATCTAGATGTGCTGTGAAGATATTTTGTAGATATGATTACAGCCCATTACAGTTAAGGGGGTTTATTGTAGATCATCTGGGTGGGCCTGATCCAATCAGTTGAAAAGACTTAAGAGCAGCTGAGGCTTCTTGATGAAGATACAAATTCTGCCCGTGCAAAAGTTCCAGCCTGCCCTTCCTGATGGTGAGCTCCACAGATCTTGGGCTTGCCTAGCCAGTCCCCACAATTACATAAGCCAAGCAACTGGTTCTGTTTCCCTGGTTGATAAATACACCATCAACAATGACATTTTGCTATTACATACTAGTTTTGGTAAACCTCTAAATATTTGAATTAACATCCTTAATTCAGTGCTTATAAAAGTTTCTTCTGATGAAACAATAAGAGTCCAGAATTGAAAGGGGAATTGAAAAATAAGCAGATAAAATGTCATTACATCATGACTATAAATAAACACACATTGAGCAAAAGCAGGTACATACATTCATTCCATTAGCAGCATTCACTGAGCTATACTACATCCAGGCACTGTAATAGGTACAAGACTGATGGTGACAAAAGACAAAGTATTTGCCATGATGTAACTTAGTGTAGTGGGGAAATCACAACATATAGGAAGTGCTATCATAGAAGCCTGCCAGGTAAAGTAATCAGCAGGATTGGAATAGCAGGAACACTGCTATCTTGTTCACTCCTGTTACTAAGCACAGTGCCAGGCATAAAGCAGGGACTCAATAAATATTTGTCTAATGAATGAGAGGTTGAAGAAAAATGAACTGAGGCATTATGGAAAAGAAAAGATGCTAGCCAAGCATAGAAAAGAGTGTGCTAAAAGGCAATGAGATATGAGAAAATGTCCCATATCTTGAGAAATTCAAATAATTCAATGCAGCTGGGGCCTAGACAAGACACAAGACATTGAAGAATGGAGATAAAAGTTATTGCCAATACCTAAGGATCTTCCAAGCAACTCTAAAACATTAGTATTTGATTCTGAAGTTAATGAGAATCGGCTATCAATTGTTTAACAAAGAAGCAGCATGATCAACTATATATTTTCTACAAAGAGCCTGGACAACATCAAAGTACAGGAACAAGATTAGGCAAGACCACCGACAATACTACTGAAATAAATGACGTGAGACATGGTGAGGGCTTCCTATCATTGGAAGTGGCAGTGTAGTGGAAAGGAGGGGAAAAAATAAGAGTGGGGAGTGTTCAGTCATTTCAACACTTTTATTTCAAACCCATATTACTAGTCTAAATTTACTTGCTCCTTTATTAAAATAAAACACAATTCTCAGTATATTACAAAAACAGAAGATATAGTGAAAGTATAGACAGATGAGAAAGAAGAATTGACAAAAGCAGGAAGCAAAGACCTTCAAATTACTTGAGGTAATTT
This sequence comes from Ceratotherium simum simum, assembly GCF_057802395.1. Taxonomy (NCBI): domain Eukaryota; kingdom Metazoa; phylum Chordata; class Mammalia; order Perissodactyla; family Rhinocerotidae; genus Ceratotherium; species Ceratotherium simum. The sequence continues at coordinate 74,431,955 of NC_141907.1, read as the reverse complement.
AAATAACAATTTAAATTTCAAAACTATGTTGTACAACCAAACTGTGTAAGGATAATATCATCTTGGGATTTTTTTTTTTCACAGATGTGAATGAATTGCATAGAAATTGTTAGTATCCTAAAGCAAAAACTGATTAGAGGAAAAACATACAGAAATAGACCTGAAAATTAATATATCCTGAAAACTTTGGACAAAACTATAAAATGTAAAAAGCAACATTAAATTTAGTCAGGTTTATCTCACTTGATCCAAATTTTGGTACTTTTGTTGTTGTGTATCAATAGTAACCTTTCATCTAGTGACACATTTTTGGACAGCTATTAGGTTTATTATAAAATTTTGTTCCTTGAAATTGCATGTTTAATCTCATTTTATTTCTTGTCTCAGCTTTTGAATAGTTCTTTTCACAAATCTTTACGTTGTGCAAATATTTTCTAGCATAAAACTGGAACCTCATCAGTGATAGAGAAATACATAACAATGCAAAAATATGAATTCAGTTTGTAAGGTTACTTATTTTGTTATTCTAACTCAAACACTGCTATGTTTGGGGCAGGCAAAAATGTGCTCTGGGGGCCGGCCCCGTGGCGCAAGCGGTTAAGTGTGCGCACTCTGCTGCAGCAGCCCGGGGTTTGCCAGTTCGGATCCCGGGCGCGCACTGACGCACCGCTTGTCAAGCCATGCTGTGGCGGCCTCCCATATAAAGTGGAGGAAGATGGTCATGGATGTTAGCCCAGGGCCAGTCTTCCTCAGCAAAAAGAGGAGGATTGGCAGATGTTAGCTCAGGGCTGATTTTCCTCACTAAAAAAAAGAAATGTGCTCTGGACACATCAAACGTAAGCTGAAATAGCCAATGGCTTTCCTGAATGTTGAACGTGAAACAAACATTTAGAAATCCCTCCTGACTGCAGAGTAGGAAATTTATGGATAAAGTGTTATTTTATTTTAATAGAGAGATAAATAAATAAAAATTTATTATTTATTTTAATAAATATTATCTGATGGCTGTTTTAGGCTGAAGTTTGTCTCACCACAAAATTCATATGCTGAGAGCCTAACCCCTAGTACCTGAGAATGTGACTGTATGTGGAGAAATGGTCTTTAAAGATGTTCTTAAGTAAAAATGAGGTCATCAGGCTGGGCCCTAATCCAATATGACTGGTGTCCTTATAAGAAGAAAAGATTAAAATACAGACACACATAGAGGGAAGACCATGAGTTGAAACAGAGAGAAGACAGCATCTACAAGCCAAGGAGAGAGGCCTCAGAAGAAATCAAACCTGTGGACACCTTGAACTCAAACTTCTAGCCTCCAGAACGGTGAGAAAATTAATTTCTGTTGTTTAAGCCACCCAGTCTGTGGTACTTTGTTATGGCAGCCCTACCAAAGTAATACAATAGCCATTTTAGGAAACGGACTAAAGAATTACTTTTACTAATATTAATAATTAAGTAAAACATAAATAATTAAAAAGAGTTTCAGTCCAACCTCCCACCTAATGATTAAATCTCTATTGCTCCTACTACTACCCTCTTCCATCTCAAAATCTCTGACAGATGTCCCTTCAGGCTATTCAGCTCATGCTTCACTAATTCTAAAGCTGGAGAGTTTATTACCTTGTCATTCTGGTTGTCTTCTTCCAAATGTGATCTAGAGTGTTAGTGTACTTAAAAATAAATTGTGGGGCCGGCCCTGTGGCTTGGCAGTTGAGTGCGCGTGCTCCGCTACTGGCGGCCGGGGTTCGGATCCCAGGCGCGCACCTACACACTGCTTGTCTGGCCATGCTGAGGCGGCGTCCCACATACAGCAACTAGAACCATGTGCAACTGTGACATACAACTATCTACTGGGGCTTTGGGGAGAAAAAGGGAACAAAAAGGAGGAACATTGGCAATAGATGTTAGCTCGCGGCCAGTGTTCCTCAGCAAAAAGAGGAGGATTGGCACGGATGTTGGCTCAGGGCTGATCTTCCTCACAAAAAAAAATAAATAAATAACAAATAAATAGATAAATAAGTAAATAGTGTAGTTGTATGTGTGTGTATATATGTACATATACATACTACATATATACATATATATAATACTGATAATACATGCATACATACATTTCATACATATACACATATAATATACAGAGAGCATCAGAAAGAGTAGAGTCATATCCACAACTATTATTGCTTTCTGATAACCTGGGTATTAAAAACTTTATCAGCATTTCTTTATCCGCACAGCTACCCTTTAGAGTATAAGACCCTAGGTTAGGTGTTTTCCTGGCTTCCACAGAAGACTATATATGGAAACAATAGTAGCACTAGAGGTTTGTGAGTCCATCAGCATTGGCACAGATTCCACACATAATATTAGAATGACATCATCATCTGTGGTCTACTGCTTCTGAGTAATTCAAGTAGAAGGTACATATTTTGTTCATTAAACTTTCCATGTTAAACTTTGCAGGACTGTTAACACACACTGTGGTAGACTGTACTTTCCAAATTCGCCACATCACTGTATATCCCATCCTGCTTGTTTTTGATGCTCTACTTGAGCGGTAAGATATCAGTTCCCTCCCTCTGAACCTGTATGACCTTTGTGACTGCTCTGACTAAAAGAATGTGATGGAAGTGATGCCATGTGACTTTCGAGGCTAGGTCACAGAAGGCACCGTGTCTTCTTCTGCCTCTGTCTTGGGACACTTGCTACTGGGAACCAGCCACCATGTTGTGAGGAAACCAAGTCCACATGGATGTTCTGGCTGACAGCTGCATCAAGGCCCTCAGTTGACAGCTACCAACAACCACTGAACATGAGTGAAAGGGCTTTATATGCTAGCTGAGGCCTTAAACATCGCAGAGCAGAGGAAAAGTCTCCCTGCTGCACCCTGTCTGAATTCCTGACCCATAAAAATCACAAAAGATGAAAGATGTCTGCTGTTTTAAGCCATTAAGTTTGAGGAAAATTTGTTATGCAGCAACAGATAAACAATACAATCACAAAGAGCACTTATAATTAATGACAAAAATAGATTTTGATGCCCCTGGACAGGTTTTCATTAGAATTGTTATCTAAATGATACGGGAAAAAAATTCTTGACATAAGTGCCACAAAGACTTGCCCACATGTCATGTGTGTGGAATCTATGAATGAAAATTACAAGGGACTGATAGTTAAAATTCTCATTCAGCACTTCTCTACAGCTCAATACTATGGAAATAAAAAATAATAATATAAACAGCAAAATACATATATTCAATTCATCTAGAGAAAAAAAAAACCTGTCTGGTAAATGTGCTGACTTTCCCAGTTATGTTTCTCATTTCAAACATTGGAAGAGCCCTAGAGCTATCCTTGGAGCAATTTTGCAAAAGCAAATATAGACAAATAAGTATCTGCTCCACCACCGAAAACAATACTTTATGAATTTTCCAGGCATAAGATGAAATCATAGCTGTTACCCATTCTGGAACACATGCACGACAAGGGCTAAGTCATTTAAATAATGCTTAACCTAAAATTTCTGCAATCTGATATCCTAGACTTTAGAACACACACACAAATTTAAAAACGTAAGAGAAAGACAGTGTTTGATATAGTAGAATATAAAGAATTTGCAAAGCATTCCACACAGGCAATAGAAAATGTCCTCAGGGGAAGGGGAGTAAAACCAAAACGCTTTTTACTGTCACTCTTTCTAGATAAGTGTGTCAACATTACGCATGTTAAGAAACATACTCTACCTGGATTACATTATAATCTTTTAAAAGAAATCTTTTAAAACTTATGGTAAAGGAAATTCTGTTTCCTAAAATTCTGTTTATTATATGTAAATAAAACTATGTTGAATATATTTTTCCTACAGGTGTTGCCATTTATTAGACAAAAATATATCTAATTTTCACCTGTGTCAGCTTTCATGATCACCTTGCATTTCTTTTCCTACCAGCACAATGGAAGTTGCTTCGCCTTGGGTAATTTGTGAGTTAGATTTTTGCTTGTTTTCAATACTGATGATTATTACACGAAACACAATATGTATTAAGGTATCAACGCAAGTCTTAGTTTTTAGTCTGCATGGAATTTATAATATAATACAAATTAAAATAGTTATTGAATGACTAGTCACTTTACATACATATCCTATGTAATTTAATTGAATACAAAAGACAATTTATTAAAAAAATACTTATTAAGTCCATACTTGGGCCAGCCATATTCTAGGCTCTGAAGATACAATAGTGAACAAAACAGAAAAAAAGTCCCTGCCCATTCAGGGAATTATTACTATTTGATTTCAACACTGTCAGAAGCTAGTGGTTGGACTACACAGGTTCTAGTAAGAGGTATTCTAGATAATTTATTTTTCTTTTCTTTTTTCCCGAAACATCTCAGTAAATTTTCTCTCACATCTTTCGGTCTCTAATTTTTTTAACTAGATTGAATATTATCAACTAATGAGTAGTTACTGAATAAACAAGACTTTTCTAACAGCTAAATCTTTCTATTTTTCCTCATATATCTCCTTTTACTTCTAACATAATATAGTCAATGTTATCATATGACAAATAAATCTCCTCCTCCTCCACCCCCCCTCCCCTCTCCCTCTCCCTTTTCTCTGCTCCTTTTTTGCAATACCTTTTTGGCTGACCAGAATAAAAAAACAAGTATCAAATGAATTATTAATCTTTGTTGAAGAAATTACATTAGGTATATGAAGAATTTCTCCCAGGTTATGAGACATAATTGATTAGTCTTTAGTTCTGCAGTACTGACGGTTATTTAATGGGTTTCACTTTGCAGAAGTATGAGGAGTAATATAACCTACATAATGTTCATCCTCACTTTTAAGAAGTTAAATAAATTATTCAATTATCTCCTAAAAAGAAGACCCACTCTTCAGAATTTTACATATGAATTACAAATCACAAAGAAATGTGTAAGGTGTATTTATGATTTAAATAACACAAAGAACTGAAATATATTGCAGCTAATGGTTTTAGGCTGCTCACTCTTTGCTATCATTAAACAGATTCTGAATTGCCAAAAAAAAAAAGAAAAATCATCTTCCGTTTGCCACCTTCCATTCCACTTCATGTGAAGTAACTGCCTAATATTTAGGAGTCTGTTCTTTCTATATTTAAATTTACACTTAGAAGAGAAAGTGACTATCAACTAATTTGAGTACAATCTGATTAGATGAAAAAGAGGTAGATAGTCAAACGTTAAGTAAAGATATAGAAGCCAGAATAAGGATGGCCTTTGAGGAAATTAGCACAGCTACAATCTATGGCTGAGCTGGTGAAAATCAGGAAGTATAATGGCATAGGTAAAAATTGCATAGGGGACCAAGTTATGCAGAGCCATAAATATCAAGTCAAATTCATTGGTATTTCATCCTGTAGCACCAAAGTTCTCAATTCATAAACAAATGCTAAATTTCCACAAGAGCTAATCTTGAGAAATATACACTGCTAGTCCAATGAGTAAAATAAAAGGCTCTAGGAACACATAATCAAATAAGTCAAAATATATAGCAATGTTCTGTGCATTCAACCAAATATGACAAGTAACTGTAACAGCCCAAGATTTCCATAGGAGTACCATGCAGTTTACTAGGGAGGAAGAAGGAACAACAGCAATATCAAACCTCTCTTAATTTCCTCTAGGTCTCTCCTTAAAGACTTAGTTACCTAAAAGGATCTAACTTTTCATAGTTTACAATAAATCTCTTAATTCTGAAGAATCATTTTCTTTGTTACAACATTCCCTTTCCTCAAGCCCCATTAGCCTTCCTAGACAGATGCAAGTCACATCTACATTTTACAGCACTGCGATATCCAGAAATTATGTACATCTAAATAAGACACCAGCATAATTTAATTCATATTCCAGGGTGAAATGAAGATTCTCAGTCCACAAGGTCTTGAGATAATTACTGCAATCAACAAACTTTCCTTTAGACATTCACTGGAACATCATTTCTGAAAGGCTGCTGATCTCTGCCCAGAGAAAGTATCAGATCACTCTTTGAAAAGCTCTCTAGCATGACTGGCTAATAGTCAAATTTTTTCACATGAGAAATAATTTGTACAGACCCATGAAATTTTTCACCTTTTTGATAAGGGTATTTTTCAAATACTATGTGTATATAAAATAGGAGCTTTTAATATTCAGATTCAAATTCTGATATATAATATTTCTTTCTTAGATTATCAATGTTATATTTGTGACAACATAAAATAAAACATGGATACAGCAGGATGAGAAAATGTCATTAATATTACTGGTCCAATCCGCCATCATAGAATATGACATCACAGTAATGTCAGCTCTGGCGTTTACTATGGGAAATACGAATATAGCAAACAGAAGCCAAGATTAGTGTTCTTATTAAATAATGGATGATAAAGACGTTAAAGGAATTTGAAAGATGTGACTTTTTGATAAGCTGGCAAGAACCTAAACTAGCTATGAGAAAGATGCCAGCTTCGTAAAATCCTTATAGAGGTAGCCCAGGGTCAGTGTTTCAAATGGCTACACTTGCGCTTCACCCTCACTTATCTTCTTTCTTTGTCATGTTGAAAAAGAACAAATGGCAGTTAGATATTAGTAAAGCATGAAGAATGCTCTCTCTGGCTGTAGTACTAAATTGTGTGCGAGATTGATCCTGGCTTTAAGGGATCTTTTGATTATCTGATCAGATTTAAAAATTCATACTTGGTAGCAATATGTCTTGTTACTGAAAATATTGCTGATCTTCTTGACTGTTCTCATCTTTCTCTTTAGTGAGTATATATAGGTTAATACACAAGGCAGAGGACAGACATAAGTTCAACAAGACTGACACCTGGGGCCGGCCCTGTGGTTTGGTGGTTAAGTGCGCGCGCTGCGATGCTGGTGGCCCGGGTTCGGATCCCGGGTGCGCATCGAGGCACCACTTCTCCGTTCATCCTGAGGCCGAGTCCCGCATACAGCAACTAGAAGGATGTGCAGCTACGACATACAACTATCCACTGGGGCTTTGGGGGGAAAATATAAAAAAATAAATAAAATCTTTAAAAAAAAAAAAAAAAAAGACTGACACCTGAGCCAGCCCAGAGAACTAACAAATAAAATATCTTGTTTAATCAACAGCTAAATAGGACAGACTTTGCCTTGTGGCACCTATCAGAAACTTACGATAACTTTCCTCAGCTTGTCCTGTTATGTCCATGACAGTTATTTCCAGATATGTCTCATCTCCAAATATTCAACTATCAGGGAATAAAGATTTCTTGTGTGTGCTCTTAGACACAGCCAACTATTATGTTCCAGTGTATAGACACAAGGTGCAGAAGCACCTGGACCAACTATTGCTAGACTCCCACAGGTTTATCTCTTAAATGCTTTCTTACAATAAGTCTAATTCAAGTGCTATCTTTCTAAATGGAATAATTTCAACACAGACAATGGCTATGGACTGAACTGTGTCCTCCCAAAATTCCTCTGCTGAAGCCCTAACCTCCAATGGGATGGTATTTGGAGACGGAGCCTTTGGGAGATAATTAAGTTTAGATGAGGTCATGAGGGTGGGGCCCTCATGATGGGATTAGTGTCCTTATAAGAAGAGACACCAGAGAGCTTTCACTCTCTCTCTTCACACCATATAAGGACACTGTGAGAAGGCAGTCATCTACAAGCCAGGAAGAGAGCTCTCAACAGAAACTGACCATGCTGGCACCTTGATTTTAGAATTCTTGCCTTGAGAATTATGAGAAAATAAATTTTGGTTATTTAAACCACCCAGTCTGTGGTAGTTTATTATGGCAGCCCAAGCTAAGACAATAATATAGGCAAATTTGGGAAAATTTTAATATGAATAAAATTGTTTATATGAAAAAAGCCTTAAAAAGGGAAAAAAATCCCAAATATTCAATTGTCTGGATTTTCCTTGGTTTGAGGAAGTCTCCAAAAGAAACTCAGATTCCAAAATTATCTTCTTAAGGAATTCTTTGACTAAGCTAAAATCCTTTAAACTATCTCTTTTAGATCCTTCAAACCATAACTTAAACCTAACTAACTGCCTTTATCCTACTATTCTTCCCTCTTCCCACTCTTCCCATGTCCCTTCATTATCTTTTCTGACCTACTACCCTTCTTCTCTAGTCAGAAGAAAACTCTCAAAGCTAAATTGCCTCTTAAAGTTAAAGCTCCCTGAGAAGAGGGCAAGTTCCATATGTAAGGGACTGCAATTTTAAGCCCTGGTCTCAGTATGAGCTAAAAGTAAACGTTTATTTAAGACTTTTCAAAGCCTAGACAGAAGAGAAAGATATTCTCAGAGAAATTTAAAATAGTTCTAAGAACATAATCCAGTACATAGGTCCATATCAATTTGTGCATAGGTTAGTAATTACCTCAGGAAACAAAGAATGAGAATAACAAATAGAAAAGGTTTTAAGGGTGATAGAAAACATCCCAAACTGCACAGAAAAAAAAAAATTTAGAAAATCTATACTGCGGAACAAGATCCTTTGGAGACTGTCCTCAAAATGTTTCCTCTGAACATAGTTTGCACTCTAATCTACCCAGCAAGCAAAGAAAGGAGCCCATTGGAGACTGTAGGGATGGACTCTTTGTCCTTAGACAGTATTCAGAAGTAGATCCCAAAGTTGAAGTTACCCTAGCAATCCCTGCACTTTTTTTCACTGAACGGCCTTAAGCCAGAATTAGGAGCTACAGATGGAAAGTCTCTAAGGGGACATTTTGGAACAGAGCAGAATAAGTCTAAAAATTAACTGATATCTGATTCCACTCCAGTTATAAGTATCAGGGGATGGATATATTAGAAATATAGCCTTTTGCAAATGAATTAAAAGAATATGAAATATTTATCAATTATTAAAAAATAGTCTTTTTAAGTATATTCTTTTTAAAGCTCTGTTAAAATGACAATAACCAAAATGATATAGGAATGAAATTAGAACTGCATAATATTTTACCACTCAGGTCTTTTTTATTTTCTTTAAAGGATAATAGGATGTCACCTAAAAAACCACAAATAATGCAATTTTTTTCATGTTTCAAATATGCTCATTAGATCAATTCACAATTTTATTATCTATATTATGCCAAATAAGAATATTATTTTCATAATGATTTAGGACCAGAGTGCAATAACCTTTTCTTTGACAGTAAGGTAGATAGATAAGTGACAGATAGATAGATAGATAGATAGATAGATAGATAGATAGATAGATAGATAGATAGATGTAGTAGGAATCCATAACTTTCTTCTTTAAGGACAACATCAATCTTGATTAAAGATGTCAAGGATGTTGATCTACTATGAAATATCTTGTTTTCTTTCAATAAATCTTTGTGCAATATTTATTGTTGTCATTTTTTTTTTTAGATTAGACTTTATGACTTCACCAATAAAATAAATTAGTCTTACAAGTATGTTATCCAGGTGCATGAATTAGGTCTTCCTTTTCTTTTCCTACAATTATCTCTTTCATTATTGCTCTATTACAGTACTAATCAGTTTTTTTGGTAAATTACTTTAACAATGCCATTTATAAGTTTGTAGTCTTTAAAGAATTATAGAAATTATCAATGTTTGGCAGTATAAGAACAAAATGAAGCTATAAAATAATGGATGAATTAGACTTTGAAAGGATCCCAACTAATCAAAATGTGATAACCCTTAAAATAAATTATTCCATTTATTGTCTCCCCATGTTAATACCAACGAAATACTGGTTATATATCTTTCTCCAAAAGTATTGCTATCTATCCTGTTACTCATAACTTTTATACTTCTAAAAGTGTGTAAAGATTGTTTGGTTTCTTAAGAGAGATGAAAAGTGCCACAGCTTTAGTAATAACAATGATAATGACTATAATAATAGAGTAGTTAACATTTATTGAGTTTTCTGTATTGAGCACTGTGATAAGCTTTTTAAATGTATTATTTCATTTAATCCTCACAATAACTTTTTCAGGTAAGTATTATTAATATTATTACTATTTTTTTATAGAAATATAGAGTTGCAAGTAAAATGCTCACACAGTTATAAAGTGGCTACTCCAGGGCTTTAAAACAAGTCTCTCTGATTGCAAAGTCCATGTTTTTATCTATTGGTGATAAAAATTCAGATCACAATTAGCCAAGAAGAATAAAGACTTATGGACATTAAATCACAACTAGCTATTCAATTCCCAAGGATCATTTCATGTATACTAACATAATTCCACTTCTGGTAATTACCCAAGTAATCAATAGTATCATATTTTTCAGATTTAAATCATGTTAGTATGTTAGAAATACTATATTGAGACATAAAGAGCCCACTGGCTTCAATGTGCTCACAGTACAAATAGAACAACATGAAATGACTCTGCTGACCACATCAGATGCCTTATCTTTAACCTTCCCTACAACAAGCAAATATGGTTTCATTATTCCCATTTTACAGAAAAGAAAGCAAAATAGTTTCAGGGATATTAACCAGTTTTCCAAAGACAGCCAGCTATTAAGTAAAAGAGGAAATTTAAGTTTAAGTTTTCTGCTTCCAAGCTCTGTCTTCCTATCTCATCCTGCCATTTCTGTCCATAATGATGAATGACGACTCTCACTCAAGAGTGAAAAATATATATATAGTATAAGTATTTATATGATTATATTACTATATATACTTACACATGAATACACATATAAACATACACATCTTCACATATATATGTGTATGTGTTGAATATAAATTACATCTCCAAATCTAACAAAGAATAAAAATGAGAAACTTCTCTCCCTGTTTCTAATTTTGAGGCTTTTCATCCTAAAAGTAACATTTTCCTTGATTATAAAGGCTGATATAATATTATACATGCTAGTATGTACATTGCTAATACACATATGGAATATGTCTACATGCATAATTATATATACTATGTATTTACTATTACAAAATTTTACAGATATGTATGGCATTGTCAGATGAATCGATTTTTTGTGGTATAAACATACTAGACTTAGAGTCAGGATTTGACTCTCATAAATAGATTTTATTTTAACTGTTTGTATGACTTTAGGTCTCAATTTCTTCATCTAATGTACTGAAGCCTAAAAATTAGATGATTTCTAACTCCCTTCTAGCTGTAAGCTCTTACTCAGGCTCAGTTTTTCATTTTGAAATAGATGTGGTATTCAAAAATGTGCCTTGTGTTCACAATACTCACATCATTGCTAAGCTCAGAATATTGTATTTTCTAGCTTGGTTTTCCACTGTAGATTCATACCAATAAATTTATAGGTGTCTGTATTTTATTTGGAATTTTGTCTATTGAATTTTCTTAAAAGGCAACCCAAATTAACTACCAGATAAGGACATTTTCATTTATTCATGATCAATAATTCCATTAATCAAGGCATGGCATCTCCCTTAATATAACTGACTGTGCTAGTATACATAAGTAAAAACACAATCCTTTGTAAGGATCGCTGTATTTTTTGATGTTGTTGTTATGAGCCTTCTCTCAGTCTTGATCTCTGTCAAGTATATGGTATATGTAGGAGAAAACATAACTTCCTACTAATCTATGAGATCACAGATACTGAAATTTTTGTATTTTGATTTAAGTTGCAAATGTTATAATCCACTTAAATTGAACAAAGCACTTAAACAAATTAGCAAAAATAAAACAGCCCTTGTATTTCATTCTAAACAACTTAATATCTAATAAATGTGATTGAAAATAAAAATCCATGCTCTTTTAAAGCAAACATCAACAGGAATATTTTAAATATACAATGAATCTCTATCATTTATTGCCCAGGAGTAAAATTGAATGTTGACTGAACTTTAAAGCATCATTATCTGAGGCAGCCAGATATTATACAGCTTAGGTGAAAACAGTTAACTTAAAATATTGTCATCTTGATGTACATAAATAAATCAGCACAAATAAAACACTATTAATTTGCCATCACTTAATGTTCCTCACCCTCTTACAAAGATTCAGATTTAATTACAAGCCAAAGGAATAATTTTTACTGGTCTAGTGGTAAGTTAGAAGAATACTGAAATCCTATTATTTCATTATGCTTTTATGTGAGAGATAAATATTCCACACAATTGATCAACAGAAGGAGCACTATATTGGTGTTGATTTGTTTAGTTTGTTCCTCAATAAATAACAATCACTGGACCTAAATTCTAAGAGATGAGATCCCTCCAGAAATAAAAGTTTCTTTCAGAGAAACATGACTTCTGGTTCCAATATCTTATATTTACATTTTTCTAAGAAGCAAACTAATTTAGAATTGAATGGCTAAGTATCAACATAAAATATTAAATTAAATGTAATATTAAAATATGAATATTTTAAAAATACTCATTTGTTATTATTAAATGAACAAAAGCTTACAAAAGTCAGCATAAAATTGTCTGAAAAATATTAGTAAATTTGGATTTCTCCCTGTTGCTCACACTTATAAACTTGCTCTTCTTTTTGCCTCTTTACAATAATGAAACCTCAGTTAGTGAAGTTGAGTAAGCTATAGTACTATTTGCTTGTTTAAACATTTTAACACTATTTTCACATTAGATTCAAAGGTGAAAAATAACTTTTGCTTACATTAAAAGAACATAATGAAAATGAGGAAGAGGAAAGAATGAGAAAGCTCATGATCCTGACATGAGACTACTATTTACAATCACACAGAGGCCAATGTTAACCTCACAGATGTCCAAAAACAAAAGAAGAAGAAGAAAGGAGAGAGGCAGGAGTTGGGAGAAGGATTCAGTAAAGAAGATAAGCTAGTGGGCTGCTAACATTATATGAACTCCTTCAAATCACAACTTTGATTTTCCTCTGTGTAGAAAAATCTTTACCAAATCCCCAACTACTCACAAAATAAAGCCTAAACTCCCTAGTCTGGAATACAAGCTTCCTGAAATCAGGTGCCAGCAGCCTCACAGGCTCATCCCCCAGTCTCCTTTCACATCACACCAGACCACTTGCTGCACCCCGAATGCTCTCTGCCCTTCCAGGTTTCTGCTCCTTCACCCAGACTATTCGGCCTTTGAGGCGGTGCTTCCTTTCCTTTTTGGCCTGATAAACTCCTCCTTATTCTTTAAAACTAAAGTCAAATGTTATTTTTTTTTGAACAACTTCTATTCTGTTGGGTTTTAGTAGTTGCTGTAGTTTCTAAAGACTTGGGAATTTTACATCATAGTGAGGTTATGAGCCTGGGAAATATTATGGCCCCATTTCCCAGTGTCTAAGAATACCTAGAGATAGGAAAGGGTTACAAATTCAGTTTGCCAATTAAAAATAGGGAAGGGTAGAATTATTTAGCTACTAGAAGCTAGTAGTAAATTGTTCTTCCATTGTCTTGTTTAAGCATTTGAAATACTGTTTTCATATAAAAATCAAATGTCAAAATTACTTTTACTTAATTTCTAAAGACAAAAGAAAAATGAAGACAAGAAAGGAATGGGAGAGCTCATGCATGGTCTGACATTGCTAGAGATAAACTAAGATTGTGACAACAACAATCTGATGCACCTATAAAAAAATAAACAAAATTCAAAAGAGAAAACAAAAAGACAACTAGAAACTGAAAAATGGATTCAACCACAGTTGTGAATGACATGTTGTAAATTCAAATAATGTAAACCTTTTTAACTATCAAAATATCAAAAACTTGAAAATGGTAACAATCCTAAAGAGGATATGGTAAAATAGTTTCTCATATGCAACTGTTGGCCTATAATTTTATCTAATCCTCTTGATATACCGTTTGCCAGTATATATCTAGAGAATCAAAATTGTAAATACTCTTTCATTCTAAAACTCCATTATCTGCCCTCTCCTATGAAATGAGAGTGCAATTTTTATTCAAAAGAGTACACTAAAGACATTATAAGAAGACAGAAAACCATCAAAAGTCCAACATTAAGCAAATTTTCCAAAAAATCACTGTACTTTATTTTTGAGACTGTAGCATTATGGTAAAGAGCCTGGTTCTGGATATCAGGCCACCTAACTTGCTGTGTAATCCACTAATTTCTTTCAATAGCTTTAACATATTCAATAATATTTTAATAAATTATTCAATAACATTTATTATGTATACTGTGTGTGAGACACTATGCTAAGATTTGGTACTACTGTTCTTATTATCAGTCTATAGATAAGAAAACATTAAAATTTTTAATGTCTTGGTATTATTACAAAAATAGTTTTGACATCATGGGTCCCCAGGAAGGGGCTTGTGGGACTTTCAAGAGTCCACTGACCATACTTGAAGAACTATTGGTCTAAGAAGGTAATAATGGTAATTCCATCTCCTTGGTACATGAGTCAATGATGAGCAATTTCATTCCTATTGCCAGAGCCCACAGAATTTATCAAAGGCTTACAGGTAAGATGTAAAGAATTACACGTAAAAAAAAAGAAAAAGATGAGACAGAGGCACCCCCACGTTATAATCTTTAGCAACTGAAAGAGGGGACTTAGTTGTTGAAATGAGCGAGAAGGAGAAGTGCAAATTTTCGGGGACCAAGGAGTAAAAAGCAGAGTTTGGTTTGGCACATATTTCAGGGGCCTAATAGACATCGAAGTGAAGATCTCAAGTAGATAGTTAATATATGTTTCTGGAGTACAGGAAAGATTTATGGGCTGGAGAGAGAAACTTGAGAGTTGTATGCATTAACCAACACAAAGCCAGGAGATTAGATGAAACAGTCAAAGGTACAGGTATAAGCAGAAGTTTTTAAAAGTCTGCAAATGGAGCCTAAGAACAAGCCAAATATTTAAATAATATGGAGATGAGAAATACCTAGCAAAGGAGACTTTGAGGTAGATAGAAAAACAGATAAAAGTGGTTTCCTGGAAATCAAAAGAAGAATTCAAGGAAGAAGGAATAATAACTCAAATTTACTGAATGCTTAATATTTTAATATCCATATTCTTTGCTTAATATAATCCTTAGATATATCTTATGATTTAGACATGTATTATGTTCACTTTACTGTAAAGAAAAAATTATAATGTGGTTAAGTAACTATTAAGTTTACAGAGTTAGTGTCAGAACTGGGAGTCAAAAAGAAGTATGGCTGATTTCAGAATCTGGGTGATTAACTTAGACAGAAAACCCTATAGGTGATTGTCCAGGACAAAAGCTAAGCCCCTCCCTCATTTTTTACACCCCCAAAATAAATTTTCTTTATAGTTGTCTCTGATTAAGACTTTATTTTATTTAATAAAAAGATTCCTACTGTAAGTATTATGTCATTAATTTTAAAAGTTTAATGCCACAAATCTTAAATAATTACTCTATCAAGTAATAATTCAAATTGTATTCATTCATTTTTTTAAAACACCATTATTAAGGACCTATTATGTGCCAGAACATGTTTATTCTCTAGTAATAACCATGACTGCCAGACCCATGAGGAGATCTGGGGGTTTCAAAATGAGAAAGGTGGGCTGGATACAGAAAGATGCAGAAAGGTACAGAAGGGTGGTCTGGATGAGAAAGGATGCAACAGAATCCTCAGCAACCAGTGACCCAAGGATGCTGGGGGTCCCAGCATTAGCATCCATAGGCATGTCTCTATGCTGAAGAAGGTCAAATGGGATGACACCTATATTCAGCTGTCCGAAGCTAGTGGACTTAGGACAAATTCAGATTTTAGAGGAGAGAGGAAGGGTCATTTGTTAGCCATATACATTTACCACTGATTTATGAACGTTACTCTGAGGTACAAGCAAATGCTCTTTATTCCAATTAGATCACAAGTGCTGAGACGGGGCAACCACTAACCCAACAATATTACAGGAAACTAACTGGGAAGATCAGTGAAGACTGAGGGAACATTAGTGCTACACTAATAAATGGCAACCAAGCACTACCATTTTATTTCTTATACACTCTCCTGAGTACAGAAAGAAGGAAAGATGTAAATTTACATCTCTAAGTACCACTAAATTGATGGGATTTAAAAATCTTAAACATTGTAAGCAACAGTGAGTAGGAAACTGACATAGGATTTCAGGACTTTACTATTTCTGGAGCTACCAGTAATGGCAGACTTTCCCCACATTATCACGCCCCAGTGTACCATTCCTATCAAAGTCAGGCGATTGTGGAGTTTTCCTAGAAATTCATAGAATGCCCTCTAAAGACGAGTCATGTGGCTTTGTTTTATGCATTTTTCTAACCATACTAATTCCTTTACAGAGTTAGTCAGTACAATAACTTTAACCTCACTAACAGCTGAGATTTCAAGTAAAAGCCTACTTGTCTTCCCAAATTGAGCTGCTAGAAGTAGACATCTGTTTCTACGTTGCAGTGACAGTGCTTTTTGTAACTACCCTTAGTTTAAGGTCATCAGATTTGTCTATGTGAATGCACAGCCAAGTTAACTTGAAAGATTCCTAAAAGGAAGGGTTTTGGTTTGTTGTTCTTTATTTGTTTGTTTGTTTTTATAAAGTATATCAAATGACTCACTAAGATCAATTTATGGGACGCTTATTTGAGAGTTGCAGGTTAGAGACCTGGTCTCGTGCTCCTTTTAGGCATAGAAGGCTTTGCTCATGACTCTTATGCTCTCCACCTAGTTACATCTATTCATTTAGATATTTCTCAGATTCTTATGATTGCATTCCATTTCTTCCTCTATTTGTACATTTATTTCACTGAAGAGTAGAGTTAGATATTTGAGTGAATTTAGATAATAAAGCATGTACATTCTAGGGAATCATTCCTTACTGGAGCTAGGTAAAGATCTAAAAGGAAACATATATGATTCATCTCTGTAAACCAAGCCTCCTGTACAATTAAAAGTAAGCCATTAAGTTAAATCTTTTAAAAAACTTGGTGTTTAACCTGAGAAAAATCAGTTCCAAGGGTTCTTCCCCTCAGTTTCACAATTTTTATACCAATTCTCCACCCATCATTCCCTCCTAGGAAATTTAAACTATTAAAATGTGAGCATTTAGGAAATCCTCCTTTCTTTAAGCCAGCATTACAGAGATAAAAAGTCCATAAACATAATTCCTTAAAATTAAAAACAAATTACATGAGTTCTATTTTATTATTTCTACACTCAAATGTTTCTGCTCCCTTTTTTTCTACAAAAGAAATCATCTTCTCCTTAAACAATTTTACATAGCATAAATTTAGATTTATGCGTGTAATACAGCACAAAAAATATTATTTCTATTTCTAACGTTTTATAATGATCACTTGGATTTCTGCTATTGGTGAAATGTTTTCATTATCACAGAAGTATTGAAAATATCTTCAAATCCTTTACTAGCTCAGGCAATACTGCAAATGTTTTCCTAATGAAGTTCTCTAAAACCAATGTGTCAGGTACAAAAAAATCACCTCATTATGCATCAGTCAGTAATTAACACACACACACACACACACACACATACACACACATTTATTATAGGATTAATTAAATCCCCTGAGGGAAAAAGGTAGAGCGTGAATACATAAACATAGGAACCACATACTTGAGCATAAAAAAAAAAATCTTGAAAAAATGTTTGCTGTATGGCTTTCACAGCTGGTGAATTTTGCTATACTTCTGAAGCAGCGATATTCCTGAAACACTAACCAGTGTGGCTGCTAAAATATTTAAACATTCAAATCCCTGAGAGGCGGTAAGAACTGTCAATAAAATTGGAATTAGATATGTGATGTATTTTAATTTACATATGCTTTTAAGAGTACTAAGATAATATGGATTGATTTCCCTTTTGATGAATTTCACTCAGAGTTTGTACTGGAGATTTAAATGCATACAGACTCTGCACTCACAAAGGCAGAAATCTCCTTGAAAATAAATTTTGACATTGTCACAAGTGATTTTTACCTCCTTTTTACATTTTCCATCTTTTTGTATGGTTGGGATCATTTTTTTCCCTAGTTAGAATACATCTGAAATAGAAATTCAAATGTTAGATATACCTTGATATGTAAATACTCATTTTCACAGTTTATCAGATATTCATTTAACGTATAAAATGAGTCCAAATTGTAACTGCAATCTCATTAATTTATACAAAGAAGAAAATGACAATTGAAATCCTCTTTAGAAGTGTACCAGGTAGAAAGTATAACTAAATGATAACTACTACCACTATTTAAATTTTTCCTAAAATTTGTTGAGGACCTAGACTGTTTGGAAGGCATCTGCTGTACCCACTGCACACACCTGCTTTTCTCAAGGATGTCCATTTGGTTTTCAAGACTTGGTCCATAAAGACTGGAGATTTGTCTGATACTTCCCATCCCTGGACATCAGAATTGATTATTCTTTCTTTATGCTTTCACAGAACATTGTTTGGCTTTCATTTAATGATTGATTCATTTGCCTCTTTTACCTATTGGGTCATTTTAAGAATTATACATGAGACAGTATAGATCTTTGCTAAACACATAATGTGTGTTGAAATGATGTGAAACATAAAACGATAATTCTAAAATGCTGAAATTTATTTACTCTGATCCCTACTATCTTCATCCTAACTAAAGAGTCAAAAATTGAAAACTAACAGACACGCCATTCAAATCACACATTTGACAAACATGAGGATCATCTTGTTGCTTAAATTTTGGCAAGCCACATAATCTCTGGCAACATGGTATGTTGTCGTTGGAATAATTTTCACTCTACAGTTTTTTGACCTATAAGTCTTTATCTGCTTATGTCATTTAAAATATAGTCTGAAATAATTCCTTTCTTTAACGTCAAGTCACCAAGAGCAGTTTGACACAATTTACACATAGTTTTCTGACAATATTTTCCAAATCACAGGTGTTATTTCAAAGCTTCTTCACAAATACTGTTTTATAACTCTTGGGAATAAAAGAAATAATCTATAATAGTATCATATTTTCCTGAAATGTAAAGACATGTACCCTTAAATCTCATATTATATATGACTATAAAGATTACATAGAAAAACTTTTCAAATTTTATGCATGCAGATAGTTTACTAATTCAAATGCCTATCTTCTGATGGATTGTCAACAATGGATCGTGCCATCAAAACAGCTCTTCATATAAACCAATGATCCTGTGTTCTTCCAGTATTGTAAGGACTTCCACAATGGTGATGTGGTTATATCTTTTTTCATCAGTATTTCACTTTTGACCCTAATTCTTCTGAAAGCGAACACTAAACAAATAATTTTTTAAAGCAGTATTCTTTTCTTTTTATTAATAGACTTTATTTTTTAAAATAGTTTTAAATTTACAGAAAAATAAGCAAATAGTACAGAGTGCCCATATACCCCCCTAAGCACACAATTTACCCTATTAACATCTTATAATAGCACAGTACATTTGTTACAATTAATGAAACAATATTAATATATTATTATACACTAAAAGATATATTTTATCCAGATTTCCTTAGTTTTTACTTAATGTCTCTTTTTTGTTCCAGGATACTGCATTACATTTAGTTGTCATGTCTCTTGTGATACTGTGATTCATAGAAAGAAATATATGTATTTGGTCTTTGTCTCCATTTCTGGCACAGAACTCCTAAAATTCTTGGAATTTCTTGAGTAATGAGAGTGATAAAGGAATCTTTTACTATGTTAATGAGGCGACTTTTGGACTGCCCCTAGATCACCTAAGGATGGGGGCTGGGCACCAGAGGAAACAGCCATTTGATTAGAGGGCTGGAACTTTCAGTCCCATCCCCCCACCTCCTGAGAGGGGAGAAGGGCTGGAGCGGACAACAGCCAATAGCTGATGATTTAACAATTATGCCCATGTAATGAAGCCTCCATAAAAACCCAATAGTTTTCCAAGAGCTTCCAGGCTAAAGAACCAGAACACTTCCTCCATGCGCCATCAGCCAGATCCCAAGCTCCAAGAGGTCAGAAGCTCCTTTGTTCAGGACCTTACTTTATGTATTTCTTCATCTGGCTATTGATTCGTCTTTTAATATCCTTTGTAATAAATCAATAATCTAGGGAGAAACTGTTTTCTTGAGTTCTGTGAGCTGTTCTAGCAAATTAATCAAACCCGAGGGGGTTGTGGGAACCTCTGATTTATAGCCAGTCAGTGAGAAGTATAGGTAACAACCTGGACTTGTGATTGGCATCTTGAGTTGGAGGGCGTCATTGAAACTTGTGACTTGTAGCTAGTTGGTCAGAAACACAGGTAACCTGGGCTTGCAATTGGCATCCGAAGTGGAGGATGGTCTTGTGGCACTGAGCCCTCTACCTTTGGAATTTGATTCTATCTCTGGGTAGATAGCGTCAGAATTGAGTTGAACTGAGTTGAATTCTCTGACACACTGCTGGTGTCTGAGAATTGCTTGTTGGTATGGGGAAGCCCAGACACACACACACACACACACACACACACATACACACTGGAATTGGGTTCAAGAACCTAATTTATCTCCTTAGCCTTCTCTTGGTTGTGACAGTTTCTCAGACTTTCCTTGTTTTTGATGACCCTACCAATTTTGAGGAGTACCGGTCAGGTATATTGTAGAATGCTCCTCCATTGGAATTTGTCTTATATTTCTCTCATGATTAGACTGGGGTTATGGGCTTTAGGAAGAAGATTATGGAGGTAAAGTACCATTGACATCATATCAACTGTACAGTGTGTGTCAAATTTCTCCACTGTAAGAGTATTGTTTTTTTTTCCCATTTACCACACTGTACTCTTTGGAAGGAAGTCATTATGTGCAGCCCACACTTAAGGAGTGAGAAGTTTTGCTCCCTTTCTTTAGAGTAAAGTATCTATATAATTTATTTGTAGCAAATGGTAATTTTTAATAAAGATATTTACTTCCAATAAAAGAAAATATGCGTTTGCTATCAACTTAGTCCTGCGGGTTGATTTATTCTATACTACTTAACATATTTTCAATGTGACTTTTATTTCTCTAAAGCAATTGAGTAAATGAAAATTAGTGCACTATTTTTCTTCATCCAAAAGCACTTTGACAAAATAGTTAATACTCTAGAAAATCTCTGATAAATGGAATTTGCTTTGTGTCAAACCTGGTATGGTTAAAGAGAAGCATATGTAGTTATAGATAATTTGTTTTCTTCAAAAAATATATCTGAAATGCCTCATGATCTATAACTATTCTCAGGGATTTCCAATCAAACATTCTTATGGATCACTGAATTGTTATCTTAATCTTTTTATAAGGATAAATCTTTTTTATTATTAAATTTTTATAATGAATTTACACATTCATTTATTCATTGCTTAATCCTCCCTAATCTCTCTCTCCTCTTTCCCCTTCCTTACCCACCTTCTCTCTCTCTCACCCCTGCCCCCAAGATACACACACACACACACACACACACACACACGCACTCAATTATTTCTGTTCTAAACAAAAAAAAAAAGCACCGAGCATGTCTATGGGAACAGTGTATATGCCTTTCCTTACTACAGTCTATGAGCATGTCTTAAAAACTATTCATTGAACTCCATAAAGCACAAAATAAAACACTGACTTACAAGCAAAACAGAGTTCAATTTGATTTGTTTTAGTTACACACAAATTCACTTCTGTGTAAATGTTTCTAAAAGTTATTTACCCACAGAGGGTTTTTTTAATTCTTCCATGACCACAGAATTTTAAATGTATAATTTTTGTGATTAATTCTCAAATTTTCACTAGATAGGCAGTTTCCTGACAGCTTTGATATTAGGAGAAAGATTTAAATCATATTTAGCATCCTTCTAATTTTGCAAATAATAATAATAATAGCATCTACCATAGGATGAGCAGAATTCCTATGCAGGCATCCAAGGCTATACTTATTACTAACAAAGGACCAAATGTGTGAGAATAAATTCAAAGGCCTAAGGTAAGACCATTTAAATTTTTACAGATAAACAAGAAGCATCTCCTGTAGTAACTATGTGTGAGACATGTCTCATAAAGTATTTCTCCTGAGAGAATACATTCTTTGGCTACAAGCTTGGTTCACCATTATCAATGAGCTTCATTTAAAATATCATTTTGACGTTCTGATTTTCATATTATTTACTTACTCTTTTACTTTATCAAAAATAAATATATACTTTTCCATATAATTCTGTTACTCACTAAATATACCAAAGCACTTCCTCTTTTGTTATTCTCAGAGAGAGAGAGAGATATAGGTCAGAGAAAGATGGTAATGTAGAAGGAGAAGAATAAAAAGGACAGATTCAGCTGTAAAATTCTGCCTAATAATTTACATTTTGCACAATAGGCTAAAGCTTTTGTATTCTTCGCAAATATATTCATCTCCTGAGGAGTACTGAAAATAAAAAGATAGAAAAGGAAAAATTAAAGTTAGATTAGCAAATCCATCTGTGGCACTTGTTTGATTTAGAACCTATGGGCATTATATCTGCAAACTGTGTCAGGCAGGAACAGCCAGTAGTACTAAAATATCTGCTAATATAACACAACCACAGGTATGCCTCTTACAGAAATGAGATTCTATTCCTGGTGGCTATAATAAAAGCTAGGTTGCAAAATGGGGCTGATTAACATTACATTCTAATCATTAAGAGTACAGTTTGCTTTATTCTAGAATAACAAAAATCTCATCATGCCTCTAAGCGCAAAATTAGCACATATAAATATATATTACTGAATATAATTAAAATTAAATTTAAAATACACTTGGAATTTCAGCTCTACGTTCAATCATGTGTATATACACTCAAGATCATAGAGTTGTTAAAGAAATACCCCTGCTTAAGTTTTTGTTTAAATTGTAGTTTTCTTTCCACTGAGTGTTTGATGTTTCCTAAAAATAATCACTGTAGCTGGACTATAGCTCTTGAATAACGTCAACAACAAATTTTTTAAAGGTGTGATAAAACAGCCTTGTAGTACATTATCTAGACTCAAAGTCACTTAACAGAGCTTTAAATTACATTTTAATTTATAATATTCATTAATTTTATTAAAATATATATACAAAAGATTAATTCAAATCCTTCCATTCTATATTCTATGTTTTTGCAAGTTAGATGATGCTAAGTCATCTTACTCATTGATTTGAATTTCCTCATATATAAAGACTGTCAGATTAGAACATATCTAAGTTCCCTTTCTTTTTCAAAATATGATCTTTTTTAATAACTTTAATAATTTTTGTCCTAATTTTTTAGTGTTAGAGAAAAAATCCTCAAAGAACTAAGGGACCCACTAGGAAAAGTATCTATATTAGTTCCCACTAGGGTAAAAAATATGAATACAGATTTGGCTACCAGACACATAAAAATGGCCCTTAACATTTATAAACTGACTCCTGTTTGGTTAGAAAGAAAGCTGCCTTTGATAATTACTTACTTTTAAAGATTTGCACTTGAAGTTTATTTTTGTTTTCTGCAGATATATTACTTTCGTATCTCATAAAAACCATTTAAAAAATTTTTTAAAGAATTATCTAGAATTTTTTTTAGACATTTTCACTGAGAAGATTGTTTGGAACAACTTGAAAGCAATTCTGCTAGAAACAGAGGTACAGCATTATTTAGAAAAGTCCCAATTTACAGAGCTATCATTGCTGGTTAACACTTTATGATGATTTTTATTGATATATATCTGCAGAGTCACATATTTGAAAAGAACAAGTTTTCCCTTTATTCAAATATTTATACATTTAGTATTTTACTTTATAACAAAAGTCAGAAACAAAGCCCTATTTTGATTTTGACTATTCAAAAACACATGAGAAAAAAGAAAATAACAGGATTAACAATTGTATGTATAGTTCCTAAGGAATCTTTCCTTTTCTGGTCTAACCCTCTATTATTTTTCATATATACTTAAATATTCATCTCTTTAATCTTTTCTTTATATTGATTCCTGCTTGTGGAATGCCTCCCCATACCAACCTTTATTGCACTTTATTTAAATACAGTTCAAGTCTATCCCACCTACTGCAGCCCACAGAAATATCTCTTTCCCCTGAATATAACAGCTGATATTTATTTAGCCCTTATCATCATTGCCTTGCACTACACTTTCTTTCCGTGAGCACATATTGACTCTTGAAATACATCAGTGGTTTTCAGACTTTGTTTTAGCAGTTGAACACTGATAGTTAATACGAAAGAAAGGAACATTACAGGATGAGAAAATAGCACGTGAAACATCACATAGGTGAGAGAGAATGTGGTGCATTCAAGTCATTCATCTGGCGCTATTTATTCCCTACTCTACCAAAGCATGTTGGGCTTCCTTGAAGGTCTCCAATGTGTCACACTTTCCTCTACGAATTCCAATTTGCTAAACAATTTCCCCCACCTCCTCATCCAATGCTCACTTATCCTTCATGGAAAAGCCTAAATGTCACCTCCTCAGGAAATCTTTCCTCGCCACCCAAATTGCTGTATCCTTCCACTGCACACTGCTCTTTTCTTCCTTAACAATTGTTTAAAAATAGAATTTTCCATTAGACCATATGCTACATGGCCCATGTTTGCTACCATATTCCCAGGCCCGATAGTATACCTTCAATAAATAATTTGCTGGAAGTCAATCTTAGTATGTAGAAAAAGTGGTGAGTGTTAAAGCTTGGGAGTTCTGTAAGCCATGCTAATGAAAGTGGAATTTATAATAAAAGCAATGGGGATCACTGAAAGATTTTTAAATATGTCAGTGACCAAGATGAGGTTGGTGTGTTAGCCCATCTTGTGGGCAATATGGAGAATGGATTAGAGGAGGTCAAACTTAGAGATAAAACAAGAGGTAAGCATATGTAAGGAGATAGAGACTAGATTAATCTTCTAGGAACAGTTATGAGAACCCAGCTGGGAGAGCCTTGCTTTTGTTGGAAAAATGCTCTGCTAATCCATTTTTGAGGGTGAAGTTTGTGCCTTCAGGCCCGTGAGCCAGGTGACACCTAGCCCTGAGAGTAGCCTGTAGATCTGCTTTAGGTGAGTTAAAGAAAGAAAGAGGACAAATGGGCCAGAATTTGGAGAAGAATGTGGCTGTAGGAAAGAAACGGAGAAAGTCCAAAAGAGATAGCAAAATGAAACTCCTGAATACTCTACATTCTCTCTCACCTCTGTGCATTTTCAACCACTGTGCTCTCATCTGCACTAGGTGATTACTCCCCATGACTCCCAAAGCGGAAATGAAGTCAACAGTAATCATGAAAGTTTTTATTTGATGGAAAATTTTTGTGGGGTGGGGTAAGAGATGGAAAACTGAAAGAGACCCTGAGTTCCACATCACAGTTGGCACTGGGAGAAAACACAAAAACAAAGATGGCACTAACGGACACTAGGGCCAGAGAAAGGGCCTCAAAAACCACAGAGTCACACAGACTTAGAGGAAAAATGATGCTGGTCTGAACAAAGGCTGAAATAGGAATTGTGGAGAGAAGGGTACAGACACAAGAATAGCTAAAAAGTAGAATCAGTTAAAGCTAGTGACACCTGGTTTCAAATTTTGTAGTCTGCGTGATGGTGTCATTATCAAGACAGGAAATAAATAGGGCAAGAACAAATTAAGAGGCAGGAAGAATAAGGTTAACCTTGAATCTATTAAATCTAAAGCATATAACTGACTGGATGAAATCACTAGCACACTGTTAAATACATACATCTGTACATCATGAGAGAGGGTTGAACTGGAGGTAGAGATTTGGAGTCAATATTTCTAAGTGATGGTTGAAGTTGACCTCTCTTAGTTTCACAGAGTGATAAAAACGTAGACTATGAGATAAAAAATGTACTTCTTAGTAACAGAAATCTCTTCTCTCAAGGGTAGTATATTTTATATGTAAGAATAATAAAGATCATAGTAGGTAGAGCTAGGAAAAAATATAAACATATAAATACATAGATAAGCACAAAACAATAAAATATGCTGTATAATCCATGAACACAAGTAGAGAAACATGAGTACTATAGTATTTCAGTACTATACTGAAGATGATAAATGTTTTACCTTTGAAAATAATAAAACAATGTAAAAGCAAACATGAGTCTAATAAGTGTGTCCAATCAGAATTGGGGGCTATTCTAGATTCTTTGAATGGAGCAGATCTGAAGTCACAGATGCACAGGTTAATATTTCACCCCTACTGGTCTCTCATATTCTTATTTTTCTTATCTAATACATTTTTTTGGATCTAAGACACTATTGATTGTAAGACAGACATTTTATGTCTGTCTTTAAAAGAAAAACAAAATTGCTATCAATCTAGGAGACAATGCTAAAATATCTTCATTATAAACATATATATCAATATCTGAGATATTACAATGTGAAATAACATGAAACTTTAAATCATTGAAATATGTTTTTAAAAAGAACCACTTGGTAAAACTGGTGATAACCTCTATTTCCATTTTCCTTAGAATATTTTTATCACTATTTCTCCCAAATAATATGTATTTTAATAGTTTTCTTATCTGTGAATGCTCTAATTGAGAGAGCAGATCCAAGTTACTATTGGTGCCAAGATATCGAAAAAAGCCCAGATGCTCAGTGCATAGGAGTGATGTATAACTAGCAGACGAAATCTCACAAGGATACAATAAAAGAGACTTTTCAGGTCTCAATCATCTTCAAACATGGGCAGTTTTACAATGACAAGCTGGTTTAACCCATC
The DNA here is from genome assembly GCF_057802395.1 of Ceratotherium simum simum. Taxonomy (NCBI): domain Eukaryota; kingdom Metazoa; phylum Chordata; class Mammalia; order Perissodactyla; family Rhinocerotidae; genus Ceratotherium; species Ceratotherium simum. The sequence continues at coordinate 74,405,329 of NC_141907.1, read as the reverse complement.
ACTCAGACTATGTTCCCATATATCCTGTCAATTTTAGGATGTTGTGAGCAGGCTTTACTTGAGACAAAGTTCTAAAATATCTTAGTCTGAGAGAGATGTCCGCTTTCTGTCTAGCACTGGTGACTGTTAGCTGAGAATGGACAAAAATCCCGATCAGAATCCTTCTTCTACTGTTCGTTTAGGAGTTCAGATGTGTCATCTACAGAGTCTTAAGTATGTTACACAGCTGCTGCTCCATCAAATGATCCAGCAAAGAAAAGGTCATCCAGCAGAGAGAAGAGGAAAATCTGACTTTTATGGATGGTGAGACGACGACTAGATATGTGATTGTGACACCTCAAACAATAGCGAAAATCTGGTTGATCATGCCTCCAGTTGAAAGCAGCCTATGCTTCTGTCTCCCTCAGTGGGGAGACTGAGACCTAAAACCACCAACCTCCAAAAAGGTGACTGTCTAAACGAACATCATTTTACTATTTCATTGTTTATATTGGAATAACTTAACTATTCCATATAACTTCATTGTTCATTACAAGGATTTCCCAAAAGATCAATTCCATAACACAAAGCATCAACACACAGCTTATGCCCTAAGAATCACTAAACCTTTCACCTTAAAATCCCTCCCTTGCTGTTTCCACCAATCCTACATCCCTAAACTATTATATCATGATCTTTACCCAATCCCAATCAAGCCCCCAAATTGAAAGATCTGCCTTAAATCAAATTCAAAATCTCAATAAATCCTAATTTACCCCTTCAAAATACAACAAGAGTTCAGTAGAGGTGGCGTTTTCCCCTCACCTCAGTAAGCAATCAACTGAACAACTTCTTATCAAAATGTTGGAGAGCCAGCATTTGACACTAATATCATGGTACCACTCAAATCTACTAATTATTCAGATAAATCTTGGTCTTATTTAAGTTATTCTAGCATATTAAGATGTATGGTTATAGAAAACATGGTCCTATAAGAATAAGAGACCCCCAATTCCACTGTAAACTTTTGGAAATTTTGATTAATAAGATGGAGAATCAAAATATAAACAAAAAGGGCAAGATGCTGTAGTAACACCTGACAAAATGATGCTATTAAAATTTTATAATCCAAGGAATAGAAACTCTGTAACTGTTTTTACTGCGTACAATTACAACTTAATTTGTTGTAATAGTGTGAATGTTCATTACCATTTCTCTCTTTTCTGCCTCAGGCAGTGTAGAAAATTATGTTTCATGTCAGTGGTTATTTTTCTTGTTGGTGAACAATTTTAAATACATAAATATTCTACTTCTTCAGAAGAAAGACCAGCATTTGCTTTCTTAATTACTTATTCGTTTTGATAGTGACAGCTGATGTTGCTGCATTATTCAAGCAATTGTATGGAGATGTCACCACATAATTGTAAGAGGCCATGAAATTTTATATTGAGACACATATTTTCTTTCTAATTGCTCCAGAAAAACCATGCCGAACGAAAGAAATCTTTTCCTTTGACTGTATCCTCTAATGAACTTGAGCCATTGACTGCCCTTTTGCACAGCAGAAGACAGTTTATAATGGTAGAAAATGCTACAATAGCAGGTTACAAGTAAATTCTGTGACTTCATTAAAATTGTTGTCATTTAATATTAAATTAGGTCAGAATGTGTCAACATTTTTCAGCTATATTGGATGAGATTTTGAAAACTCTTCCATCTACAAGAGCTCTTTTGTAGCTACAGCAATCCTCTTGAAGTATTACAACACCTGACAGGCAAAATAGCCAGAGGCACTTTTAAATACACAAATTTACGGGGCTGGCCCTGTGGCTTAGCGGTTAAGTGCGAGCGCTCCACAACTGGCAGCCGGGTTCAGATCCCGGGGGTGCGTACCGCTTCTCCACCCATGCTGAGGCAGCGTCCCACATACAGCAACTAGAAGGATGTGCAGCTATGACATACAGCTATCTACTGGGGCTTTGGGGAAAAAAAGGAGGAGGATTGGCAATAGATGTTAGCTCAGAGCCGGTCTTCCTCAGCAAAAAGAGGAGGATTAGCATGGATGTTAGCTCAGGGCTGATCTTCCTCACAAAAAAAAAAAAAAAAAAGAATTTAAATCCACAAATACAAGTGATCACTCTGTTGGCAACTAAAATAAAAAATAAAATAATTAATTGCAATTGTGCTTACTAAATGGTACTAGTCAATTTCTTATTCACAGGGCTGTTTCTACTGTCAACTAACCGTGTGACCTTCAACACGACCTTTAAGGCTCTGAATATTCATGGGGAGCAGAAGCAGGAGAGGCTCTACTTCACAGTACCGGAAATTCTCTTCCAGTTAGGGCCATTCTTCTGTCACTTAAGTACACCATTTAACAGAGTGAACTGAATACTGAAAATAAGGTGCCCAGGTGAACATCATATTGAAAAACAGTAACTTTGAAATTTAAAAGATGGGAATTGAAAATGAATTATTAAATTAATGAATTAATCAATTGGTCAATTAATGAACTGCTCAACCAAAAGCTACAAATAAACAAAAACCATTAAAATTTAGAACTATTGACCCTGAAAATAGGTATTACTGATAATTGCATAGTCTTGCATTTAAGCAATATCATGACCTCTATATCCTATCAATACACCATAAATAAATTATTGTTTTTTCAAGGATGACAATTAGCAAACTTTTTCACACAACTCTCCTTATGTCTAGTCAGTCATTTTTAACAACTTGGGGGAAGGAATATGCAGAAAAATATAAAAATTATATAAAAAGTATTTTTAAATATATTCAAATTTTTACAATATGGAATTCTTATGACATGATACTTTCTGGATAAAGTTTATGAAGAACTAAGGAATTTTTTCCTCTTCACATATTAAAGAGTTAAAAAAAACAGTTCAGATAGATATATTTCCAAAGTTAATTATACAGCGTACCACCTTACCAGAGTATGCAGAATATAACTTGTTTTTCTTGAGGATTCAGGGCTATAATAATTTTTAAAATGCAATGGAGTAATGTATTACAATACAGTAGTGCCTCATGACCTGCTGATATGGATGGAGATGGCTGTTTCTACATTAAATGACCCCACACTGTTCTGCTTTATGATTTTGTGTACTTTTCAAAGCTTTTTGCCTTTTCTCTTGCTTTTTGGCTCACAGACCTTATTTTTCACCACATTCAGCATGCCTGCTTGAAGCAACTCTTTTCGCCTAACATGTTACTATAATTTTCAGTGGCTTTGGAAAATATATAACCAAATATATCTGAATTTTATGTAAAATTAGAAGCAGCAAGGTCTAGAAAGATAGTGAAAAGAACCTGTCATCTAACGGTAAGATCTGGGTTAATATTGGCTGTGTGAACTTAGATAAGTTTTCCAACCATAGAGTATTTGCTTCCTCCACTGTACTTGGGATATATTAACATGTATTTCAGAGTGTTATTGTGATAATTTGATGAGATAACATGTTTGAAATCTCTTGTAAACTATAAAGCTGAATACAAATGTTTGATGGTTACTATCATCATTATCAGAACAAGATTGCCATCTAACGGCAACCAAGCAGAAAACAGGTACTCTAACCTTTTTAAAACAGAAATGAAAAGAGCAATAGCATCAGCTGATGAAACCCATGAAGGGACAACTAACGTGACAACTGCATCCTCACTACAGTGTTACGCAAAATAGCGTATTACAAGAGAGCACTCTGCACCTTCATTATAACTGCTCCTTCTAGTAACTAAACATCATTGACAGCTCTGTATAGTGAAAACAGGAGGTAGCATCAAGTCACAACGGTATAATTTAAATCCTAGTTCTGTCACTTACAAGCTCTGTAATCCTGGACCAATAACAATGCTCTTCTGGGTCTCGATTCCTTCATCTATAAAGCAAGAATAGTAATACTTTCTAGAGAGTTGCTTTTAGGATTAAATGAGATAATCCAAGTTCTTATAAAGTATAGCTCAAAAACAAAAACAACAAAGTGCCTACACCAGTGCTTGGCACCACACAGATGCTTCAGTAAACAAATCTAAGTTAATTTCAGCTTCTTGCATAAAGTCAAAGGCAAACATATACAAGTGATGCCTGTAACTGAAAAGGTAATAGTGAGAAGAGCCAGTTTGAAACAAAAGCTTCAGTGTACTTGTGATTTTAAGATTTTATATGAATTAATTTGGTTAGTCAAAAGAATCATAACAATTAAACACAGAGCCTTCAGAGTTAGAAAAACTTGTTGGCGTCTAGCTGGGACATCTACTGCCTGTAATATTTTATCACTCAAAGCATTAATTTTCTCAAATGTAAAGGGATTATTTACATCATTGAATTGCACATAGACTCAATAAATGTTATATTATTCTTCTATTTTCTTTAATGTTATAATTGTATAACTTTGGAAATACATAATAGTCACAAAATTAATTGCATGTGTTGTGGCATTCTATACCTAAAATTTGAGAAATACTATACTTGAAAATGTGGTGGTGATCTTCCACTAACAGAGACTGGAAAAATCATCAAAATTGGCAAGACTGGATTCTTATTAATCCTCAGGTATATCATATTTTATCATGCACATTGTAAAAAATAGAATTAGCTATAGTTCTTAAAAAACTGTTACATGCCAGACATGAGACAGAGCATTCTACTATGCGTTAACTTATTATTCCTCACGACAAACTTATGAGGTAGATACTTCTATTGCTCCCATTTTCAAATAAGGAAATGGAAGCTGAGAGAGATTAAACAATTTGTTCAAATTTACATAGCCTGGTAGGTGGCTGAGATTTGTCTAACTCCCGAGTTCAGATTTTTAGCCACTATATTATACTCCAAAAATTAAGTGTCATATGTTTTCTTTGCTTTATACTATCAGATTGGAGATATCTTACACACTTTTTCTGACCCAGACATAACAAACCTTGTCAAAACTTATAGTTGATATTTATAATTTTCCCTGTGTGAATGTTGTTGCAATTTATACATTACCGTTCATATTAGCCAAGCCACAAGGGTTTTATCTCAACTCTGCTATGCTATTATCCATTAAAAATTAATAACAAAAGTTACTTCCTTAATTAATAGGCGCAGGAGGAGTTCCTAATTTACTGCAGAATTTTATATTGCTTGCTCCTGAAACTCAAAATAATTTAGCAACTACCTAATTAATTCCTAATTGATATCATTGGGCCATTACTTTCCCACTTGCATCTGGACATATACCAAGAGATATTGCCCTAGGTGTTTTTAGATATAAAGTCCAAAATAAATAACGAAAACAACATAAAATTTCTTCATTCGATCATCCAAATGACCTTTACATTCTTTTTATCAAAGAATGATAAATAAGTAAAATATATTTTCAATTGAGTAACTCATCTGCAAATTGTAAAGATCAAATTTAATACAAAGAAACTTGGCTCTCTCTCTGAACATTCATGATTTGGGTTAAGTTTTAAAGTATTTAACATAGGAATTTATTCTTTCTTTGACAAATTACTATATTAAAAATGTTGTAGAATTTAGGACACATGACAAATATCTGGAAAAAAAGTTTTCATGCATTTAAATGTATCGGTTTTAACACAAAGTACCACCTGTTATAAGCAAAGTGCCTTAATTATTTTTTTAATAATTAATACTAATAAAACATCACTTAAAATGTTACATAGAATTTAGATAAAAATTCAAACCAGAAAGCATATTTTAAAATAATATGTAATAATGATGAAGCATTAAGAAATTATGGACTATGAAAAAGAACCAATGATAGGACAAACTGTTTGACAAGGAATTTAAGATTTCAGGAGAAGTAACCAACTTGCACTGGGCTCCTATTTTATTCTAGGCAACTGTGAAAGACACTTTACATATAAACATGTCACCGATTTAAGTGGGATGATATTTTGAGGTAGATATTTTTATTGTCATTTTACAAATGAGAAAAAGGGACTCAGAAAGATTGGATCACGTGCCCAAGACCCCTGCAGTAGAGCTGGAATTCTAACCTGGATGTGTTTGTCTTCAAAGTGCCTGCTCTCTTTCCATATTAATTTGTAGTTTCTTTAATTTGAATGGGTCTTTAAGATGCAATTTCCTCTCAAAGTGTTACTGTGACAATTAACTTGAGATAGCTTAGGAAAAGAGCATGGTTCATTATAGGCATTCAGTTTTCCTTCCCATCAATTTAGGTCTCCAGCTACTAATTGCTAAAGCTTATACACAACCCACTCCTAGTATTAACACAAGAGCCAAGGAAAGAAGTGGAGCAATAGTATTTTAATACGTATCTTCCCAACAGGTAACACTAAAATGTGTTTTAGCCTTCTTTCCTTTTAACTTTAACTCATTTAATTAATTATGATGCTTCTGTCAAAGTAGCCAGGTGCATGTTTCCCATCAGCTTCTGCCACTATGAAGATGATACTAAGAGCAGCCTCAACAGAAGTGTGACCTTCTTCTAGTTTACTGTGGAAAAGAATAGCTAAAGATTAAGTATTCCAAAACGAAAACTCAAATTTGCATTCTTCTTTCTTTATTGAACAGTGTGCACTCTTCAATATTTAACAGGCATTTTGATAACATCTATTTGTAGTAAGGTTAACTTATTCAGTTACATAAGGGTTACATTTTGCAAACAGTTCATTTTGGAGGACTCATCAAGAAGTAACATTGCTTAACATTTAGATATTCTACTAGACTTTATAATAATTACCTAATGTCTGAGAAACATGCTTGACCACACTTACTTTAACTATTGTCAATATTAAAATTATCCAAGGAATATGAACTATGTGCAAGGAACAGGATTTTATTTTCGGATTATGCAAGACCCTCATAAAGCTCCTAACTTTTGCTACATGATGTGTCAACATTTAGAACTGCTTCTACTGAACTGGTAGCATGATGCCACAGCTTGTACTGAGAGGAGTTGCTGAGGATATTGTTCTTGCTATCAATCGTGTCTACCTTATGAAGACATGCGAGCAAAATACCTTTCAGTTCCTGGTAACAAGAATTCTTTTATTTAAAACAAAATGCTTTGATTGGTTGATTGAATGATTTATAGCATATATTTTTAATTACACAACTGGTTGTGTTTCTTTCCATATGTGCTGGCTGAACACTCCAAGTAACATTTTATTCTGTCATAGTGGTAATACTAGTATACATTTTGTGTGTTAACCTTATGTATGGCTTCATCTTATTTTTCATGTCTTTCTTTTATCATTATCCTATTTTCCTCAAATTACTATTATTTTGCAAGATACTTAAATGAATGGAAAAAAATCCTAAACACAAAAATGTAAAAGTATATAAAAAATTAAGCAAAAATATATTGCTGGTATTTTTTCTTTGACAGATTGTATACTTCATATGATATATTTCACTGTAAAGAAATTTTAAGGTCAGTTATTTGAGTCTTAGAAATATTAAATACTATAAATTTTGTTAGTACTTTTTTTTTCCCCAAACCAATGTTGAGGTATATCTAACCAACATCATTGCTAATATCATGCATGACTCAGTTCATGGCAAAAACAACAGGAAACCAACATGAATAAGAGAGTGAAGAGAGATATAAAAAGTGGGAAGAGTCACTAAAATATTTTTTAATTTATCAAAGTATAAATGATAGCATCTCATGCTTTTAAATTAAAAATAACTGTGTTTGGTCATTATGCATTATAAATAATTTATTAAATAGAGAAACAATGAACATAATATTTTAGTACAGGGGAAATGAAATGTCTGGTATTAAACAAATTGATAATCCTGTATTTGAAACATGATGCTTATTAATTAGTCATAAAAAATATTATCTAAAAAAGTAATTTAAGCATTAATTCGAGAAAACATAATAAAAGACACCTGGAAGGCTTATCTATAGGCTTTTTAATCTAAAAGTTTAGCTTTTATATTAGAATTTTTGAAAATAAAATTAGATAATGCCACACTCAGAATAAATTATTCAGAATAGTGGCTTTTATTTTTTTCCCCTCAAAGCAAGTCTCCTTTTGGGAATCCACTTTGAATTCATATACCTTTCTTTCATTGAAATTGCCCTTTCTTGCTTTCATAAAAAAAAAAAGATAACATCCACTGACTGCACTATAAAACAGATATTTTATTTGCACTATTATTTGTACTACCTCTCCCTTTAGGAAGGAAGTGTGTCAGTTTAGGACTCCATAGATATATTTATATATTCAAATGATTCATGGAACTTTATTCAAATTGTTCACTAGTCAAAACCAAACTTTTAAAAACCTCACCTCAAACTTACAATCCACTTGTAGATGAAAATAGAGATAGCAAAGAATGAAATAAAAAGCATATTAAAAGATGTCCAGAATTATTATGACCACAATAATTAACAGCCATTTTTACCAAGGTAGGTACAGTCATAAGCACAAATTCAACAACATGATGTACTATACAGATACATATTCAAATGTGAAAGTATATGAGCGTTTCTATGACACAGACCTTGAACCACAAAACTCAAATTGGCGTTTTCTCTTTTGTTTGTGCTATTCTGATATTTTACTTGGCTAGTTGATATACTTTAGTTCATATTGCTTATACTGCAGGTACAGTCGGCCCTCCGTATCCGCATCCGCGGATTCAACCAACCGTGGATCAAATCGCCTGCAATGGCTGCATCTGCACTAAACATGTACAGACTTCTTTTCTTATCATTATTCCCTAAACAATACAGTCTAAGAACTATTTAAATAGCATTTACAATGTATTAGGTATTATAAGTAATCTAGAGATGATTTAAAGTACAAGGGATGATAGGTGTAAGTTATATACTACATCATTTCATTATATACAGGACTTGAGCATCCAGTGGTCCTGGAACCAATCACCCCGTGAATACCAAGGGACAACTGTGGTATATCAACCAACAATCATTACTATTATGTGAGTGTTAACATATGTACATTTACCATACATTCTATTGTCCTTTAGAATGTCTCTTTGCATGTTAAATCACTCACTATGAGCAGTGACCAATTACATTTTGAAAAAATGCAAGGAAATTTTTTAAATACAAATTTTCAAACTCTGTCCAATAAAACAGATCACTTAATTAAAGGTGCTTGATTTTCTGCAAAGATTTACTAACTTTTGTTCTTATTTTCTTTTTAAATCCATTTGTATTCACTATATACATGTCCAAAGATGTTTGGCTATGTTTTAAATAAAATCACATTAATAGACACCAATTGAGCATCTACTATGTGCAAATTACTGTAGTAAAAAGGACAACAGAATGTCTACACTTTCTATACATGATGATTTCTCTAGTCTTTGCAAATCTAACCATTATGAATTGTATGTTAAAATGAATAAAATTTATAAATCCCACATATAACACAATTACTACAAATATTTGACTTAATATTTTCTTTTTTTTTTTGAGGAAGGTCAGCCCTGAGCTAACATCCGTGTTAATCCTTCTCTTTTTGCTGAGGAAGACCGGCTCTGAGCTAATATCTATTGCCAATCCTCCTCCTTTTTTTTCCCCAAAGCCCCAGTAGATAGTTGTATGTCATAGCTGCACATCCTTCTAGTTGCTGTATGTGGGATGCCGCCTCAGCGTGGCCGGAGAAGCGGTGCGACAGTGCGCGCCCGGGACCCAAACCCCGGGCCGCCAGCAGCGGAGCACGGGCACTTAACCACTAAGCCACGGGGCCGGCCTGACTTAATATTTTCAAAATAAAAATACTTTTCTGGTCTCTTACAAAATTCATCTTGGCCATTATAATAAGCTTTACTATAAATCCCTATAAATCTTTGCTTTAATAAGACTCTATAGCCAAAAATTAATATGTCTTGTCCTTAAAAAGTTTTTAACTCTTTAATGATTTTCAGTAATGTAGGTAGTAGAATTTATTGATATCATTATTTTAGTTTTCAGACTTTTGAAAATCACTTTTATTTAAACCATCATTTTGGAATCTTTAGCACTAATGAGCTTTTTATCAATACTAATTATCAATAATGAGCTTCTTATATTCTGAGAAGACCTTTATGTTGCTTAATAAAGAAAATAAATTGTGTAAAGCCACTTCAACCAGACATTCTTCTTTCTGAGCTAATGTGCATAAACAGATATTTGTGGCTTTTTTAAAGCCCCACAACATGGCATCCAAAGCAAAATATGTTTTCAAAAGACATTTTATTAAGTAACATTAAATAAACTAGTCACTCTAAGGAATATCTCATTTATCAGAACTTTACTTCAGATATGCAAAGTAACATCATTTATCTTGTGAAAAATTTGGTTAATTCAGTTGATTCTTAAGGTATCCTAGTTTTAGCTTCAACCAAGCTATCCACACCTTGAAGTAGACAGAGGAGATTCATAGAATTTATTACATCATTTTTTCTTTACAATAAACTAATGAAGTACATAGCACTCATTACTTTATACAAGAGAGAATAAAGTTTAAAGATGTTTATTTTGTTCCCAAGCAAATAAATTGAGCTAAGTCTTCATATTTTTAAGTCATTCTTTGCTCTTTATTGTGGTTGCCTACCAAACATAAACTGAGATTGCTACATTACCCATAATTCTTTTTAATTATTACTTGGTTTTATCTTTATTGTGAAAATCTTTAAAAATACATAAAATAGAGAGAATATTATAATTAATGCATGAAGTTTTCACCCCAAAACCTATGGCCCAGCTTTGATAATTTGCAACAATTTGCCGACTTCTTCTACGCCCTCCTCCATACTGGTTGGTAAAGCAAATCTCAGACACCATATTGTTTCAACCACATGCATCTCTATAAAAAGTTTTCCTTAAAAAACAAAACAAAAATATTCAACACCCAACAAAATAAATAATAATTCCGTAATAATTTATTTTTCAGATTTCTCTGATTAACTCGGAAATATCTTTTTACTGTGTTTTTATATTTCAATAAGTATGCCAACAAAGATGTCACATTGCATTTTCTTCTTTTAATCTAATCTTTAAAAAGCTCTCCTCTTTTTATTGTGCTATTTATTTGTTGAAGAAACCAGATCATTTATCCTGTAGAATTCCCCATTTGCTATATTTGGGTGCTGTCAATCTCATCATGCCATTTAACATTCCAACTCCCCTCATCCCAGTATTTCCTATGAAATCACAGCTTAGTCAAGGGACTTAAGTAGATGTAAGTACTTGTGGGCAGGAGTGGTAGAGCTGTGTACTTTTCTAGGCATTGCATTATAGGGACAAAATGTCTAGTTGTTACACTTTTAGTGACATTAAGATTGATCAGTGGGTTTAGGTCTTGCAAGTCTAATCCATCATTGCAAAGTTCTCCACCAATAATATATCCTTACAATCATGCCATAGCACATACAGATCCTTCATTATTCCTTTTAATGGCTGCTTAGTATATCACTGTATAGTCAACAAGTGTCCTGTTGAAGGAAATTTGAGGTGTTCCCAATATTTTATTGCAAATATTGTGCAATCAATAGTTATTTGCATACATTACTTTGTATATTTCGGGCGTCTCAGGATTAAATTTCTAGAAGTTGGATAGTTGGATCTACAGGTAAATGCACATATAGTTTTGCTAGATATTGACAGATTTCCCTCCAAAAGGGTGTACATTCTTCTCACCATGTGTAACTCTTTTTTTCTTTTTTCTTTTTTTTGCTGAGGAAGATTTGCCCTGAGCTAATATGTGTGCCAATCCTCCTCTTTTTTGCTTGAGGAAGATTCACCCTGAGCTAACATCCGTGCCAGTCTTCCTCTATTTTGTATGTGGATCTCCACCACTGCGTGACCGCCAATAAGTGGTGTAGGTCTGTGCCCGGGAACTGAACTCGGGCTGCCAAAGTGGAGCGTGCCGAACTTAACCACTAGGCTACAGGGCCAGCCCCACCATGTGTAACTCTTTTAAGATAAATACACATGAATGACAAAATTGTATAAGGTATCTGTATAAAAGTGAGAAAAATCTACATTTTTAAAAGAATATCTGGCAAATCAAGTGCAGGAAGAATATTTCAAGAAATTGTTATCCTAAATTTATATTCAACTAAAAAAAATTTTTTAAGTAGCTTCTTTTTGATATTAACCTAATATAGAGTGTAATAAAATATAAATATTGTCATTGCCTTCTTTTGACAATTGTTTATATGATATTATCTATAATATAAAAATACTGCACGAACAAAAATCATTCATAAAAATATTACAGTTGGAAATAACCTTAGAGATTATGTCTAATTCCTAAAAGTTAAAAACATGGACACTAAAATCCAAGAGGTTGATTTTCTCAAATGTATGCAGTAGGACCCAAGATTTTTAAGCTCCAGTTTAATGCTATTTCTAACTTAACTTGAAAATAACTATGTTAAAGGTATTATTAACAATAAAAAAACTAAGTAAAAGCTTGCCTTTATAATCAAATATCTAAATCTGAATGAACAATTAATTCCTATAACCTACTTCAAAGGGAGTAATTTTGATATTTGGAGACATGACATTTTATGCTTTAATATAAATTTAAACTATTACAAATACAATGGGCTCCCTTCTTAATTCATTCAACAAGAATTTATTTATCTCATACTATAACTCTATGTGTGTGCATGTGTTAATGAGTATGTGCTTGTGGTTGCTATCGGTAATTATTAATGTTGAGGTCAACCTTACTGCATCAATATTAACCTATGCAGTTATTATTCAAGGGGCTAATATTTGGAAGAGTAAATCGATTTGAGTCCAAAACTTCCATTTCCTTCCAAAGGAAAAATGAGATTGTAATTGTTTTCTTCCAAAAAAAGAGAAAACATTAACTTTTTCATTAAATGTTTAATTAGAATTTCCTTCTTTGAAGTGACTTTTTATAGTTTTTTCTTATTTTATAATTATCTTCCAATCGAATATATATTTCCATAATAGGTTTTAAGATCACCAGAATCATGTGTCCCTGGTACCTAGCATACAGAATACACAAAGTGGGGATTGAAAAGACTGAATGCAGTCTAAATAATACTTAGCTTATCAATGAAAGTTAAATGACTAGGATCAGAGTTGTATGATATTGTGCATTTATTCAAAACTTACCCGAAGGATGAAGATTCTGTTCCTCTAAAAATTCTAGATCAAGCATTAGGTCATCTTCATCTAGTTCACAAGATCCCAAATTATTCAAAACATCCTGAGAAAAAAGTAAAATCAATAGTTAGAGACCAAAACACTGAGAAACTGAGGAAATATTCATATGCAGAGGCCATGAGACAAAAAAGAACTCAAAATTAGAAATGAAAAGTTTTAACTGAATCTCAGAAATTATTTGACTATCTTATAGGCTTTCAAATTATCAGTCCAATAAAAAATTCCAAGAATTATTATAAAAATCTTAACTTTTCCAATTATTTGCACATAAGCTTTTTTAAAGGATGAGTTACTTGTAATTAAACAGAAGTACATATGAGCAGGTATCAAAGATATTAGAAGAATACAGGAAAGTTTATTTTAGTCAAAATTTCTTTAATGAACATGAAAAAAGATAAGCTTTTGTTCATTAAAAATGCACAAAGACATACAAAGGTTTACCTATATATTCGATATATATAAAGAATATATAGGTCTGTGAACTGAAACTTTAGATTCTTTATCTAATATTTATCTTTCAGATCTGTGTAACATTCTTCTGACACATTTAATGAACTGTTGCTCAAACAAATTTTGTATATAGTGCCAACTGTGAGACATTAATTTAGACCATACTTGGAAGTGGGAATCCAGTTACCATTTCCCAATCATTTGCTTTAGATTAGGAGAAATGAACAGAGGCAGTAATATCAAATTAAAAATTAATTATTGACTTCCATAATTCCATAAACATCAGAGCTAGATTATGTTTCTTTTTTTTTTTCAAGAGGGCAAATAGCAAAGTAAACTAGAAGGATATACTGAGAAATTTTGAGGGGAAACACTGATGTGTAGAGGTCAGAATTCTTGAGGGAGGAATAAAGTCTTGATTTGCATATGTGTGTATATAGATAGGTAGTGAATATATTAAGCAAAACAACAACTTACATTTAGAGACTAAGATTGAAATAACAAAAATACAGAAAATAGGACATCAAGAACAACAGCCTAAATACTGAATGATGCCACATCTCAGATCACTTTTTCCATTGATTTGAATGTTAACATAATTTATTTTCAAAGAAGAAAATACTCATAAGGAAAGCCTAATGATATTGTCAAATGGTCACTGAATGCCCCCGGTTCTTGGAATTAAAAGAATGCTGCAACTTTTAAATAAACTACTATCACAGTAAAAAATTGAATTAAACATTATTAAACTTTATAAACATGTATTATCCATAAATAGAGCACGATAGTTTCAGTGATAAATATCCCCAAATCTAAGTGCTTCTTTCTACACATGAAAGTTACAAGCAACTATTACTGTATTGTACTGTATTGCATTGCGTTGTATCTGTATTAGTTACAAGGTAACTAGTAATTTAAACCATAAATAAAATCAACTGTTTATTGTAAGCTCTGTGATGTACTGTGGCAGGGATAGCCCAGTGAGGATAAGCTGCTTATTTATATGGCATCAAAAAGATGTTACAAAGCATAGGCAACAAAAGATAAGCTGCCATCTTCAAAAATGCAAAATAGACACAACAAAAGAAACATAATTGAAGTTAAATGGGAAAAACGAAGAGTTTAGAAAGGGGAGATTTTGTAAAGATACGATTATGAGTGTTTATTAAGCACTCTCCAAATGAGAGAATCTTAATCTGGTAGTCAAGAATACATTGGTATAAAAAAAAATTGTTTTGTAGTGAAAATGTAGTAAATTATCCAGCTTAAAATTATCCTAAATAATTTTATACTTGGATTTTGAATTTCATTGGCCAATATTATGGTCTTGTTTCCATCCAAAATTCATATTTTGAAGTTCAAACCCCCAATACCTTAGAATGTGACTGTGTTTGACGATAGGACTCTTAAAGAAGAAATTACAGTTAAATCAGGTCATATGGGTGGACCCTAATCCAATATGACTGGTGTTCTTATGAGAAGATATTAGGACACAGGTAACACACACAAATGGACGACCATGTGAAGACACAGCCAAAAGGTAGCCATATGCAAGCCAAGGAGAGAGTCTACAGGAGAAACCAAACCTCCCTACACCTTGAACTTGGACTTCCAGCCTACAGAACTATAAAAAAATAAATTTCTGTTGTTTAAGCCACCGAATCTATGACAGTTTGTTAAGGCAGCCCAGGCAAACTAATACAATTAACAACATTTAGAAAGCAATGGAAGTCAGAACAAAGGAAGAAAGGAAATAAATGAGTGCCTGGCATATGATTGTCACCCTTTTGTGTTATGTCAAGTAACGACTTCTTGCTCGTTATAGCTTCTATGACAAGGTTTGCACAGCATTCCTCACTTTTCTTTGGAACCACCTCATTCAATCCATCTAGCTATTAAAAAAACTACCAGGTTCTTACATAAGTCAAACTCCTTGTCCTTGGTGGTTGGTCCAAGATGGGCATCTTAACCAAACTTGCTGATCAGAGCCCTTTCACAGAAATGAGAAAAGTTTCTGTCTGGCGATAGATATTGCAAGATGCAAAATGCTGTCATCACAGTGGCCATGGATTTCATTGTATGGTTAAAACCAGTCTAAGTCTACTTGAAAAATGAAAAGTAGTAGGTCTTCTGTTTCCTGTTAGTAGTAGTAGGTCTTCTGGTTCCTGGTTCTAGAAGTTCCTGAGGTCCAGAGGCATACATGATCTTTTCAAGGTTGGATTGTTCAAACCTTTCGAATTTTACAAAAATTCAAAGTTAACATATCCATCCACAGTTAGAAAAAATAAAATTTTAAAAAAGATTTTATTTTTTAACAGGGAAATACTTAAAAATCCCTACCACTGCTATTCTAACATTTAATTTAAGCAAATAAACCAAGAAAGTGAACAAATGAAATTTGGAAAACTCACTACATTGTTCTGATTTCATTCTCTTTTTGCAGGTGACTCTTGACATTTGGACTAGCAGGTCCATTTACCAACGGGCTGGATGAATTGTTCTTAAATCTACCCATTCTAAATTGCTTTGCTTTGATATCTTGCTTACAAATCAAGTTTCTTGATAATGTAGTGGAGAGTCTTGGAAGCAGGTGAAACTTCACAATAAAAGGAGAGTAGATGCAGCAACATAATATGTTACAGAAAACAGCTATGTGAACTCATAAACCTCAAAGGAATATCTTTTCCAGATCTGTCCTTAAAAAAGACCAATAGTAGCAACAGTACTTTTGCCCTCAGCCAGCACTTATGGGCAATCCAGATACTCATTGCCAAATATCGCCAACAAAAAAGAACCAGGGCTCCTTAGTTACTAGGAAAAGGAAAAGAAAAGAAAGAAAAAAACACAGACTATTTCTGGAACATACCTTTGTTGCCATAAAACAAGGTTCATCTAAAAAAAAAGAGTCAGAGGCAGTTTTGAAAGGCTAAGGAAAGCAATCTAAATGGCTTCTCCCTGGGTAATCTCTAACATTATGAACATCAAAAAAACAATAATCATTATGGCTAAATGAAACAATTTGAGTTGTTGAAGGCTAAGAGTTCATAATACTCAAACAGAAAAGTTAATATGAAGGATATGAAGAGGCAGTAATGATAGACATACAAAAAAGCACAAACAGGGCAGATATCTTTAATTTCTATTGGGGTTTTTTTTTGGTGAGGGAGATTGGCCCTGAGCTAACATCCATTGCCAATCCTCTTCTTTTTTGCTGAGGAAGATTGGCCCTGAGCTAACATCTGTGACCATCTTCCTCTACTTTATATGGGACGCCGCCACAGCGTGGCTTGAGAAGAGGTGCGCAGGTCCACAGCTGGGACTCGAACCTGTGGACCCCAGGCTGCCGAAGTGGAGCATGCGAACTTAACAGCTACACCACCAGGCCGGCCCTCTATTGTTTTAAATAAATAGTTAATATATGGGTATTTTGTTTTTCTAATTATACATACATTTATAATATGAAGACATATTTCTTTCCATCTGTGTAAGGGTAGACTTGTATGCAAAGTAGGAGCATCAAAAGTAGTTCTGCAGCAGGAATAGAAAAGACTGACCAGCACTTATGGTCACACATAACAACCAAGTAGAAGAGGAGTCCAGCCTTTAATAGTACTAATGATCGTACCCAGTATCTAAGAGGACACAGTTAATAAATTACCAGACTATCTAGAAGTGGTAACTAAGCAGAAATAGTCTCTCATCTCCTGGTAGATGAAAACCCAGATAGCTATACATAATAAAGATATAATCATGAAAAGTCCATGAGTTTTTAATAACGCTAATATATCAGCATATATATAACATAATAACAGGGAAACTGTTATGTAACACAAGCAATTGGGACTTAAAAGCAAATCATTTTGGAGGAGACACCAATATTGCAGAAAATTAAAAGTTAGGCTTGAACTTAAAAAAATAAATAAGTAAATAAATAAAGGCATCAGGGCATGTAACAAGTAAAAAGTTTAATTGTAAAAGGAAAGTTCAACCTCAGCCAGTATGTTGAGTTTGAATCATCTCTGAATGTACAGCAAATTCCAATGACTAGATAAGAATTACTAGTCAACAACCCAACATGTGCAAATTTAAGAAACAATCTTCCTTGTCTTTTAAGTCTAGCATGGTAACAAAATCCTAGGAAAGTACAAAAATAGACTCAGATATTTCTGAAATTCCAGGGAAAATATGAAAATTTCTATATCAGCAAATTGTAAGAAGGAAAAAGACAAAAAGAAATGTAAATCTCTAGTCTGAGCACATTTGTGACAAGTTTTAGGATAAATATATTGATTTGCTTTGGAATCATTGTAATATGTATAATTTTCTTCTTTAAAAGTGGCTAAAGCATTTAAGATAAATTGACATGTTAGATTTGGTATTTTAATATAACACTGGGAAGAATTCAATTATATAAAATTTAAACCCATGTTTAAAGTCCATGGAAAATTTAATTTAATACATATTCCAATTTAATGGTATGTAAGACTTATGTAAATATTTTGAGAAGAGTTGATTGTTTAATTGTAAAGAAATACTAATTATTTACTAAATTTGTAAGATTAATAAATTGGATGTTAAATCAAGTACAGTTATTACTAAGTATTCTCTAAGCAGACATTTAAAAGTCTGTCAACAATACTGATTACTCATGTAATCTTCCAAATGACTTCAAGTCATTAAGAGTAAACTAAATAATTATTAATGAAGGAATTCAAAACAGTTTTCTAAATTCTAGGGATATAACAATGAACATAATAGGTATGTTTTCTTTCCACACAGACCTTACAGATAACTATATTCTAGCAAAGGAATACCAATCTCATAAAAAAATGAAATAGGTGTCATCATTTATAAATCAGTCTCTTGTGTTTGGTTGGTGTGAATCAATTCTCCAGAGCCTGGTTGCTATTGGCTGAAACAACAAAATTGAATTTCTAAAGCTACAAAGTTGAAAAACAAGCTCTGATCATTCCATTAATGTGTAACCACTCCATAAGGCCTGTTCTAAAATAACCCTTTAGCCTTATTTGTCTCTTTACTGCAATAAAGATAATAATTATGATCCTGATAAAAATAAAGGAAGCTGAGACATGTCACAACACAAGGAAGTATTGCTCAAAGAAAGAATTTTATAAAAGGAGATTATTAAAATATTCTTTAATTGTGGTATTATAAAGATGTTATTAATTGAATTTTTATATACTGTTATATTTTCATTGACGAACTTTCCAAACAGGCTTAAAATATCTAAAAGGCAAGATCTGGCATCCTGG
Source organism: Ceratotherium simum simum (assembly GCF_057802395.1). Classification (NCBI taxonomy): domain Eukaryota; kingdom Metazoa; phylum Chordata; class Mammalia; order Perissodactyla; family Rhinocerotidae; genus Ceratotherium; species Ceratotherium simum. Next base: position 74,386,464 of record NC_141907.1, on the reverse strand, counting down.
TCTGGACTTCAATAGTTGTCTACGTAATATTTAATGACATAGTAGAACTGCTCTGATCATTATTTAGTCCAAAAGTGAAGAGAGAATTATTCATATTAATCAGTGATAGTCAACCTAGTCTATATTCTTCTAGTCATTGTACATTATGACCAGGTGATGCTAGGATATATATTTCATCCTCCATTAGTCTAATCATGGGAGTTTCCACAGATGACCAAAAAAAAAAATTATTTTATTATTGAAAATGTATGATATAGAGACTGTAGAGGACCCTCAGTCAAACCTCCCTGTGTGGGTCTAAAAACACATTCTGAGAGTTGCCTTACAATTATACATTTGCTTTTTACTTGGGAAAAAAGATAAAATCAACTAATTTGCTAAGTGTCTTTAAATAATTCATACTACTCCAGAAAGATAAATTACAGGAATTGTAAAAAGTAAGAGATATAAAAGTGACAAGGTACACACACATCATCCAAAACAGGCATCGAAATAAGGCTGGGTACATACAATTTGATAAGAGTTGAGCTGTGCAGACCTATATATGCAGTGGAGAAGAGAAGGTAATACACCAATACATGCATATATTTTTCATGATATGATTACACTGCTATTTTTTTGGAAAGAGCAATTAACATGACAGTATTTTATACTTACTGCTCTGGGGATATTTATTTGGTTTTGATTTCCTGATTGGGTAAAGAAAGCATACTCAATCATGATAGAGTTACCGTCACCCCTCAACACAGCAGCCATAAAGTATTTCCAAACACAGCTTGCTCTTTGCTAGGATTGATTTACCTCATAAATTTGTCAGCTCAAAAAAAAAATATATATATATATAATTTTTGTATATGTAAAATATATATATATAATTTTTGTATATATAAAAATATATACATATAAAATATGTATAAAATAATATATATATAAATATATTTTTTTTTTGCTAAGAAAGATTTGCCCTGAGCTAACATCCGTCGCCATTCTTCCTCCTTTTTGCTTGAGGAAGATTAGCCCTGAGCTAACATCTGTGCCCATCATCCTCTATCCCGTATGTGAGTCTCTGCCACAGCATGGCTGACGAGTGGTGTAGGTCCACACCCAGAATCCAAACCCGCAAACCCAGACACCCAAGCGGAGGAGCGCACCAAACTTAACCACTAGGCCACGGGGCTGGTGCCTCAAAAAATATTCTTAATGAATATTTTCAAAAATTTGTCTTAATTCTATCAGCTTTTACTCATAAGGCTTCCAACTACAAGTCCAAAAATGTACATTTTGCAAATATGAATGGCAATCTTATGTTATTCATTAAAATAATATATTACCATTATAAATATGTGCAAAGGACAATATTTTATTTTGATTATTGTATATTTTTTCATATTTAAATATGAAATATTTAGCAAAATGAGATTTTTAAAGCTATGCCCAGAGTTGCTAATTCTTCCCTTTATACTAATAAAAGGTAAATGATTCTATAAGTTATTCCAAGTAGCATAGTACTAAAATACTAAAACTTAAATATCATGCTATAATATTTCACTTTTTAGGAAAAGTTGACAATTATGTGGATTCATATAACTACAGATTTTATATGGATTTTAAACCAATATCTGAATTCATATAATATTTAAAATTGAACTCTGAAAATTTTCATTTTAATCTATGTAAGGGAATAAATTAAAGTTAATTTTAATAATTAAGTAATAAAAAGAGAAAACTAGAAAATGTAAATATATTACATAATTAGTAAACTTCATAATTTAAAATTAAAATTTAATGACTGCTGTTAATTTAAAAATGCATGTTTTTTCTTGTTATTTAAAATATAGAGACAAAAAAAATGATGTCTTTAGGGCTTCTATATTCATGACAAAGTAGAAACAATATCACAGATGCCATCTCGATTCTAAATCTGACTACATCAGCTTGTGTTATTATCAATAAAACAATACAAATAAATAACCTGTATCAAATAGTCTTAACTCCAATAGAAGCAACATCTGGTCAATAAAATACCACAATTACATCATGTGTAATTGGCTAGAGATGAACATGGTAATGTGGAAAAGAGTACTACAACAATTAAAATATTTAGAATTCTAGTATTAAAAAAAATATATCAGAGAGAGATCATTATTTCTAGCCTTCATTCTTCTTTGTGATCTAGGGGAATTGAACAGTCCACAGTTATGAATAGTACTTCATTATCTCCTAATTGGCATCCCTGTCAACTTTTTGCTAAGAACCATTTCAATTCTTCAACTTTCACTTATAATTCTTTTTCCACACTACTCTGGGATTATTCTCATTAAAGGATTCATTTGTATATATTCTCTCATTGCCTAACACATGAAAAGATGTTAATGGTATGTGTCTACAGAATAAATACTAACTCCCTTGTCATTCAAAACCCCACAATATGATTTCTATCTACCTCTCCAAAATTGCTTCCTGCAAACTTATTATTACAACCAAACATATTTATGGGTTGTTTTATGAAAATATCATTTGCATTTCTTTCATTGCACTGAATCTATGCCCTTGCCCCAAATGCCCAAGGTAACATATTTGTACTTTATTATTTATCACAGGCATTTTTTATAACACTAACAGGTGCTAAAAAACGCTTCTTGATAATGATAGGAAAGTTCAAAAGCCTTTCTCTAAAAAACTCCCTCTTTGTGCAATCAGAGATGGTTCTCCTGGAACATAAGACCACCAACTGTACGCACACTAAGCAGAGTGTATTTGCCTAGGGAATAATATGGACTACTCATTGAACTCCCTACTAGAGAAGTCCAGAAAAACATATATAACTGTCTCACTCTTTGTGCTGCGTCTGAGCAGAGAGTTCTTGTGCCTTCAGAATCTTTAATGTTGTATCATTATGGTGTATGGAAAATAATATCTCATTTACCTAATAATATCTTTTTGGGTAAGACCCAGTTCTTTAACACACATATACTATGCTTCCATAGACAGTGCACAGCTCCTGATCTAATTTAGTCTTAGATTATTTGTCTAAATACAAAAAAAAATATGTCATATGACTTTTTCCCTACTTTGTCAGATTCCAGAGCTATATCTGCAGGTGGGAAGTATCATTGTGAGGTTTTTTAATTTTATTTTTTAAATCAATGTTTACTTTTTAATATTACATAAACAAGTAATTCACTAAAATAATATATACCAAAATTTTGTATATATTGTCTGAATTAAAGACTTACTGATTATTTTCTATGTATTTTCCTCAAATTTTCCATATTTGATTCATAACTTTGGTAACAAAAATTAATTTATTCCCTTATTCAACAATATTTATTGAAAACTTATCAACTTCCAGAAACAGTACTATATTCTGAATAATGAACAAAAAAGTTTCCTAATCTAGACAATAAACATACAAATAAGATAATTTCAGCTACTGATAAATGCTATTTTTTAAAAAAGATTAATATAATATTTACTGGTTACAGGAGGCAGCTACTTTACATGAGGTGTGAGGGAAGGCCTTTCTAAAGGTGTCATTTGGGCTGAGTCATGAAGATAAGGAGGCATACGAAAATCGGAAGGAAAAATATTCCCAACAGAAGAAACAGTATATGCAAATCATCTGGAGTGGGTGTGAGCTTGGGATGTGAGGGCAGAGAGAAAGCTAGAATGGTTGGAGCAGAGAGATGAGGTGAGAGTGGTACAAAAGGAGACTAGAAAGGCACACAGTATCTAGGTCATTTGATAATACCTTTCAGGCAGGTAAGGAATTTAGAAATCACTGGAGAGTGACACGCTGAAATATACATTTTAGGAAAATCATCCCACCTACTCTGCCCAGAATGCACTGTAAGAAAACATTTTCTAATGGATCTTAACAGCCACAAAAGCATGCACTGTTTTACAGATGAAAAACTTGAAGGTTAGAAAAATTAAATAACTAGCCTAAGACCATGACACAAAAAGTGGCAGAACCAAGATTTAAACAAATATTCACCTAAAGAATAAAAGTTTCTCCACTAAGCTTCCCTTCACGTGACGCGTGTGTGTGTGTGTGTGTGTGTGTGTGTGTGTGGTTTCTGGAGATATTGAAGGTAATCGTCTCAAATACTAAGAACTATTTTTTTTTTGAAAAGGCTACTAGCATTTTACTAGATGTTTGGACATAAGTGAGCATGCATAGTGTTGTAAAAAAGATCTTAACTGTTTTCCTTAAAACTTCCCAAATGGGTATGCTCCCATTTGAGATTCTATGGAATTTCAAACAAGTTAACTAACCTCTTTGAGCTGTGATTCCCTTTTCAGCGAAAAGAGGGCAAATGACCCCTGAAAATCTACTTTCCCTATCTGTAATTCCTTTCACATACAAATGATCCTTCACTATGCTTTTTGATAATGTTTAAAAAAAGTCTAACCTTTGATATTTTGCTTGACATTTTCTTTCTTTTTCACAGTTGCAAATTAAACCAAATTTCTATCTTTTATTTACACTTCCATCAAGGTCCAACTAATGTTCCATTCCCTTTGTGAATACTCCCTCATCTTCACGTGGTTAACATTAATTTCCCTTAACTGCATGAATTACTAACATTAATTTCTTCCCATGTGGCTTGTGATATTCTTATTTACATCATTTTGAAAGCAAATGTGGTGTATTAGTCTCCCTTTGCAGCTGCTCCGAGGCTTAGCACAGTCTTGAATATATTAAAAATTTAATTTAATCAATATTATTGAGAACCTTCTATATGTGCAACCTTCAGGTATTGTGCAAGTAACATACTGTCTTGAAGCTTGAACTTGTTAAATAGAACAGCATAATACATAAATTAGAGCATTTTCTGACTTCATGAGAAATTCAGTTATTTAAATAATTTTTATATTTCATTTGTTAAAAGTATCATATTGGAGTTATGCTGGGAAGCATTATAATTCCACTTACCGAATCATTTTCATATTAATGTACTTTGTATTAAGTTATGAAGAAATAAAACCTCACTGGCAGAAGTAGCACACCAGAAGCAATTGCAGAGTATCTCTTTTTTTCCTTACAAAATTAGAACTTTCTATCTATTTGAAAGATTGAATTTACACTCTTTTATGTAGTGGAAAGAATTGTATTTTAATGACTAAAATAAAAACAGGGTTACATGATCCAAGAGAAGGAAGAACAAACATTTCAGCAATATTAATATATGAACATAACTAGTTTAGAAGTGCTTTATTATCAAGAGGAATATCTTTAGTGCTTCAATATCTATAGCAATCTATAAAGGCATATAGTCCTACTTCCTATTCGTTGAAGGATTAGTTTAAAACACACAACATTGACAAATACTCTATAATAAAAACACACATATAGTCACAAAATAAATATAGTCATAAATATCAAATACATATCAATATTAATTTCATCTAAAATGTAGATAACAAGAAAATATTCTTAGGGTACAAATCAGAAAAATAATTGTAGTAGAAGAGAGTCAAGCCAGAATAGAATTGGTTCATTTCTTTAGTTTGACATGTTTGTTAACTTATTTTTTTAATAGCTTTATTAAGATACAACTTACACATTATACGATTTATCCATTTAAATTGTACAGTTCAGTGGCTTTTAGTATATTCAAAAAGTTGTGCATCCATCACCACAATCAATTTTAGAACATTTTGATTACCCAGAAAAGAAATCCTGTACTCCTTAGCCATCCCCACTTCCCCAACCTCCCCCATTACCGCCTCCAAGCTTTAGGCAACCACTAACTGACTTCCTGTCACTATAGAGTTCCCTATTCTGAACATTTCATATAAATGGAATTATACAATATGTAGTCCTTTGTGATTGGTTTCTTTCACTTAGCATATTTTCAAGGTCCATTTATGCTGTGGCCTGTACCAGCACTTCATTCTCTTTTATTGCCAAACAATATACCTTTCTAAAAATATACCACATCTTATATACCCATTAGTCAGCTGATGAACATTTGGGTTGTTTCCACTTTTTGGCTAGTTGTAACCCATCACCACACTCACGTGCCCCTTTAGCTCTTTCACTCTCCCTCCACCCCTCCCCCTCTGGGAAACACCAATCTGCTCTCCATATCTATGTGTTTGTTTGGCTATGTTATTTATTTGATACAAAAATTTTCAAATAAATTTATCCTTCTGGTTAGATCAATATAAAATTTAGACAAATATTTTTCTTTCACCTACATCACTTGCAAAATTAAAGACAAAATTGGAATATTTTATCCTGTCCAACCATTCACACCAGCTTTTACTGCTATAACTGGACTATCAAGATTTCTAAGTAAATGAAGTGCTTTATAATTAACAAAAATCTACTTCAGAGTTCAAAACCCATCAATACAAACCAATCAATTCAATTTCATTAATGTATAAATTAATAGAATTTATAATATAATGATGGAAGGTATATAAATAATGATTAGAATTAAAGAAAAATAATAAGTTAAGAGAAACATCAATAAAATTAAATTTTTAAATGAAATTATAGTTGCTTTACAATGCAATATTACTATAAACTTTTTTTCCTCTGGCAACTCATTTTCTTTTCATTCTTATGATTACAGATTAAGATTTATTTTTATGACCATTACCCTAAAATGCATTCATTATGTGCATTTTCCTTTTCCTTTTATTTTCCTTCATGGCAACAAGATCATTACATATGTGAAATAAAGTGACCGTTATTAATTCCATGTACACCGTGATATTCTTTGAGGTGCAAGTATTAAAAAAAATTCTTAATACAGTTACATGTTCATTTGTTCACATTTTATAAATACACAGACCTATATATAATGCAAAGTATATATGAAATATGCCTTTGCATTTTTATGAAGCTATCATTTTCATCATTTTCCCATAAAATGTACCTTTGTTTCTAAAAAGCTCAGACTTTTCAAATTTGCTTCATAAATTTAAGGAAAGTCTTGGAGAACAATGAAAAAAAAAAGTCTTTTATATCTCAAAATGAATAACATAAAGGAATTCAAGATGTTAAAATGAAGTCCTACCTGGTCATTCCCTTCTGCCGTAATTATGCTGCATATTAACTACCACATGGTGCGTAGTGGTGGCCGGATAAGAATGGTTTCCCAGACTTGCTTTCAAGCCACAACTGCTCTGTCCTCATACAATAATCCTTGCTCATAGCAGGCACAAGTCTTATCATTGTTAGTTCCTCTGCTCCTGTGGCATTCTTTGAAGACTTTGACCCTGGGTTGGCCAACAGTCTGGGATGCCATCAGGGTCCAACTCTCTGGTCTGGTCTGGGTGCCTTCCTGTGTGCTCTCACACCATTTATGCTTACTTCTGTGTTAGCACTTTGCACTGCACTGCAATCAGTTCTTAAACATTGGACTATAAACTCTTTGGGAGCATGCAGGGAGGCACAAAATCTCACACTTCTTAAATGAATTGGCTATTTATTAGATGTCTGGTCCTAAGAGGGTCACTTCATCATAAATGAGACTCTAATTCTTACCTAGAAAATGAAGGAGATTGGGAATGGCTGTCAATTAAAAGTTTTAAAGGCATGAACAATGACAACTTTTCCTCACATGGCTAGATCCAGGTAACGGAAACTTGAAATTAGTTGAAACATTTTCAGAAAACATAAGAAAAGCACATTTCAAAAGAGATTCCAAAATAAAATAGTGAAATAATTAATTTGAATAGTTATGAAAGTCAAAGAATTTAAATGTACACTGGGTGGTAAAAGCAATTTCAATTAAGGTTAAATGTTGTATCTTTCCACATATAATAAATAGGCAAATGTTCAAAAATTAATATAAATCTATATGAAGACACAAATAGTAATAATATATAAAGTGCCTTGAACATAAAGATAATTAATGACTTAATGATTAATTATTACCTTTTAAAATTTATGAAAATTAGTACCTGAGGATTTATTTAATTTATACTTCTTATCAGAGGAGAGGAATTCATTTTTATCATTTTCTCACTTCAACTTCATCACATGTTTGTGCTATGAAACATCACTTCTTTTTTGTTAACTACTTTCTGAGACATCCAGAACACTTATTACAACTACCAGTGCTTTTATTACAATTCTGAGAATAGCTCTCGTTCTTATACCATGCCATATACATCCCAATTTCTGTACAAAGTCAAATTGCCATTTTTTATTTCAAAGTTTTCCATCACACAGTCTTAACTATTATCACCACTATTATAGCTCCTCTGTGATATACCACTTTTTCCCCTTCCTCTGTATTCCAAATGTTGTATCTTCTACATTACCATTAGTCATGTGAGAAAGCATTGCAATCACTGATATCCTAGAGGCTTAAGTTCCTCAGAGTGTGCTTCACCTGGTTATCTGACATGGAGGAAAGATTCTTTTTGTTTCATTACTCCAGATGTTCAGCTTTTTCTTATAAATTGACATTAACGTACATACCACAGACTCCCTTGGAATTAACGTTAGAGCCATGTGACCAGGTTTTGACCTTAAAACATTTCATCCTGTATAAACCTCCAACACTATCTCCCTCCACTCAGATAATCCCATACATTAACATGACAGGAGCACAAAACGCAGAAAGTGTCTGAGTCACAATATGAAGGAGAGCTGCCTGGAGAGCTGCCAGATCCACAGTGAATTTTGTGTGAGCCAGAAATAAACTTGTGCTGTGTTTAAGCCATTAATATTTTTCATGGTTTATTTCTTAGCATCATACAGTCCAGTCTATCCCAACTAATAAATTCTCATTCTGTTTTTACTTTTATTTCATATGCTTCCTATTCTTCTAATTTCATCTTTAAGTTCTGTAATGTCCCAATAATTGTTCCTCTACAATAGACTTTAAATAGTCTTGCGTTCCTGTCCTTTATCAGGTCTCTATTACTTTCTTTTCATCATTGACATTATTGACTGTCATATTGGCAAGATACTTTGTGTACAACTTCCCTAAGGGGATTTTATAATGTGTTTCAAATCTTATGGACTGAGCTTTTTTTTTTTAACTTTAAATGACGTCCATAAACACTGAGACATGTGGCAAGAACTGAGTTGCTATATATTTAAATTACAGGATATATTACTCTTCCTTGCAGAGAGACTTTAAGAATATAAATTCATTTGTACAAGAATTCATGTCTCTATTGCATTACAATCAAATGTGTTCTGCAAATTTATGATGCATTATTTTGGTAATAACAGTAACTTAGACAACTATGTCTGAAAGCAGGTCCAAATTTACCACACTAAAATATCTCTTGATTTACTTTCCAATTCTAAGCTGCAAAATCAAGACACATTATCTTAGGTATATTTGGGACATCACAGAGTTGAGAATTAAATGAGCTTATGTCCTCAGTGCTGTTTCAGTCAGATCCAGTCTTAAATTGTATTTTCAAAAGCCACTAAGGATATAAAGATTAACTCCATACTGCAGTTAGAAATCTTTTAACCCACTCTATCTACAAACATTCCAAATGTTGTATCTTCTACACTACCATTAGTCATGTATGTAGTCAATGTAGTCAATGTATGTAGTCAATGTATGTAGGGTATAGTGAGAGGGCACATAATTTTTTGCAAAAATCTAATATTGACTGTATAACCTAACTTTGGATCACTTCCTCTTAAAGACTTGTGTTCTCTTTCTGTAAAATGGAAATAATCAGTCCTGCTTACCTAGCTCACATTTGTTGTTAGGATAAAATTCTGAAAGAAAATTGTTTTGCAAATATTTCTTATTATTAATTCTAGTTATCAAGTCAGTTAATACATTTTAGTTTTGTCAGAGCTAAAAATAGCTGGCCCATCCACAAGTAGTACTGTTTATTGTAGGTAGAGATCAACTTAGTGCCAGCAGACCTAGGATTTTCTAGAAATCTGAAATTACTAAATTCTAGACAATGCCATAAATACCTGAACAGTGTTGCTCAATGAATAACAGAGTTTAATACATACTTGCCAAATGAATGAATAAATGAATGAATGAATGAGTGCATAATATAATTTATTGATAGGGAAGAAATAAGAGCTAAAAGACAAGGAGAAATTAGAGATGAAACAAAAACTAGTGAGAGGAAAAAAAATACTATTTCTATTATTTACCCTATCTTCATTAAAAAAAAGTTTAGAGCTTTTTTTTTTTTTTTGAGGAAGACTGGCCCTGAGCTAACATCTGTTGCCAATCTTCCTCTTTTTCTTTTTTCTCCCCAAAGCCTCGGTACATACTTGCATATCCTAGTTGTAGGCCCTTCTAGTTCTTCTAGGTGGGACACCGCCTCAGCATGGCTTGATGAGCAGTGAGTAGGTCCGCACCTAGGATCCGAACCAGTGAACCTCGGGCTGCTGAATTGGAATGCGCAAACTTAATCGCTACGTCACCGGGCCAGCCCCCCAAAAAGTTTAGAGCTTTTAAAAACTAAATTACAAATATTTTCTATGGAAATGTTTCATCCACAGTTAATTTCTCTAATGATTGTCTATTTTCAATTATACTTTGTTAATCTCTGTAAAAACACTCATCTTGGTTACCTATTATCAAAATTTTAGCAATATTTACCTCTTATGTGTTTTCTGGTTATTTAATAATTCCACGTCTCAGATGTTATTTTTTCAACAAATTAACAGCTTTTGATGTGCTACTAATATTTTCCTTGGAGACCACGGCTCTTTTGTATTTATACGTTGCTGATGTAATCCACTTTCCATTAGAATGATTTAGGATTCTGCTACCTAGATTACACACAATTTATCTAGCACTTTTACCTAATTATACCAGTGCTGTACAGGGTCGACGGACAGTTTGGCACATGTTCAGATTTTGGATAGCAAAGTATTTTATGGAGCTAAATTTCAGTAAAAATGAGATTTTATTACCTAACAATAAATGTTGGTGGGATATATTCCCCCCCGTGGAAATTAGCTTCAACAACACATTAATGTTATTTTATAACTTCAAACATAATACATCTACGAAGAAGTGTCTGCGAAATGTCTAAGATTTTACCCTATCTACAAGCTAACTTTTACCTACTACAGTTTTATGTTTGCTAGAAGAAAACATAAGACTTTTGGGTCAGACCAAAGAATTTTATTACTCACACCAATAGCAATAGCCAGAGTGTCAGCATTTTTTTGAGATGATTTCCTAAAGGAAGAGATGATTTCCTTTTTCCTAAGGAAAAAGTCAACACTAAGAGCCAGGTGATATGGGTATGTGTACCAGGTTGTATTACAGGAGACGAACCCTGTTTGGAAGGTGCAGGTAGAATGCAAATCTTTGATAGTGGGAGGAAGCATACTTGCCATTTGCTTCTGAATAAGACACTATCTCTATCTTCCAAGTCTTTCTACTACTAAACATCCTTGAAAAAAAATTCTAGCACAAAGGCAGTGAGTGCCTCTGCTTGCAAGAGGTACAGACGTATGAGAGATCCATGGAGAACACCATATCTTAACAATATCCAACTCTTTTCTACATCGTCTTAACTTTGCAGAATTTTTCCATCATACAACACCCTGCTGGCCGCTCTGATTAATTTGACTGACAGAGGCTGGGACCAAATCTATCCAATTTGTCTCATAGAGCATTTAATTAAGGCTACTAGCAACAAGACTCTGAGCAACAATATGAGGCTGACTTGCAGAATTGAACTCATCCATGTCCCCCAGGGTCCCAGACTCAGACATTTGAACAAATATTACAACCGATCAGGGACTGCCTTAAAAGCCATGTGGCTTTCTGATTCACCTTTCCACTTGACCCAAGACATTAACCCAAGTACAGCAGGAAGTATTAAAGATTGCACTGACTCAGCCTTGGCAGGTAAGGAGAAAGCCTAGGGCAAATCTATCATCCATAACTACCCTGGTCAGTGAGTTGAGGCTGACCTGAATGCCTATAACAGCCAAAGTCATGTCATTGATCATTGCAGCTGAAAGCAGGGAGAAATTTTGTACCACTTTTCCAACTGGTGATTCCCATTGTAGGGATAACTGCACATTAATAACAAGTCACTTATCCCCCCTGGAAAACTCCCTAGTAACCATAGGCAACCTAATTTTGGAGAGCTCTCTGTAGTCATCTGAGGGCTACATGATCTACTGGTGGTATTGCCTTAAATACTTGAAGGTCAATATGACCACCCCTATAATACACGTGTTTTCAGAAGGGAGGCAAGTTAATTCCTAGCTTCTACACAAAAAGTACAGTACGAGGGCCACATATGGTCTCCCTGGAACAAAAGTGTTTTTAACAATCATCACTCCTCCCCAAATAGGGGGTACAGATTGACAGTGCCTCCAACATGGCCTCCCAGCTGGCTGGCAAGCCTTGGGTACCCAGCTAAGTTCAAATAATTGAATCTAGCCTCTGCTTTTGATGGGACTGCCTGAAGGAAATCAGTCCAACCTGTATTGACATCCATGGCACCAGTCAGGTGGCATTTGTCTGCCCTACAAAATGACTCAGTGATAACTATGGAAATCAGGGTGTGGAAGACACTGGGATGTTTGGCAGGTGTTTTGCATGGAAGGTGCAAAAATTGGAGGCACCCCTGCTGTAACCAATAGACTTCTCAGTCAAGTTGAGAGCAATGGTAATCAAATGGTGGTTAGAGCCATCAGGTGGGGCACAGTGAACCCAGCACTCAATTAAATTTAAGGAGATTGTAGTAGTTCAAATGAGCCACACCAGGTTGTTTTCCTTCATGAGGAAGGGAACAGGTGTGGTTCTGAAAGAACAGGATTATTAAAATATCCCTCCCTCCCCCACTCACCTCTGAGTCTAAGTTGTTCTCTCTCCAGGTTCTGGAGTTGTTGCTCTCCCTCTACTACCATAAAACTCTCAGGTCCCATTCCAGTAGTTACACTTTACCTTTTCCCAGTCATCCTCAACTCCCACCTAGCCCTCTCATCTGAAAAGAATAGGTAAAAGAGGACGAAGGCATTTCTTAAGTCCTATAGAGACTCACTGTATCATGCAAGTGGTTCCTGTGGACCACTCCAAAGATACTTACCAGTGTACTCAATCCATCTAGGAGCATATAAGTCAAGAAAAGAATCCAGGTGGATAAACTAAAATTAAGTTTGAATCCTCGGGGCCCTATTTTGGCTGGGATGCTACCCAGAGGGCCAAATTGAGGTTGCTACTGGGGGAAAGAAAGATACATCATGCCAAATAATAGGTGAAATCCCAAATCTTCAAAATAGGTCTATATAACCTCCACCCCTTTTATCAGATAGTGGCTGAGAGAATATGATCCCTTCTGGGGACAGCTGCACTCAATGACTACTTTCTTAGTAAGATTTTTTGACCGGGAAGAGATGAGGGGGTAGAGCAAGACCTCTTTTTGAGTTAATTATTGAGCAAACCATTCCAACACTCAACAACAGATAACTGTAGATGATACGGGGTGTGGAAGGTTCATTAAATATCTTAACTATCAGCCCATTATCTAGCGGCTTTTGTAATAAAAGGAGCACTAATGTCATACTACAAAAGTTTGGAAAGCAAAACATATGACAAAGATTAGTTTCAAGGCCTGTAAAGGTGTGGCCAAAGTGGGCTGATTGAACTGGAATAGCACTGTAATCTGAAAAAGTGTAAACAGCAGTGAGGTACCACCGAGAAGGGGTCAAAGGTCCAATACAGTTAATGTGCCAGGCATGGGTGGGGGCAATGCTCTGTGTAACGGGACTAGCCTCATCATGCAAGAAAAGCACATCAACTTTGGCAGGAGTTACAAGTCTTGCATGCAGTGGTAGCCTCTGCATAAGAAACCTAGGGTCCTTTATTTTGTGTCTAGTCTGTGATGGTGGATGTACTGCCACTTCCAGTACAATGATGGATCTAGAAATGGTGCAATCTGGGCAGTGCAGGCTGGATCAGCAGCTTGACTCCAGTTGGTCTTGCCAGAGAAGAGGACATTACTGTGAATACCTACATGAGTGACCCAGATAGTTCAATCAGAAGCTGCAAGTTATTTCCACTCTTCATGGTCCCAAGGAGGGTATTAAAGATACCAGTCTTTAGTTTTCCAAATCACAGATTAAACAGATCACTTGCAACTGCCAAGGGTCGGTAAAATCTAATAATGTTCCTCAAAGGGGTATTGGCCAGAGCTATGACAACAGACTTGAGTTCTGCCGACTGAACAGGACGACCATATGCATTTTGGTTCTGCATAGCTGGTGCAGAGTTTCTACAGCTTCAGCAGCCCAGCAGATATTACTGGGTTTCAATTAAGCCTAATCATCAGTGATTCAGGCCCAGGCATTTATGGGAAACCTTGAATCCAAGTCCCTATTAAGTCAGTAGATTTGCAACAGGCAATAGAGTGGGGCAGAAAATTTTCCCCAAAAGGTTAACTCCTACTTTTTTATTTAAAACTGAGATGCCCCTGGAGCCAGGCCAGTTGCATTTTTGAATATACCATTTCCATCTGACAAGCAAGGCTTGTTGGGCCCTTCCCATTTAACTAGTCATTGAGGTGATCTACCCCAAAATGGGAATATCAGGCCAAAGAAAACCAAGGCATTGGGTTTTGACAAGAGCTCAGTAGCAATCAAATAGCTGCTTTTCAAAAGGAGTGCCTGGTAGTCCTAATAAGCCTAAAACCCCAAGGAGCACCTATCGGGTGGAGGCTGCTTCCCTTTGCCAGATCCTATAACTGGCAAAACCATCAGTAACAGAGATTGTAGCTTAACGGAGTCATTAGGTTGTGGGGCCCCAAGGGGATGAGCACTTCTGTACATGTGCAATTCCTATGAGGAGACTTTTCACTGGCACTTGTGGGACAGGGAAGTACAAGCATATAATAGATCAATTTTCTAATACATATTCAGAAGTGACAGCAATAAAAACAGAACACTGAATTTTCCCAAAGGGCCTCACTCACAAGGTGACTATAGCTCCCTTGCTCCTCTGAGAACCTTGCCCATATCCCATCAGTTGAATTTTGACGCCCCCTCCCCATATGGCCCTGAGGAGGAAAGTGACTTGGATGTCTGTATCCAACAGAACCATAAAAGTTGGAATCCCTTTCCTCCTTGAAGTTCCTCAGCATAGGCAGATGGATCAGTAGGGTCCCTGTTCCCAAGGGAGAACAGGGAAACTTTAGTTTCATCCATAACTATCTTTCTTCTTAAAGCTACTTAGATTGGGTCTAGGCTCCATGTTATTAAACAAGACTTCTCACTTACTTTCAACTTCGAGTGGTGTGGCAGTGGCTTGTAGATCAACTAAATAAACTTCTAAAACCCAATACTGACTGGCAGGATCATCATTAGTGAAACCATCTATTTCAGACTTAATGACCCTTTAACAGTCATAGTCACATCGCTTTCCTGCAAAAGCCATAAGTCTGCTTCTTTTGGCTGACTTAGGCTTGACTTTCACAGCAGTAAATTTCTAAAGGAGTACATATTAATCCATAGTACTTGCTGCCCCACTGGCATAGCATCTCTTAAGTTCTCACCTGTTTTCATCAGAAAGGCTAGGGGAATTATCTTGAGTAGCAAGACTGAGTGCAAGAATTTATCTAGAATTTTTTGGGTCAGCGTCTCATTCTCCAGTGGGTCACCTTCACTAGCATGGTAACTCCAATCCACGGCAGTATCAGCCTGAATACTTTATCTATGGTTTACCATGAGAGTCTACCTTGGAAATTTCTCTGAGGAAGCCAAGGCACCTTTACAGTCTCCAGAACCCACTAAAAAAAATACTCTGAGCGGCCAGCCCAGTGGCGTAGTGGTTAAGTTCGCGCACTCCACTTTGGTAGCCCGGGGTTCACAGGTTCGGATCCCGGGCGCAGACCTACGCATTGCTTATCAAGCCATGCTGTGGTGGCGTCCCATATAAAGTAAAGGAAGATGGGCACGGACGTTAGCCCAGGGCCAATCTTCCTCAGCAAAAAGAGGAGGATTGGCAACAGATGTTAGCTCAGGGCTAATCTTCCTCAGAAAAAAATAATAAAATAAAAAATATATATATACAAATATCCTCAAAAAGTCTGTGACAACAACAGTGACTTTGTTCACAAGACATGGAAAAATGCTAGAGAACAATGGAGAATTCTTTCCCATCAAAGTGCTAAGATGAATGTTCTCAATAAAATATGCATCGTTTGTACTATTATTTAGCACTTTTTAAACTACAAACCTGATTACATTTCTTAAAGCCATTAATCACAA
The DNA here is from genome assembly GCF_057802395.1 of Ceratotherium simum simum. Classification (NCBI taxonomy): domain Eukaryota; kingdom Metazoa; phylum Chordata; class Mammalia; order Perissodactyla; family Rhinocerotidae; genus Ceratotherium; species Ceratotherium simum. Next base: position 74,370,266 of record NC_141907.1, on the reverse strand, counting down.
AATAAATGACCTAATTAAAAAGTAAAATAATGGAGTTATATTTCTGATAGAACAGTGTGCAAAGCAATGTATTGGTTAATTATACTTTTAAGGAATACACCTGTTTCCAATATCATGACTTACTGTTTCACTGAATAGGCACTTAATTCCAACCATATTACACCATATTTATTTCTGCAAATGTGCAATACTCTCCAGTACTATATTTTTTACATACTAATCCTGTTGCTTCCAATATTTCTGTCAACCAGGGTGATTTTTTTATCAAGCATAATTTCTACAAAATCCTTCCTAATGACGGTGAGTTATGGGTCTTTATGTCCAAACATAACTCTATCATATCCCTTAGAGCAATATATGATAATCTTCACGTTATATGTCTGTCCTCCCTTCACTACACACCACCCATACACACACACACACACACACACACACACACACACTATACCAGTCAGTCCTGTTTGATCTCACATACCACCTAAAGATCAGTAGATTCTCAACAGATTCTGGATTAAATGGACAGATGGATGGTTGGATGCATGAGTAGTAGCATGGCTTAATAAAGTTTGGGTCCTTATGATCTCATGCCTTGGCTTGGCTAATGTGATAGTTTGCATCTCCTTTATTCTTTCATTTCTTTTTTTGTTTGTTTAAATTTAATTTATTTTTTTAACTTTTTTTTTTTTCCTGAGGAAGATCAGCCCTGAGCTAACATCTGCCAATCCTCCTCTTTTTTTGCTGTGGAAGACTGGCCCTGGGCTAACATCCGTGCCCATCTTCCTCCACTTTATATGGGACGCCACCACAGCATGGCTTGCCAAGCAGTGCGTCGGTGCGCGCCCGGGATCCGAACCGGCGAACCCCAGGCCGCTGCAGTGGAGCATGTGCACCCAACCACTTGCGCCACCGGGCTGGCCCCTTTTTTAACTTTTAATTGTAGTAAAATATACATAAGATAAAAGTTGCCATCTTTTCCACTTTTAAGTGTACAGTTCACTGGTGTTAACTACATCCACATTACTGTGCAGCCATCACCACCATCCATCTCCAGAACTCTTCATCTTGCCAAACTGAAACTCGATACTCATTAAAAAGCAACTCCCCATTTCCCCCTCTCCCAAGCACATGTTCATAGTAGCATTATTTACAACAGCCAAAAGGTGGAAGCAACCCAATGTCCATCGACAGATGAATGGACAAACTAAATGTTGTATATACATACAATGGAACATAATTCAGCCTTAAAAAAGAAGAAAATTCTGACACATGGATGAAACTTGAAGACATGCTTAGTGAAATAAGCCAGTCACAAAAAAACAAATACTATATGATTGCACTCATATGAGGTACTTAAAGTAATCAAATTCATAGAGACAGGAAGTATTCTTTCATTTCTTTAGTGAGCTCCATACATATTACTACCATCAGATTAATGTATTTTAAGCATCAGATTCATCATAACACTTCTCTCCTGAAAAAAAGTTGCAATACCTTTTAATAAAATGAAGAATTGATTCTAAGACTATTGATACAATATTCAGACACCTATACAATATAATCTCAAAATAGCTTCTAAAAATGACCTATTAAACATACCACACCATGTTGCAATATCACTTAGATATTTCTCCTCTGGATGCTCACGCATATCATCCTCCTCACAATACTGCTTTCTTCCCCCATTACCCGCTATTTCATTGCTACTCAAATTTTAAACATTTTCTTATTGTTCCATTCGAAGCAAGTAACACCATTTTCAAACTTTTATTGAACAAATTACCTAGACTAGACCACAGAATTATGTGGTCATATAATCAAGCATTCTTTTTCCCAGGAAGACTTTGAGCTCCCTCATGGCAGAAACCAGGTCCTCTAGTCCTTTGTAGCCCAAGAAAGCACATGGCAATTGAAGAGTACAAGCATATTCAAAGAATTCAAAAATGATTATTGACTAGTAGTTGAATAAGATGTCATCTTTCAGAGACTATAGGTATAGGTTTACGTTCTTTGATTTTTTAATTTATTTTTTTTCTCTGTTAGATATACACTTTAGGGTGAACAGTTTATCCATTAGTATTCTCAATTAATTCCATTCACATTCATTTTTTTCTAGGTCATCCACATTAATTTACAGCAAATTGATACATGCAATCATCTAAGGATGGTTTTTTACATGGTTCTCATCAAATAATTACCAGCAAGGAAATTCTTGGTTTCATTTGACCTGCAATGTGACTCTGACCCTAACACTGGTTTCAGTTTACAGTGCTACTAATTTAACCAGGTCTGTTCATCCATAATAAAAACAGGTTGAACTTGGTGATCCCTAAGACCTCTTGTAACTCCAAATTATTCCCTATCATAATAATGATAATAAAAACAACAGTATTTTTTGTTGCTATGGTGCTTTTACATCAACCTCTTTCATAACTGTTTTCTTCTTGGGCTAATTACTAGTCTTATTATTTGTTTTCAATATGTATAAACTCTCATTCATATTTCGAATAATGAAGTTATCACTTTAAAATGAGTAAAATATGTAAAATATCATATGTTGTGTTAAGGTATAGCAATTATTTATAAACAAATTTTATTTACATATTCAGTTATAGATATTAGTATAATTAAGGAATATAGAACCAAAAGAGTTAATTCCTGAAGGGCATATTATGTCTATACTTCACAATTTCATGATTAAAAAAGACAATACAGAGATTATTTTCTGGAAGGATAATGGATTTCTTGGAGCAGGGATATTTTAAGGAGATTAATTGGATTCATTTGCTTCCACCCATCTCCTCAAAAACGTAGACAAGATGATCACACGTACTATAATACTTCATGAAGCTGTACCTTTCATGATGCTAGAAAATCAGATTAAAATTAGACAGTTATTTATAGGCAAGGTCTGGGTTTATTTCTCATAATAGCTTGTAGCTGCTAATTCATCAAGCTGTGTACCAGCTAAGAAATGGAGCTTTATGAGCTGCATTAGAAAATCCAAGAATCACCAAAGTAAAATGTTAAGCCATTTAAACTAATGTTAATTTTGAGAAACAAAGCTGAATAATTCATGGTCAAAATTAAATATTTCACCTCCTGCAATTTCACATGCTTCAAGAGGAAATATATATATATATAACAAAAATAGCAATAAAAAAAGCAGGAGCTTTAAACCTGCAGAATCCTTTGCAACCACAATTAAAATACTATGCACATAAGGTAAAAGTTTTGAATGTCTTTCATACAAGAAAAAAATCTGAAAAGCTTTTATCCTTTGAAAAAGATCATTTACAATGGGCTTTCTTGGGCCAGCCCTGTGTCTTAGCGGTTAAGTGCACACGCTCTGCTACCGGTGGCCCGGGTTCGGATCCCGGGCACACATTGACGCACTGCTTCTGTGGCCATGCTGAGGCCGTGTCCCACATACAGCAACTAGAAGGATGTGCAACTATGACATACAACTATGGACTGGGGCTTCGGGGGAAAAAAAAAGGAGGAGGATTGGCAATAGATGTTAGCTCAGAGCTGGTCTTCCTCAGCAAAAAGAGGAGGATTAGCATGGATGTTAGCTCAGGGCTGATCTTCCTCACAAAAAAAACAAAAGGGATTTCTTAAAAGAATGTATGTAATAATCTAGGAAAGAAAATGCAAACTCTGTGATTTTTATAAGCAAATTTCCCACAGAAGACATACAAAACATACTAAATTTTGAATAATGTTCAATTTTACTTTTAAAACTGAGAAATGTAGATGAACAAAAGCATATGAAATACGTAAAATCATTTATTTTTAATTCAAGACCACTATACTCTCTTGAGGCTTTAGTTGTGCAATGTGAAAACAACCTACCATCTATAGTTAACATACTTTTTACGGGCTTTGAGCTCTGGTTTTAGAAATTCTATAAAGCCACCCTTCTCTTCCTATAACTTTAATTTAAAAACATTCTCCTCTATATGGGAAGACTGACATCTTCATAGAAACCGCAGATATGGAAAGACCAATTTGGAATTTTAAAGAAAGATGCAGGCACCTGCCAAGCCAGGCAGAGCAGCCAAGATAACCCGGAGGTCAATGTGGTGGCAGATGTCTATGCCAGATATTTTGGGTTTCTTTGATTAAGGTTTTATAAATAATTCTGCTAGGTAAAACTCCTAAGATTATGTTAAAAATATTAATAAAAAAAATTTATGGGGCTGGCCTGGTGGCATAGCGGTTAAGTTTGCGCGCTCTGCGTCAGCGGCCTGGGGTTCCCAGGTTTGGATCCCAGGCACGGACTGACACACTGCTCATCAAGCCATGCTGTGGCGGCGTCCCATATAAAGCAGAGGAAGATGGACATGGATGCTAGCCCAGCGCCAATCTTCCTCAGCAAAAAGAGGAGGATTGGCAAAGGATGTTAGCTCAGGGCTAATCTTCCTCACAAAAGAAAAAGAAAAAAAAAATTTATGCTGTTAAATTTTTTAACTTGGCATCAAATAAACTGGAAAAGTTTTCATTATACTAGATCATCCACAAGTGTTTAAAACTTAAGTAAAGTCATATTAAGTTTAAAAGCGCTGCTAAGAAAACAAACACATATTAACCTCTTCCCAATATCTCAAAGCAACAGCAACCAAATATTTCTTAATAGTAACGAGTTTACACAAACACATACACACATAGAAGTCAGAGAAGAATTCTAAAACATATTATTTGCTATTACTTTTCCGTAACCTTATGTAACATTTTATGGCTCTGCTCTCCCATGTTTCCAACTGAGTACCTTCAAAGACAGTTGTCTAGCCTTCCCTGAAATCCCCATATTCCAAAACAACTCTTTCCCTTAACGCGAATAATAATGACTGCACCAATTATTCAAATTTATCACCGAGGTGTTAGGAGGAATATTTATGGCTATGTAGTAAAATAATTCATCCTAATAAACATTATGGATTAAATTCATCTATCATATATTTATAGTTTGAAAGTGGTGGCTTTGAAATAACATCTGAAGGCAAATTGGGTGATAGGCAATAAGATATATAAGTACATTGCATTGTTCTTTCCCCCAAAAAATAACTCTTCCATAAACACAAAGAGACTGAAATCACAGAATTGGAGACTCAGAGTTTCCTGTTACAGGCAAGGCGAAAGCTAAGACTCTCAATGTTATCAGTTATCAGAAAAGCAAGGCTAAAAGATTGGAGATAGACTTTGCCAACTTTAGAGTTTTGCTTAAAACTGGTACTTTGTTTGCCTACCACTGTAAAAATAGTACTATCCCTTATATGTAGAAAAATACTTCAGTAGCTTCTTGTTTATTGGAATATATCTCAAGTCTTTTAACATTTTATTATTTTCCAGCTTTATTGTGGTATAATTGAAAATAAAAATTGTACATATTTAAGGGGCACAACATGATGTTTTGATATACATCTACATTGTGAAATGATTACCACTATCACACTAATTAACATACCCATCACCTTCTTTAGTTTTTTTGTGTGTGTGTGAGGAAGACCAGCCCTGAGCTAACATCCATTCCAATCTTCCTCTTTAAGCTGAGGAAGACTGGCCCTGAGCTGACATCCGTGCCCATCTTCCTCCACTTTATGTGGGACACCGCCACAGCATGGCCTGACAAGTGATGCATAGGTGCGCGCCCAGGATCCGAACCCGGGCCACCAGAAGTAGAGTGCGAGCACTTAACCGCTACGCCCCGGGGCCAGCCCCCTACAGTTACCTTTTTTGTGTGTGCTGAGAACACTTAAGAGCTATTCCTTTAGCAAATTTCAAGTATAAAATACAGTATTATTAACTATAGTCACCATCAAGTCTTTTAAATCTTTGTGACAGAAGAGAAAATTAAGGAGAGTATTTTTTTAACTGAATACTTCATTTAGGTGAGGGAATTATAGAACACAGTTAAAAGATTCCAAATCAATACTACTCAGCCATAAAGAAAGATAAAATCGTCCCATTTGCAACAACATGGATGGGCCTGGAGGGTATTATGTTAAGTGAAGTAAGCCAGAAAGAGAAAGACAAACACTGTATGATCTCACTCATATGTGGAATATAAATCAACACATGGACAGAGAAAACTATATCTGTATTGTGGTTACCAGGGGCAATGGGGGTGGGGGGTGGGCACAAGGGGTGAAGGGAGACATATATATGGTGATGGACAAACAAAAATGTACAACCCAAAATTTCACAATGTTAAAAACTATTAAAACATCAATTAAAAAAAAAAAAAGGCTCCAAATCAAACAACAATAAAGTTAGCTCACTGGATCCTCAGTCTTCTCCCTTAAAACGTCATGTGTTAAGGAATGTACCTCCACATAATAAAGGCCATATATAATAAGCCTACACCTAACATCACACTCAACCATGAAAAGCTAAAAGCTTTTCCTCAAAGATCAGAAAAAAAACAAGGGCATCCACTCTCACCACTTCCATTCGACATAGTACTGAGAGTCTTAGAGCAATTAGACAAGAAAAAGAAATAAGAGGCATCTAATTTGGAAAAGAAGTAAAATTGTCTGTTTGCAGATGACATGATCTTATATATAGAAAACCCTAAAGACTGTACCAAAAAACTGTTAAAACATACATAAATTCAGTAAAGTTGCAGGATATAAAATCAACATACAAAAATCAGTTCCATTTCTATACACTAACAACAAACTATCTGAAAAAAGAAATAAAGAAGACAATCCCATTTACAATAGCATCAAAAACAATAAAATACTTAGGAATAAATTGAACCAAGGAGGTGAAAATATTAAGGTATTGATGAATGAATGAAGGTATTGATGAATGAAATTAAAGAAGACACAAATAAATGGAAAGATAACCTGTGTTTATGGATTGGAAGAATTAATATTGTTGAAATGTCCATACTACCCAAAGTGATCTACAGACTCAATGCAATCCCTATCAAAATTCCAATGGTATTTTTCACATAAATAGAAAAAACAATCCTAAAATTGGAAAAGTACCACAAAAGACTCTGAATAGCTATAGCAAACTTGAGAAAGAACAACAAAACTGGAAGCATCGCACTTCCTGATTTCAAACTATACTACAAAGCTACAGTAATCAAAACAGTATGGTCCTGGCATAATAAAAGACACATATATCAATTTTTTTTTTTTTTTTTTTTTTTGGTGAGGAAGATCAGCCCTGAGCTAACATCTGCCAATCCTTCCTCTTTTTGCTGAGGAAGACTGGCCCTGGGCTAACATCTGTGCCCGTTTTCCTCCACTTTATATGGGACGCCGCCACAGCATGGCTTGACAAGTGGTGCGTTGGTGTGCACCCGGGATCCAAACTGGCGAACCCCAGGCCACCGCAGCAGAGTGCGCGCACTTACTTAACTGCTTGCGCCACCAGGCCGGCCCCTATATCAAACTTTTATAATGTATAATTTTTTAGTTTTTCTGGCCTTTACTTTAGAAACTTACATAATTCATACTGTTATTTTCGAAATTTTATCAAATTTAAGTAGTATGTAATGACTTCTAACTATGAAAGAAGAAAAAAAGAAATAGTGCATTTATATTCCTTTTGGCTTCTTCCCTCTACCTCATAACTTTGCATTTGTATTTGTGATTATTATTATTGTTGTTGTTATTTTTACATTGTCCAGGCTTCAATATTTATCTTCTGACCGATAAAGTTCTGTCAACCAAGATATGAAGGGATAAACTTTTGCTTAAAAAAAAAAGGAAAGGATTAGCTTTAAACACACACATATGCATGCATGCACACACACACACGTCCACATTTATATTTTTAATCTAATCCAATTCCCTCTTTTTAAAGCAAAATCTTATTCATTTATAATATGGTTGACAGAATTTCATTTGAGTTTTTCTCATAAGTGATCATGGTTGTCATCTTGCCTGAGTTTCTACCTGGACACTTTGCCCTAATTTGAGTGACAACTTAGACATGTATAAACTCTCAGATTATACTTTTTGTTTCTCAGAACTTCATATCTATTAATTCATTATCCTATGGAATTGAATGTTCTTCTGTAAAAGTCTGAGGACCATCAGAAATGTTTCCCCTTTGAAAACGATTTGACCTTAATGCCCGAAAACTTGTAGAATTCTTTCTTTACTCTCAAATTTCAGAAACTTTACAGGCAATTCCTATTAATTACTTTGTATCAAATTTCCTGAAATATTGTATAACCCTTTTAATCCACACCATTATTTTTTCCTTTATTTCAGTAATTTTTTATATTAGTAAATATTTGAGGATTTTTTCTGTTCAAATGTGTTAACTTCTTTACTTCCTGGACCCCATCGTGCTCATTTCAAATGTTTTTCTCCACTGAGTTTGTCCTTTCTAAGTGTTTTAATCACTGATATTTCCCTCTAATATTTAATTAGACTATTTTCTGAAATTGCGTCTCTGTCACCAACTCAGTTTTCAGCCATAACTTCCACATTCATTATGTTTAAAAAATTAATCCTGCAAAGATCTTGCTGTTTTATTTTCTTTTCTCATTTTATAGTCTTAGCTCCAAAAATTCTGCTTTTTTCTGTTGATATATTCTATCTTTGATGCTTTATTTTTAAATTAATTTCTCCTTTGCATTTCTCTTTCAGTTCTCTCTTCCTTAACCTCTTCTAAATACAAAATACGATTAGCTAAAACTTAATAAGTACATGACTATCTGCCAGCCACTATTCTTCAGGTAATAGCATGTTTAATTTTTCTACAAAAATCCTGGAGGAAAATGCTTATTATCCTCATTTAGATATGAGGAAACTAAAAAACAGAAACGTTAAGTTACTTGCCCAAGATCTCACTGAATCCGGCATTCACCCCCATCAGTCTGCCTTATGGAGCCGTTGTGCTTATTCACTACCCTAAAATGCATGTTACTTCTTCTGTGGAATTTTCTTCTGTTTATTGTTTTTGTTTTCCAGAATGAAATGTTTATCATTATTCCAGAATGCATTTTTGGGTGTTTGTTTATTCCATTCTTTGTCCCTTTCCTTCATCTTTTTGCTTTAGATGCTTTTTGTATCTTTTACTTTTTTATCTCACTTTTTTTAATATTGACAATTCTATCAACATTATATAATTGTTCCAATATAGTGTAGTACATAAATTTTTATTGGCTTTCCATAATGATTGCTTGCCCTTCCCTAAGAACATCCTTTTAAAGACATGGTATTGTATTCTCATAGGTTAAGAAAATGTTTTGTTTGTTTTGATTTTGCTGACTTTATATACCTTTTATTAAATTTTGTAGCAAGGGAATTCTGTGATCTCTCTTCATTCAATCATCTTACCACAGAAGACTCCTAGTTGTCTATACACGGTGTAGAGGAGGAAGAACTATTCCTCCACCTGCTAGGTCCTTCTGGCTGGTCTAAGAATTAAAGTGACATGAGACAGAATAACAGGAGAAAATTAAACAAAGTTTAATAACATGTATACACAGGAGAAACCCAGTAAAACTAAGTAACTGGTCCAAATGGTGGAAGCCATTATCTTAAATACCATCTTCAGCTAAGGACAAAGAAGGATGTTGTGGGTAGAGGTTTGGGACTTCAAAGGCAACTGCCTTGCAAAGGTGGAAAGCAATTTACATGGATATGGTACATGGATATGGAAAAGCAAATGTTTGATAAACAAATGTTGACCATGCCTTGCAAAGACAATGAGAGATGGAGAGGAGTTTCATTAAAAGGCCCTTGTTAGGTTCCTCTCTGTCTACCACACCTAGTTTATATTATACCATAGTTGTCTTATGGTATTAGCTCTTTCCTGGAACAGGCCTTCTATCTTAAATTCTTTTAGGCAGTTAGGATGAAGGTCAAAATTTCTTGCAGAGTCTTTTGTTTTTAAAAATAATCAACCCAAGGAGACACATTTTGGGGTGGCAAATTCTGATCCCCCACAGTGATTTCTAAGAATATCTACTTTTTGTTCAGTTAGTTAAACCATTATATATAAAATTTATGAAACAGACCATGTCATTTAAATTTACTTTGCATTGGGTATAATAAAAATCTAAGTAATTAAACCCTTACCTCAAATGTATTATTTAAAATACACAATGATATTGATTACAAAGTGATTAAAATATGGGCATCTTTATGTTCAGTTGTTATAAAGGAACTTGAATAGAAAGTAGTCTTTTTATTTAGAAATAGAATTCTAATTTTATAAAAGAAATGGCTAATGACATATAAAAATAACACTGTGAATATAATGTCATGATAGATATGCTATTGCCATTATTTTAAATCTTAACTGTTACCATGGCTATTGAATACTGAACAGCTTTACTGATAACCAACGTTTAAACCATTCTTTGATTATGTCTTTTATAGAAACATTGAGCTTTATGATTTTCAGCTTTGAAATTTAATTTTCGGCCAAAACTACTGAGAAAAAAATTAGATAAAAATGCTGTAGTATGCAAGAAACTATTATTTTACATACTATTAATTTCATAATATGTTAAAAGGAGAACGAACGTAAAGATAATCTCACTAGTATAATCAACGATACCAAGGCCCCTGCACATTGCAGAAAAATGTTTGCTCACTTATCAATTATGATTATCTAACAGGAACATTTAAATATGTATTTAAACAATTTTAAAAAATCACAAATTCTTTAGACTATGATCTTTGAGGTGTGTACATTTTTTGACTAATTCAAGCAGAAATTAAGAGATAAATGGAAGAAAAATATGAGAAATGTATATATACATACACACACACACACACAGTCCTTTGCTCAGAGCCAGGCTACTGACTATGATCTGCAGATTTAGGGTTGTCTCTGATGAGCAGGAGTCTTCAGAGAAGCCTTTCCTCTGCCCTGCCCTTCTAAGAAACTTCAGATGTAACTAGAGCAAACTAAACATTTGGGAATACAGGGAAAAGCCATCTATCTACTGATAGTTTTTATTCTAATTATTTTTAATTGTGTTCCAATTTCACAGCCATTTTAACATCAATCATTTCTTAATCAATTACCTTGTTTTATGTTCCCAGTTTTCCGTCTTCTTCCTCTAGCCTGCTTTCCAATTCCCCATTTCTTTAACCTGTTTTAACACTGCTGTGATTCTTTGTTGTTATTTCCCATGAAAATGAAAAAAAAGAGAACTCGTGGAGCAAGACTTGTGTGCATATTTTAAAATGCATGTATTTGTAAATACCTTAATCATTTTCCTGTTATTTTTTTTTTAGCTTTTTGTTTGATACTTTCAAAATTTCATTTTGAACTTTAAGATAGATTCTCTTTTATTTTTTCTTCTCAGTGTGAACTCCAAGTTGCAGATCTTCTCATTTTTAGCCATTAACTGTACTATATTTTGTTTAATATTTACATCCTCATATCGACTGTTTTCTATACAGCAACCAATCTGGTAAGCACAAAATATTAATACTTCCCACATCATGAGTTAGGGCTGAGTAGACAGTAATAAAAAATGCAATTTAAAGTAGAATTAGCTAGATATTTTTAAATATAAAGTATTATTTTAAACATAAAACCACTTTAATGCTCTTTACTATATAAGTTCTGTATACTGTTTGAGCTTATTTTTGGTAAGAACTTGGCTTTAAATTTTACTCCATAGCTTATATTTTCACTAACAAATAAGTCAAATATCAAGTTTTTTAAACTGCAATTTTCTTCTAATACCAGAATACCATCTTTTCAGTGGTTCTCAGCCTTTCATTTCATCTGGCAATTCATACAATCTTCAAACTTCTCTCACTAAAGACAGTAAACTTCATCTTTGGCAATAAAGAGGCTTGGAGTTTGTGCGAAAAACGTGAGTAGAGGGAGATACAGGATTACCTGAATTTGGAGGAAAGAGACAGATAATTCAAAAAGGCTCACTTTTTCTGCTCTACGCCCACCATCCCCAGGCATCAATTTCATTGTCTATTAAAAGGTAAAAATATAGGTGTCACACAGAGATTATTTTTAGTTTGGGTATAAAGCTCCTTCCTCCCACCTTGCTACATGAGAAAAAGAAAGACTTTATAATCCAATTTACTATAAAGCAAGATCATTTCCTACTCTTGTTCTTTCACTTGCTTTCCAGCATGGAAACAAAGTTTACAAGGAACAAGCTTTCAAATAACAAATGCTAATTTTGAAAAGGTAACAAACCAAAGTGTATCCCTAAACAGTTTTTCAAGGGATACCACAACAGTATAAATATAATGTGACTATGGAAATTATTTCACATTATAAGATATTATTCCATCTCTTTGCAGAATAAACGTGTTTTTAAAAGAGACTTCTTCCACACTCTAGCTGGCAGCATTAGACCACTACAGAAAACTTCTACTAACAATAGTGGCTGGGAAAACCAACTAGAGACAATTACATAAAACATAAAATTATAAAATATTGTAAGTTTAAAATTGTAGGTTATATACTAATAATAAAATAACTTCACTATTTTTTCTTTGACGATTTTCTTTATTTTCTTTGGAAGGCACATGCCTTTTTAAATAATTTTCCCTTTTTTTCCTTCATTTGAAAGTCTGTGTTGGCCAAATGACAGTAGGCCAGCCAAGTTGCCTTTGGGTAAGCAGTTTCTTTTGGAATAAAATTCTCAAACACATGAGTGCACTCAAAGTCAGGAAATGTAAAACAAAGAGAAATCCACTAAAGATGTGGTATACTTTAGGGACCACACTGATATTCATTCAATAAGCATTTACGGAGCACCTATTATGTGCCAAAAAGTCTCTTAGTGTTCCTTCAGGATTTGGGATACAAAAATGAAAAAGAAAGAATACACAATTTAACACACAAAAGACATTCCTGCTCTTGGAGTGCTTACTGTTTATTTAGAGAGAGAACAAAATCAAATGACTACAAAGTACTATGACAAATGTTTGATTAGAAATTGGCAAGGAGAGAAGTAATCTAAAATTCGTCAGTCTAAACTGGAAAACAAGGTCTGGGGCCATTTCAGCTATCTGTTCCTTCACTCATACTGAGTCCCAGCTTTGCCATATATTAGCTGCGCAACCTGACGCAAGTTACTTAGCCTGTTAGTGCCTCTATTGTCTTATATGTAAAATAGGGATAATAGAATTATTATGTGGATTAATGAATTAATACTTGTAAACTCAGTGCAATATTAAGTGTTTAATAAATAAATAAATATTTGAGATCCACATTCACTTTAAATGATAATGTATATTACTCAATTTGCAATTTTCCTACAAATCCACAAATTGACAAAATTAATCTACTCACACAACTTAGAAGGCATTCCCCATAGGAAACTATTGATATCACATTGTGTTTATTGTGAAGGAAGAAAGCCTGGTTCACTGCAATCAGACTGCAGCCCATAGAATGACGCCTCTCTACTTTATGAAAAGCGCTGGCAAGTCAAAGACAAGCAAACTGATGCCTGTGGCTGTGGTGACCTCCTTACAGAGTCAGGGCAGGAATAGTGGAGAAAACAGTGGGAAAGGAAGGAAATTGTTAGAGAGCATGTAGCTGGGACTCTTTTCTAACTAACTTGGTCCCATTCTAACATTCTGAAGAAGGAGATTTTACTTAAGAACTAGAGAGCAATATGTGATCATTTTCAATAACTCCTAGCCTTTCATCTCTCAAAATCAAGCAATTTATGTACTGATTGAAGCTTCTAAACCATTTTACTAGCATCGTTTTTACATTTTTGGTGATATCTGAAAAACTTTAAATGTTTCCTAAAACTGTGGATATAATTTTAACTGGATGAGTTTAGGTTAAATACTGCTTGTGTACCAATTTGACATTTTGAGTTGTTTTCCACCAAAACTCCCTTCATTTCCCCCCCAAACTCCCTCCATTCCCTTAATCCCTGTCAAAAACTGAGGTCTGAGACTTTATTATATGTGCTGGCATTATCTGGCCATGATTTAGTTTCATGAATGTTGACAAGATCACTGTGTTAGAGACAAATGCCTTTATTACTCATGGCAATAGTTGTAACTAGAGTCAGCATTTGCATGGGTTCTCTGAGCCTTAATTCTCAAGGGGCGACACAAAGAAGGCCAGATGATACCTGCACATGCAGTGGGGTGTACCACAAGAGAGGAACACCGAGCTTAGAGAACCTGAATCTTTTAAAGTGGGAAGTAAGCCTGCCTAAACTTTGCCCCAGAGGGAGACTTATTATAGAAGAGAGTAAACAAACATGCTTTGTGTTCAGGAGACAGACACTAAATATACCTTCCAAGATAGACTATACAAACATTCTTGAAAAGGTAGTCTGAAATCAAAGGCAGTCAGTGCTCACAAGAAGCATGAGAGAACCATGGAGAAGTGTCTCCCAGCATCCTCCGGACCTATCATACTACCGGTTAAGAGTTTATTCTAAATTTATCTTGAGGCATAGGCTGTCTTTACCCATTTGGAAGTAATCCAAAGTTCCCAGAGAAAGAGCCAAAGAGAACAAATAGAAGAGAATGTTGTAAATTTATTTAAGCTAGATATTGTAGAACAGATGGAAAAAGAGAGAGAGATGGAGCGGAAGCAAATAATGGAGAGTAGTAGAACCCATAGCACTCACAATGGTGCTAACAAGTATAGAGTATTACACACACCTACTGTATGCTGAGACCTGAAGTAATATTAAAACTATTAACAATTATCTTATTTAATCCTCACAAGTATACACACACATTTTTCACACACACGTTATTTCTGCTTTGCATATGAATAAACTGAGACTTTATTGTGTGATATGTCATACAATGGCAAAACCAGAATTTAAAACTAAAATTTTAATAATTTACTTTTTAATTACTATTATAAAATATTCCCCTACTACTAAAGAAAGCACTGTATATGAAGAATGCCCGTCTTTGGAAATGAAAAGCATAGATTTTCCTGTTTCAGCAGAACTATATTTGATTCATTTTGAGAAACTTAGATTCTAAGTAGGTTGAGATAAAGGCACCTGTAGGTTCTTTAAAGACTTCCCCTGCACAAAATGAACTATGGATATACCCATGTGTAGAATTATGTGAATTAATTAGTAAAAATCATTCTATTTTGTTTCTCTTGATTATGTCTCAGAGTCAATGAAAATATTATGAAAGTAGAGCACTGTAAACAATCAATAAACTTTTAATGTTGAGTACTGCATTGAAAATGCACATAATTTATATCTACAAGAATATAATCTTTCATATATGGTAGTGTGGGGGATCAGAATTTGCCACCCCAAAATGTGTCTCTTTGGCTTGATTATTTTTAAGAACAAAAGACTCTGAAAGAAACTTTGACCTTCCCCATAACTGCCTAAAAGAATAAGTATATGATTTAAGATAAGAATTTAAGGCGTGATACACAGAGAAGTACCCAACAAAGGCTTTTTAATCAAAGTCCTCTCCATTTCTCATTATCTTTATAAGGCATAGTCAACGTTTGTTTATGAACATTTGCTTATCAAACATTTGCTTTTCCATCTCCATGTGAATTGCCTTCCTCCCCTTTGAAGTCTCAAACCACTACCCCCAACATCCTCCTTTGTCCTTAGCTGAAGATGGTATTTAAGGTGGTGGCTTCCACCATTTGGTGAGTTATTCAGATTTCCTGGGTTTCTCCCATGTATACATGTTATTAAACTTTGTTTGATTTTCTCCTGTTATTCTGTTTCATACCAATTTAATTCTTAGATCAGCCAGAAGGACCTAGAGGGTAGAGTAACAGTTCTTCCTCCTTTACGGTAACTCACATGCATATGTTACCATTATCAGGTAGGGATGGGTGGATACTGAGAGAAACACAGCTATGAAGAGCTCCTTTCCGCCAAATGGACTCCTGGACCTCACCAGACAAAAGATCAAAACAGAGTGATGAACCCTCTACACTTCCAAGATCCCTGCTTTACAGAACAAACATATCCTATAGACGTTTTATGATTATTTATCTAAGTGCAGATTATTGATTGCACAACTTATCTACCACAAACCTATAGTTGGAGGCTGATCTTACCCTAATAAACCAGCATATTCTCAAGCTCTCTAGAGATTATGTGCTCAATAAATATAAACTACTAGTTCCAGCAAAAATAAATAAGATATCTTCTACAGAATTTAATGATACTCTTCGAAAGTAGAGTTATAACTAATTTTTATAGTGTATACAATTTTCAAAGTGTTTTGGCACACTATATTTTTATTCAGAATTGCTTTATTAGCATTACTTCCTCTTTTGAGTAATGTGAAGTAATGATTGCTTACTCCATTTCCTCTCCCCAATAGTCTTTTCTTTCTGTTATTCCTAGTCAAATCTTACTCACTATTCAAAGCTCAATTAAAATATAAGCTCTTCCATCAATCCTATTCTGCAGTGTTCAGGCATATTGTATCTCCTCTCTGACTGATTTCATAATACATCTTGCTTTATGATGCTCATTTGGCAATTGAACACATGATGCCATGTGACACCAAATTACTGTCATCACATTTTATTTAACTCTCCTTTCATGAATTTTAGAGAACATTATCTCCAATTTTTTTGTGAGTATCTTATGGATGATGTGATCATTTATAATTCTTGGCATGCACTACAATGAACTAAGTGCCTTATGAAGTAATCAATAAATATTTGTTGATTATCGTTTCTGATTAAGCACACATAACCTACATCCCAACCAATAGAGTCAAGAATGATAATGCCTTTATCACCTGTTTTCAATTTATTAACTGAAATTATAGACATTTTACTAAAAATTTATTTTTGCTGTTATAAAACCTTCAAATTTGTTTCTCTTCCAAATTAATTTTCTGCATAAAACATCAAATATCCTGCATTTTAATAATATAATTCATATATTGTAAATATGATGAATTAGACAATAAAGATCAACACAGAATATCAATTTAATCTTTTTTTCTACTAAAATTTAAGACATATATTTTTTTAATAATTTTTTTTATTTATTTATTTTTTCCCCCAAAGCCCCAGCAGATAGTTGAATGTCATAGTTGCACATCCTTCTAGTTGCTGCATGTGGGACACGGCCTCAGCATGGCCGGAGAAGCGGTGCGTCGGTGTGCGCCCGGGATCCGAACCCGGGCCGCCAGCAGCGGAGCGTGCGCACTTAACCACTAAGCCACAGGGCCGGCCCTAAGATATATTTTTAAATGCACTAGTTCACGAATAAGTCTCAAGCATTGGATACATTTTGTCCAAATTATTACTAGAAAAGATAAAATAACTAATACTTATTGAAAACGATTTGGTATCACATACTGTTAAGAACTTTCCATGTATTAAATAACATCAATAATTTCAAATTTCAGATGAGGAAAATGTGGTTAAATAATCTGGCCAAAGTTATTCGGCTAGTTAGTGGTGGTGGAGGGTCACCTGATTAGACAGAAGCACTTTGACTACATGGGATACTTATCTTTGCTTTTTTATCTAAAGTATTAAAACCCAAGTTGAGGTAATGTAAAATGCAAACAAAATGTCCAGGAAAACAAAAAAATCACCATATTGACAAGGTGACTATTTGACACACTGTATTATTTACACTTACTTTCAAAATATCTTTTGTCAAAATGTTATAGTTTTACAAGAAGTTCTTTTTTTTTCTTCCTTGCAGTTAAGCTTCAGCTAAGAACTAAGACATCTTACCAGGGTTTTATTGATTAGGTTTTAAAATCAGATGATTCCCAAGGACTCCACATATTTTTTTGAAGTGCTTTATAAAAGTTTGATTTAATTGTTAGAATAATGTTTTCTAATGGTAAGGACAAGGTCATTTTTTCTGTTTCTGATTAAACTATTTTGAGCATCATTATTTGGGACTTACTTTCAAGAAAGCTTTAAAGGTTGAGAAGCAGGAAATGCCCTTTTACTCTTTATTCCTAGTGACGGAGCTGACCTGATAGTTTTGAGTGACCTGCTAAATCATATCAGTGAGACAAAAGCAGAAACATCCTGCTATTAGGGATCAATTCTTTTTGTGACACACACCATGTTTCCTTGAGTTGTAAGCTTGTTACTTGACCTCTTAAACAATGAATGTGCATTCTTTTCTTAATGCAGTCCCTGGTTACCTTTTTCTGTAAGTGAAAATGCTATTAAGAATAATGAAAGCTAAAAATCTTTCAGAACCATTAATTTTAAATCCTGGAAAACCTCTATTTCCTCTTTTCTCAGGAGTACCTCTTCTCTGACATGTAACAATTTTACCATGTTGCCATTTGGTTCCTCCACAAAACATTTCTAAATTATAACCACTTAGGTATTAGCAGAAAATAAGTCCCTCATAATTTATGTTTTAATTGAAGGGCTTACTTTATACTCTTCCACAAGAAACCAAGTATAAAAATCACCCAAGACTATGACTTTACCAAGTACAATACTGCCATCAACTGGACCATAGTAAGATTAACTGTACAGAATACTGAAGCCAAGTTCTTTCAATAGAGGTGGCCTATACCTGATATGGAGAATTATAATAACACATAAAATAAATTTTAAAAACCATCTCAGAGGTGATTTTTAAGTAATCTTGTACAAGTCTGTTTTCAATATAGCACTGAAATTCTGCAATTGAATAAAGTTTGGATGATAAAAAGGCAGAAAAAAATTGAATCCTCCAATCATTCATTATTGATTTAATAGGGTAGACCTCACCGTTTTTACTAGACTCTTAAAAAGTAATTTTATAACCTACTTGAGTCTTTCAAATAAAACTTATTGATCAGAATGTTTTCTGCAGGTCTATTTCTGAATGAACTTTAGATGAGCTCCCTTTAGTTCTGCCTTAAATTCCCTGAATTTTCAAAGCCTTGTAAGATAAAAAATCTCTGCGAGTTATAGTGCAAATAACATAGACTCATTTATCTTGTCTGGCAGATTAGATATTATTTAACTTTACTTCTAAAATATTACCAGAAATTATTAAAGAAATTTTAAAAATACATATTTAATGCATGGGTTATATGGTACCTGTATTATATGGTACCTGTATAGAGGGGTTAATAATATTCAAATCTAACAATAACAAAGATAGTAGATAAAATTTATTGTCTCTCTATGGGTTTTAAATTGATTATCTCATTGTCTTCACTTAAAAATCTATGAGGTCGGTATTATTGTTCTCATTTTGTAGATAAATAAAATGAGGCTTAGATATTATAACTTGATGTTCCAAAGTCACATAGCTAATAAATGTTTAAGGCAAGGAAGTCTGATTCCCAAACACTAGCTGTTAATCACTACACTGTAAACTACGGAGCTTAATTTTTTACATAAAATTCATATAGTTGTCCATTTCAGAAAATTTCATAAATACAATTATTTCAATATTTCTCAATTTAAAATAACTGCAAACATTGCAATTACATTAAGACCACTAGTTCTTAATATTAATAATTAGTGAATGAATAAGTAGTTCTTAAAAGGAAAATTCAACCCTACATATAAGTTGTGGGATGGAAAAAATATTGTAAATCATAAAATACTAGAGGTTATAAAATAATATAGCTACACAAATATTAAAAAGTCTAAATACAGAATGGATGTATATGTTGTCTTCCATATACTTTAAGTTGTGCAAACTGTTCATTTTATTGAGAGAAACAGGGAGATTTCTCAGCATGATTACAGAAGTGTTCTTATGAATTACATACTTTTGATAAAGACATATGATGTCAAATGAATCAAATAACATAGTTGAAATTTCAAAATATAATGATTGGTGGTTGGTCAATTAAAACAATGGACTTGTCACCAATGCCTACCAAATGGGTCCATACACATTTGACTATTTCTAACATGAAAGTAATCTCTAAATCATAGCAAGGAGATAATTTATATTCACAATAATTCACAGTAGCCCTTTGGCAGCCATAAGGTCCTTGGAAAACTTTTCTTTCCAACTGGTTCAGCAAATGAAGAAGTTAGTAAATTCCACTACAAGTGCCATTAAGTCAGCATCTGAACAGATGCCAAGAACCAAGGTGATTTTTCTCTCAATAATGTTGCAAAACATATAGTTATAGGGTAATAAGGATATTATATCTATGCATATTCTTTACTATGCCATGGAGTAGTGGAAAGAAGACAAGCTTTAGAGTCTTAATACACCCCTCCCTATCTCAGCTTCCCCACTCAGTGGAGTGTGTGAGAAATCCAAGTTATTTATCCTCTCTGAAACCTGGCTTTCTTCATCTGAAAATAGGGAAAATAACTCACGTTTCGTTATATATAATGCTTACATGTAGATTTTAATAGCCCTTACTCATAGGATTATGAGGATGAAATAAAATAATTATTACAAATTGCATGTAAAGTGGGAGACGTGACACAAAGAAAGTTAAAAATCCATGCCAGCTATAAAATAACAATACTGATTAAATAAAATCATTTAAATTAGCCCATTACCTGGATGATCTCTTTTTTTCTTTTTCTATAATTTGTTAGCCTCTTCCTTCTGAGAGATGCTTCTATTTAATAAATGGGAATGATGTGTTCCATTGCCCCAAAGAAACGATTTATAGGCATATGCATTTTTTAAAGAGTATTCCTTTTTTATAGACACAGTTTAAGATAGTAGATAGAGAACTGGTTCTTGTCCAGAAGTCTTAAGTCTATATGTTCCTTAACTGGGTGTGTGATCTTGGAAAAATGAACTATTTGAGGCTCAGTATTCGCCTTCTTTTAGCAGAGTTAATGAGATCAACTAGAAAGAATGATATGGTGAAACCGAAGAGAGTAATGTAGACTGCTGGAGGAAAAAAAAAAAAAGAAGCTTTGTATTTAGAGAGAAATCTATTTCTGATTAAGCAACAACAACAACAACAAAATGAGCTGGGAAGAAGAATGCAGAAACTGAGAAAAGCCAATATTTGCAATATGGAAATATTTCTAATAGACATAGAATCTTCCCGCTAGAAAGAAAATCATAAGTTATCTAAATTTTATTTGAAAAATAATGGGGGCAGATACTACTCAGCTGTTATAGTATTTATAAGGATGGGAAATTCTGTGAAAATGCCCAGCATAAGAACTCTCAAATATAAGGCATTAATACTTTGAATTGGATACGAATTTGAAGACACATATAAGTCGACATATCTAACGTCATTCACAAATACCAAGTAGGCAAGAAAATCACTAAAGATGTTGGGCTCCATGAAAATTCATTTAATAAAATTCATTTTTGTAATCATTATAATCAATAAAATGTACCAGGTTATATTTTAAATATTCTCTTTCAGTGAATAATTGAAGAGGAACTCTACCTAACTACACATTTAACTATGTACTAATTTTTAATTTCCTTGATACATCCAAAACATGTACTATATTATTATCTTCTGTTATTAATTTCAACAATGGTATAAAGGTGAAAATTTCTCTAAGTTAACAACTATAATTTGAGACTCACTGGCCTGATTTCCTCACAAAATAATTATTACTGTTAACTTCCTATCCTCATCTATTCTTTTTATCTTAAGTTACATGTGTATAATTTCCACATTTGTTGAATTACATTTTTTATACAATAAAAATAATGTAAAAGCTTCAAATATGCAAATGAATTAAGAGTTGAGACTTCTAACATTAACTCTTTAATAATCTATTGGCATTTTTATTGCCATTGCATTAAAGTTTTTTGGACTATTTGTTAGAGCAGTTTTAGGTTCACAGCTAAATTGAGAGGAAGGTACAGAGATTTCCCATTTACCCCCAACCCCTGCACATGCATAGCCTCTCTAATTATCAACAGCCTCCATGAAAGCAGCACACTTATTCCAACTAATGAACCTACATAAACACATCATTATCACCTGAAGTCCATAGTTTACATTAGGGTTCACTGTTGGTGTTGTACATTCTATAGGTTTGGACAAATGTATAACAACATGTATCCACCATTATATCATACAGAGCAATTTTTCCTCTAAAGATCCTCTGTGACTGTCTGTTCACCCCTCTCTCCCTTCAACCCTTGGCAACCACTGATCCTTTTACTGTCTTCATAGTTTTGCCTTTTCCTGAATGTAATATAGCTGGAATCATATAGTACGTAGCCTTCAGACTGGCTTCTTTCACTTAGTAAGATGCATTTAAGTTCCCTCCATGTCTTTTCATGACTTGATAGCCTACTTCCTTTTAGCACTGAACAATATTCTATTGTCTGGATGCACCACAGTTCATTTCATCTATCCATTCACCTACTGAAGGACATCTTGGTTGCTTCCAAGTTTTGGCAATTACGAATAAAGCATGCTGTGGTGGCAACCCACATACAAAATAGAGGAAGCTTAGCATAGATGTTAGCTCAGGGAGAATTTTCCTCAAGCAAAAAGAGGATGATTGGCAATGGATGTTAGCTCAGGGCGAATCTACCTCAGCAAGCAAACAAACAAAAAAACACTAATCTCATGTACATTAAACAGTTTCCCTCAATGGTAACATTTTTCAAACTCTATTATAATATAACAACCAGAATGTTGATATTGAGATTTGTTCAGGCTTGTTTTATGATCCAGGATTTGGTTATTTGGTGAATGTTCCATGGGCACTTGAGGGAAAAAAAAGCATATTCTGGTGGTGTTGGGTGGATTGTTTTATAAATATTAGATAGAATCTGTTGGTTGACTATTTTTCAGATCTTCTACATCCTTGCTGATTTTCTATGCTGTAGTTCTATCTGTTGCTGATAGACTGGTGTTGAAGTTCCAAAATATAATTATGGATTTACCTATTTCTCCATTCAGCTCTTTCAGTTTTGTTTCATATATATCAAGGTGCTACTATTTAGGATTAGGTCTTCCTGGCAGGTTATTTCTTTTATTAATATGTGAGTTGTTCTTTTTCTCTACTAATTTTATTTGTTCTGGAGTCTAGTTAATGAGATATTAATATAGCCACTCCTGATTTTTTTATATTAATGTTTGCATTGCACATCTTTATGCCTGCTTTTACTTTCAACATACCTACATCATTATGTTTGAAATGAGCTTCTTGTAGACAGCATGTATTTGGGTCATCTTCTGTTATCCACTCTGTCAATTACTGTCATTTAATTGGTGTGTATTCAGATCATTTATATTTACAGTAATCATTGATATGTTGGGATATAAGCCCGCGATTTTATTATTTGTTTTCTGTTTGTTTCCTTTGTTTTTCGTTCCTCTGTTTCTCATTTCTTGTTTCCCTGTGGGTCACTTAAACATTTGTTATGATTACATCTTATATACTTATAGTGTTTTTAAGTGTATCTCTTGGTATAATTCCTGTAGTGGTTGCTCTGGGTATTACAACATACAAATGTGACTTAAGACCATCTATTGTATTAACGTTTTACTGCTTCAAGTGAAATGTGGAAACCTCAATTCTATGTAGGTCCCTTTACCTTGCCCACTTGTTTTTTTTTCTTAGTGAGGAAGATTGGCACTGAGCTAACACTGGTTACCAATCTTCCTCTTTTCGCTTGAGGAAGATTGTCTCTGAGCTAACATCTGTGCCAATCTTCCTCTATTTTGTATGTGGGACGCCGCCACAGCATGGCTTGATGAGCGGTGTGTAGGTCCACGCCCAGGACCCGAACCCGTGAACCCTGGGTTGCTCAAGCAGAGCACATGAACTTGACCATTATGCTACCGGGCCAGCCCCACCTTCCCCACTTTTAAATATAATTGTCTTAAGTATCAGATGGTGTAAAAATTTCTGTTTCAATTATTAAATGTGATTTGTAAAACTCATGAGGAAAAAGATAGTCTATTGTATATACCCATATCTCTGCTCTTTCTGTTGTTTTTTCTTCTTTCCTGATGCTCCAAGATTCTTTCTTTAACCCTTTCCTTTCTATTCAAAGAAGTTCATTTAGCAAATCTTTAAGTGTAGGTCTGTCAGTAACAAATTCCTTTAGTTTTCCTTCATCTGAGAATATTTTTATTTCCCCTTCATTCCTGGAGTTTAGTTTCACCAGATATAGAATTTGCAGCTGATCGTTCTTTTCTATTGGCACTTGAGAAATGCCACGATACTTCCATTTGGCCTCAGTGGTTTCCAATGACAAGTTGCTGTCATTCTAATAGTTGTTCCCCTATAGACAATGCAAATGTTTCTCTGGCTATTTTCAAGAGTTTAATTATGAAGTGTTTTTCCTTGGATGTCTTTCAGTTTATCCCACTTGGGGTTCATTTAGCTTCTTGGATGTGTAGATTTGTGTCTTTCCAAAATTTGAAAAGTTTTTTGCCATTATTTCTTTGAACACTCTTTCAGCTCTACTTTTTCTCCTTTCCTTCTGGAACTCCAGTGATAGGAATGCTGGATCTTCTGTTACTGTCCTATAGGTCTCTATGGCTGTTAATTTTCTTGCTTTTTTTAAAGTCTATTTTTTCTCTGTTTTTCAGATTAAGTAGATTCTATTGGTCTGTTCTCTAGTTGACTAATTCTATCCTCTGCTATCCACTCTACCACTGAACCTATCCAATAAGTTTTTTTTTTTTAATTTCTGGTATTATATTTTCCATTTCTACAATATCCATTTCTTTTTCTTCTTCTTCTTTTTTTTTTTTTGTGAGGAAGATTACCCTTGAGCTAATGTCCAATGCCAATCCTCCTCTTTTTGCTGAGGCAGATTGGCTCTGGGTTAATATCTGTGCCCATCTTCCTCTACTTTACATGGGACACTGCCACAGCCTCACTTGACAAGCAGTGCATCGGTCCGACACCCGGGACCCAAACCTGCGAATCCCCCCAGTGGTGCTGAAGCAGAGCTTGCAAACTTAACCACTATGCCACCAGGCCGGCTCCTCCATTTCTTCTTTTATAACTTCCATTTCTTTACTGAAATTTTCTTTTTCCTTTTATTCAAGAAAATTTGCAATACACTATTCTAGCATTTTTATGATAGCTGTTTCAAAATCATCATCAGATAATTACAACATCTGATTTATGTTGGCATCTGTTGATGGTATTTTGTCCTTTAAGTTGTGATTTTCCTGGTTCTTGATATGATGGATGATTTGTGATTGTTTCCTGAGCATTCTGCTTACTATGCTAACGGACTCTGTGAGCTATATAAATCTTTACTTTAGCAAGAAGTCACCCTCTCTAGGTTTAGTACATAGGTCCTTGCCTATGTTTTTGGGCTGTGGTTCCAAAGGGAGTTTAATTTTCAGAGCACTTGCAGTGTTATTTTGGTCTTCTGGTTTATTTGGTGTCGCTAGTCTTTGCTGGTGGTACTGACAAGGTAAAAGATGTTTCCCAGGCACTGGGTGTCTCCTGGTGGTGGAGGGTCTCAGGCCTGAAGGCATGGAGAAGATTTCTGGGCCAAACACATGTTGTGGCAGAATCTCTCTGCCTGTTTGGGACAGAAATCACTATGTGTGCTGGCTGTGGCAGATCCCTGCTACAGCTTCCTCCAAGCATCCATGATGTGTCTGGGGGGCGCGGCAGGAGGTCTCAGGCTCACAGGAACCATTGTTTGGATGGGCTTTCTCTTGCCAGTGATACCTGCTGCTCTGATATTTCCTCGTGGGGGAAGGGAGTCTCACTTCTGCACAGACAAAGAGGCTTCCAGAGCTGGGCCACTTATTGTGGTGGGATTCCACTGGCAGGTGCTGCTTGGCCACCCTGTATCTGTCCATTGGAGAGGGAAGTCTCAGATGTAGCAGAGAAGGAAAGCGCTTCCCCTGCAGTGGTATACAGCTTGCCATATTGATCCAAAGGAGGCACACATCTACCTGGGTTGCTTTCTGTTGCCAGGCTGAGGTCAAGAAAAATTTGGGTCTGGATCACATCTTTCTATTGGGTAAGAGGATGTAGTATGCCATTCCTCTGTGCTGTTCCTCCAGATCTAGGATCTCAAAGCAATTTTCCTTTTCTTACCACCTTTCAGGATTTCCCTCTGGCTGCTTCTTGCATTATTTCCAGAGTTTACAACTGTACTTAGCAAAGGGGAGCAGAAAGAAATAGGTCCATGCCATCTTGTCCAAACTGATAGTCTCTCTGGGTAACTTTTTAATGTTCAAATCTGACAATGTAGTCATTTTTTAAAAGTCTTTCAGAATTTAAACTCAAGCTCTTTAGCACGAGACACAGTGTTTGTGGTTCCATAATTTTTAATCCTCAATTCTCACCACATTTCTGTGTGCCTGCTTCACTCCCGCTATATGTTGTGCTCTTTGAATCTCAGATTTGCACAAGTCCCTTATTTTCTTTAAGTTATATTCCAGTTTTAAGACACAGCTTCAGTTGTCCACTCCTCAGTGA
This sequence comes from Ceratotherium simum simum, assembly GCF_057802395.1. Lineage (NCBI taxonomy): Eukaryota > Metazoa > Chordata > Mammalia > Perissodactyla > Rhinocerotidae > Ceratotherium > Ceratotherium simum. Next base: position 74,344,013 of record NC_141907.1, on the reverse strand, counting down.
AGTATCTCCTGACTCCCCACGGCTAAATTAGGAATTCTCCTCTGTGTTCCTCATTTTTACTTTCACAACACCTCCACTCGTATCACTTACCAGGATGTCTGATGACAGTTAATATTTCCTCAGTTCCTAGAATAGGTCTGCATATTGTAGGCTATCAGGAACTGTTAAGCAATCACAGATGGTGTTAGTTAAGTATCCAAAATGGCTCTGCGGGAGTGGTAAGCTACAGAAATTAAATATGATTAAGGAAACACACAGATGTTCAAAATTGTGTACTTTACTAAATGCCTTACCAACACTGTTTCTCTTAATCCTCAAGGTATATAATATTGCCCCATTTTATAGATGAAAAAAGTGATTTAACGTTTCTTTTACTAAATCATGTTCTGTTATGATCTCCATATTTTTTAATGAAAAACTAAATTTAGAATTATGAATCACCGTGCATAAGACAAGGGCATTTGGAAATTATTATTAAAAAATGAAGTAAATAGGGTCTTTCTATTGAAAAAGACAAAAAAGCAGAAAACATAAATGAGAACCAGACGGTTTCATTTTCATCCACAGATCGGTCACAAGACACACACTCACATTTTTATGTACTATAACTAAGTAGTTTGTATGCATCATTTCTTATGCAAAGATAAAATATAGACACAGCACCCAACTCAGAATGTGCAAAGGATATCTATACAGAGAGAAAAGTATACTTCATTCCTACTCTTGCTCTTCAGCAATCCATTTTTCCTCTAGAGTCAACCACTGCGACCTCTTTCTTTTGTCTTCATCAAATATATAGACATTCTTTTCTTTTTTTCCACAAATGGTAGTTGAACATACACAGGGACAAACTTGTTTTCTTTTCTGTTTTTTTAGTATTTTCTGAAAGCTTTTTTTGCTGTTATTACTACAAGTGGAGTTCTGTTCTATTTGTATGTATTCATATTTATTATATTTTATTTCTTCAAGTATGTGATATAATTAGAAAGATCTTTTCCATCTTGAGATTTTTTTTGTAGAAATCAGGTTTTCTTACAAGTCTTTTATGGCTTCATATTTTGCCTTCTCTGTGGAATTCATTTTGGTATAAAACATGATAAAGGAGAGGAGCAATTCTAACTTTTTTTCAGATGACTACCAAGATATCCCAAACTATTTACTAGATAATTTATCTTTGCTCATTGATTACAAATGCCACCTTTATTGTATATTGAATTTCTCTACATATTTGGATCTGTTCCTTGTTGTTTTTTTTTTTTTGTGAAGAAGATCAGCCCTGAGCTAACATCCACGCCAATCCTCCTCTCTTTGCTGAGGAAGACTGGCTCTGAGCTAACATCTATTGCCAATCCTCCGCCTTTTTTTTTCCCCCAAAGCCCCAGTAGATAGTTGTATGTCATAGTTGCACATCCTTCTAGTTGCTGTATGTGGGATGTGGCCTCAGCATGGCTGGAAAAGCAGTGCGTCAGTGGGCACCGGGGATCCGAATGCGGGCCACCAGTAGCCGAGCGGGCGCACTTAACCACTAAGCCATGGGGCCGGCCCTGTTACTTGTTTTTCTTTGTTCCATTCATCTGACTGTACATGCACCAGTACCAAACTTTAATTTCTGTAGCTTTACAATATACTTTATTTATTTATTTATTTACTTATTTTTTTTTTATTGTGGTAACATTGGTTTATAACATTGTATAAATTTCAGGTGTACAAATTTAATTATACAATTTTAAATTTGTAATTTAAATTTGATTTGTAATTTAAATTACAAATTTGTAAAACTTGTAAATTATACAAATTTAAATTTGTATACATTTCAGATGTACATCATTATACTTCTATTTCTGCATAGATTACATCATGTTCACCACCCAAATACTAATTATAATCCATCACCACACACATGTGCCTAATCATCCCTTTCGCCCTCCTCCCTCCCTCCTTCCCCTCTGGTAACCACCAATCCAATCTTTGTCTTTATGTGTTTGTTTGTTGTTGTTTTTATCTTGTACTTATGAGTGAGATCATACAGTATTTGACCTTCTCCCTCTGACTTATTTCGCTCAGCATAATACCCTCAACATCCATCCATGTTGTCAAAAATGGCTGGATTTCATCAAAAATATCTGTTAGAATAGAATCTCTTTTATTTTATTTTTATTTATTTTTTTTAATTTTTGTTTATTGCAGTAACATTGGTTTATAACATTGTATAAATTTCAGGTGTACATCAGTATACTTCTATTTCTGCATAGATTACATCATGTTCACCACTCAAACACCAATTACAACCCATCACCACACATATGAGCCGAATTATCCCTTTCGCCCTCCTCCCTCCCCCTGTCCCCTCTGGTAACCACCAATCCAATCTCTGTCTCTATGTGTTTGTCTATTGTCGTTATTATCTACTACTTAATGAAGGAAATCATACGGTATTTGACCTTCTCCCTCTGACTTATTTCACTTTGCATAATGCCCTCAATGTCCATCCATGTTGACACAAATGGCTGGATTTCATCGTTTCTTATGGCTGAGTAGTATTCCATTGTGTATATATACCACATCTTCTTTATCCATTTGTCCCGTGATGGGCAATTAGGTTGCTTCCAAGTCTTGGCTATTGTGAATAATGCTGCAATGAACACAGGGGTGCATGTATCTTTATGCATTGGTGTTTTCAAGTTCTTTGGATAAATACCCAGCAGTGGAATAGCTGGATCATATGGTAGTTCTATCCTTGATTTTTTGAGGAATCTCCATACTGTTTTCCATAGTGGCTGCACCAGTTTGCACTCCCACCAGCAGTGTATGAGGGTTCCCTTCTCTCCACATCCTCTCCAACACATGCTGTTTCCTGTCTTGTTAATTATAGCCATTCTGAGGGGCGTGAGGTGATATCTCATTGTAGTTTTGATTTGTATTTCCCTGATAGTTAATGATTTTGAACATCTTTTCATGTGTCTGTTGGCCATCTGTATATCTTCTTTGGAGAAACGTCTGTTCAGGTCTTTTGCCCATCTTTTAATTGGGTTGTTAGTTTTTTTGTTGTTGAGAAAATAGCATCTCTTTTAATTCCCGTAGCTTTATATGTTTTAAAATCTGATCTTACTAGTACCTTCTTATTATTCTTCCCTTTCAAAAGTTTCCTGGCTTACCTTATTTGTTCATTTCCTTCTAAGTGTTATAAATCATCTATTATAATCCTTTTAAAAATCTGTTGATATATATTGAAATATAATTAATTTATAGATAAACCTGGGGAAACAACATATTTATGAAACTGATTCTTCTTATCCAAGACTATGGTCTACTATTCCATTTCTTCATAATTTGTCCCGTGTATCACAAAATTTTCTTTGAAATTATCTTGTATTTTTCATGTACAGTTTAAGTATTTTATTATTCTTAGTGCTATTTTAAATTCAGTATTTACTTTCGCTAGATCTTCCAAATAGTTTTTACTGTAACATAAGAAAGCAATTAAATTATCTCTGTATATTAATATTTTATATTGCCATATTAATTGAATTCTCTTCTGTTTTTGTGTTTTTCAAATAACTCTCTTCAGTTTTTTCTATGTAAACAATCATATCATTGGCAAATGATGATAATTTTACCTCTTCCTTTCAAATTCTTATTTCTTCATCTAATTGAATTACATTGGCACATATCTTCAGAACAATGTTAAATAATAGTCATGATCAAAATTATCCTTGCCTGGTTCCTTATTGCAATGGGAAAACTTCTCCATTTTTCCCTGAGCATTGCCAGGTTTCCAAGAATTTGCTCATGATTCTTTTATTACCCTCCCAGATAATCTGCTGCATTTATCTCCCTCTCTTTTTTCATGCACATATTTCAGTGCTCAGTTTACCCTCATCTTCTCTGAGACTTTCTTCAGTCCTCCCACCCTGCAGGTTCATCCTGTAGTGATTCCTCCAGCACGTATTCTTTGATATATTTACTTACTTACTTAGTCATTAATTCAGTATTGATTATCATCTACTATATGGCAGGCCCTGAATGAGGTAATTTTGTTTTAAAACTTGAAATGGCATAGTTCCTGTCTTTGAGGGGCTAAGAGTACAATGGGAGAGCACAACTGTTTGTTTGTTGTTTGTGTATCTTTGGAGACAATATGGAATAGTGTTTGTGATTATGGACTTTGGATTGAGATAGTTTAGAGGTTTTAATCCTTACCATCTATGGGATCTTCAACAAATTACTTAACCTCGCTAAGGCTCATTTACCTCATGTGAATGAAGGATGTGCCTCATAAAGGTTTTTATGGTTAACATGACGATGCTTGAACAGCTCCTAGCACAGGACCAGAACATAGTGAGAGCTCAATGAATATTAGCTATTGTTATAACTATAACTGTTGTTACAATTAATAGAGTTAAATACTATTAGAGGTTCACACAATGTGTCATAGGAGACAAGAAGAAGGAGTCTTTCAGAAAGCATAGAGAAATGATGCTTATCTGACAGATAAGGGTAAAAAATTTTAAAGGAGAAAGTATTATAGAAGAAGAAAAAGAATATACAAGGTGACTGGGGTATATAAATAAGAGGATGGCATGCTGAGAAACAAAAGGTCTTTCAGTAAAATTAGAGACCAGCACCACGAGACAAGCTGGGAAGGTGGACTCTAGAATCATAGGCTACAGTTTCCATTCTATTTCTTAAGCAATTACTCACATATGCTTTTGTATAATTACACAACTATTTCATTATTTCTAACATTTGTTGACTGCTAAGACTATATGACTTGAAATCTAAAAAGATTTTTTATATTTTACATTGACTTTGCCAAATATCTACCTTAGTGCTTTGCATATATTATCTGTTGAATAAATAAATGAAATTACAGTAATGATTTAAAAGAATAATTTTATGCCTACTAGATAATTGATAATCTAAAACTAGAAAGTAAATATACTTGCATAATTTAAATTTCACCTTCTACTGCTCTCCAATTCATGTAGACTGGCTTTCTGGCTCTTAGGCACATAAGAGGGAATTCCTCACAACTTGTTCTCAGTTTATGTTAGAGGGAAGCCATTATGATTTTACGCAAACTGGAACTTATTCTTTAAAAGCCATTTCCTCACATTTACTAAACTTCAGATATAGTATTGTCCATATACTTAAATTATAAATGGTTTCTAATTTCTATAAACTCAGATATTAATAGAAAAAAAGAGAGAGATAAAGAAATATGTATACAGTCATATTCCAGATAGTAAAAATGTAGTTGAGATCTATGATGAGTACAGTGCTTTAGGAAGACTAGTCTGGCAGTCATATGCACAATAGTTTGTGGGGGAAAAAGACTGAACAAAGGGACCAGCTAGGAAACTAATGCAATAATCCTAATGTCTCCATTAGGGACACTAAAAAGCTCACTATATTCTACTCATCAAAATAAAAAGAAAAAAAAGATGTTAAAACTTATCACTGAATATTTTAAAAATTGTATAGTATTCAGTCTCCCAAAATGAAATTAGTTTCTCATAAGTTTGAAGCCTGATAAATAAGAAAAATGTTCGAGACAAATCTGTACTATTGTTAATGCTTTTGCTTATTCCAATCATCCTTTTCAGTGCTTCCATAATGTATTTAATCACGGGTAGGAAAACTCAGCAAACACAAAATTACGTTATAAACATACAAACAAAAATAAATTTTCTTTTACTTTAAAACAGAGATCTTTCAAAAAGATCAGAGCTATAGTATTCTGGGAAGAAAAATACATTCTTTCAAATAACTAGGGATCAAAACAGCTTAATACTCACTTGTGTAAGGCATACAAACATTTCCATAAAATCTGACCTACATTACTTGGCAGAATTTTTACTGTTCCTTCTTTTTAAAGTAATTATATTGTCTACTACAGCCTGAATTAAAGGCTACTGGGGAAGAATTTATGTGATTTTTTTTCAGAGTTGCTGATCATTTACATTGTTACTTTTTATTAATAAGATGCAATGTTATAAAGAGTAAATATGAAAATTGCAACAGTTCTTTGTATTTCCATTACCAGGTCAAACTAGATAGGAGAACAATATGTTTTCTAAATGAAGTCGTACTTATATGCTTGCAAGTATCATAATACATTATTTCTGAGGTATGCCACAAACCTAGACATACACACACACATTTTGAGTACCACTAAATCATGACCACATTGACACTTTCGAATAAAATTTCATCAAGCACTTCAAAGCTCGTCAAATTTAGATAAATTAAAAATGATTTTACTTGATAATGGCAAGCATTCAAAGTTAAAGAGCTTTCAGGCTTAGTATTCAAATTAAATCTTGATCTTAAGTGGAATTATGTTGAGTGTAATCTAAATTCTCACTGACACAATCTATTATTGATATATCACATAATTATAGAAAATGCCTCAAAACAAAATGAATATTAATTTTCCTAACTTTATCATTGTGGATAAAGAGGAGACAGCTACACGGTGATAAGAAGTATATAACTGACTAAACTGTATAAAATACGGATTAAATTTTAGGCATATGTATACAGTTTTAAGTATACTTTATGATCATATTGTGTTTATCTATATTTATGTGTAAAATTCCTTTGTTAAGCCATAGCATTTCTACACCTTTTACAAAGGATTATTTATATAACATTCCATCACCATTGATCTAAGTGACATTTGTTATTTGGATTGTTTTTTAACCTCATTTAAGAGCATTTCATACAGAAAGAGCAGCATGTGCAAAGGTCCTATGGCAGAAGAAAGCAGGATACTCAAAGAACTTAGAAGGAAAGTGTGTGACAATAGAAAGAAAGGGGAAGAGTGGTATGGAATGAGACTGCAGAGACAGGTAGGGCTCAGACCATCACAGCCTACAGAGAAAAAAATAAAATTTTTTTTTGCTCTTTATTCTAAGAACAATGTTTAATTTCTGAAACAGTTTAAACAGAGAGATGATATGATAAGATTTGTATTTCATAATGATTACTCTGTCTGAAATACAGTTTGGAAAATGGTCAGAGAAATACAGAGAGATCCCATGGGAACCTATTTTAAATTAATCCAAGAGAGAAATGATGACACAGTAATGGCCATGTGTCTTGTTCATGGCTGGACTCTCAGTGCCTTTCGCATAAGTTCAGGAAATATTTTTGTTTATTTATTTATTCCTTTGTTTATTACATGATTGAAAGTTACTCTGCCAAACAGAAGAAACTGTATCTTCTGTACCAGAAATTATTTAAGAGTTTCATACTGCATATTTTCAAACAGATAGAAAAAATTCTCATCGCCTCTTCCTAAGAATAACTAAAAGAAAACCTAAAATTTGTGTTATAAAATATTACATTGGGAAAGATAAGCATGCCAGCATCTAAGTTTTCTTAAAAAGATATTCTTTGCTTAGCATTCACCACCACAAATTAATAGATTTTTCTTAAAAGTTTTCAACTCCAAAATATTAAAACTGCAAAAAATACCTATAGCACTCATACAGTTTAGGAGACAGCTTGATCTCTATTTGTTTCTTCCATTCAAATACTTTGTCAGTAACATGGCAATCAATGACTTCAACCTCTGTGGTTCTACCATTACATTCCCACACATATATTTCTGTTAACTGTTCTTCTTATAGGTCAGCTTACATACAAACAATCTTTTAAATGTAACTATCATTGATAAAATCATATTTGGTTCTGACAATAAACCATTTGATAGGGCAAAAGACTTTACCTGGAGAAAACATCATTTTATTCTTTCTTCTTTTTTTTTTCCTCTCTGCATCTTTGGCAGATGAACAGAGCGTTAAAGGCGGGAATCATGGATTATCGGACTGGAGTTTGTCAGATGAATATTATGAGGAAATTGAATTTATAAATATTCAATATTTTATATACACAATGAGAAAGTGATCTCATCAAATATAAATTCTCCAAAAATAAATCAGCATATCTAATAAACTCAAGTTCTCTTTCGAAGTTATCCCATTTTGTTCTTATTTGGTTATATCTCTTAGAATGTTCGTACATACATTCATTCAAATGTTTAGTGAGTATTTATAAAGCACAAGTTACTATATTTGGCATGAGGGCCTATAGACAAATAAAATATTGTGTCTACATGTATGCTGTACTAAGAAGCCAGTAAAAAAAGATGAACATTATACGAATAAATGCAAATAAGCACAAGAACTATAAAAGGAACATACACAGGACACAGTACCTTGGGGGAGGGCCCGTGAGTCAAATCTTGAAATACAATATGAAATGTACAAATTGTTTGTATGTCAAGAATATTTTAAGCAGAAAGATAAACAAATGCAAGGCAAAATGAAGTTAATTTTGTTTCAAATAATTTGGCTAAGTATGATTTTCATACATGTTGCAAACGGGAAAATATTAGAGGTAATGATGGAGATGAAGGCAATCATAAGGCCCTAAAGGGTCTAATAAACTATTTGGATTTATTTTGACTGTTTTAAATCACAGAAAAGTAATATGACACACTTTGTGTTAAAGAAAAATTCTTATTACAACGATGTGAGAATGTGTTAGAGCAGATCAACACTAAAGAATAGAGTCTAGTTTGAAAGCTATTGCAGTTACCTAGGTGGTAAAGAACAAGTAATAATTACTTATTGCACTACCTGAATTCAAGTAATGATAATGAGAATGGAGAGAAGACAGTGTGAGGTGCGAATTAAGAAGCTGTATTAATGGAACTTGATATTTAAGAGGGTATGGAGGTTGACCTGAAGATAGAGATTTTGTCATCAACTAAGAGTTAGGTGGGTTAAATCATTCAGGGGAAAATGCATTGAAAAAGAAGATAAATGCCTGGAACAAATATCTGGGAAACATCCACACTTAAGGAAAAGGCATTAGCAAAAGAAATTAAGAAGACAGGAGCAAGAGAATAAGAAAAGAAGAAAGAATACAATAATCTGGAGGCCAAAAGTGTGTTTTAAGAAGAAGGGAATAATTAACAATACAAATGATCGAGAAGAGAAGGATGATGAAGTCCCCTGATGATAACGAGGAAACTACGGGCATCCTTAGCAAGAGCAGTTTCCACAAAATGCTGGAGTCTGTTGAAAACTTACTAGGTGGTAAGAAAGTGAAAGATTTCACAGTAATTTGCTATGAAGGGAAATGAGAAGTAGGGTGGCAGAGGGATATTCAGTGCTGTGCTTCTTTCAGTTGTAAACAAGGTTCTTGACTAATGAACTTTCCTTCAAGACTGGAATGAAAGAAATGACACTGAATGCAACTAGATATAAACCTATATGTGAGAAGTAGTGTGGGAAACTGAGTGAGTTCAACTCCCATAGTCTCCATTTTCTCTCTGGAAAGAAAGGTAGGCAAGGTTATCTTCTGAAAATGGAGGATGGGTAGGGTGGCAGCATCAGTGTTTGACGGACTTACAGTGAGATACAGAGAGCAAGATGATGAGAGACGTGAAATCACTGGCCAGATGATGATAAGAATAGAACAAGTGTGGAGACCTCATATATGCCATGGTATCAATTCACTCTAGTGCCACAAAAATATTAGATTCGTGGATCAATTAAATTGCTCTCATCCATCCCCTGCTCAAAGTTATCTTTATTGGTGTAAAGAAACTGGAAAAGAAACACATTCTCTTGGTACACCCTCCCCCTTTCAGCTCTTATCTTAAATTCAGATCTTACACAATGCTTGCATTTAAAAGAAAATAATTTGCTGTCTTATTTTGCTAGTAGGTCTCCAACACTTCCTTTTGAAACTAAAGATGAACCAGATTTTTTAGTACTTCAAGGGGAGGTGATCATGAGAAGAGAGCAGTGCCAGCTAATTACTATTCTACTAAATCCTTAGGATTTAAAATTATATCTCTAATTGATATTGAAGTGTTTCATTGCTTTATCTATGGATGTAAGTTAAGCATTCCATAATAAAATATGCTGAAAGATACTCTAAGTTTCTTTCATATCTATTATTTCTCAGTCTCATTTAATCTCCATGATTAAAGCAGATTCAGGTCAAATTCCAAATGAAAGAGTATTTATTAATAATAAATCAAGTTCAGCCTAGGAAAAAAGAAACTGAATTCACTGTCCAAACAGCCTAATAGTCACACCAACAAGTTAAAGCTTCTTTATCCATTGATCATAAAATACAATGCAGTATAAATATAAATGAATTGGTAAATAAATATTACATAAGATTGCTATTTTATTTGACTCATCTGAACTGGTAAAAACAAATATAAGAACAAGTATAATATTTGGAGTCCTTGGGGATGATGTAAAAAATTAATGTTTTCTTCTCAACAATTTTATCCAAAGAATATTATACTAGAAAATGCTCTTTGTTGATTTATAAGACTCCAGAGAGTCAGAAATTCACCTGCTGTGTTACCTATTATGAATCATAATTTAATTTATATATTTCCTAACCTTGTCAAGTTAATGTTAAAGAAACAAGAGATATTTTTCACCCAGGAAGAAGTTAAGGAAACTCTTATAAGATCACAGAGCTAAGTACTTTATCAAATAAACTTTCACTGATTTCACATCAAAATGCAGGGGTAAAGATGCTGTTGTGTAGAAATTTATATGTGAGGAACTAGATATTTCAACTGATCTTTTCAATGTGATGATTTTCAAAAAAAGCATGAAATTATCAATCCTATAATGACAGCAAGAGTTCTCAAAATCATACTCTATTTGGAAATATGTACAATTTCTCCCATATTATGTCATAACTCGCTTTACAATGAAAACTCATTACTAATATGCAAGTCTTGAGCATTTTTCAATTCATATGCTAAAATATGTACTAAACATATATTGAAGGGGAAGAAAAGATGGCAGCATAAGCAGACTCTGAACTCACCTCCTCCCGTCGACACAGCCAATTTACAACTACTCGTGGAAAAATTACCCCTGAGACAGAACTGAAAACTGGATAAGAGGAACTCCTGCAACAACGACAATCCTAACTGAGGTAGAAGAGGCAGAGACTCCCTTCTGGAGAGGAAAAACGCCGCCTTCACAAGCCGCCAGCTTCACGGCCGGCAGGAGCAGCTCACAGGTACGCAGCCTCCCTGGAGGCGCGGGGCCCTGAGTGGGGGAGCGCCCCCGCTGTGGGCATTTTGTGGACCCAGCACAATCGAGACCAGCGGCATAATATCTGACTTTCCTGCTACTAAAGCATGGGGGAGCACCCCCAGAAAACCCGGTTCACAAAGAAACTAAAACTGGCTCTTAAAGGGCCCGCACGCAAACTCACCCGTTTTAGAAAGCATCCTAAAATCACCAGAAAGAAAGGTGCACAGTGCTGTGGTGAAAAGAGACTCACCTAATAGGGCCTGAGTGCATCTCGGTGAGGGGTGAGACCTCTCCAGGGACTGGGACATTGGCGGCGGCCATTGTTGTGGCCTGGTGTGGGCCTGCTGACACAGACGCCATTGGAGTTCTCCTGGAGGCCTGCTAGCCCAGGGTCTGCTCCACTCACTAGAGCACCGATTTAATCCAGCTCAGCCAGGGCGGGCAGCCCACCCTAGAGACTGGCCCCACCCAACAACAAGCCCTCAGGCAACTTGTGGGCCTGCATAGATTGGTGACTGGATTCTCTGCAGCCTGGCAACTGAGCTGACTTGAGCTGGGCAGGGTGTGCACAAGGAGTGGGTGGAGAGTGTGGGGCGGTGTTGGAGAGTGTGGGGCTCCTGCCATGGAGAGACTGGGTCCGCTTGGGGAGGTCAGGGCACGCACACGGGGCAGGACTTTGTTGACTGTGTGTGTGGACCTGCTGGCGGCAGGGCTTGTCAGCTGCAGAAGACTTGTGCTTCTCAAAGACCCACATAGGGGGTTTGCCCCACCTTCCAAAGCCTGAAACAATTGGGTGCTCATGTGCCTGAGGCCAGCCCCACCCAGCTGCAATCCTCAGAGAGCTGACAAGAGACCTAATAGGCCAGAGGCTTACAGCAATAGTAAGGCCCTGAGCCTAACAACCTACCACGCTGGGGGCCTACTCACTTAAAAGAAATGCTGCAACACAAATGTGGTATTAGAACTTGCAGCCAACTGTGCTGGGGCTCCCCACACCTGATAAAGAGACTGAAGGGCCCACAACAACTACAAGCAGCTGAGCATTACGACAGCTGGCCAGGAGCATAACTCAGCCTCCCTGGGTGCCTACAGGGAGAGCAAACAAGCCCCAACAGGAGGACACACGTAGCCCACATAGGGGTCACCCCTGGAACACTGAGAACTGAGGGAAGCACACTGGAAGCCTCCTAAGGCATCACTCACATAAGGTCACCTATCCAAGAGCAGGAGACATAGCTGACCTACCTAATACATAGACACAAGCACAGGGAAAGAGGCAAAATGAGGAGGCAAAGGAATACATTCCAAGTAAGGGAACAGGACAAAACCCCAGAAAAGGAACTGGGTGAAAAAGAAATGAGCAACCTACCCGACAGAGAGTTCAAACTAAGAGTGTTAAGGATGCTCACTGATCTGAGGAGAAGAATAGATGAACTCAGTGAGAAGAGGCAAAATGAGGAGGCAAAGGAATATACTCCAAGTAAGGGAACAGGACAAAACCCCAGAAAAGGAACGGGGTGAAACAGAAATGAGCAACCTACCTGACAGAGAGTTCAAACTAAGAGTGTTAAGGATGCTCACTGATCAGGGGAGAAGAATAGATGAACTCAGTGAGAATGTCAACAAAGAAATGGAAGATATAAAAAAGAACCAATCAGAAATGAAGAATACAATACTGGAAATGAAAAATTCACTAGAGGGACTCAAAAGCAGAGTACAGGATACAGAAGAACGGATCTGTGAGCTGGAAGAAAGACTAGAAGAAATTACCCAAGCTGAACAGGTAAAAGAGAAAAGAATTAAAAAGACTGAGGACAGTCTAAGGGACCTCTGGGACAACATCAAGTACACTAACATCCGTGTTATAGGTGTCCCGGAAGGAGTAAAGCGAGACAAGGGGGCAGAGAATCTTTTTCAAGAAATAATAGATGAAAACTTCCCTAACCTAAGGAAGGAAACAGACATCCAGGTACAGGAAGCACAGAGAGCCCCAAACAAGATAAACCCAAAGAGGCCCACACCAAGACACATCATAATCAAAATGTCCAGAATTAAAGATAAAGAGAGAATCCTAAAAGTCGCAAGAGAATGTCAAGTTACATACAAAGGAAACCCCATAAGGCTATCAGCTGACTTCTCAGCAGAAACCTTACAGGCTAGAAGAGAATGGCATGATATATTTAAAGTGCTAAAAGGAAAAAACTTACAGCCAAGAATACTCTACCCAACAAGGTTATCATTCAAAATGGAAGGAGAGATCAAAAATTGCCCAGACAAGCAAAAATTAAAGGAGTTTGTCACCAAGAAACCAGTGCTACAAGAAATGTTAAAGGGACTGATTTAAGGGGAAAAGAGAAGACCACAAATAGGAAAAATTATCTATTTCCATGATTAGAACATAATGGATACAAATGCACAAAAAAGAGGTTAGATATGATATCAAAAACATAAAAGGAGGGAGGAGGGGAGTTAAAGAGTACAGCTTTCAGACAGAGGTCAAACTAAAGTGACCATCAATTCTGTATAGAAGAAGAAAGGAACAGAGACGGACTACTAAAACAGTGAGAAAAAAAAAAAAAAAGTTAAAAAATGGCAGTAAGTACATACTTATCAATAGCTACTTTAAACATCAATGGACTAAATGCTCCAATTAAAAGGCATAGGGTGGGGGCCGGCCCGGTGGCGCAAGCAGTTAAGTGCGCGTGCTCCGCTGCGGCGGCCCGGGGTTCGCTGGTTCGGATCCCGGGCGCGCACCGACGCACTGCTTGGTAAGCCATGCTGTGGCGGCGTCCCATATAAAGTGGAGGAAGATAGGCACAGATGTTAGCCCAGGGCCGTCTTCCTCAGCAAAAAAAGAAAAAGAGGAGGATTGGCGTATGTTAGCTCAGGGCTGATCTCCTCACAAAAAAAAAAAATAAATTAAAAAAAAAAAGGCATAGGGTGGCTGACTGGATAAAAAAACAAGACCCATATATATGCTGCATACAAGAGACACACTTCAGACCTAAAGACACTCACAAACTGAAAGTGAAGGGATGGAAAAAGATACTCCACGCAAATGGCAATGAAAAGAAAGCTGGGGTAGCAGTACTCATATCAGACAAAATAGACTTTAAAACAAAAACTGTAAAAAGAGACAAAGAAGGGCATTACATAATGATCAAGGGAACAATCCAACAAGAGGATATAACACTTGTAAATATCTACGCACCCAATGTACGTGCACCTAAATATATAAAGCAATTATTAACAGACATAAAAACAGAAATAGACAGTAACACAATAATAGTAGGGGACTTTAACACTCCACTTACACCAACGGATAGATCATCCAAACAGAAGATCAATAAGGAAACTTTGGCCTTAAACGACACACTAGAACAGATGGACCTAGTAAATATATACAGAGCATTCCATCCAAAAACCGAAGAATACACGTTCTTTTCAAATGCACATGGAACATTCTCCAGGATTGATCAAATATTAGGCCAGAAAACAAGACTCCATAAATTTAAGAATATTGAAATAATACCAAGCATCTTTTCTGACCACAACTGTATGAAACTAGAAAGCAACTATAGAAAGAAAATCAGAAAAGCCACAAATACGTGGAGATTAAACAAAATGCTACTGAACAACGACTGGCTCAACGAAGAAATCAAAGAAGAAATCAAAAAATACCTGGAGACAAATGAAAATGAAAATACGACATGCCAGAATTTATGCGATACAGCAAAAGTGGTTCTAAGAGGGAAGTTTATAGCAATACAGGCCTATCTCAACACACAAGAAAAATCTCAAATAAACAATCTAACAATGCACCTAAAGGAACTGGAAAAAGAAGAACAAACAAAGCCCAAAATCAGTAGAAGAAGGGAAATAATAAAAATCAGAGCAGAAATAAATGAAATAGAGACCAAAAAAACAATAGAAAAAATTAATAAAACCAAGAGCTGGTTCTTTGAAAAGATCAACCAAATTGACAAACCTTTAGCTAGACTCACCAAGAAAAAACGAGAGAAGGCACAAATAAGTAAAATCAGAAATGAAACAGGAGAGGTTACAACAGACACCTCAGAAATACAAAAGATTATAAGAGAATGCTATGAAAAGCTATATGCCAACCAATTCAACAATCTGGAAGAAATGGATAAATTCTTAGAATCATACAACCTTCCAAAACTGGATCAAGAAGAAGTAGAGAATTTGAATAGACCAATCACCAGTAAGGAGATCGAAACAGTAATCACAAACCTCCCCAAAAATAAAAGTCCAGGACCAGACGGCTTCCCTGGTGAATTCTACCAAACATTCAAAGAAGACTTAATACCTATCCTTCTCAAACTCTTTCAAAAAATTGAGGAGGCGGGGAAGCTCCCCAACTCATTCTACGAAGCTGACATTACCCTGATACCAAAACCAGACAAGGACAACACAAAAAAAGAAAATTACAGGCCAATATCACTGATGAACCTCGATGCAAAAATCCTCAACAAAATACTAGCAAATCGCATACAACAATACGTTAAAAAGATTATACACCATGATCAAGTGGGATTTATTCCAGGTATGCAGGGATGGTTTAACATTCGCAAATTAATCAACGTAATACACCACATTAATAAAATGAAGAATAAAAATCACATGATCATCTCAATAGACGCAGAGAAAGCATTTGACAAGATACAGCATCCATTTATGATAAAAACTCTGAATAAAATGGGTATAGAAGGAAAGTACCTCAACATAATAAAGACCATATATGACAAACCCACAGCTAATATCCTCAATGGTGAAAAACTGAAAGCTATACCTCTAAGAACAGGAACCAGACAAGGATGCCCACTCTCACCACTCCTATTTAACATAGTACTGGAAGTCCTAGCCAGAGCAATCAGGCAAGAGAAAGAAATAAAAGGGATCCAAATTGGAAAGGAAGAAGTGAAACTGTCACTATTTGCAGACGACATGATTTTATATATAGAAAACCCCAAAGAATCCACCAGAAAACTTTTAGAAGTAATAAACAAATATGGTAAAGTTGCAGGATACAAAATCAGCATACAAAAATCAGTTGCATTTCTGTACACTAACAACGAAGTAGCAGAAAGAGAAATTAAGAATACCATCCCATTTACAATTGCAACAAAAAGAATAAAATACCTAGGAATAAACTAAACCAAAGAGGTGAAAGATCTGTACACCGAAAACTATAAAACATTTCTGAAAGAAATTGAAGAAGACACAAAGAAATGGAAAGATATTCCGTGCTCTTGGATTGGAAGAATTAACATAGTTGAGATGTCCATACTTCCTAAAGCCATCTATAGATTCAATGCAATCCCTATCAAAGTTCCAACAACATTTTTCACAGAAATAGAACAAAGAATGCTAAAATTTATATGGAACAACAAAAGACCCCGAATAGCTAAAGGAATCCTGAGAAAAAAGAACAAAGCTGGAGGTATCACACTCCCTGATTTCAAAATATACTACAAAGCTATAGTAACCAAAACAGCATGGTACTGGCACAAAAACAGACACACAGATTAACGGAATAGAATCGAAAGCCCAGAAATAAACCCACACATCTATGGACAGCTAATCTTTGACAAAGGAGCCAAGAACATACAATGGGGAAAAGAAAGTCTCTTCAACAAATGGTGTTGAGAAAACTGGATAGCCACATGCAAAAAAATGAAAGTAGACCCTTACCTTACACCATACACAAAAATTAACTCCAAATGGATTAA
Organism: Ceratotherium simum simum; assembly: GCF_057802395.1. NCBI lineage: Eukaryota > Metazoa > Chordata > Mammalia > Perissodactyla > Rhinocerotidae > Ceratotherium > Ceratotherium simum. The sequence goes on along the minus strand of NC_141907.1, from coordinate 74,327,167 downwards.
AGACTTGAATGTAAGACCTGAAACTGTGAAACTTCTAGAAGAAAACATAGGCAGTACGCTCTTCAACATTGGTCTTAGCAACATCTTTTCAAACCCCACATCTGACCCGGCAAGAGAAACAATAGAAAAAATAAACAAATGGGACTACATCAAACTAAAAAGCTTCTGCATAGCAAAGGAAACCATCAACAAAACAAAAAGACAACCTAACAACTGGGAGAAGATATTTGCAAACCATACATCTGATAAGGGCTTAATCTCCAAAATATATAAAGAACTCATGCATCTCAATAACAAAAAAACTACTAACCCAATTAAAAAATGGGCAAAAGACCTGAACAGACATTTCTCCAAAGAAGATATACAGATGGCCAACAGACACATGAAAAGATGTTCAACATCATTAACTATCAGGGAAATGCAAATCAAAACTATAATGAGATATCACCTCACGCCCGTCAGAATGGCTATAATTAACAAGACAGGAAACAACATGTGTTGGAGAGGATGTGGAGAGAAGGGAACTCTCATACACTGCGGGTGGGAGTGCAAACTGGTGCAGCCACTATGGAAAACAGTATGGAGATTCCTCAAAAAATCAAGGATAGAACTACCATATGATCCAGCTATTCCACTGCTGGGTATTTATCCAAAGAACTTGAAAACACCAATTTGTAAAGGTACATGCACCCCTGTGTTCATTGCAGCCTTATTCACGATAGCCAAGACTTGGAAGCAACCTAAGTGCCCATCAAGGGACGGATGGATAAAGAAGATGTGGTATATATACACAATGGAATACTACTCAGCCATAAGAAACGATGAAATCCAGCCATTCGTGACAACATGGATGGACATTGAGGGTATAATGCAAAGTGAAATAAGTCAGAGGGAGAAGGTCAAATACCGTATGATTTCCTTCATTAAGTAGTAGATAATAACAACAATAAACAAACACATAGGGACAGAGATTGGATTGGTGGTTACCAGAGGGGAAGGGGGGAGGGAGGAGGGTGAAAGGGATAATTCGGTACATGTGTGTGGTGATGGGTTATAATTAGTATTTTGGTGGTGAACATAATGTAATCTATGCAGAAATAGAAGTATAATGATGTACACCTGAAATTTTTACAATGTTATAAACCAATGTTACTGCAATAAACAAACAAAAAAACATATTGAAAATTTATTCAAAACTTTACTGTTATTAAACATATCCAATCATTTGGTTAAATATTCAGTGTTCCAGCTTGGTATTTAATTCCAAGACGAATCAAATGTTCATTTTGAGAAATGTTATTGGGCTGTATTGTCAACAACTCTCTGAAATGGATGAATAACTACAATTAATAATAAAATTTCAAATTAATGGAAAGTGTACTCTGAATGATATTAGTATTTCCAACACTTCCGTGAATCTTATGGGAATGGTTAGAAATAAAATAGGGGAAATCTATTAAATTGCTTGAAATTGCCAAGTTGTAAAGCACAGAAAAGTTGGCATGTTAAATCAATTGAATTACAGAGAGTTCAAAATTACAAATTATGCAATATGCATCATGGCTGATTCAACAGCTTTTAATTTTTTTCATTGCTTTATAACTGCTGTAATTATAATTTCCTCTGAATCCATAAACTACATATGCCAAAATGTCTGATTTCTAAATGTTTTAAACTACCACAAATTCACAAATGAAATTCAATTTGACAGAAACAATTTAAGTAATAGTGCAGACTTCTCTGAGGACTTTTTTTTTAGACAAAATTCTCTTTCCTTACACAGGAAATTTACAAGGAAAGAACAGAGGAGTCAAACTCCTCCTGCTTTGCATGCATAAGGATGAATGTAAATCAATGTTTTAGAATAAACAAATACAGTCAGAGCCTTACATTCATGATTATGATTTATATCTTAACATAAGAAAAGTCCTTGCACCACTTGCAGTAATTCTTCTTTTGTGTGGGCAAGGGAGAAATTAATATGTAATTCAGTGATTTAGAAAAAGTCTGCTTTAGCAAGCTCGTATTCCAGAGGCATAAAACCATTTGAAGTATTGGAGGAAAAAGTAGTAGTAGATAGATTTTTAATTGTCATTGAGGATAAAGTATAAAATAACAAAAGCTTATTATGAATTAATAAATCTTCATCTTAATTATTCATTTCTTCTTTCTTTCATACATTTAATATGTATTTCGTGCCTGCTTTGTGTAAAACTCTGTTCTAGGCCTTGGTGATATTTCATTAAAAAAATACAAGTCCATGCCCTCAAGGATCTTTTATTCCAATACGAGGTGAGGCCAACAACAAACAGGTAAACAAATACATAATATGTAAACTGGTGATAAGTGATATGAAGAAAACAATAAAGAAGGGTAAAGAGGACATAGGATGATAAGGAAAGTGTTCTATATAGAATGGTCAGGGATAGCGCAATGATAAAGTGATATCTGATCAGAAATCCAAAGGAAATTAGGGAGGACGACATGCAAACCTCTGGAGGAAAGCTGTTCCAGGCAGCAGGACCTGTAAGTGCAAAAAGACCGAGACGAGAAATTGCTCAACAAGCTGGAGAAAAATCAGAGAGGACAGAGTGGCTAGTGAAGCAAGCCAAAAGTAAAGTCATAGAAGATAAGTGTAGTGTGAAAGCAAGGAACAGGACCATTAAGGGAAATTTCTTCTAATGTAAGTCCTTTTCTTTTTCTTTGGGGGAATGGGAAACCAGTGGAAAATGTTAAGAATAGACATAACACAATTTAATTTAGATATTAAAGGACCACTCTAGCAGCTGTGAAGACAACGGACTATAAGTGAGCAAGAACAGAACAGAAGTAGGGAGAACGGTGGGAGGCTATTGCAATAATCCAGCCAAGAAGGTAAGCTGGGAACATGGTAATGTTTCCAAACACGTAGGTGGTGAAAATTGGTCAGATTCTGAGTCTTAGGACAAACGAATTTGTGAATGAAAGTTCTCAGAAGAGGAACACAGGCAAGGATGAGTTTGTTTTTTGGCATGAGTAACAGGGGAAAGTAGGCAATGGGATTTGCTAGTCTAAAGCTCTATAGAGAGAAAAGAATTCTTCTTCCCCAAGGATCATATTATCAACTATGTAAATATATGGATAATTTATTATAAAAAATTACAACAAATATTTAAATCTAGTGAAGCACATGTGTGCACATCATGTTATTTATTCAACAGACACTGCTTTTACTCAGGACTCCTTGCAGAAACTAAGCTGCCTACCAGAAAAACATAATCTACAAATTGGAAATCACTGTACTAATTTATTGTTTTATGTGATTAGGCCTGGATTGTGTTATGATGTGAATACAATACTAAGAGATATTCCTCATGTGGAATATCTGGTCAGCAAAGAACATACATCTAAGAGGAGATAGCTTTTCTCACGGCACTGCTCACTACAAAAAGAATAGTAATTAACTGAAGCAGATAGATAGTGTGCCTGATTTAAGTAACACATTCTCAGTACTTCTTGTGTAAATTAAAGTACAGAGCCAGAAAGTAGTCAATTAAGTTAAACTCAACAAACATTCCTGACTGATATGAATACTATGCTGGGGCACGATGCTGGGGATAAAACAATGGAGCCTCAAGCCCTCATAGGAGAATCACGATGGAATATTTTTATTTCCTTACAAAAAAGACATCATACTTTTATGTTTTGCTTGGTTTTCCTGTCTAAGGTGCAAGGGAATGAAAATAGCTAGAAAGTTGTTGTTTAAAATAAGGAACTAATATAATTGCAGATAACAAAAAAGTATAAAGAAGTAGATAGAAAGTAATCGGGAAAAAAAAAACAATCAGAAAATCACTTAAAAAACATAGTTATAATCTTAAATTGATTAGTTTACATTCCTGATAATTGGGTTCCTTCTGAAGAATGTGGGCATAATCAGGCCTCCAAGAGTTCAATATTTGACTTTTGCTGTATTCATTATTACAAGAACCTGCATAAACTTGTAACAATGAAGAAAATGCCTCATAAACAAGAGTTAATGCTGAAAACTTTTCTAAAAATACAGCATAGCAGCATCTCTATTTAAAAGTTAACAGTATTAAAAAAGGAAGAAATATCCTTATTTTGAGATAATCTAATCTCCTGATTTTATAAAGAAAAACAGAGTTCCATTAAGGCTAACTTATTCAATCAAGAAATATTTAATGAGTATCCAATAATTTCCAGGCACCAAGTCATTGCGGAGATTACAATGGTGATCATGAAATGATATCATTACAATTTTCTTCAAGTCTAGTGTGAGAGAATGATATTAATCAAATAATAACACTAATAAACGTATAACCACAAACTGGGATAAGTGTACTGAGGAAAAGGAATGAAGTTCTATAAAAGTCTACAAGATAGTAATTACAAAGTAAAATGACACAGCTAGTTGCTAAAACCTAACGGACAATTTCCTTATAGTGGATTACCGTGAGAATAGTATCCTATTCGGAGAAAACCTTAGAGTTTTAATATTTGAAACACTTGAAGAATTCTAAGTAATGGTTAATCAGCTAATCTAGATGCGTAGTATCAACGAATAATCAGTGCTTTCTAAAGCTCATAATGTCAGGTAGAAAAGACTTCAACTACCAAAAACCCAAGCTCTCATCAAGAGGAAGCAACCTAAGTGCCCATCAAGGGACGAATGGATAAAGAAGATGTGGTATATATACACAATGGAATACTACTCAGCCATAAGAAACGATGAAATCCAGCCATTTGTGACAACATGGATGGACATTGAGGGCATTATGCAAAGTGAAATAAGTCAGAGGGAGGTCAAATACTGTATGATTTCCTTCATTAAGTAGTAGATAATAACAACAATAAACAAACACATAGAGACAGAGATTGGACTGGTGGTTACCAGAGGGGAAGGGGGGAGGGAGGAGGGCGAAAGGGATAATTCGGCACATGTGTGTGGTGATGGGTTGTTATTAGTATTTGGGTGGTGAACATGATGTAATCTATGCAGAAATAGAACTATAATGATGTACACCTTAAATTTATACAATGTTATAAACCAATGTTACTGCAATAAACAAAAAATTTTTTAAAAAAAGAGCATTCATTGTCTCTTCCTTTAAAGTAGGGATTAAGAGCATAGATTCTAGAGTCAGATTTTCTGGACCTATCCCTACACTTACTAGTTTTATGACTTTGGGCAAGTTACTTAACGTTACTGACTGTTCCTGTGCTTCAGTTTCCTTATCTGTAAAAATGTGAGCAATATTATTACCAAATCTCATAGGATATGAATAAATGAATGAATGATACAGTATAAACTACCAGCGTTACAGAAGATCAAAACAGAGGTTTATATCAGTAAAGACTAGAATACTCAAAGAGGGCTTCTCAAGAGAAGACGGACTTGAATTAGACATTTAGCAATAAGTAGGAAGGTGTAAATGAAAAGGAAGGCATGAGATGCTGGGGAGGATAACAAAATGAGCCAAGTCCCAGAATTGGAAGTAAATGTGACATGTTTTAACAATAATCAGACAGGGGTTTCACAAGAGTATAGTATGAATATCAGCAGCATCACTTATTTCAGAGTATGAAAAGTTCACTGACATGGTTTCAGATCCCACTAAAGTCCAACTAAACTTTAAAGAACTAGCCTTTTCCAACTACATATCTGTGTGTGAGGCCTAATGCTCTTACGAAACAACTTACTCCAACAGATTGAACGCAGAAATTGTTATGAGAGCCTAGCTGTCCTCTATTGAGCCAGATAATAAAGAGATCTGCAAAAATGTAACACCACCGTCAAATGGTTTGTGATAGTGACAAAATGTCATTGTCCTCGCTAATTCTTTTATTTGGGGAAAATAGTTATTTTTCATAAAATTATTTTATTTAACATAGGTTCATTACTATTATTTGAAAATGACAATATTTTTCAAATGTCTGTTTCAATTACTAATATGGTAAATAGTAATTGATATAACCCCCCAAAACAAAAGCTCTTTCAAGTCCTCACTAATTTTGAAGAATGTCAAGGGGTCTTGGAAAAAAATTAAAAATATTAGCACATTTATCGGATGTTAATTATTATCTATGTACCTCATTTTCCTTATTTGTAAAATGTGGATAACAATAATGTGTAATGTATGGGTTTCTTGTGAAGATGAAATTAGATACTCTGATGGCTAAAGTGGTATACCTCCCTGACCCCCACATCCAGGGCTGAAACACGCGTCCCCCAGCTGCTGTGTTTTGGCAACTGATAGGTCTTAAATGAGTCCCCCTCCAGGACTTGGCCTCAGCTCTCAGCCCTTGCTACTTTGCCCAATGTGGGTCACAACCCCTTCTCATGGCAGCCTATATGCAGTGGCAATGTGAAGTATAGAGAATGCTTCCCTTTGTCTCAATTTGAGACAAATATGAAGGACCATCTCAGCTCGAGAGGTCACTGTAGGATCAGCTGAGGCCCTGTTCCACTGCACCACAGTGCAACTTATTCTTCTGCCCAATCCTGCTTCTTTCATCCTGCACCCCTCACAGGCATAATCTGTGAGGGACTTTGGAACACTAGAATAGTCAGAAAACAGATGTTCAGGCCTCAATGATTCTGTTATGAGCAAAGTTAGTCATAGAGACGGGTGTCTTGTGAAGGCCAAGATATCTTAACATCAGATGGAACTGAAGGACCACTGCATTTTCCAGGTAGAGGGTCCTCTGGTAAAAGAGGTCTCAAGGCTCTCCTTGTTTTTAGTATTTGAACTTCATATCTTTTGGTTTAAAAGTCTGAACAACCAAGGCAGTGATTTCACTACTACACTGTAAAAACATGGCTCACAACCCTGGCTACTGGCTTGCCTTCTGGGATGCTCATCGCTGCTCAAGGCTGCTGGCGGTCATGGCTGAATCTCTCTTCTAATGATGGTGATTTGAAGTGGTGTTTTGAGATCTTGAAAGTAGCCTTCACTGTAAAGGTCTCTCACATAGATACACAACAGAAACTTAACTTGGCTGCTACCAGTTTGCATGAAAAATACCCCAATTTTAATTTAAATTCCATTTAATTTTCCACAACTACCATATGAAATAGGCATTAAAAGCATGGGTTTTCAGCTCAGAGATGTGAAAATACAAGAGAGTAAGTATCTTACTAAATCTAGATTCCAAGTTCTATTTTCTTTCCACTGCATCTCGTTTTCTGAGCCAAGACTTACGTCTTGCATTTTATAACAATATATCAATAAACCATCTATTATGTGTTCACTTTTGATTCTGGACTTGAAGCTACCCTATAGATGGCCCTTAATAAATATCAGTTATTGCTGCTGCTGATGAACGCAAAGAAGGATTTGTTATCGAGGATGTTTACAATAAATCTTATACAAAAAAATAATAACCTCCAAATTCCCTTATTTTATAAATGTGTATTTTTACAATTGGATTTACATTAGCAAAGCGAACACACATCATCATCATCAGAAATGACTCCTTTCCTGACAATATGAGCAAAAGTAAGCTCTCCTACTCAATACCTCTACTCTGGGACCTCAATCCAGGACACATGTCCTCAAGGATAAGGACCAGGATGATGTAATTCTTCTTGCATAATAAGGGCACTCAGAAATTTACAAAACGTTTTTCTGAAGTCTTTAACAGGCTGTTCCCATTCTTACTTAAAACTAATCCTTTCAAATTAACTCTAAGAAGAACAGAGGTAAAAACTGGTTGAGATTTAAACAATATTCTACAAATGAAAGCACAGAATTTTTAGTTCAGTTTGGTCACAATGCTTTTATTCATTTTACATTTTCTAATACAACGTGTAGAATCCTAGAGTTGGAATCTGAAATATCATTCCACATATCAGTTATCCAAAGGAGAAATCCTTAACCAAATCTATACAACTAAAAGAAATAATTCTACTATCGTCTCTTTGGTCCTTTAAGTCAATAATACATAACTGTCAGTTAAATTAACCAAGCCAGTAGACAAAATAATCATTCTGTGGAAATTTTTTGGTTGGGGCTAAAATCTCTTAGAAGAATATAAAATAAGTAATTTTTCAACTTAAAGAAATTCCAGGGTCTGGGTACAGCCAAAAAAAAAAAGAAAAAGAAATTAATTATCACTCTTCACTCAGCATGCAGAGTATATGTGATTTATGCTATTTATTGGTGGATATTACATGTTTTTAAAGATTTTTTTTTCCAAAAAAAGACTATAAATGGAATAACAAAATGGTGAGGGTTCTGACTATTGAAAGAATATACAGGTTTTAACCCTCCTTATTTTTCAAAGATGCCATAAATATTTTTTTAACAAAGCTTTAAATATATGAAGGACTAGAATTGTGTGTAGCATCAGAGAACTAGATACAAGTTAGAAGAGGGGAGGATTCAGTTCAACAGGAAAAGAGAATTTTAATGATTACAACCATTTAATAAAAGTGCAAAGAGCTCTTTAGTGAGAATTTTTCTTCTTAGAAAGAGTTATAAACATGAAATAATATTTCCCACATGAAGAGTGACTAGGTAACCCATCATACAGAATAAACTCCCAATAAATACTAACTTCCCAATTTCCCTATCCCTGAATACAAACTAATTTATGGGATAAATGCTTGCTCTGATAAGGGTTAAAAAAAAGGAGAGAGAAATGTTATAAAATGTTTAATTGTAAAAATTATAGGTGAAATAGCCATAAAAAGCATACTTTTTAGGCATCAGGAAAAAAAGAAAGATCTGAATGTCTCCTAATAACAAATACTTGAAAATAATAATGACTTGAAAGCTTATATATAATCACTACTTCTTCCATCTTTTCAGACACAGTTGTTTGTATTTCTCATTTCTAATACACCCATCATTAATTAATTAGTCTGGTGTCTTTAAGTTCACTCCCTGAACTGGCTTAGAAAATGGTTTACAAAGAGAGTGTGGCACTTCTTTTTCTATCAGTTAAGAAGCCTATGTGACAGTTAATTTTTCTTTCTTAATCACGACACATCATTTTGATTAGAAGAGAATCTTGCAATCAGCTCAGATAGATTGCATCTCTGGCCCCCTGTTCCTTCATGTCCACCACATTTAGTAAAAAGATGCATTTTGAAGAAAGCAGCTGAGCTAGAATGAGTACACAGAAAAACAAAAACAAAAACGTGGCTAATTACAATGCAATCAGAGTATCAACCTCTACACTCACAACCCCACTGCCTACAAATAAGATTTTCTCTTTCTACGAACTCCTCCTATTATGTTGTGTCACCTTTCACATTGCACTTTGTGCAAAGTTATATGGGCATTTTACAGGGTGACAGCTCAGTTAGTGAGTATGAAGAAAACGGCTTGGCCAGATACATGGGTTGTTCATAAATTAGGCTGTGTGACTTCAGTAGCTAATAAATTATGGTACTTTATAACTGAGTATAATTATATACTTTATAATGTAAGAATGGTAAACAAATTGCAGAGTAAAGAAAAACAGCCAAAAGGGAAACAAAAGAAAAACATAAACAAATGGGACTACATCAAACTAAAAAGCTTCTGCACAGCAAAGGAAATCAATAAAACAAAAAGACAACCTATTCATTGGGAGAAGATATCTGCAAATCATATTTCCAGTATCTGGTTAATATCCAAAATATATATAGAACTTATACAACTCAACAATAAAAAATCAAACATTCTGATTAAAAAACGGGAAGAGGATCTGAATAGACATTTTCCCAAAGAAGATATATAGATGGCCAACAGGCGCATGCTCAACATCACTAATAGGAAATACAAATCAAAACCACAATGAGATATCATCTCACACTTCTCAGAATGACTACTATTAAAAAGACAAGAAATGACAAGTGTTGGAGAGGACGTGGAGAGAAGGGAACTCTCATAAGCTGCTGGTGGGAGTGCAAACTGGTGCTGCCACTATGGAAAACAGTATGGAAGTCCCTCAAAAAAGTAAGAATAGAACTACCATATGATCCAGCTATTCCACTTCTGGGTATTTATCCAAAGAACATGAAAACACTAATTTGAGAAGATATGTGCATACCCTATGTTCATTGCAGCATTATTCACAATAGCCAAGACTTGGAAACAATCTAACTGCCCAAGGGATGAATGGATAAAGAAGATGTGGTCTTTACACATATATATGTATAATGGAATACTACTCAGCCATAAAAAAAGATGAAATCTTGCCATTTGCAACAACATAGGTGGACCTTGAGGGTATCATGCTAAGTGAAATAAGTCAGATGGAGAAAGACAAATACCTTATGATTTCATTCGTATCTGGAAGATAAACAAACAAACACATAGATACAGAGAACAGATTGGTGGTTACCAGAGGAGAAGGGGGGATGCGGGGAGGGCGAAAAGGGTGAAGGGAAACAACTGTATGGTGACAGATGGCAACTAGACTTTTGGTGGTGAACATGATGCAACTATACAGAAACTGAAATATAATGATGTACATCTGAAATTTCTACAATGCTATAAACCAATGTTATCTCAAAAAAAGAACAAAAACAGCCAAAATAGGCATAACTCAGTACTTTCTTTCTCTTAGGAATATCTTTATTGCTATTCTCCATGAGAGTTTTAATTGATATGTTAGTAATTATTCACAATTATTTACTAAAGGGAAAGCTTTTAACCATACAAGTTCACAATTTTTAGAAACAAGCAAAAGTACAACAGCACATAATTGAATAAACAAAATGAAACTTTGAGGAAGTGCTGAGAGAACAGTTTTAATTTAGCAGCAAAGTGTCTCAACCAAACTGGAATATAGAAAGTTTACCTCAAATGTCAACTAAAAAGCAATATGCTATTTTGCACTCACACAATAATAAAAGACAATGCCATTGTTTTATGAAAGGTATTTATCACTATAACCTATGCCACCTACTGAACTCATTCAATCCATTTAAAATTAGGTGAATAATAATTCTAAAAGGCATGTATTGTCATACCACTATCCTGCTGAAAACCATCAACAGCTCCTGACTTCCTTCAAATCCTTAATATATAACGTATGACTCTCTCTGACCTAGCTCTTCCCTCTCTCTCTCCCCCCATCTGTTGTAAGATCCCACCTCTATTCCAACACCCCCTCTCACAGAAATGCTTCATGCATTAATGCAACTACTCTTGAATTGCTCTAGGTCTAAATCGCTGTCCTCTTGAGCTCACCATGGGGTAACTGTTGTGCTAAGAACCAGTATCCAAGACTTAGAAACAAGGCTAAAAAGATGACTGCATACTGAAATACTGTTTAGAAGGCTCTCCCAAGAATTACTGAATTCAGTAGGAGATGATACCATTGTTTGATTTTGCTATTTACGTACTATTAACTAAGGGCTCCGACTCAGTGGAGTTACACGGTAACTTGTGGATTTGTGTCCAATAGAGATACAAACATTTTTGTCTGGTAATAGGACAGGTAATATCCTATAGGATATTAACCAGTTTTGTATTCAATTTTGCAATATTATTCTAAAATTATTTTATTAAATTTCTATAAATACCCAGTTTCTAATGCTCTTTAAACCAATTTACCATTGTGTAGTTTCTCTCATTAACGGGTTGAGTAAATCTTTGATTCTTGTCCAATCTATACTTATATAAAGCCATGTTTTAAACTTTTGAAAATTATACCTCGACAATTTTGGAGGACCCACTGAGATGTCCCAGTGGACTCACACACCAGAAGCAATTAAACCGCAATGCCAGAGAAGTCACTTCACAGTCTGTTTAAGGCCAAACATGCTTCTTCTTGGATCACAAAGTGACTTCCAAGTGGCAACAGCATTTTACTTTGGCTGACTTTCTGTTTTCCTACATTTTTTTCTTTCTTCTGATTTTGCATGAATTTATTTGTTTGTTTTGGTTTTGTTAGTTTGTTTTGTTAGGTTGTTTTTGCCTCTGACAAATTCTGTCATTTTGTCTGTTTCTCATCTAACTCCCGGTTAGGGCTGTGCTCGTTTTCACAATCAAGCCTCAAGAATGCTGTGTCTGCTCTCAAATCACTAAGCCAGTTACAACTGTATAGTTGAGAAAGCACCCTCTGTAAGTCATGGCTTCAGCTGTGTTCCTTTTTCTTTTTTTTTTTCTTTTTAGCAATTTCTTTCTTTTCTTTTTTTTTTTGAGGAAGATTGGCCCTGAGCTAACATCTGTTGCCAATCTTCCTCCTTTTTTCCTTTTTTTCCTCCCAAAAGCCCCCAGTAGATAGTTGTATGTCATAGCTGTACATCCTTCTAGTTGCTCTCTGCGGGATGCCGCCTCAGCATGGCTTGATTAGCAGTGCGTAGGTCGACACCCAGGATCCGAACCAGTGAACCCCAGGCCACTGAAGTGGAGTGTTCGAACTTAACCACTATGCCACCAGGCCGGCCCCTGCTCTTTCCTTTCCACAGCAAAGTGAGGGACTAGTGAGAAATGGACCTAAGCCAGCTTCAACCACATGGTCAAGAAAGAATCTGTGTATATGTGAGCATGGTTTTATATGACTGATAATTTCCTATTTGTGAGGTATCTAATTTAATAGTCTGATCATTTGATGATCTCTATTGGGTTGAGGATGGAGATCTAGTCTCTATCAGGTGAGAGACAACCGAGAATCTGATTTTTTAGGGTTTTTGTGTTGTTGTTCTCTATCTGGCTGGGAGCTCAAACTAATTAAAATTTTGTGTTCACCAAAAAGGAGAGCAACTCTTTGAGATCTGGATATATGTAAGCCAGAAATTGACTTCTCAAAAATTGTAGTCTCAGAGTCTCACAGAAAGAACTGTACTCTTAAATATAGTCACTTCCTGGAAAGACAGGGAACTTGGCAAATTTTGATGACCTCAAAAGAAAGGAATTCACCAAATTTATAGGTACTACAAGTGAAATCTAATGGAGAAGCAGGCTTAGTTTCCCAGCATTAGGACTGAATTGCAAGTAATAGAGCTTTTAAAGGATCTATTCCTATATTTCTTAATGACATTTCCAGATAGTAGTTACTCAATACTCTATGCTCGAGAAGGCACAATTAATTAACATCTCGTATGGCACAAATGTAAATAATTAATCCTAATTAAAAAACATAGCCTTTTTTCCTGAGATCAATAATAATCTTAATATATCATAATAATTACATAATATAGTAATATAGCATATATTTTTAATATAATATACAATACTAATGTTATAATTTTTGGAAAATATTTGGGACCAACAAGAACAATGTTAAGAAAAAATATCCGTTTATTAGAAATAAGGCCAAGAGGATGATTGCACGTCTTGTCAACGTCATATTGAGGGATTATCTAGTTCTTGAGGAGACTGTCCCACTTTTGATTTTGCTATTTGCTATTAATTAAGGGCTCAGACTCTATGAAGTTATATGTTAACTTGTAGATTTGTGCCCAATAGAGATAGAAATGTTTTTGTAGGAAAGATAACCCCAAATATTACAGTATATTACCCTGCAAGACATTAATCAGTTTTATAATCAAACTAACAATCTTATTCTAATATTTCTTTATTAAATTTTCTATAAATAAACTGTTCCTCAAACACTCCTCGAAATAGCTTTAATTTTCATTGGTCCCCTCATTAATAAATTTGAATAAATCTTTGAGGTGTATAAAAGTCATATTTTCAACTTTTAAAAATTATACTTTTACAGGGCCGGCCCTGTGGCTTGGTGGTTAAGTGCGCGCGCTGCGATGCTGGCGGCCCGGGTTCGGATCCCGGGTGCGCATCGAGGCACCACTTCTCCGTTCATCCTGAGGCCGAGTCCCACATACAGCAACTAGAAGGATGTGCAGCTACGACACACAACTATCCACTGGGGCTTTGGGGGGAAAAAATAAAATAAATAAAATCTTTAAAAATTATACTTTTACAGCAACTACTCTTATTTTAAGATACTACCTACTCTATGAAGCCTTTTGTGAACACTCAAGAATTCACCTCTCTCTCATTTCTGCCACTATTCTACCCTGCTAATAGTGACTTAAAAGTACATATAACACCATTATACATAAATTTGTTTACTTCTGCATCTCCCCCTTGCTATACCTAAGACCCCTAGTAGCCTAGACTCTGTTGATATTTTTACTGAATCTCCAGGGCTTAACCAAATCCAATACTTAAACATCAATTAATAAATGTTAACTGAATAAATGAATAGAAGAGTACATAAATTAACTTAAAATTAATTCTTTTTATTTATTTATTGCAAAAGAGTAACTCAACCCAAAATAATATGTAAGATATATTACATTTTCTTATATATAATATAGGGTTTAACAGTAAACCATTCATGGCCAATTATTTCTCTTTGAAATTATTGGGGGATGAGTAGATAACATGAAATTCGTAACACCACTGTAGAGTTTAAAAGTGTTAAAATATTTCCAGTACCAAGAGCTGGAAGCTCGGCCAGACATACACTCCTTGTACTTGCTAAAAGGTAGCTTCACTCAGCCTTCCAGTATCAACTACAGCATTAGACTAGATATTCATTAGTTGAATCTTTAAACAGATTCAGGAGCCAACTTGAGGAGGATCCCACAGATAAAATCTGGAATAATTTAAGCATCAAAATAAATAGTGATGATAATGAATTATAACCCATTGAATAAAATAGGAACCCATGATTCTGTTCTGAAAAATCATACATGCATATGTACACATATACACATACACATACATGCAGACTTACGTGAACAGAGGAAAAGGGAAAAGACTTTCCTATAGTAGAATGCCAACTAATAAATATAGAAGTGATGATGGAGTTATAAAATCACTATTGTGCAAGTATCATAGGAAAAAATAATTTGGGAGGGAATCATCAATGGATACTAAAACTTCTGGGTAAAAGTTGACGAGAAACAGGAACTGACGTCACTTCAGAGCATCTCTCCAGAGATTACTTATTAATTAACAAGGGGAAAAATTATAACTTTACAATGGTGAAACCTAGTAAACACCACCTTTACCAAGTGATCAAAGGTAAAATCACCATTAACAAGACAAACTGACATCATGTGCCTGCTGATGTGATCCACTAAGAGCACAATACCACACATAAAGTTTTCCTTCCAAAAATTGCATAAGCTGAATCTAATAGTGAAATACCAGACAAACATGAATTGAAGAACATTCTACAAAATAACCATCACAAGTGTTAACGCCACGTGAGATTAAGAGAAACTAAAGAGACATGATAACTGAACATAACACACGATTCTGGATTGGAGCCTGGATTGAAAAAAAATTGAAACAATTAGGAAAAACTGAATATGGCTTTATGTTAAATAAAATATTGTGTCAAGGTTAAATTTCCTGATTTTGATACTTACACTGTGATGTAAGAGAATATCCTTATTCTTAGAAAATATAAGCCGAAGTATTTAGGAGTAAAGGGCCATGATGTGTACAACTAACTCTCACATGCTCCAGGAAGATAATATAAATAACATATGTATGTAGGTATCACAGAGAGAGAGAAAGAAAATGTGGTGAAGATTAACAATTGATGAATCTATGTAAAGGAAATATGGTAGTTTTTTGTATAATTCTTCTAACTTTCCTGTAAATATGAAATTACTATGACACAAAAATAAAATATATTTAGTAAAATTAAAGTAACATGTTGTAACCAAAGTGACGCTGGTCCTGTATAGTCCTGAAGTAAATCTGGTTACTTTTTTTTTTTTTTTAAGTAAAAGATTCACATGAGGGAATAGTAGAAGCAGCAATACCTAGTTTACCTGCTCTCTTGAATCTGATCTATTGATATCCAACTGAATTTTGTTATTTTGAGTCATGTTTTATTACTATTTTTGAGAAGGGAGTTGAAGCTAAGAAGAAGTAGAAAAAAAAGGGACAGAGAAAAAAAGAAAAAACAGAGAGGAAGACAGCTCATTCTACTTATCTGAGTTATACTTCCTACAAGTTCTGCTTTGTGGATATGGCAGTTTGTGGAAAGAGATTATCTGAACAAAGACATGATATAACCTTATAAAAGAAAAAAAAAGAACTGTTTTACATTTCTTTGAACACATAATGCCTAGCCCAGTTTCTGGCTCAAGGTAGACAGTCCACAATGTTCTTTTCTAAACAAATAATTTGGATGCATCTTACTTAAACCTCTGTGCTACCTTAGCAATAATTAAAAGCTAACTATATCCCCTCACTTCTATTGTTTAGACTTGTTAGTGGGCTGCTCACTGTTTGATACATTACTTAGATCTGGAATAATCAGATTCCAGAACCAGTAATTCCTTACCTGTTCTAGTTAGGTGTAGCTGGGAGTAAGGAATCTCGTTTTAGAATGTAAGAATTCCATGACCCTCACAGGAAATCAAGATTTTTTTAAAGAAGACTTTTTCTTTTTTCTTAATATCATATAACTCAGCTGCCACAAGTAAAGAGACCTCCTCTTCCTGTCCACCATGCCATCCCCATCTCCTTCGAATAGTGCCTAAAACTTGTCCTGGGCACAAAGCTAGTGCTGAGTTCCACTGAGAATTCACTTTGCTTGGCCATTAAGTCCATTTAATAGAATTATCCTTTGAATTTTTCTTCAATTTGGGCTGCTGCTTTACCCTGAGCAATTTTACTGTGATTTTATTAAGCAATCCTGTTTTGGCAAAAAAGAAGTATTTTTTAATGTAGCTTTTATCTATTGCTTTAGTAAAATAGGCTTGCTTATTGAACCAGAATAATTTGTTATTTTATGGCAAAAGGATTCTTATTATTAAATGAATATATGAATTTTTAGCAGTCACAGTGTCAAAATTGGGAAATCACTTTATTTCATATTGTTGTTTTACAAGAGCAAAAAACAATTTCTGTAAAAATCACTTGTATGGGTCAATTGTTCTGATCTCCTTAAAAATTACTTAATGGTCTACTTATAACAGGGAAAGAATCATGAAAAGCTGAAGATTTTAGCATCTTTTATGTTCAACCCCACTGCACTGAATCAAAAAATACAAAACAAAACTATATACCGAACAACAGTGGCTATCTTTGAATTTCTTTAGTTAACAGACCTTACAGGCTTCCAGCTACGTAACAGTAAGTTTCCTTCAAGAAATCATAGTATCACTTCATAAAACTTAATGGTGTCTCAACTCTCTTTTGTTATGCAGGACTTCCTAGAGAGATGAATGCTACTGGAGAAGAGCACGCATTAATGGTTCCTTTCTCTTATTCTAAATGTGAGCCCAGCATCTCTGCTTCAGTTCTTTTTTCTCAGCAATAGCAACTTCAGTGGACTGCTGGGTCATGTAAAATCTTTAGGATCTGTGTACTCTGGCACCCACTTGGCTCAGTGATAGTTTCTATATACTTTTATTATTATTAAAAAATAAAAGAGAGACAATCACTGTGATTCATGAACCATAGCTAGGTGGCTGATCTTCTTTTCATTTAAAATCACTATCTGTATTAATGTATCCGCATTTCTTTGGAACACAAATCTACTGCAAGCAACAGCATGCTGAGATATACTGTCTCATCCCAACCAGCACCTAATACAAGATATGAATTATCTGACAGCTGTTATCCCCATTCAAATCCACACACTTTAAATATTCAAGCTGAATACCCTACTGGTGGATGTATTCTTCCAATAGAATGAAGAAAAAGAAAGACAAGAACAAAATTTGAGTGTGTTATGAAAGTTTCTCTCACAAAGGTTTAGAGATCTTAAATTAGTACAGGACAAACCAGTACTACTACTAAACACACTACAGTTCAAAATTTATTTTTAAAGTAAAACAAATACTCTATAATTCACTATTTTCTTTAACATTATTTTTTGTCTTTGAAGTCACTGCCTGTTACTATTTTGGATAACATTATCTTAAGATTTAACAGAAGATACTTTTAAATTAGTAATTATCAAGTTATTATATAATGAGTTATGTAAGTGTCCAGATAAATGGCCACAATAGTTAAACTTACTTTTTATTTAAAAAAACAAAAAATGCAAATTAAATTTCTTTGTAAATAGCCAAGGGCAGATGCCCTGTCTTAAGAACAGATGGCTTTCTCCTAATTTCATAATCAGGAAATAACTAGGTCAAGTAAACTTTCTAATTAGAGTATAACATAAATGTACCAAAATATGCACATCTTAAGTACCCTTCTCAATTAATTTTTTTCTAAGTGATATAAATTGATTTTGAAAAATGTATGAGTTTCCAAAAAGTAACCAAATGAGAAATCAGGTAAATAGTAGATTACCCTTATAAAGCATTAATATACAAATAATTTAACATTTTTAAGGGCTGTTTTTATTGTGGCTTAAAGGACCCAACTCAACTTCTCGTCGTGGTGAGATATACTTTATATGTGAGTTCGGCTTATAAAATGTTTTCTTTCTAAATGATTAAACGGCAATACTACTTTTATTTCAGTTTCTGGCTTTCATCCATGTTATTAATAAAATAAGTGTCATTTTCATCAAGATAGCACTTTAAAATTTATATAGCCTTTTCACATAAAATATATGATTTGATCCTTACAGCAACTCTATGAGGTGGGCAGTACTATTAAGTGAAAGAGATGAGACTGGAATTTAGTGTCCTTTTCCAAATAGCTTGAAGAATTCCTATTTTATAAATTTGCCTATTTTGATCATGTTTATGTGTTAGGAGAAATAGTTTGCCTTTGATTTCTAAGTCACGTGCTTTTATTCCAGGCAAGTTTCACAAAGAGAAAATAAAAATGCATATTCTTATAAGATATCAAAGATTAAAAGGCGCTAAAGGCATATGGGAAAAAAAGAACTTTGAAAAATAAAAATATGATAAAGCTATTTAGACTTTATTAATTTACTACAGTTTTATTAAATTACCTTTTTCTAACATTTTTAGAAACTAAAGGTATTTTATAGATTTTCTTCCCTTTTAAGTCATGCTTAACACCTCCCCCTCCCCCTTGCACACACACACTCTGTACACCACCAGTTCTTCTTGGACCAGAGCCAGCGTGAGGCACAATCCGCAGGAAGCTCTGAAGGAGACAAAGCAGAAAGAGCAGTGCAGAGGCCACAGAGCTGGACAGAAGTGGGCAACTGCCAGCTTTCCTGGAAGGTCAAATATAGGTTGCTTGTACAATGCCCAGAACTTTTGCCACTATCTGTCCTTTGCTCAACTTAAGCTGCTTTCAATTTGAAAAACAAACAAACAAGCATAATGGTGGGTGATAGCAGTGAGGGTAGACAATTATTGCAACATAGGGAGGTCCTATTTTAAGTGATATAATTGCTGCTTCTCCACTGATTTTAGCAATAGAGCAGGGTGGAGTTCAGAATTATTGGAGTATCTTAAAGGAGGCTGAAATATATGTGTCTAAAAACAGAAATAGGATAGTAATATAGATGGGGGAAAAAAAAAGGGAGAGAAGCCATTAACTATCAGGGTAAAATTCAATTCACTGCATATTTTTCCAAATCCACTCCAAAGTTTCAGTCCTCTGAGTTTCAGCTTCTCTCCTTATGCAAATAGGTCTTTCACAAACCCTCATTCTATTTCATAAATCCAAGATATTATGTTTTTCAAAGACTATTGATTTTGTCAGATGAGACTCCCAGTCTTTTTGTTTAGAATCCACATATAAGATTTCACCTATATCCTAAGTTTTCAGAGAGAACAGGCGGAAAAAAAAAAAAAAGGCAAAAAGGTGAAGGACCAAATGCCAAGAAATAGCTGTATTTAAAGTAGGGGTATGAAGAAGATGCCTGCAGAGAAGTCTGGAAGGAAAAAAGAAGAAGAACCAAAGGAGAGATAGCCCTGCACAAAGGAACAGTGTTAAGTGTACCAAGTCCTCAACAGCATCAGATGCTGGGAAGTCAAGAAAGACAAAGGTTGAAAAAAATGATATGAAAATTGGCCAAGTCACTGATGACTTTAGAATAGCTCTCAACTGGGGTGACTTTGCCGACCAGGGCATATTCCACAATGTCTGGAGATATTTTTAGCTGCCACAACTTGAGGATTCCACTGGCCTTTAATGGGTACGGGTCAGGGATGCTATTAAACATCCTATAATGCACAAGACAGCCCTCCCCCCCAACAAAGAACTATTCAGAACAAAATGTCAATAGTGCTGATGTTGAGAAACTGTATATTACAGGAGCTAAAATACATGGAATTGAGGAGTTTGTGGGCAGTGAGGAAACAAATTCGGCAAGAGAAAGCTATTCTTTCAGAACCGTTTGTCTTGTAGAGAAAAACAGGGACAGGGTGGAGAAGTTTAGGAGCAGGCAAGATAGAGAAAAGGTTATTTTTTGTTTATTTTCCTCAAGGATGGAAAACATGGCGGTGTTGTAAACTGACAGCAATGAAGAGACGGAGAAGAAACAAAAGAAACACACTGATGAAGTACTGTTCTAAAGGAGGCGAGGGGTTGAAATCAAGACGACTAGTAGAAAAGATTGCTTTGAAAGAATCCAGGGACACATATATCTCTAAGATCAGAGGAAATGAAGGCCTGATGGGTAAAATTCGAACATTTTGGGAGTGGGTGGCAAGAACAATTAGAGCAATTAAAGTTTATAGTCAGTGCCTGAGTTAAGCAGCTGGTCTGTGATCCCTTTTCCTTGTTTTAAGGGGAAATGGAGTGTGCTTCCTAGAAAGTAAGGCGGCAAGTGACCTGGTATAATTCCTTGCAAACATACTCAAGACAGACTTCCTGGCAAACAAACTGCAAAGTAAATGGTTTTCACTAGTAGGGAAGTTTATCTATGAATTGGTTTTAGCAGAATATGCCTAATTATCTAGGATTACTTATAAAAATAAAGCTGGAATGTAGATATTTATGGGATATGGCTCCCTGGAAAATGTCCATGTATGCTATATAACTGTCTGAGTATAAAATGCAGATGTTTCATGTAGTTAAAAGGTAATAACTTCCAGTTCTAAGATAAATAAATTCTGGGGATGTAATGTACAGCATGGTGATTAGAGTTGAAGAGGAAAAATATGGAGATGTTTTGTATTGAGATGGCTCCTTCTGTGTAAATGAGATGACTACATACGTCCAACAATCCAAACTTCATCCAACGATCTGAGCCAGGGCCCATCAGATGCAGAGAGAAAGGATCCGGGGAGCTGGGAAGGTATTCTAGATCTCTCCCCACTTCACCTGTGCCTCTGAACACCTAATAAAAGCTCTGATTCATGTGAGTCTCTCTTGACAAAAAAATTCTTTGTGTTTCTCACTGGCCCATGCATTAATCATTGGGTAGTGTTGAAGACAACTAGCTGAGTACTAAACCATCATTTTGTAAGGTAATTACAACTGCATACAATAAAGAGCCTAAGAGAGAGAACTAAAAAAATCAGCACTGAGGTTGTTTCAGGTTGGAGGTAACAAGCTAGGAACAATGAAAGATATAAACAATGGAGGCATTTCAGAGCAAACTTATAGCACTAGAGTGAAATGATCACTGAATTAAATTATAAAGTGATAAAATGACAGCTACTGTAATTTAGGAATGACCAATTCAAACAAAAACATCATTATGCAGGAAAAGTATGAAATGTACAGGCGTGATTCATTTGTAAATCTTATCTTGACATTGCAATATGATAGTGTATGAGATAACCATAAATATCTATCTCAACTTTTAAATTACTTGAAAAACAGTATTAATGTATTTTATCTTGACATCTTTTTATCTTGACATTGCAAATATGATGGTTTGTGAGATCATTATAAATATGTGTCTCATTTTAAAATTATTTGAAAAACAATATAAATGTATTAAAATATTTATATATTTTCTATAAACTGACTGTAATGCGAGCCGGCCCCGTGGCTTAGCAGTTAAGTGCGTGCACTCCGCTACTGGCGGCCCGAGTTTGGATCCCGGGCGCGCACCAACGCACCACTTCTTCGGCCATGCTGAGGCCGTGTCCCACATACAGCAACTAGAAGGATGTGCAGCTATGACATACAACTATCTACTGGGGCTCTGGGGAGAAAAAAAAAAAGGAGGAGAATTGGCAATAGATGTTAGCTCAGAGCCGCTCTTCCTCAGCAAAAAGAGGAGGATTAGCATGGATGTTAGCTCAGGGCTGATCTTCTTCACAAAAAATAAATAAATAAATAAACTGACTGTAATGCTTAATATTAAATGTAATTCTACTATAATAATATATTTCTTGACCTTGGAAGTCAAAATTTGTTTTGCTTATTTGATTTACTAAGATTAATTTAATATTTTGTATTTAAATTTCAAAATAATAGAATAACTCTGAGAAGAATAAATTTTTCTCCATTGTATAACTAGGATAATGTGAAAACTTCAAATTTCAATGACTATTTTCTCAGAAAAGGTAGTTCTTTTACTCAAGGTCAATTCTGTTACAGATTGTACAGCTGTTCAGTCAGTCAGAGAATTGCCATGGATCCTGAATCAATAAATATTCTCTCTCATGCTATGAAAGCTGTGCCAGCCCTCAGGGTTACCTAAATACGGCATAAAATAGCTTTCACCTCACAGAAAATTGAGATAACTTGATCCAAGTAAAAACAAAATTGTCATTTTTGCATTCTAATCCCAAGAGTAAAAGGTAAACAACCTTAATTTTCCAATTTCTTAATTTTAGAGGGATACAAACTGTCTAATGAGTATCCTAGATGTAGCATGGTTAGGGAAAAATCTTTTTCTTCTACTACTGTCTTTAATTATTTCCTTGACAAATAATAGTAAAGAAAAATATGTACCGTTCTTAATGAAGCTTTTAATATATATTAATATTGCTATTGTTACAATATGATTGCTTATTGCTATGGTCTGAATGTTTGTGTCCCCCCGCCCCCGAAATTCACATGTTAAAACTCTCATCCCCAAAGATGATGGTATCAGAATGTGGGGACTTTGGGAGGTACTTGGGTCATGAGGATGGACCTCTCATGTATGGGGATTAGTGTACTACATAAAAGAAGCTCCAGAGACATCCCTAGCCCCTTCCACAACATGAGACACAGCAAGAATGTACTGGTTATGAACCAGGAACCATACTGGCACCTAGATCTTGGACTTCCCAGCTTCCAGAACTGTGAGAAATAAATTTCTATCCTGTATAAGCTACCCAGTCTGTGATATTTTGTTATAGCAGCCTGAATGGACTAACAATTTATGTTAATTTTTTTTTGGTGAGGAAGATTGGCCCTAACATCTGTTGCCAATCCTCCTCTTTTTGCTTGAGGAAGATTGTCACTGAGCTAACATCTGTGCCAATCTTCTTCTACTTTATACACAGGACGCCACCACAGCACGGCTTGATGAGTGGCGTGTAGGTCTGCGCCCAGGATCCTGACCCCACGAACCCTGGGCCGCTGAAGTGCAGCACACGAACTTTAACCACTACCTCACCCAGGCTGGCCCCTAGATTAAATTTTAACAATGTAATCATAGAGGAAAAACTTAGGTCCTATGTACATTTTCATGTGAACTGTATGAAGAGAAATGATGATAATTAGGATACTGCAATTTTACCTATTTACTCAAACGGATCTTCAAGTCATTTAAGACGAAGTGAGTTAACTCTGAATAAGCTACAGTCATGCGTTGCTTAACAACAGGGATATGTCCTGAGAAATGCGTTGTTAGGAGATTTCTTCATTGTGCGAACATCATAGTGTGTACTTACACAGACCTAGATGATATAGCCTACTACACACCTAGGCTGTATGATACTAATCTTATGGGACCACCTTGGTATATGCCATCCGTCGTTGACCAAAACCTTATGCGGTCCACGTCTATATTCATAACATTGTGCACCAAACATACAAATTGTGACAGCTTCTAAATGAAAATGACTCATCCTAAAAGCTAGAAAGAAAAAAATAAATGAAATATTTTACCCAATTCTGCTTTTTTAAAGGCAATTCTAAATCTGCACATTTATAACAAATGAAGTGAATTGGACTAGATAAAATATGCAGAGTTTTAAAATACCATCTTAGACATATTTGATCAAGAACTTATATTTTTTAATGAGTTCTCCAATAAATATCACAAATAATTGACTATTTCTTGTCCTCTTTGTATGGCCAGTCCATAACTATTGTATTGATATGATGCTGAAAATCGTTCCATAAGGCTGATTATCCTAAAATGAATTGTTTCCACTGGAACAATGTAATAATTGGTATGGCCTTCTTGATGAAGGACTTAGCAACAAACCAGAGCTTTATCAAACAAAGCATCATAAAACAACTGTACATTTGTATAATAAATTAAAATGTCAAAAAATGTGCATAAGCACACCACACACTGTGATTGTACTAAAGGCCTTAACTCATATCTATATGAGCATATATTACATCTAATCAGCAATTTTACCTTTAATTCACCCATGTTACTGTGCACCAGGCACTATACTAAGCATTATAAGAAGTGTTAATATGTACAAAATTTCTCCCATTTTAGACTGAAGTCTAATAGGTAAAATGAGACACATTCAAATAACTAAGTGGTGGGTGCCATATATGTGATGCAACGTAAAAGTATATTGATAGGAAAAGTATCATTAGTAACTAGAAAAATCAATAAGAGAATTATGGATTAAGGCTGCTAATCTAAAATTAATATACTAGTTATCAACAAATGTAATTTCATGTTTACCGAGTGACACGAGATTTTCCTTATTAAAATTTATAAGGATTGAGGAGAATGATTACTATTGCCTTAAAAATAGTAATGGTTACCTTGTCTCATTAAATGTCCTTGCAGCATGCAATGATATTTGCTTTAATCCCACTGACAATGAGCTACACCAAAAGCTGAGATCATTATTTTAACCCTCAAAAATCCATTAACATTTGTACATATTTGAAAGTCTCACTTAAGATTGCAGGATTAAGAGAAGAAATTTCTTGAGTCAGATCTTCTAATTATCATCTTTCCTTTGCTCTTAATTTTGGGGTCAAACAACTTTCATGCCACAAAACGGAAGCGTGAAAGCGCATATACCAAACGAGGCCAGGAGAGCTCTTTCACCTAGTGGATGGTGGAGGCTGACGTTGTGAAACTGACTCTTTGAACGTTAATTTTGTACCTTCTTCCTTACTGTCCCATTGCCTCTCAGGGTCCTTGCTCAGCACTCACAGCTGGGCCTCAGTGGGAGATATTAGCCAAAGACACAAGGAGGTGACATACATATTTAATAGTGTCAATTGAGCACATGAGATGAAGTACATAGAAATCAGGGACACGAGAGTTCACGGGCCCTTTTTCAGTCCTTTTGTCTTTTGATATCAATGGTCAAACGGTTAAATCTGCTGGATTGACCAGATCATGTTAATGTCTCCCATTCTGGAACTCTAAAATCCTCAAGGGTTGTCTCTTTTATCTTTGCATTTCAGTAAACAAATATTTACTGAAAGAAAATGTGAATGATTTGATGAATGAATGAATAAATCAGTAAAAGATAAGCTAATAAAGGAGAAACAGTATGCCTCAGAAGAAAAGTGAATGCATAGTAAAGTGCTTGGCTATTCAGCATAGGGCATAATTAGTCTTAGATTATTCATCTACTGTTAATAATACCTAAATTCTGAATTTGGACATATCAAAGAATTAAAATATGACATAAGATACTAATCATCTGCAACTAACTATGTCTTCTCAAATATAAATCTGGTCTGTTCTGCTACCAAAGAAGTCCTACACCTTATTTTTTACTACACTATGGTTTCTACTATGCCATTCACAGTTTCTACACAAAGGCAGCAGGATGCCAAACTGCAAATGAGAGAAATTATGCTGTGTCAGAGTAAAACTGGCCACAAATAAATGCTGTCAGAATCACTTAGCACAAATAGTTGAGGGCAACTCTGTGGATGCATTTACTGAGTGATCTAAAGATAACACAACTTTCCAAACCAGCTTTTTAATGTAATAAAAATAAATACTTCCAAATATAGTAGGATCACCAGACACTGAATCAAGTAAAGTTAATTTAGATACACATTGCAGGAAGACAGCACATCCCAAAGGACAAAACTAATAGGTTATGAATGAATCCTTCAATTTCAAGATGCCTTCATCTTTCTTAACCACAATGACCAGTGCAGTGTGAGCCATAAAGTCAGGGCCCATTAAATGACTGTGGACGGAAGCGAGAGAGCAGGTAAGCAGGAAATCTCAGTGGGTTAAAAGAACTGAGACACAATAAATTATTTGGGAATATGATAGTCATTAGTGCCCATCAAACATACCTGAGTCTACATCTTCTAGACACAAGGAAGAGACTACGTCCTGGCCCCTTTTGTGGCTAGTTTGGGCCACGTGATTAAATCTGCTCAATGAGCTGTGAGAGGAAGTGAAGTGAGCCTCTCACGGGTCAGAGCATTTACTACTGGATGAGGACCTCCAAAGATCTCTTTTTGCCAAGGTGAAAGGCAGTGCTTGCAATGGATAGAGAAGGAGCAGACGTTGAATGGAACTCCAGCACCTTCCACAATGAACATGTAATCTGAGTGAGAAATAAATCTATATGATAAAGTCATTAAGATTTAGAGGTCATTTGCTATTACACAGCTTAGCTTATCCTTACTCGTATACTCAGGCATTTTCCTTCCTGTAATGATGCCAGGTCCTCTGAATTGTTCATTATATATGAATCTATCCTCACATTAGTATTATTTTTTAGAGCAGGGTGATCTTGTAAATATTTGGAGTTAGACTTCACTGTGTGAAGCTGTTGGAGAAACCATGACAAATCCTTAAATTTATTTATTTACATACCATAGTCTGGAGGGAATGTTCTTAGAAAGAATGAGCCTATTTTTAGAAAACCTTTAAAAATGTTTGGACCATCTTAAGGAAAGTATCAAGAAAGTTACCCATTGGAGAAAAATTAAGGAAAGCTTTATTTAAAGCAGTTTGAAAATATACAATAAATGTGAATATTTATCAAATTGTTACAGATATGTTTGGTTTCTTGTAATAAATTTAAGTAAAGTCCAATTTCTTCTGAGCCATGATGTTCAAAGAGTTAATACATTCTGTCCTTTCTCTTTCAGATTGAAATATCCCCAAAGTACACAAAACACTGGAATTGTGGTCTATCTAATTTATTAGGGCATATCTTGGGTCATTCAGGAACCCTCAGCATCTTAAGAAATAAAGCCATAACCTATAGGTAGAAGTAAATCTCCACGAACTTCCTTCTAAGTACGATTATCTTTTTTTGTGACAAAGTTCCTTTTTAGATGAAATATCTCTCAGCAAAGACAATGATACTATTCATCAGCATATCAAGAAATATTATATTTTAAGTCTAGATAAAGTGCTAAATCTTGTTTCTTTTTTGTATCCCTTACAGAGGGTTGTAGTCTAGACTTAGAACAAACATAGGTTGCCTTAAATATGTTAACTTTGTTATAAAAACATAATGCGAGAAAAATGAAAAATTGATTTTAAATTTATTACACTTCCCCCAAGCATATAGGGTTTAAAGACAGCTAGAATCCAAATCTAAATCCTATCCCCACCACTTCCTATCTGTGTTTCTGGATAACTTGCTTATCTTCTCAGTGCCTTATCTTCCTCTTTTGCAAAATGTGCTCAATAACAATATCACTTTGTTCATAGTATTGTGAGGACTGGATGTGATAATAAATGTGAAGCATTTAAGAGCAGTCCCTTGGTTCAAATAAACATGAAAAATACATGTTACTATTATTATTGCTTTAAAAGAAAAGAATAACTGAACCATGGATGTATTCTTAAATACATATATTCGCTTGAATTATTTTAGAAGAGGAACAGAAAATGTGTCACTTTTCACACATAAAGCTATAATTTCCTAAATATATAAGTATAATTTCCTAAATATGTCATTTATTTCACAGGTATCTAAAATTACCAAAAGAATCCTAACATTTCTTCCTTATATTGCTATGAGTTAAAGAATATATTTTATGCATTTTAAATTAACTATTAAACTATAAATTAATTGGGGATGAGATATTAGTTACAAAATCCAAAAGAAAACAGTAAAGTCTTAAAGTAATTTTTGGTAGCTTTTGTGTGGAAATTCAAGCATGTCAGTATTTATTTCAACAAGTTTTACCCGTAAATCTAGTGAATACAGTATTTCAACCAAGCTTCTGTTCTAACCTTGATAGCATCTCCCCTACCACAGCAACGGTGTGATCCTGCCATCTAGTGGAAGACCTACATCACTACAGGGACACTTTTTGAAAATTTATAAAAAGCCTCAAATAAAAGAACAAAAGCACATTTTTGCATTTTGACATTTTAAATTTTAAATCTTGAAAGTTGATCTGAGAAGGAGAGTGATTTTGCAATGTCACAAGGAGAATTATTTAAATGTAGCATGAAAAACAAGATATAAAGAATACATAAAAGGTCCAACTTTGGGCAAATGTAATCAATAGAGCACAATTATTAATTTAAATACCTCTTTATAAAGGAATAATGGAAATTTGGTGAAGAGAAATGTTTCATAACAATTCACTAGCCACAAATTTTAATGCTGCATGAACTGGAAATCTTTTTTAACATATTCTTGTACTTAGACAAAAAATATCAATTGCCACAATAATAATATAACATTTTCAAAGCACAAAAGAACAAAAAGAAAGATGAAATATAATATGATATCTTTCTATACAGACAAATATAAATACACATACACATGATCAATTTTTAGTATAATAGAAAAAAGAAAGCCATCATCATTTGCTGTTTTGTGGTTATTGATTTACCTGGCGGAGTCTGACCTAAGAGCCAGAACTTCTAACTTCAAGTACAATGGTTTTGCTGTCACTAAATGGTGCCTCAGTAACTTAAGGCTTCTTCACAATACAATTGTCAGAACCAGAAGAGCTAACATTTTCATTTGAAACATAATTATCTAAAATACATAGAAATATCCTAAGTGACTTAGTTTTGAGCATTTTTCACATATATCCATGAAAAGATAGGTAGGTAGGTAGGTAGATCATTTTAAAGAAACACTGTTGAATACTAGAAATTAAAGACGCTGCTGAAAAAAGACACATTTGTGAGAAAGTGAGTAAAATGAACTCCAAAAGGCTAGCCTACCCCAATATTTGAGAGACCTGAGGCCTCTGGGACCCCCTGGGCTGCAGTCTTCCCATCCGTGGCTCTATCTCACACTATGAGGGAGCGTCACACACGTGCCTCTAAGACACTCCAGCCCACAAGTGTAAGCTCAGACCCTACCCCTTACACACCTCGTCTCTACTCTCTTCCTAAAAGCAGGCTCCCATGATTTGGACCAGGAATCTGGAATCTCAATTACCTGGAATGTGTTAAAGCTTTGGACAGGCATTTTGCCTTGACCCCCCAAGGCTTGTCACCCTGTGTGGAGGGGCACCTGTGAAACGACAGGCAGAGCAGCGTCCACTAAAGGGTCTAAGGTGGTACCGGCATAAGTGTGGTTTACAACAGGCCATCTTTTAGAGTGGCTAGAGGGTGGAGAGATGGTGTGGAATGATGATGTCAGAGGGTATCCTCATGATCAGCATTGTTCTCAGCTTGCGTATCCCAGGGTCTAGTTCTAGCATGGAGAATATCAGACTTTCCATGGAAGCAAGAAAGACAGGAATTAAGTGTACTTATCACGGTGTGCTCCTAAGTCAAGTGAAAATTTAGCCTCTCTGATTTGTGATGTCAACTATGGAGACCAATTTTCCCTTCAAATATAAGGTGTCTATTCTTCAGTCTGTTTTCATTTTGCAAGAGGCATGAGCATGTCAGATATACATGGAATGATTTTATTACATGCAGGCATATGTATATACTTACCATGCTGTTCATTTTTGAAGATGATGAACTTGCTCTTTGCTTTCTTAGACTATTAACTTCCTCAACATTTCCATCTTTTGGTTTCAAAATCATTCTGCTACTCCCCGCAGTTCCTTCTGATGAGGATCGCAGTCGCCTCTCTATAAATCTTCCTTCACGATACGGACTGAGGCTACTGGCAAGAACTATCAAAAAATAAACAAATAAAAATTAATATAAATGCTTAAATGTAGTTTTTATAAATGTTCCATTGAAAGCAAATAGGAAACTCTTAGTGTCATTCAAAAATTCTCTACCACAGCAAACTTTTTGAATAGTGGTAGTTTAGTTTGCTTAATCATGTAATCACTTTGAAGCCCAAAAACTTGGAGTCATCCTTGGCTTCTCCGTACCTCACATAAATCTCATAAGCACATCCTGTCCTTACTGCCTTCACATTGCATACAGAATCTGATCACTTCTCACTACCTCCCCCACTAATATTCCAGCACAAGCTCCATCAGTGCTTGCCTCGTTTACTGCAATACTTTCCAATAGTCTCCTGCCTGTGCCTACTCCCATCTGCCTCTCCCCCACCACCACACAATCTATTTTCCACATGGTAACCAGAATGACACACTTAAAACATAAGTGAGATTGATCACAATTACTCCTCTAGTCATAAAGCTGATGTTTTTCCAATGGCTCATATATCAGGTCATAGCAGCTCCCTCATGACATGACCCTACTCTCCAACCCCACACTGGAGGCCTCCCCATCACTCCCCCGTTCACCTCTCTAACCTCATATTCTACTGCTCCTGTCTTCAGCCTGCTCATGGCACACTGGACCTCTTCCTGTTCCTGGAACATCACAGGCATGCTCCAGTCCCAGGATCTTTACCCCACAGCCTTTGCACTAACATACTTCTCTCAAATATCTGTATATCTTACTCTCTAATCACCTGCAAATCTTTGCTAATATGTTACCTTATAGCACTGTTCACTATATTTAAAAACGCAAACTACAAACAACAAACTATCAAGAAGAGAAATTAAAAAAAACAATCCTATTTACAATTGCATCAAAAAGAATAAAATACTTAAGAATAAATTTAACTAAGGAGGTGAAAGATCTCTACACTGAAAACTCTAAAACATATTGACGAAAGAAAATGAAGAAAACACAAATAAATGGAAAGATACTCCATGTAAATAAATTGAAGAAATTAATACTGTTAAAATCTCTACATAACCCAAAGTGATCTACAGATTCAATGCTATCCCTATCAAAATACAATGACATCCCTATCAAAATACAATGACAGGGGCGGAGTCAAGATGGCGGCGTAGGCAGACTCGGAACTCACCTCCTCCCGTGGACACAGCCAATTTACAACTACTCGTGGAAAAATTACCCCTGAGACAGAACTGAAAACTGGATAAGAGGAACTCCTGCAACAACGGACAATCCTAACTGGGGTAGAAGAGGCAGAGACTCCCTTCTGGAGAGGAAAAACGCCACCTTCACAAGCCGCCAGCTTCACGGCCGCCAGGAGCAGCTCACAGGTACGCACCCTCCCTGGAGGCATAGGGTCCTGAGCTGGGGAGCGCCCCCGCTGTGGGCATTTTGTGGACCCAGCACAATCCACACCAGCGGCATAATATCTGACTTTGCCTGCTACTAAAGCATTGGGGAGTACCCCCAGAAAACCCGGTTCACAAAGAAACTAAAACTGGCTCTTAAAGGGCCCGCACGCAAACTCACCCGTTTCAGAAAGCATCCTAAAATCACCAGAAAGAAAGGTGCACAGTGCTGTGGTGAAAAGAGACTCACCTAATAGGCCCTGAGTGCATCTCGGTGAGGGGTGAGACCTCTCCAGGGACTGGGACATTGGCGGCGGCCATTGTTGTGGCCTGGTGTGGGCCTGCTGACACAGACGCCATTGGAGTTCTCCCTGAGGCCTGCTAGCCCAGGGTCTGCCCCACCCGCTAGAGCACCGATTTAATCCAGCTCAGCCAGGGCGGGCAGCCCACCCTAGAGACTGGCCCCACCCAACAACAAGCCCTCAGGCAACTTGTGGGCCTGCATAGATTGGTGACTGGATTCTCTGCAGCCTGGCAACTGAGCCGACTTGAGCGGGGCAGGGTGTGCACAAGGAGTGGGTGGAGAGGGTGGGGCAGTGGTGGAGTGTGTGGGGCTCCTGCCATGGAGAGACTGGGTCCTGGGTCCGCTTGGGGAGGTCGGGGTGCTCACCGGGGCAGGACTTTGTTGACTGTGTGTGTGGACCTGTGGGCGGCAGGGCGTGTCAGCTGCAGAAGACTTGTGCTTCTCAAAGACCCACATAGGAGGTTTGCCCCACCTTCCAAAGCCTGAAACGATTGGGTGCTCCTGTGCCTGAGGCCAGCCCCACCCAGCTGCAATCCTCAGAGAGCTGACAAGAGACCTAATAGGCTAGAGGCTTACAGCAATTGTAAGGCCCTGAGCCTAACAACCTGCCACGCTGGGGGCCTACTCACTTAAACGAGATACTGCAACACAAATGTGGTATTAGAACTTGCAGCCAACTGTGCTGGGGCTCCCCACACCTGATAAAGAGACTGAAGGGCCCAGAACAACTACAAGCAGCTGACCATTACGACAGCTGGCCAGGAGCATAACTCAACCTCCCTGGGCGCCTACAGGGAGAGCAAACAGGCCACAACAGAAGGACACACGTAGCCCACAGAGGGGTCACCCCTGGAACATTGAGAACTGAGGGAAGCACACTGGAAGCTTCCTAAGCCATCACTCACATAAGGTCACCTATCCAAGAGCAGGAGACGTAGCTGACCTACCTAATATGTAGACACAAGCACAGGGAAAGAGGCAAAATGAGGAGGCAAAAGAATACATTCCAAGTAAGGGAACAGGACAAAACCCCAGAAAAGGAACTAAGTGAAACAGAAATGAGCAACCTACCTGACAGAGAGTTCAAACTAAGAGTGTTAAGGATGATCACTGATCTGGGGAGAAGAATAGATGAGCTCAGTGAGAATGTCAACAAAGAAATGGAAGATATAAAAAAGAACCAATCAGAAATGAAGAATACAATACTGGAAATGAAAAATTCATTACAGGGACTCAAAAGCAGAGTAGAGGATACAGAAGAACGGATCTGTAAGCTGGATGAAAGACTAGAAGAAATTACCCAAGCTGAACAGGTATAAGAGAAAAGAATTAAAAAGAGTGAAGACAGTCTAAGGGACGTCTGGGACAACATCAAGCGCAGTAACATCCATGTTATAGGTGTCCCGGAAGGAGTAAAGCGAGACAACGGGGCAGAGAATCTATTTCAAGAAATAATAGATGAAAACTTCCCTAATCTAAGGAAGGAAACAGACATCCAGGTACAGAGAGCCCCAAACAAGATAAACCCAAAGAGGCCCACACCAAGACACATCATAATCAAAATGTCCAGAATTAAAGATAAAGAGAGAATCCTAAAAGCTGCAAGAGAATGTCAAGTTACATACAAAGGAAACCCCATAAGGCTATCAGCTGACTTCTCAGCAGAAACCTTACAGGCTAGAAGAGAATGGCATGATATATTTAAAGTGCTAAAAGGAAAAAACTTACAGCCAAGAATACTCTACCCAGCAAGGTTATCATTCAAAATGGAAGGAGAGATCAAAAATTGCCCAGACAAGCAAAAATTAAAGGAGTTTGTCACCAAGAAACCAGTGCTACAAGAAATGTTAAAGGGACTGATTTAAGGGGAAAAGAGAAGACCACAAATAGGAAAAATTATCTATTTCCATGATTAGAACGTAATGGATACAAATACACAAAAAAGAGGTTAGATATGATATCAAAAACAAAAGGAGGGAGGAGGGGAGTTAAAGAGTACAGCTTTCAGACAGAGGTCAAACTAAAGTGACCATCAAATCTGTATAGAAGAAGAAAGGAACAGAGAAGGACTACTAAAACACTCAGAAAAAAAAAAAAAAGTTAAAAAATGGCAGTAAGTACATACTTATCAATAGCTACTTTAAACGTCAATGGACTAAATCCTCCAATTAAAAGTCACAGGGTGGCTGACTGGATAAAAAAACAAGACCCATATATATGCTGCATACAAGAGACACACTTCAGACCTAAAGACACTCACAAACTGAAAGTGAAGGGATGGAAAAAGATACTCCACGCAAATGGCAATGAAAAGAAAGCTGGGGTAGCAGTACTCATATCAGACAAAATAGACTTTAAAACAAAAACTGTAAAAAGAGACAAAGAAGGGCATTACATAACGATCAGGGGAACACTCCAACAAGAGGATATAACACTTGTAAATATCTACGCACCCAATGTACGTGCACCTAAATATATAAAGCAATTATTAACAGACATAAAAACAGAAATAGACAGTAACACAATAATAGTAGGGGGCTTTAACACTCCACTTACACCAACAGATAGATCATCCAAACAGAAGATCAATAAGGAAACATTGGCCTTAAAGGACAGACTACAACAGATGGACCTAGTAGATATATACAGAGCATTCCATCCAAAAACCGAAGAATACACGTTCTTTTCAAATGCACATGGAACATTCTCCAGGATTGATCACATATTAGGCCACAAAACAAGTCTCCATAAATTTAAGAAGATTGAAATAATAACAAGCATTGTTTCTGACCACAACAGTATGAAACTAGAAATCAACTATAGGAAGAAAATCAGAAAAGCCACAAATACGTGGAGATTAAACAAAATGCTACTGAACAACGACTGGGTTAACGAAGAAATCAAAGAAGAAATCAAAAAATACCTGGAGACAAATGAAAATGAAAATACGACATGCCAGAATTTATGGGATACAGCAAAAGCGGTTCTAAGAGGGAAGTTTATAGCGATACAGGCCTATCTCAACAAACAAGAAAAATCTCAAATAAACAATCTAACAATGCACCTGAAGCAACTGGAAAAAGAAGAACAAACAAAGCCCAAAATCAGTAGAAGAAGGGAAATAATAAAAATCAGAGCAGAAATAAATGAAATAGAGACCAAAAAACAATAGAAAAATTAATAAAACCAAGAGCTGGTTCTTTGAAAAGATCAACCAAATTGACAAACCTTTAGCTAGACTCACCAAGAANAAAGAGAGAAGGCACAAATAAGTAAAATCAGAAATGAAAGAGGAGAGGTTACAACAGACACCTCAGAAATACAAAAGATTATAAGAGAATACTATGAAAAGCTATATGCCAACCAATTCGACAATCTGGAAGAAATGGATCAATTCTTAGAATCATACAACCTTCCAAAACTGGATCAAGAAGAAGTAGAGAATTTGAATAGACCAATCACCAGTAAGGAGATCGAAACAGTAATCACAAACCTCCCCAAAAATAAAAGTCCAGGACCAGACGGCTTCCCTGGTGAATTCTACCAAACATTCAAAGAAGACTTAATACCTATCCTTCTCAAACTCTTTCAAAAAATTGAGGAGGGGGGAAAGCTCCCTAACTCATTCTACGAAGCTGACATTACCCTGATACCAAAACCAGACAAGGACAACACAAAAAAAGAAAATTACAGGCCAATATCACTGATGAACATCGATGCAAAAATCCTCAATAAAATACTAGCAAATCGGATACAACAATACGTTAAAAAGATTATACACCATGATCAAGTGGGATTTATTCCAGGGATGCAGGGATGGTTTAACATTCGCAAATCAATCAACGTAATACACCACATTAATAAAATGAAGAATAAAAATCACATGATCATCTCAATAGATGCTGAGAAAGCATTTGACAAGATACAGCATCCATTTATGATAAAAACTCTGAATAAAATGGGTATAGAAGGAAAGTACCTCAACATAATAAAGACCATATATGAGAAACCCACAGCTAATATCATCCTCAATGGTGAAAAACTGAAAGCCATCCCTCTAAGAACAGGAACCAGACAAGGATGCCCACTCTCACCACTCCTATTTAACATAGTACTGGAAGTCCTAGCCAGAGCAATCAGGCAAGAGAAAGAAATAAAAGGGATCCAAATTGGAAAGGAAGAAGTGAAACTGTCACTATTTGCAGATGACATGATTTTATATATAAAAAACCCCAAAGAATCCACCAGAAAACTTTTAGAAGTAATAAACGTATATGGTAAAGTTGCAGGATACAAAATCAACGTACAAAAATCAGTTGCATTTCTGTACACTAACAACGAAGTAGCAGAAAGAGAAATTAAGAATACCATCCCATTTACAATTGCAACAAAAAGAATAAAATACCTAGGAATAAACTTAACCAAAGAGGTGAAAGATCTGTACACCGAAAACTATAAAACATTTCTGAAAGAAATTGAAGAAGACACAAAGAAATGGAAAGATATTCCGTGCTCTTGGATTGGAAGAATTAACATAGTTAAGATGTCCATACTTCCTAAAGCCATCTATAGATTCAATGCAATCCCTATCAAAGTTCCAACAACATTTTTCACAGAAATAGAACAAAGAATCCTAAAATTTATATGGAACAAAAAAGACCCCGAATAGCTAAAGGAATCCTGAGAAAAAAGAACAAAGCTGGAGGTATCACACTCCCTGATTTCAAAATATACTACAAAGCTGTAGTAACCAAAACAGCATGGTACTGGCACAAAAACAGAGACACAGATCAATGGAATAGAATCAAAAGCCCAGAAATAAACCCACACATCTATGGACAGCTAATCTTTGACAAAGGAGCCAAGAACATACAATGGGGAAAAGAAAGTCTCTTCAACAAATGGTGTTGGGAAA
Source organism: Ceratotherium simum simum (assembly GCF_057802395.1). Taxonomy (NCBI): domain Eukaryota; kingdom Metazoa; phylum Chordata; class Mammalia; order Perissodactyla; family Rhinocerotidae; genus Ceratotherium; species Ceratotherium simum. Next base: position 74,290,560 of record NC_141907.1, on the reverse strand, counting down.
ACTGGATAGCCATATGCAAAAAAATGAAAGTAGACCCTTACCTTACACCATACACAAAAATTAACTCCAAATGGATTAAAGACTTGAATGTAAGACCTGAAACTGTGAAACTTCTAGAAGAAAACATAGGCAGTACGCTTTTCGACATCGGTCTTAGCAACATCTTCTCAAACACCACGTCTGACCGGGCAAGAGAAACAATAGAAAAAATAAACAAATGGGACTACATCAAACTAAAAAGCTTCTGCACAGCAAAGGAAACCATCAACAAAACGAAAAGACAACCTAACAATTGGGAGAAGATATTTGCAAACCATACTTCTGATAAGGGCTTAATCTCCAAAATATATAAAGAACTCATGCATCTTACCAACAAAAAAACTACCATCCGAATTAAAAAATGGGCAAAAGACCTGAACAGACATTTCTCCAAAGAAGATATACAGATGGCCAACAGACACATGAAAAGATGTTCAAAATCATTAAATATCAGGGAAATGCAAATCAAAACTACAATGAGATATCACCTGACGCCCGTCAGAATGGCTATAATTAACAAGACAGGAAACAACATGTGTTGGAGAGGATGTGGAGAGAAGGGAAGTCTCATACACTGCTGGTGGGAGTGCAAACTGGTGCAGCCACTATGGAAAACAGTATGGAGATTCCTCAAAAAATCAAGGATAGAACTACCATATGATCCAGCCATCCCACTGCTGGGTATTTATCCAAAGAACTTGAAAACACCAATTTGTAAAGGTACATGCACCCATGTGTTCATTGCAGCGTTATTCACAATAGCCAAGACTTGGAAGCAACCTAAGTGCCCATCAAGGGACGAATGGATAAAGAAGCTGTGGTATATATACACAATGGAATACTACTCAGCCATAAGAAACGATGAAATCCAGCCATTTGTGACATCATGGATGGACATTGAGGGTATAATGCAAAGTGAAATAAGTCAGAGGGAGAAGGTCAAATACCATATGATTTCCTTCATTAAGTAGTAGATAATAACAACAATAAACAAACACATAGGGACAGAGATTGGATTGGTGGTTACCAGAGGGGAAGGGGGGAGGGAGGAGGGTGAAAGGGATAATTCAGTACATGTGTGTGGTGATGGGTTGTAATTAGTATTTTGGTGGTGAACATGATGTAATCTATGCAGAAATAGAAGTACAATGATGTACACCTGAAATTTTTACAATGTTATAAACCAATGTTACTGCAATAAACAAAAAATTAAAAAAAAAAAAAAAAAAAAACAGTATGGAAATTCTTCAAGAAATTAAAAATAGATTTATATGATCCTGCAATCCCACTTCCAGGTATATATCCCAAGGAAATGAAATCATTATCTCAAAGAGATATCTGTACTCACATGTTCACAGCAGCATTATGCACAACAGCCAAGGTATGGAAACAACCTAAGTGTGTGTTGATGGATGAATGGATAAAGAAAATATGGAATATTATTCAACCTTAAAAAAGAAGGACATCCTGTCATTTGTGACAACACAGAGGAACCTGGAGGGCATTATGCTAAGTGAAATAAGCCAGACAGAGAAAGACAAATACTGCATGGTGTCACTTATACATGGAAACTAAAACAAAAATAAAAAAGTCAAACTCATAAAAACAAAGAATAGAAAAGTGGTTGCCAGGGGCTGGGGATGGGGGAAATAGGGAGAGGTTGGTAAAAGGGTACAAACTTTCAGTTATAAGATGAATAAAGTCCGAGGATCTATTTAACAGGGTGAGATAGCTGATAACACTGTATTGTATAACTGAAATTTGCTGAGAGCAGAACTTAAATGTTCTTTGAAACGAAAGGGTAAACATATGAGGTGATGAATGTGTTAATTAACTCGGATGGGGGGAATCCTTTCACAATGTATAAGTATATCAAATCATCACGTTGTAGACTTTAAATATCTTACAATTTTATTTGTCAATTATACCTCAATAAAGCCGAAAAAAATGCCAACTACAATCCCACCCCCCAGAGGATCCTTTATTCTGCTTTAAACTTATCCTCAGTAGTTATCACCATCTGACATTTATTTATTTGTATGTTAACTGAGTATTCCTAGTAGAAAGTAAGCTTCATGAAGTTTTAACTTCAGTAAGTTTTGTTCATTGCCATAACCTTAGCGCCTGAAACAGTGCCAAAACAAATATTTGTTGAATGAATGAATGAATGAACTGTTCTATTTAGGACCATCTACTGGTTTAAAGACTTTTGGCTATTACCTATTAGGCCAACATACAGTAGTTCTTTTTAAGTAACTTTTTAAGCCAATGAATAAAAGTTAAATTGCCAGCGAGCTCAACATTCCATTATTAATTTTGATATAAATGTACACCTAATACATTCAGATCTGCATTAAATACTAGCTTAAACATGTTTCATAGTAAATACAGAATAAATTTAATATTATGCAATTTAGCAACTCTTTCTTGCATAAAATAAATTTACCTAACTGGTTTTAAAATTTTAAACTTCCAAATTATATCCTTATGAACAGATGAACATCTCCACAAAATGAAGGATAGCATACTATCATCTTTCCCTTGTTGACATGCCCAGTTTATTTGCCTATTTCTCTATATTTTACAAGTTGTAGATAATACGAATACTCAGCTAATGTCCAAGAATAGGCATCACATTGTCAAATTCAGTGAAATTAGTTTAACGTGTCAAACTGCTTGCAATTTAGGATCTCAGCCAACAGATTAATAATAGCAAGCAAGATAATTGTTGGTCATTCTCTAGTTTCCATAGAGATAAGCAACATACAGTATTCAATTCAACATTGAGGCAAGTCGTCATTTCTAAATGAGAATTAGATATAATCAAGATAATTATATTTCTCCCCTTTTTTTGTGTTCTTTTAAAAACTGCTTAAATTCCAATCTGAGGTCCACCATTTGCTAACAATGTGATTTCTTAAAGTTATTAACTTAATCTTAAATCTTAGTTTTTAATAATTGCCACATGAAATTTTGGTTCGGATTAAATGAAACAAAACCATGTAAATTGCTTAGCACATTTTTGGCACATATTAAGCATACAAAAAGGATGACCATCATCATTCTTATCATTATATTATAGTTAAAGAACTAAGCAAGTATAACTAAAGCCAAAAGTACAAACAAGGCTACCAAGATCAAAATGAAAAAAGTAGGCAGATGGACAAAAGTGATCTTGTATCAAATGTGAAAAATATTAACACAGTTGGAAAATTAATTCATGCATTTAAAGCTTTAAAATTGCTATATTTATGGAGGAACTAGTTATATAAATCATATAATCTTATGATTCTTGATATTATAATATATAATTTGACATGAATTTTATTTAATATTTTAGTATTATTCTTAACGTTCTGGAAAAAGCCCGGGTCATGACGTGTAGTACACAGCCTAGTCATTAAGAGTCTGAGCTGTGGCTTGAGATAATTACTCAATGTTATTGAGTAATGTAATGCTCTGTTACTTACCAGCCGTATAATCCCTTGGTCTCAGTTTTCTTATTTGTAAAATGGGGAACATACTAGTGCCTATCTCATACAGTTTGCCAAACAATTACTTACTAACTTTGTGACTTCAGACACACGGCTTAACCTCTCTGTGCTCCCACCGTCTTGCCTGTAACGTATGTTACAATAAGAGTAGTGATTTCAGTCATTTCAGGATTCAGTGAATTAATGCATCCAAAGGGCACAGAACAGTAAACGGGACATAATCATTGAGGGTTGGAAGAACTATTACTACTAGTAGTAGTAGCAACAGCAGTAGCACTGGTAGTAGTAATCATAGTAGAGAAAAAAAGAATAAAAAATAATGTCAAATACAGCCCAGTAGGTGGTATATATTCAACAATTCTCTTGAACTGAATTTTATATTAAGTAACAAAGTTTTCTGTTAAATAACAGATTGGAGTAATTCAGACTCTCTTCCCCCATTTTTTAAACCAAAGAGAAGGTACCCAAGGTTACACAGGTAGTCAGTTACAGAAGCAAGGTTAGAACCAGAGTCTCCAGGCTCCAAAGACAGTCTTTTTAAAGGTTGCAATTCTATTGTATCTAGAGATAGAGATTATTTGTACCAAAACACGAATCCTATATAATAATGAAAGCTTTGTTAAAATAGGAAATAGAATTTAAATTATACAATTTCTCTTATGATGATTTTGGCTGGAATATATCCATTTCATTAACTATGAAATACCAATACTCGATCATAAATTCTAAAAAATATAGTCCTTATTTTAGATAAAGCCACATTGCAAATAAAATTAGTTTCCTTCCATTTTCTTCTGAGGGTCAGAATCCGGATAACAGAACTAAGAAAAATGAGGAATACTGCTGAATTACATTCTCAGTATAATACAACTGAAGTAAGTTTAAAATTAAGTAGAGAAACTATTTAAAACAAACTATAGGGGCCGGCCCGGTGGCACAAGCGGTTAAGTGCCCGCACTCCGCTGCGGCGGCCCGGGGTTCGCTGGTTTGGATCCCAGGCGCACACTGACACACCACTTGTCAAGCCATGCTGCGGTGGCATCCCATATAAAGTGGAGGAAGATGGGCACAGATGTTAGCCCAGGGCCAGTCTTCCTCAGCAAAAAAGAGGAGGACTGGCAGATGTTAGCTCAGGGCTGATCTTCCTCACCAAAAATAAATAAATAAATAAATAAAACTATAAATAAGAAAGAATATTAGAGTGAAAAATAAAGAAAATGTGGTTTTCATTCATGAGATGGAATAAGAAAATTGCTTAATTATAATGAAAATCCTAATTCATATCCTTTATTATACAAAGAAAATAAGCATACCTCTAGCAGGATTTGCGTCACATCCATACGATGTTTTGCTAAAAACATGATGATCACCGGAAGAGGGTATTATCCTTGAATCTGAAATAGGATGGATCCCTTTAACACGTTCAGCTATTGCTTTGTGTTGCTCGTAAAATCCAAGTTTTTTGGGGGAGCTTGTCGCCAGCATTGTTTCACCATTCTGTAACACCATATGTTGTTCTCTTTGCGTATTTGCTGACAGGTGAGGCTCTGAGTCACTTCCATTCATAATAGGTAGTTCAGTGATTTGCAATAACACTTCCTTCTGATTAGCAGCAGAGGTTTCTGGTAAGGAATTAGATTCAGTGCTATATCGACCTTCTAACCTGTATTTCCCAGGAGACATAATTGCACAGGAAACAGTTCCCATAAGGTCTATTGTCTTTGTAACAGCAGCAGGATTGGGAGAAATCTGAGAGGTAGAATCATTGTGGCCAAAGTTATCACAGTGGGATGCCATGCTTCCACTTTTAGGAAACGCATCCACTTCAGACACAGAATCTTCAGTCAAGGCTAAGAACTCTGAAGGTGTCTGAGCTGTGGTAAGATCAGCAGAAAGCAATGGAGATTGCAAAGAGCTTCCTGCCCGTTCTGTTACATCCACAGAACAAGATGGAGAAGCTCTTACTAACACAGGTTCCCTCTCTTGGTACTGTGTAATTTCCAACGAGAATCCAGATTGTTGTACCAATGAAACGGATTGGCTCTGTGGAACAGGCTTAGAAAATTTATGGTGAGACGAAAAAGATTTAGTAAGCAGCTTCTTTGTTGACTGCTTAACGGAACGGCGAGTTTGTTCTTCTGTGAATCCAGAATCATCCCCCTCACTTTTGCCAGAACTTAGGCAATTTATAAAGACATTCTTATTAGTTGAGTGCTCTTTTTCCCTTTCAAAATCCTCTGTCAAAGATCTTGTTATTTTCTTATTTCGTGAACTACTAAAACCAACAGAATGTCTTCCCCTGGTTTTAATATGTTCTTCCACACTCAGTTTTTGCATACTGCTGTGACCAGTTTCAGCACCATTTGAAATACTAACACTCTGGTTTGTAGGTTCTTGCTTAGGTTCACTTCCCTTCTTATGGTGGAAACTAATGGAAGGAGTACGGAAGATGCTCCTGCGTTTACCTGTACTACCTGAGCTTGAGTTAGTGCTGGAAGGAGAGGAACTGTGGACCCCAACTGTATTACTGGAGGATGGTGAGGAAGGAAGAGAATCATGTCTTCTGCTAATACTTCTTCTGAATATTGGCAACCGGGAGACCAGGGTAGATCGTCTTGATCCAGAGTCCCCCATTGGGACTCCAAGGCTTGCACTGTAATAGCCAACTTAGCAGCCTAAGAAAAGTTAAAACAAATATAACAAGTCAATAGAATTCAATTATAAATAAGACATTTGAAAACAAAACATTGGTTTTCAAGACATGGAATAGAATTTAGTTTAAACTAAAACAAATAATAAAATTCTGATACTTAAGGATTTTTTTGAAATTATAAGTAGCAAAATTATCCAATAATTTGCACAGAAATTTTATAATGATGCAAAAATTTCAAGATTACCAAGAATATTTAAAGTCTATTCAAAAGAGCGTTGGATTGGGAGACATAAGATCATTATTCAAGACCCAGCCTTACTACTCACACTGGTTCTATAATTTGGTATATTGTTTAATCTTAACTTTTTATGCTTATTTATTTAGATGTAGTAGGCATATGACAGCCATGATCACTCCCCTCTCAGTAAAATGGCCCACCGCTGTCTCAGTTGGCCAGCACCAGATGTACCATGGAACTCAACAAGTTATTTACCTGAGCTTCACAGAGTCACAGACCAGACTAAGGTATGACATGACACTAGAATCTTCACTCAAAGTAAAACCAATTGGGACAGATTCTTCCCCTTGGAGTTTGATTTAGAAAATTTAGAGATAATCAGGCCACTGGCAGAGGAAACCAGACCACAGAGGACATAGAGTAGAGTTATAAACAAGATAAAGTTATGAGGAAACCACAGCTACGAGTTGAAGAAAAGATGAATGAAAGCTAATTCAGTGGGTAATGTGGAGACCAGTGAGAAAACATACTGAGAGAAGCAGAAGTATAGAAAATTTATGAACTATATTAATGTCAGTGTCCTAATGATAAAGGAAAAAAGGGAGAGGAGGAGAAGGTGGCAGCTACAGTTCATTAAATATGATGTACGAAGTACTTTTACAAAGATTATATCTTTTAACGCTTATAACTGTAGAAGTAAATAATATTACTATGGACACTTTACAGTAGAAAGGTAACTTGTCTATGCCACTCAGCTAGTAAGCAGTAAAGCAGGAATAAGACAAACTAAGCCTTATCTAACTATAAGGTCAGCTCATAATCAGCATGCTATATTCTGCTTTCACTAGAGTGAAGAGCCAAGAACTTGTGCTGCTGAAGGCCCAGATACGCTTCCACTTCAGGGATTCGTAGTTGTATGGTCATCTTGCTATTCTGGTAACTGCTGTTTTCCACTGGTTTTCATAATGTGCCATGATTTGGTTCCAATTTTGTTTTGTTTTGCTTTGTTTCTAAATTTCACTTAATTCCTTAAGCATAATGTTCACACCCTCTTTGTCAACTTGAATCAGACTATTTCATTTTTTTGTTTCTTTGCACCCAAAACTATCTACTAAACAATAACAAATAACTACATAAAATGACAAGCCCTCCATTTTATCATCCTTACAGATACATTATGAGATTGATCAAGTAAAATACTTTTATGTCCTTGAAGAAATACGTGACAAAAATGGAAAATATTTTCTTTTTCAGATATGCATTCATAAATATTTGATATTTTGTTCCAAACGGTATAAAATCTAACAGATTTACATTATATGATCTTTATTGGATGATTTTTAATTGCACTCACAGAATCAGAATTTAAATCAAACTACGTATGAGCCACTTCCAAAATATTTAAGTATTCTTGTAAGGCTTTGGCTGAAGAAAGCTTAAAATATAAACAAAGACATTTTAGCTCTTGAAGTTTTTCACAAATTAAAACTATCTCATTTTCCTCCCAACTTAGATTTTTCCAAAGTGGATACAAAAAATAATACAATTTTTTTCATGATTTCACTCTTAATTAACATCATTCTCAGTTGTGATATTTCATTTACATACAAGATTTCTTTCCATTCAATGCCCAGTGCAGAATTTTGCTCTCATTAGACCATTACCAACCATAATGATTTGCAGCTGGTGGTGAACCTATGGGCTTCAATGCATTAATGTCAAGATAGTTACCATTATTATTGAAATATCTTCAGAATTTATGTATACTGAAATATTTCTTGACCTTTTAGCATTTCTCGTGTTTGTATCAGTATTTAAAAATAAAAGAGTGACTCAGTTCTATATTTCTTTAACAAGTATTCAAAGGATTTAACTAATGAAAACATTTCAGGAAAAAATATTACAATAATTTCTCCTCTTCCTAAATACTTAATGAAAACAACCAGGCTTTTCCACTGGGTATAAATAATATATTTAGGCTGCTAATATATCTCTACTAATTTCTTTAAGTAAAAACATCATAGAGATATTTACAAATTGAATGGGAAACATTCAAAAAACTAAGAGATATTTACAAATTGAATGGGATGACATGGAGTAGATATAAAATCTATTAGAGAGAAAAATCTTTTAGATTTCACTTTGCCTACTGATAGTCTTTTAAGTGAAGTTCTTTATTTCCTACTGAGAGCTTTCCAGGTAAACACAAGAAAAATAAAATATCTATAGCTTGGAATTATCCATATCCTTTAGAAAGACTCTTCAAGGTCTGGATGCTATCTACATCTCCAGATTCATCATTCCCCTCCTCACATTTCACTCTCTAATTGCACTGATTACTACTTGCCATTTTCTGTTCACTTCCACCTTCTGGGCATTTGCAGATGTGGGTCCCCCTGCTTGGGATGCCCTTCCAGTAACTTTGATGTGGCAATATTCCTACTTCTATAACATCGTCCCTTCCAGGATGCCATCCCAGACACCCCTTCCCAGCCTCTTCCTCTGTGGATGTAATACTCCTCTGTTATGTATCTTCACGTATTACCTTACATAGTAAACATCTGTTTATTTATCTGACTTTACTATTTTACCTTAAGTTTCTTAGTTTTGCTCTCTGCTTTGCTTTGAGACACCAGTGCCTAATATAATATACAATTAGTACCTATAGAGTAAATGGATTTCAGAAAATGAAGTTCTAACTAGAACACATCAGCATTTCAAATATAAATAAACACATTTTCTGTCTCACTACCATAAATAAAAGCCATAATTTTGAGGTTATGTTGAATTACAATTTTTAGAGATTCATAAGTTAAGCTAGTCTTTCAAACTGTAAAATCATTCAATAATCTAAAATTAGCTAACATTTGAAAACAGTAATATTGAACAAGTTGCATAAAACAATGTATCATCACATCCACTTCAAAAATTCATGAAAGACAAATATAACATTATACCTCATCAAATTTATTTTTTATTATAATTTTAACAATTACCTTTAATTCCTTAGCAAACCTTGTATATATTTTCATATATTTTTATAAATTTCCAAATCAGATAAAATAAACATATTTCCTCAATTCTCACCTAATGTTTCTTGGTTCAGAAGTCATAGTCCCTCAGGTTCTAAAAATATACAGGTGGAACTAGATCTGCCCATTGTCCACGGGCCTTTACTACCATAAATATTATTTTCTTTGGAAAAACAAATTCATTGTATAAGAAGAGTCTTCTAATTATACCTTTAAAGCTGTATAAGTAAACAAAAAATTAGATTGACTTGTAAACACTACCACTACACAGATGCATACTGACCCTATTAGAAGTGGTGTGAAATTCAGTCTTTGATCCCAACTGAAGAAACAGTATCCACTGCTCTTTAGCACCAGTATTTAACAAAAAGTTCCCAGGAAGTACTTCATTCAGTGATCTCTGCAACCTTAGCAAACACCGTCATTACCCTTAATAGAACACAACATCACATGGTGGATCCATTGCCAAAATTAGAGGCATATTTCTTATCTCACATGGTTGAGGAAGACACGAATTCTAGTTAAAGGGGTTGTATGAAGTGTTAATATGTTATCTATTTAAAATTAAGTAAAAGTAAAATATATTAAAGAAAAAATACTGGGAAAAAAATTACACTTCCCTCCATGATTCCAAAGACATTATCTGAAGACATAAAACAACCATGCAGAGTTTAGAGTCGTGGTATTGGAAACTGATTACCATACACACAAACAGGTATGTCTGTCTGTGCAGGTAAAAGAAACAAAACAAAACTACCTTCACCTGTTTCTTTCCCAATATTTTTCAAATATTTTCCTGGAATTTGGACACCCCTCATATTTTTTCCCTATGAGCCAAAGATGATGAAGAGTCACCTGATGTTCCACATCCGAGATAGTCCTAAGTATCCTTTGTCTCTCTCCCAAAACTGGGGGTGTTTTACAACAAAACTAAAACTAAACAAACAAAAAGTACCTCTTACACACTCAAGCCATTAGTATAAAAAATTCTTGGTTTCAAATCCAAACTCTGCCACTTACTAGTAGCATGAACTAGAACATACATAATAATTATTTTATAGTGACTTTTTTAAGGATGAGAAGGTATAACATCAAGAAGAAACAACATTCTGCCTGGTACAGAGTAGATTTTTAGTTCCTTCCTTTCTGATGAAATGCATTCAAGCAAGCGGTGCAGCACACAGAGTGATGATGAAAACGAGCTACTTATTAAAGCGTGCTCCAATGTAAGTCACCTAAAAATATTGGGGGGGAGGTATATAAACTGAGGTCAGTATTCTAACCCCTTATGATGAACTTCTCGAAAGTACATTTTTATTGGAATTTAGAAACAATGATCAATATTTGAAACGTTTGTGGGGAATGTTGCATAAGTTAAATCCAGTCTCAGCTCTATTCTTTCTCAGAAAAGATTTCAGAAAATAATCCAGTAGAGCCTAAATGACCACAGTGAAAAGAAAGTCTATTGATACACGGTGAAAACGGAAGAAAGAAAACTCACAGAAACCAAACGCTCTCTAGGTAACAATTCTCAACATTAAGAAAGTGATGGCAGGGGCCGGCCCTGTGGCTTGGTGGTTAAGTGCGCGCGCTGCGATGCTGGTGGCCCGGGTTCGGATCCCGGGTGCGCATCGAGGCACCACTTCTCTGTCCATCCTGAGGCCGAGTCCCACATACAGCAACTAGAAGGGTGTGCAGCTGTGACATACAACTATCTACTGGGGCTTTGGGGGCAAAAAATAAATAAAATCTTTAAAAAAAAAAAAAAGAAAGTGATGGCAGAAAATAAATCGTATGTAAACATATCAAAGGGCATTGATCAATTTTTACCAAAATTAAATAGATACTAGTTTGAAGAAGTTTCCAAATCAATCTTATCTAATTGTGTCATTTAGATGCAGGTTTAAGGAGTCTCACACCTATTAGGTGGTTATGGCTCAGCTGGAAAGCCCTCCAATTCAGACTCTTTCTATCACAAAGGCCCTGCAATTTACATCTCAACATTCTTTTACTTTAACTCTCGTGTAATTTATCTTTAAATGTATTTCCAAAATGTTTTATTACTTTCTCTTTAACTAATGGGGAACTAATGGAGGCTTTTTAAACAGATAAATCACTCGAAAGACATAGACAAGAGCCAATTCAGCCAGTAGGGTCAGTGAGGACAATATGAGATACATTAAAAGGATGACTGATCAGGACCAGGCAGGAGATCAGTCTCAGGGAAGAGAATGAGATTGTCAGCCAAAGGTAGAAAGCGTCAGAAATCACATAATTGATGGTTTAATTAACAATTTATTAAATTTGCATATAATTTAGCCACATTGAGTACATGAAGTTATTTTCAACAAATAAACAAGAAAATAGTCCAAACAAACAATTGCTTATACAGAAATGTCTACCTTTGGGTGACTACTAAAAATGATTTGACCCTAAGCATGTAAGCAGAGACAGATTGCCCCTGATTAGATCTGAATAAATCAATCTCCTAGGTGAAAAGAGAGAGTGAGCGGTGCTCAATTAGCATGATAATGGGAACTGCTACAATAGGGAAGGAGAATACATTTCAAAGAGATTATTCTAGAAGAATTTGGGAAGCAGATGAGTTCCTTGTCTGAACTAATGGAAGGACAAGGGCCAAGATACATACTTAGAAAGGCATGTAACCTTGAAACCCAGCCTGAGAGTTCTTTAGTGATCAGAAGAGACAACAGAGGGAAAAGAGAAATAAAGAGAAAAAGAATGAATTTTGGCCGGAGATCAGACAGAAGTTAGTAGTAAAAAAAGAAAGAAGTCTAAAAGCCATACCTATGTGTGACCAGGCTTAGGTAAATAATGAGACTACATTGACATTTAAAGAACGTTATAGTTTATGTTCTGGGATTTATACACAATGAATGCATAACTGTTAAGAAAGCAGAGTTTCATGGGTCTGAATTCAGCACTACACATAAGAGTTGTGTGACTTCAGAGTGGCTTAAAAAGTTACCTATACTCCCTGAGCCATAGTTTCCTGAGGAGGATAGTAGCTGCACCTGACTTAAAGAAATTTTATGAGGATCAAATAAGTAAAGGCAAAAAAGCACTTAGAACAGGGTCTAGCACAGGATAAATGTTTAATAACTACAATTATTTATCAAGAACAAGTAACCATGCTTGTGCTGTTTCACAGCAAATATATTTTAATTTAGCTTATAACTTCCCCAACCTCTCTCAGCTGGAAGTTCTAAGTCTGTCTACTAGTACACTAACACTGTCATTTCCAGAGGCAATCCTAAACAGGAGAGAAAGCTTGTTAGAGGCTGCAGTACCTATATGTCAATGGGCTTGGAATTAGTATTGAGATACACACACACACATATACATATGTACATATATAAATGAATAAATAGAAATGTAGCCAACATTACAAACATATTTTAACTTGTCTCTTACAAATAATTTCATTCAACCATGGCTTGGTTTTGACCCAAAGTATTATTGACCATGTTGATCTCCTTCATGACCATAAGAGTTCATTTTCAATTTTTTATTAAGTAAACATTGAGTTCAATTATTTAGTCTTATTTTTTTCACTTTCAACAAAATAATTCAGACTTCAAGGAGCAAATAACTGACAATATTAGGAATATTCAAAGACTATGTCTCAGACCCTGAACACGATTCCCAAGAGATGAATTTGATAAATTTGTTGAGCAATGCCAATGTCAATATAACAAATAACAAAATATACAACTTTAAAGAAGATAACACAAATGTGAAAGTATATATGTTTGTTAATAAGGAACAATTATTATTTTTTTTATAATCACATCTTACATTGAAGAATTTGGTTTGGTTTTAAAATAATATTTTGGAAAAAAAATTCCTCATAACATCCTAGGTTAGGTTTCCTAGAAGCAGAGGCTGAGCAAGGGATTCTTGTTTAACAGTTTATTAGAAAATTACTCTCAGGAAAAGGTGAGGAAAGAAGGCATGACAGTGTAACCACAGGCCCTCCAGGATCAGTTCAACTGACTCCATCTCTTATCAACAGAGTGATTAAGAATCGTCTTTCAGAAAAACTGCAAAGTCACGTAGCCAGAGCACATGTAAAAGAAGAAACTGTGACCTGAAACGACCTTGGAAGTAAAGGTCCTCCTCCCCATAGGACCAGGACATGACCGGAATTTGCAAGTCAGACTCTTGAAGATCCAGTGTTAAAATTCCTTCCTCACCTCATCATAAATGTTCCCTGTCATAAATATTTAAAACCCTACCCTAAATGCTTGAAGCCCACCAATCAAAACCTGTCCCAGGAGCATTTCCACATGCCAACCTGTTCTCCTGACCTCTTAAATTTTGCCCCAAATCCTGAACAGGGGAGACAGATCTGAGAGCATGCTCCCTGTCTCCCCGCAGATCAATCTTGTAGAATAAAAGTTGATTTTTCCCTCCAAAGGCTGATGTCATAATTAATTGGTGTGTTTATGCACATCGGGAAGAGAACCCTGGTTTTGTGCGGTAACAACAGGACAGGAGGAAAAGCTAATCAAGGATGTGGTCCTAAATGGAGATTAGCTTCAGACTGATCCCATGGGATCGGCAGCAGTAACTGATACCTTGAGACAGTGGCTGGTCTTTTGTATCTCTGTGCCCGTCAACGATTTGTAGATTTCTCTAAGGAATGGGAAAAAAAATACTTGAAACATATAAAACAGGCCAAGTATTGATATCTGGAATATAGAGAGAATTCTTATAAATCAATTAAAGACAATCCAAAAGGATAAATAAATGAGTAAAGAATATGAATAAGCAATTCCCAGAAGAAATACAAATCACCAATGAATATATGAGAAGTGATTCAAACCCATTAGTAATCAGGGAACACAGAAAGAATTCCTATAAGGCACTAAGAAACAGAAAACACAAAGGAAAAATGTAGCAAAGAGCATGGACAGGAATTTCATAGGAGAGGAAACACGAATCACTAATCAACATATGAACATTCCATTATTAATCAGGAAAAACCACGAGATAATATTTTTCACTCATAACATTTTAAAACTAAATAATATCAAGTTTGGGTGAATGAAGTGACACTTATAGACACTTGTGAAGGAGTGCAAATTGTTAGGGTCATTTTAGAAAATTATGTATCAAAATATCAAATCAAACAATTTCACTTCTCAGCATTTACCCTAGAAGAATACTCATACATCTGCAGAAAGAACCATGTATAGAAACATTCAAGGCTGGTTTACAACAGTTAAAATTAAAAACAATATAAATGTCCATTAGTAGGAGAATTTAAAAAATGAAATACGGCATATCCATTCCACGGCATAATATACAAGAGCAAAACATACAAAGTAAAAGATATGAACTAATATAGAAAAAAATTTCCAAAGTATTTAGTTAGTAAAATCAAGTAGCTAAAGATGTGCTACATACACTTTATATAAATTACAAATATATTATGAAATTCTAAAAATGATCAATATTCTACAGATTCATGTGTGTGTAAATGCACAGGAAAAAATCTGGAAGGATGTACTTCAAAGTGTGAACAGGGGTTAACCTTGAAGAGGGACTTTGTATTGGGAGTTGTCACGAATGGGGACATTAATGGTATACATAATATGAAGCTTTAACAATAAGCATTAATTCATTAATTACTTTTATAATTAAAAAATTCAAATTAAGGCAGTATGAAAATATATGGCCTATCAAAAAACTATATAATGCTGAAGGATATTGGCATGTAAACGTATTAAAAGTAACTTGGAGGGTACACAAAAATTAATAATAGTAATCGCCTCTGGAAGAAGGAGAATGAGCCCGTGGGAAAAGGTTTTTTCTAAAAATAATTTGACCAAATATGATAACATACAAATATCAATTCTGAATGTTTCAATAATCTCAATTCTTAAATATTTTAACACAAAATATTTAAAAACATAAAACCTATGGAAGTGCTAAGAATTCTTACATTAATATAAATACTGTATTTTTCATGAACCTACATTTTTAACACTAGAATTTATATTTTATGTGACTGTCAGTCTAGACTGTATCTGTTTATAAACTGAGATTTACTTTTCTAACGGCTCAAATTCTATTTAGTTTCGCTATTGAAAGCTATTTCCTTCCTCTTAAAAAAAACTCATTATTTCTTTACCATATGATAATTCATCTAAATGTTGTCAGTGATAGGTCAGACTCAAATGATTCATTTCAGGTTTTTTACAATCTTTTTAATGTTTTAGTATTTTCATAATACAAACATTAAACAACCACGGATTACTTTATATAGATGGCTAATAAATTTGAGTTACATGATGACTCGGAAGTATGTGGCATTACGGCTTTTTCTCATTAATAATAAATTGATGCCATTATTCTATTCTTTTCAAGGCTAGTAAACTAACCAAACAGGTTGGTTTGTATTTGCTCAATCCAAAATGCATGCTTCTTTTAGATATTTATAATGGTTTGTGTATTTGTTTACTAAATATTAAAATGACTGGATTTGCCTTACATTTTATCTTCTTTTTTTTAACTTAAAAGTAAAGGACCAAGTTTATAATAAATAACCTGCAGTTGCATGTACGTATCAGCAGAGGGTGCAGGAAACCTTCCTTTTTAACAACCGAGTCAATTTTTCTTTCTCGTAACTTTCCAAACCAATTTAAGATTTATTGGGCAGTTAATCAAAAATATCACAATATCCTTTATGTAAATGAAAAATTAAAGTCTCCAAATGCATTTGCAAATTAAATCTTTGATGTTTTTTAAACAATTAGTATCTTATAAAAATAAATTGTCTTTTGAATTGAAGGAAGACTCCAACTCAACTTGAAAGTTTGAAACAATTAGAATAGTAAAAATAAGAGTTTTTTAGTTTTTTCACTTATAAATATGTATAGGACATATTTTAAAGAGAATTCAGATTTATGTATATCAATTAAAATTTATTATTTATTTTCCAATAGTTTCTTCTCATTGTTTTTGTAACAACAGTAAAGCATATGAACTGCTTTGTAGAAAATACATTAGTGCAAAGCTATACAAAGATAGTAGCATATCATGTTCCTGTTACATGTTGTAAATATCCATCATTTAATTTTTTAATTTTATTTGTGATATTGCATAGAATAGCTCATAGAATTAGACAAATATATAATTAAGAAAACGAAAATACTATCATATACGTATCAGTATATACAAAAACCAGAGGAAAAGAATTTTTAAAATACAAATTAGAACATATATGAGGAGATTAAACTTAAAGGTGGCTACACTCAACATTTATAATTATGTGTCTGTGTGTGTGTGTATATTATCAGTAATACAGACTACCTGACAATACAAATCAACACAGGTAGTAATATGGAACCTAACATTTCAATGTATGCGCCAGTACAAATATAAATATATTTATATTTATATATAAATCAATATAATTGAAGTCAGCATTGGTCTGGTGAGAGTGAAAAACAGATATGAGTAAATCCACACATCGTTCTGCCTAGCTTTTGTGATACTGTTGCAGTTGTATCCTTTATTATGCTAACAGCAGCAAAGTAAAGAATATACTAATTTCCATTCAGTCATGTGTTGGCATGGAGTACAAATTCTGACAGAATCATTTTAAAAACAGAATCTTGGACTTATCTTTTCTTTTAAGTGTTGTCTTCAAACTCAACATATAATGATCACATTTGTCAATGACATTGCTTCATAATACATCTGTGGATATAATTTCTCTTGGATCTTGTTTCCCCATTCATAAAATTAGAGAACTGAATACATGAATTCTGTGAATCTCTCTAATTCACTAAAATACATGCATACAATCTGCAAAATTTAGGATACACACACACATATCTGATAATAAAATGTCTTTCTGAATATCATTTTCTCTAGTTCAAAGTTAATAATGAACTAGATTCAGTACGGTTCCATAGATAAGAAGGTAAAAACAATGTTCTACAGATTATTGCCACAAAGATAGATGTCGTGTATTTTACAAAAATGAGAGCACAAGTATATCTGGGAATGCAGTCTATTTGTCACATGAAAAAATTAGAGATATGATGACAAGTTTCTTTCTTTCCCTTATATTGTATTTGCTTATGTAATCAATGAACTTGACCAAGTTCATTGGTCATATGAATGAATCATATACATGATATGATATGTCATATGAACGAATCATATACATGATATGTCACATGAATGAATCATATACATGATATATACATGATTCATATGAATGAATCATATACATATGAATGGATCATATACATATTTTGTTACTTTTCTCTTATTTAAAATTATGGTTTATAATTCATGAACTAGAACAGGGGTATAGCTTTAGAATCCAGAAAGGGACATATGGCTGATATTTCACATTATTTTAATAATAAAATACTCTGATATAATATACTATCAGATTGAAATTAGTTCAGATTATGTTGAGATAAATGTTAAATTAGTAGAAATGCCCAATAGTAAACCAACAATTAATAGGTTTCCTCTAGATCCATAAAACATCATTAAAAGATTTTACTAAATATATTAAAGTGTATTTTATTACCTATATTGTTCTTTGACTTAAAATTTTATTTTTAAGAGGAATTACATAACATATATTCCAATAAAGGGGACATAATAAAGTCAGCCCATTTCTTTCCTTTATAAAAAAAAAAAACCTTAAACTTTGTTAATAAATTTACTAAGCTGTCTTCTTATGAGACTAAGGTCTTGCATAAAAGACCACTATAAGGAATGACTGACTGATATTGAATTTATACTGAGTCATATACTGTTAATTTGACAGAATAATTAATAAGAAAGAACTCAAGAGAGAAGGACCTATGCTGATGCCAAATGGGCTGTCTCAGCTGCACCTGGTGCCTGCCTTGAGTTGCCACTAGGTGGAGATTTTGCATCTTGGAACATTTAAGGAGGTCTGCGCCTCAGTGCACAATTATTGCACGGAATTTTACATTTGGAAGGTGGACTTCTTTTTGAGGATGAAAAAATCGAAATCCAGATTGGTTAACTACTTCATTAAAAGACACACAAATAGGTAGCTACACTAACATTGACAGAGCTCAGTGTTCCTGATAATGGAATTAACTAATCCAATGAAATAAAAGCAGAGTGAGTCACTGCCAGAGAAACGTTTGTATTTCAAATAAACAACAAGAAACGTGCCCTGTAAGCATCTGATATATCTATATAATTGAGTATTGTTCCCATTTTTGTATAACTTTAAAATAAAATTTATTTTTCAAGGAGGTATATTAACATGATCAGTTTTTCCTTGTTTCCCTTTTGTGGCTTTTTTTTTTAACTTAGTCACAAATTCATTGGAAGAGGTGACCTCATATTTAATGAGTACATACATTACCTCATTTTAATCTTCCTTATAACTTTGTTAGATAACTACAATTATTCTTATCAGATAAACAAATTTGGGGTCAGAGAGGTAAAGCTGAGATTTGAATCAGGTATTTCTGATGCTAAAGACAAATTTTGAAATTATATTACTCTGCCTGAATGCACAAAATAGATAGTGACAATATTATATGATATTAAATAATAATATTCTTAATGTTATTACTGCCCTCAGAATGCATAATTGGGAGTGGCTTAGTATTCCAAATTAGTATTCCAACGACAGATTCATTGCCAGGTAATCAAAAGGAGTTTTAAATGACTCTCCAAACAACAGGTCACAGGGAATATTAATTCTGCAGGAAAAAAAAAATACAACCACTAGCAAAAATGTGCAGAGTGTTGAGTTCAACAGCAAAAGAGAAAGAGAGAGAGGGAAGGAGGGAGGGGGGGAGAGAGACGGTGTGTCATTGTAAAGATTTAACTAGGCTAACAGTTGCACGTCCAAGATTGAATATGAAACAAAGACATAAGTAAGATTTAAGAACATTTTGTGATTCATAATAAAATCTTCAAAGAAAGAAGTAGGCATCCAAGCTTAAAAAAAAATAGAGAAAGAATATCACACAACAAACAGAAGGTTACCAGAAACGGGAAGAAGAATCCACAGGGGGTCCTGCTTGCTTTGTTTGTGGAGAAACCACATAATGGTATTGGAACACCATGTATATATTTTATAGTATATAGTATATACTATCTATAAATACTTTAATAACATAAGGAGATAATTACAAAATGAGGGTCACTGTTGTCTCAAAATATTTTTTTAGCTTTCTTCTTTCTAAACATCTCATTCTGGCTTTGTCCTGTATAATCTATGGGTTCAATTTCTGGATCCACATTCTCTGGGTTTGGAATTCCGGCTTCTGCATCTATTAACTCTGGATAAACTACTTAATCTCCCTTTTAGCCTCAGTTTTACTACGTGTGAAATAGCATCTACCATAATAGAGTTAACTATTATGAGAATTAAATGAGCTAATGTGTGTTAAGTTCTTAGACCTGTGCCCAACACCGAGGAAGCACACAATGATGTGAGCTACTTTTATTATCACAAAATTATGTGAGGTACATCCAACTTTTCTATTACAAAAATTTGAAATAGAAATCTATTCGTCTCAAGAACTTGATGCCTGGAGGGGTAAAGTCTATTGAGGCAGCACCCTTTCCAGAATTTTCTCTTAATAGGCTTCTTTGCTTCTAGGTGAGCTACCAGTTCAGATGGTTTGTATCTGGACAGAATGAGATAATATGCCTCCACAAACCCTTAGGGAAAAGAAGTGACCTGCTGGCCTGGAAATGAGGAAAGATGGAAGTAATAACCTGAACGTTCTATGTGAAAGACAAACTCTCTTTTTAGTTTTCTTCTATTCAAGTGTATTTTATGCTGCGATATCTTGGAAATCTTATGTTGTTCACATTATCCAAGACAATTAATTTCAAACTTGTTTTACTAAACTGAAAATCTATAGAATCCTTCACACACTTTAAAAGTTAACCATGAAAAATTTTTCTATTAGTTTAAATTATGGCAAAAGATGTATTTTTCTGGCATGTTAAATACCCTCTATGTGTTTTAAATATATTTTCATTAATACTGTCAAGCAGCATATTTAGCTCATTTGATTTAAGGAAAAGATATGTAAATATATGTCATTATAATCTAATTGGAAAAATCAATCCTCATTGTCAAACCAACCAGCCAATGAAGATTCTTCTTCAGAAGAAAAGGTTTAAATCATCAAATAAACCTGTTAACATTCCAAGTCAACATTCTCACCTGGTCATTTCTGAATCTAACTGAAAAAGCAGAAGGGAAGGTGGAGGAAGGAAGGAGGAGAATGACTTGGAATACTGCTTCTATGAAATAAGGCACCATCCCCTCCAAAATTTCCTTAGGAAGTACTCAAGAGACTCCCTGAGGAATTAAACCTTTGATTGATACCCTGGAAATTTTTAGACACTGGACAATTCATCCTAGAACAATTCAGAAGAGGTAAGCTTTGCCTGTTTTTTTTTTTTTGTAAAGTGGGAAATTGTGAAAGGTGAAGTGGAAAGATGAACTGACAAACCTCAGAAGCTTCTCTAGCAAGGAAACTGCATGCAAAATCACAACTGGAAATTGAAGATGGAGAAATTAATTCTCCTAAAGGTATGCATGCCAATGTAGACCAGGAGGAGTCCTTGAGACCTGGGTTATTATACTACAGTCTGAATACCACTGCTCTAGCATACACAAAGTGCTCAGTGGACTCACATTCAAATAACTCAAAACTGGGAGCCATACTCTCTTCTAGGCACAGAGGATGCAAAAGAGAGTAAGAGACTAGGTCCTTTTCCTGGTGGAGTATCTATTCCAATGAAGGAGACAGAATATAAACAAGAAATCAAATGAACATGACATTTAATCTCTGACAGCAATACATGTCATGTAAAAAATAATTACAGTAATAAAGTGAAGGGGGCAAGTGTGGAGGTGGGGATATTTGAGGTGAATGATGATGATTGGGAAGAGCATTTCCGGCAGAGGCAACATCAAGTACAAACTCCCTGGGGCAGGCCTGCGTTTGATCCATTCAAGGAACAGTGTGAGTAAAGGGAATGAGTGCATGAGATGAGGCGGGTCAGGAAGGTAGAGGGCTGGATCCTGTGGGGCCTCATAGGCCATGGAAATACGCTTGGATTTTATTCCAACTGCTAGAGACAGCCATCAGTGAGCTAAGTTAAAAGAGATATTTTCTTTGTAGAGGATGGATTGTAGGAGTAGCTAGCCAGTTAGGAAATCACTGCAGTACTCCAAAGGAGAATGTGGTGGTCTAGCTTGGATAGCCATAGTACAGATAAACAAGATAGTAGACTTGGTTATCACAGGGGAGCACCAAAAAGAATCGCTGATGGATGGCATGTGAGGGGTGAAAAACAGGAATCAAAGAAAATGCCTTGGGTGTTTTTTTTTTTAATATTGTTGTTGGTTGGTTTGTTATTAACTGGGGGTATATTGTTGTTGGTTTGTTTGTTTTAACTGGGGGAAGAAGTGCTACTCAAAATGACCATCATAATGGTAAGTCAGTATAGAATAGACAAATGAAAAACAGACACCCAAAGTCTTGAATTATGATTAAATATTGACTGATAAGTAATGTCTTTTTCATATTGAAAGCAAAGTGTTCCTGCAACGTAGACTTTAAATATTTAAAGTTCCTTTCTCATCTCAAAATTAGAAAACTTGGGAAATACGGAGAATACAGGAAAATATAAAAAATGAAAAGCATCCAATGGCATCAATGATACTCTGCTGGTTTATTTTTAAAAATTTTTTTTTTAATTTTTATTTTATTTCCCCCCAAAGCCCCAATACATAGTTGTATGTCATAGCTGCACATCCTTCTAGTTGCTGCACGTGGGACGCGGCCTCAGCATGGCCGGAGAAGCGGTGCGTCCGTGCGCGCCCAGGATCCGAACCCGGGCCGCCAGCAGTGGAACGCGCACACTTAACCGCTAAGCCACGGGGCCGGCCCTCTGCTGGTTTATTTTTAAATGTAGGGAGTCTTCACTTTGCATGGCACTATGTTAACTGAAACGTGTGCATCTGGGAACTGCAGCCTTGCTGTGCACGATTCTGTGGTACTTAACCCTCAGGAGCCTCAGTTAACACAGTAAATAATGCAAGGCAGTGAGGAGTGCCTATTGTTTTCAGTAATTTTCACATCACTGAGATAAAGTGCATATATAATGTTGCAACTTTCCAAGCAATATCTCACATATTATCTACTCTTCATAAAAGTTTTAACAGTTGGATGATATTTTTAAAGGGAGTTACCATAAATTACTTAAGGTAAAACACGTAGATAGTTTCAATCGTTTCTGTATAATAGCAATCTTACACTATACTATTATAAAAGTAATCCATTTTATTCCTAAATAATAACTTGATAGCATTAAATGCCTCTGGTTTTGGCTGGCCCAGTTTTTGGAATTTTGATTAATTGAAGAACCGTAAGTGATATTTTGGATTTTAGCCCGATGGCTGTATTGCTTCATTTTCAGTGTAGCTGGACCCAAATCCTATGTGTAAAGCTCTTCTTGGTAATAAATGAAGCTGTTCTGAAGCCTACAAATTCTTCCAGGCCACTAGGGTACCATTTAGTAAATTACCACAGCAACACACTATGGCTGCAGCCACCAGAGGCAAAAGTGTCTAATCGCACTACATTTATTTGTCCTCAAGATGTCTCTCTCCCATTCTGCAATGACTGATTCACGTGAGGCCATGCAGACAGAGTAAGAGCACCTCTCCAGAGCAGTCTGAGAAATCAAGTCAAGAAAGCAGGCAACTGGGTGAAGAATACTGACAGAGAGATAGGACATTACCAAAGAATGTAAATCTGTGTACAAGGAAATGATTCAGCATACTTCATTAAATTCTCCTACTAAGTAAGGGATCTGTACTAGGCAGATAGAAAAATGCAAAATACAGACTTGCTCCCTGCCCTTAAGAAGTTCATAATCTAATTAATTAAACTAATATAAAAGGAAAGAGAGACCAAACGTGAATGATACTGTGGTACTGCCTATAAATGTAATTATTCTTCTGAGAAGAAAAGAAAATGATGCAGACTGGAGAAGGAAATTATTAATAAAGGAGCAAACTGGCATGAAGATTTGAGACAAAACAGTTTTCATAACGTTTTTGAGATTTTAAGGTGAGGAGTTCATTTACTCAATAAACATCTCTTGAAAAATCTGTTCTGTTTCAAGCAGCACTGAGGGTACACTTCTCTTTTTTCTCTCTCCTTATTTATTTGTCATTAGGCTGTGGAATGCAAGAGCTAAAAAGCACTGAACCTAACTGATGATCACTGAAGCCAGTGGTTCTCAAAGTATTGTTCCCAGACCAGCAGCATCAGCAAGACCTGGGAAATCATTAGAAAGGCAAATTGCTGGGCCACACCCACAGAAATGCTCAATCAGAATCTGTGGGTGTCTCACCCAGCCATCTATGTATTACCAAGACTCCAAGATGATTTTGATGCACTGATGCATGCTAAAGATTGAACACCACTGATCCAAGCTAACCAAGGAAGAACTTGAAGGCTAATGTGAGGTAATTATTTGCTAGTTAGCAGCAGAACAAAAACTAGAAACATGATTTCTAATTCGCAAGAGAGTATTCTTTTCACTCCACTATAACATGAATGCAAATTTCCTCTTGGTTCCAGTAAGTTCTTTATTCTTTTCCCCTTTCCAAGCATGAGCCTTGGAAAATTTAGGTGCTGTTTATAATAGTGTGCACTTTATAAAAAAGGTATTCCCTTTTCACTTGGTGATGAACTAAGCAAACTGAGAATCTAAATGTAAAATCTCTTTTATATTTTTTATTAATTAAAATTTTGTGATTTTAAAAGTAAAATAGAATTAAATTTTTTAAAAAACACAGTAAAGAATCATACAAAGAAGGAAACTGTCTTTCAATGTTTTCTTTTTTTCTTCAGGAGCTTTTATTCCTTATTGATTTGTTAGTTCTCTTTATATATTAAGTATATAGCTCTTTATCATATTTCTTTTAAATATTTTCCTATTTCATTTTTGACATTTTAACATTTTGAAGGTTTTGTTTTTTATGTAATGAGAAACATTCACATCTTTTATTATTTTTGAGTCTTTTATGCTTTGAAAGTTTTGTCTTTTCTAAGGTGAAAATTCACCTATTATTTCTTCAAATACTTGTGAGTTCATTTTTATGTTTAACTCTTTAATTCACCTATATTTTTAAATGTTAGTCTCAAATTTTAGTGTTCATGAGAATCACCTGGAGGGCTTGTTAATACACAGATTATTGGTTCTTATTCCCACAGTTTCTGAAATACTTGGTCTGATATAGTAGGTTTAGTATTTCTAACAAGTTCCCAGATGTTGCTGATGCTGTTAGTCCTAGACAACATTTTGATGCCCACCGGATAAAGAAACCAATCAACAAACAAAATATGCTTTATGTGCACATGGAATTTTAGTATTGTGTACTGTACTAGTTTAGTGGCTAAACATAAAGTGCAAAGAGGTGAGATCAAAATGAGATAAAAGAACAGATTTGGGACTAGAGTGCAGATATCTTTGAATGTTATGAGTACGAATTTTTCTCTGAGGCAAAACAGCCCTGTCCAAGATTGAAGAAATATATCTATAATAAATGCTCACTGAATTTAAATTAATTAAAGCTTCAAAATTTCATGCTGCTTGAGATATATTATGCTTTTTAATTGTAAGCTAGTTACTTCTCTTTATTTATGTTATATTAACCTTAATCACTGGGAAAAAAAAATTTTTTATAGAGAAAGCTTCTATCAAGGGATTTGTGTATGTGACACAAACTATCAAAGATTTCTATAAATTATTTTTAGTGAACGAAACTAATCATTCTTTTGCTTTATTAAAATCTGTCAATTTAACTGAAATCATAAAGCCTGCTTCATTTCCCTTTCCAAACAATGAAATTGCAAAATATAATAAAAGTATAAATCAAAAATAAAGCAAATTTAACCTGAATATTATAAATTCTATTTAACAGAGAGTACTTAGTAGTATGTAATGTAACATAATCATCAAAACAGTGCTATGGAATCTGACTTTAAAGTCACACAAAGATGAGATACTTTTAAATCACAAAATATCATTAAGTGTTAGGGTTTCTAAGGGAAAGATGATTCACTAAGCAGTTTACTTAAAAGATAATATCAGTAAAATAACATGTTATTACTAGATAATGGTCTCCCACTGTTACATACAGTAGTTTACACGGAAGAAATATATGGGAAATGAACATCCAGGTAAAGCAGAGCCATTTATTTTCAAAGCAGAAGAAAGCAACCCTACAGTGATGCTGTATGACAATCATTTTACTTCCTTATGCCAAATGCTTTGATGTAACTTTGATCACTTAGCGCTCACCTATCCCTTTTTTCTGGATAGAAAACTCTATCAGCATCAATAGAATCTTAGATTGACGAGAGTAATGGACCTTCATCCGACTCTTATGAAATACAGTGACCCATAAGGTCTCCATGAATTATGCAACTCCTTTAAATAGTCATCTCCAAGAGCTCAAAAAGAGTGCAGCCTCTACAGAAACCTAATGAGGACACGGTATATAGGTTTGTTGAATGCTAATATTTAGGGATTTGTAACAGATCTCTACTGGTATAGTAATCTGGGTAAGTTAAGATGAGCATCTAAAACATCAATTATTTCAATGTGTATAAATCTCAAGTTTCAGTTCTATATTTGTACTTATATTTAATTAACCACTTAAAAGGCTTTAAAAACAATAACGCCAACAAGTTAAAAGTTCATCCCTATTATAAATTGCATTATAGAAATTAACTATAAGCAACAATAAAAATATATATACAATGTATGCATATGTGTATTTTATTTATATATACATATATATAATTAACCTAGTTCATACAGGAATTAGCTACTTTTTATATCATATTGACATTAATAACCACTAAGAAAAATAGACACACAAAACAGTGCTCTTATTAGGCATAAATAGAAATAATATGACATATGTTGTATATTAATAGAAAATGATAACGCATTTATAAACCAAGTACAGTTAGAAATGCTTTTAGTGAAACTTGAGTAAAAAGCTTTATAGCAAAATATCAACAACTAAAAAGCACTCAAACATATTTATTCAAGTCTAATTGGTATGCAGATGCAATTAAGCTGATTCAGGAAGTATAAAACCAAGATACCATATGTTTCTTAGTTCTCCAAAACTGCAGACATAAATGTGGATTTCATATACTGGTATCTGAGCAGAGCACTACCGATAACAGAATGCTTTGCTCAGTCATCCTTAGTGCCTTTTGAAATTCAGTTTAGAAAATATAGTGTTTTTATCCCATCAAAATGTGTGAGAATGAAATGCAGCCAAATAAGCAAGTCAATCATGGGCATTCCCATGGTGACTCAAGTTGGATTTTTTTCAGTGAATAAACTAATGCTGTCTCAGTTACACAATTCTGCTTATGCTCAAGTTTAAAAGTCCAAGATGATGAAGTAACTGTAAATGGTGTGCATTTGTCTATCTATATGAATATTTTGAATGGGCTAGTTACTATTCATAGTTTTCAGACTTTCCAACACTGTAATGAAAAAAGCTAACAGATAAAAATACACTCGAAAATGTCAGTGATCCATTGCTATGAATTGCTTTACTAGGCATGAGTATGATTTCTTCTTTACTTTCTTATTAAGAGACGAATAAAACCATCACCTGGGCAGGGGAGGCAGAGGGAAGGAAGGTATATAATCCAAATCAATAATAGTCAAAAAAATATATAAAATATGCAGGAAATTCTTAACATCTATACTACCACAGAGCTGGATTTGTTTAGTAAACAAAATGAGACTATTGTGTTTAAAATACTTTTCAAGTTGGAAAACAGTACAGATATATGTAAATATCAGTATGATTTCAAATGTTTTTGCCTACTGAACTTCAAATAACTTTATATATGAACAAACACCGGGCTGTGTAATATGACCATGTGATTTGTAAAGCAACAGGAATAGAACTGCTAAGATAATCTATGCTGAAACATGACTCTAGAGCTTTATCTCTACTTTATTGGAAGTCTTCCAACGGTTCTTCAACCAATGTGATAAAATATTTAGATTAATGGGTTAAAGACATTCTCATGTGTCAGGACAGCCTGGCTTTCTTATTCTAATTTTCTAACTTGGCAAGGAGACATTCTGGTAACTCTCACTGAAGCAGAGAGGAAGATAGCTGGGAGATTTATCTGCACATGTAAATAAGGGCCTAGGTTAGGTCTGATTTTTAGTATCTAGATTTCTACTTTCTTTGTTATCCTCAACTCTTAAAACAGAGGCCCATTTATTGGGGGTCCAGCAGTCACATAAGAAGAAACAGCACAATCTTCCTCCCATTCCTTTTCCTCTCTTCTATCCAGAGCTGTGGCATTGCTTAGTGCTGGGTTCAATTTGTACTTGGGATAAAAAAAAAAAGAAAATGAGGTTGGGGAGGGAGGGAGAGAGGAAGGAAGGAAAGAAGGGAGGAAGGCAGAGGGGGAGGGAGGCAGGGAGTGACGGGGGGGGGGGTGATAAAATACTTTCCAGAGGCAAAAAGATTCATCATCACAGTTTGTCCACCAGATTTGGAATAGTGGCTGTACTCCTTAAGTCCTCAGATTCTTGAAATCAAATATACAAAACATTTTAATAAGACGGGTGAGTTTGTAATCCTCCTCTTACCAACTCCTGGGAATTCTTCATGCTTTTCAGCAAATCCCATTTTACTTCCCGTTTTAACACAGGCTCCTGAAGAGTATTTGTCCTCCTCTCTGATACAAGTTTACTTGGAACAAAATCCCTTGACTCTTACCATTTTCACATAGCATGAGAATGTTAGATTTGTGGCTTGGATTGTCTTGGCAGAGAAAATGTCAAAGATTAATTTCAGAATAAGCTCTTAATATTTGACTAGCATGCATAAGCCACACACCCACATTTTAAAACATTACACAATTTTCATTCACAGCACACATTAACATACGCCACAGCTACTTCAAAGAGCAAGTCACATCAAGAGGTTGGGTTCCTAAAACATTCTATCCTATTGCAGCCTAAGGATTACACTAATCATTAGAAGCAGTAGGTAGGTAGGTATGATTGTCTGCATATTCCATAGTTGAAGGAGGAACCATTTCTCCTATCTGGTGTGTCCTACTTCATTCCACATAATGAAAAAAATATTAGGAAACAGTATTGCAAGAAGCAGAAAAAGAGTATAACACAAGATTTGCCTTCATCATGGAAATGCCAGAGGCTAGATCTTTCATTTAATTTCTATTCTATTTCTTTACCACATCCTGGGCATTCCAATATCTTCCTAGGAATCTTGCTGTTCTTCACTCTGCATCAGTGGTATATGGCTGCTTCTTCCAGTTATCTGATGAATATTATAAACTCTTAGCTTTAGCTTCCATACTTTAGCTTCCATAATAGATTGCATATGATCCACACTCTTTCCATTATATCCTTTTCCAATTCCAACACCACTCTGATAAAAACTATTTGCATATAGTCTACCTAGTTTTACTCCAGAGATTTTCAGAATACAAGCATCCAGCAGAACATAAACACCTATATATCTTTATATTCACCTAAGTTTTATACATTCAATAATGACTAGATTACACTATGCCCAAAATGGGAAATAGGTTTTATCTCAAGCATAACTTAAATTAATGAGTGGGTCTACTTGGAATGAAGTATTTGAGAAGAGTTATGAGGTCTATCTAAGCTCAGCAGGAAAAAGTGTCATAATATAATATAATGTGTGACATGGGCAATGGAGGGAAAATTGGCAGCCCATGTGCTGTGTACTTTCCACCAAAACCTGGACTCTCCCAGGTATAAACCTACTCTTATGGAAAAACCCTGGGATCATTAAAGCGATTAAATACATGATGTGCCAACCACCAATCAAAGCCATCAAATTTTCACTTCCTTGACCTATATCCTATTACCCCCCCTTTTTCAATAAATGGCTCTGTTACTCTTTCCTCCTTCTTTCCTCAGTTCTGCATTGATGAAAGAGAATTTCTCAGTGCAATTTGAGTTACAAAACACTTTTCAAAACATTTTCTTTTAGAGCATCAAAGATTGAGGAGACACAGGCAAAAAACGGTTTGGCACTGAGATTCATTAATAACAATCAATAAAAATGTTGGGATATCCTAAGTTGTGGGCTAGAATGATATAGAATTATTAAAGATATAGTCTTAGATTTAAGATGTAAAGACTACTCACGGCAGATCACATTTTTCCCCCAACTCTTAATGCTCTCTGTAAATTCTATGAGTTGGACACATGTATAACGGCACATATCCATCATAGTATCATACAATGTATTTCCATGGCCCTAAAAATTCTCTGTGCTCTGCCTATTCGTCCCTCCCTGACCCCCCACTACTTTACTTTTCCATGTCAACAGCAAAACAGATGTGATAACATCTGATCAAGCAAAAACAATGACAAAGTAATACGATATACAGTATGTAAAAGATTGTTCTATATATCTTCAATGAACGATGTTTTTTATGTCTAGTACTCTACAAATCCCTGGTAGTTTTCTATTTTTTTTGCCACCATGACTTCCACACCTGATGACATGAATCCATCAAAGTGAAGAGAAGCCTCATGTGTCCTCCCCAGTGTTCTTTCTTGAAGTTGGATAAAAGTCTATCTACTCCAAGACAACTCTTTCTCAAAGTCAGATGGGGTGGGAGGGAGGGGAAGGAGAGAGTTTGGACACAAAATGACGTTGAATTCATTGGATTCCATGTCGGAAAAACATACATAGGTAGTATCTACCTACAAATGTTTTTAATTTGCATTACTCTTAAATATGAAAGGGGGGCTATCTTACTGATGGACCATCTTCCCTGCTTCCATCACAACACAGTTAATAAGACCCAACAACCTGAAAGAATGTCAGAATGCACAGATGCCTCCTTCCCTTCTTCCCTCCCATGTATTTCTTGTCCCTGGGAGTATTACTCCTGTTCTCCGACTTCGTGCAGAAGAGGAAATCACTACTCCTCCTAGGCTGGATTGTGGGATAGGGAGAATTTTCCTCATGTTTGGAGCCTGACTTCAGAACGTGTTTTTCAAAAGAGAGGCAAAGTTACGTATATTTGGGAGATAATGCAACATGATAATTGATGTTGCTGTGTTATATTAACTACATAAGTTAGTTTTTGTGAGTTAGCATCAAAAATTCTTTACTACAAAAACTCGAAAGGAAAATGTTTGATCAGATTAAGACCACCAATTAAAAAATCTGCTTTTGGAATATATAGGTGAAAATACTACACATACTTCAGATCAACAATAATTTACAAACAATGTAAAGGAAATAATTTCAAGAGTTTTCTAAGCCACACGACAGTCAATTTTAGTTCTCTAATGACAATTATTAACATTAAGCTCTCTAATGACAATTATGAAGGAAGGAAGGGAGGGAGGGCGGGAGGCTGGGAGGATTGATTTCAGAATTTTAAAGAAAATCTGTCTCAATACTTGTAAACTAAATCATATAACCTGAAATATTGGATTTTTAAGATAAATGATGGTGATTCTTTTCAGTTTCACTATGATAATAATTATTATATTTATTAAAGCTGAGTTTTATCAGGTGATTGCAGTTTTAAATATTTAGCTAAAGTCCTAAGTGGAATAATTTAAAGCTGAATGTGAAAATCTCAGGGTCCTCACATCTAGGGCTGCAGAACAGCCAGTGAAGTTAAGCACTTTGCTGCAAAATCTCTGAAGGCTACAGCAGAACTAGATGTGTATTTGAAAGGCTAAAAATACTGTAAGATTATAAAAGAAGTTTTAATCAGAGCCTCCGGATGTGATTGTCAGAAAATGACAGTGCATTTTATTCTATGTATCTATCCAATCAAGAAAATGAAATAAAATGATGGCCAAATTATTTCTCTTATAGAAGTACTGTAAAAGAGATTCTTATCCTTAAGACCATGTAATTAATATTTCATGGAGTAAAACAGCTGTATTCAGCATTTAAGTATGAATATCCTCTCCTCACTACACTCAAAAAGATACATTTGATTTTGAACTAACCATGCACAAAACCTCATAGAATACAGAATATTTGATTTTAATTTCTGATAGCTTCTTTCATTGGCATTCTTTAAAATATAGCACTATGGATAGAAATGTCTTTAAAATGATTTGATGTAATCACATCATAATTAACACATTTTAGTTTCTGTATCATTATAGTAAAGAAAAAAGTAATTATGAACCAACCCTAATTTTACACCAGTGTAATGGGAACATTTACCACAAACTCACCAGATTACTTTTTAATGCCTGATTAGTCATGATTGTCATCTAACTTTAACATGTGTGTATATACAAACATATATACACATATATACATATTATTTTAAAATGTTAAAATAGCCTTTCTTCAAACCAGATTTTTCTGTAAAGATCCCTCTTGAAATCCACGCAAAAGATAAAGTTTGAAAGATAAAATTAATTATATTATATTGCCTTGGCAATATAGGCAGGTATAATTATTTCAGTATAATTATTATATACTAATTATACTAATTTTGGTATAATTATTTTAAAAACTAAAAAATGTTCAAGTAAGAGATTACAACTAGTTCATGTCCTTTTCTCCTCAATGTAAACCCTAGAAAGGTCTATGTATTTACAAAGTTAAAAATTATAATACACAAGCTATCTGAAATGCAAAAATATTCTTTACTAGATGTTATTTTTAAAGTATTCTTATAGTTTCTGGAGATGGAAGAAAAATTATATCCTTTATTTAAATAAGGTGGATAAACAAGGGATATCAGAAAAGGAAAATGGATTATGTTTAGTGAGAAAATGTAATTTGGAATTTATTAAGAGGACATTTTTTTGTGAAGGAATAAATTCAGAATTAATATACCAACTTAGAGGATAAAAACCTAAAAACCTTCAGTTAATAAGGATCAAGATAACAATATTCTGGAGAGGAATATTAAATGCTCAGATAGATAGATAGATATAAATGTTCAATTGTTTAGAAATGTTCCAGCAAACCCAACCATCGAGAATACCACCCAAACTCAGAAGCAAAAAGAAAAAAAAAAAAGTGTGCTAAAAGCTATGTATATACATTGAACAGGGCAGTAGATTTGTTAACTGACACCAGTTGGAAAAAAAGAAAGTTTAGAAACACATCAAAAAATCCTACAAAAAGCATTGTAGTAAGTAGGAAACTATCACACTATTAAGGATGTTCTTGTTAATTCTAATCTTGTTGGTTGATGTTGTACATGATGACAAAAATTATTCTAATAAGAAAATATTCTGTAATAAACTAACCTTTTATAAAATTAATAGTCAATTAAATTTCTCACCTCAGTTAATGCTAGAATGACTCCCCAGAAATCACCTCAATGTCTTCGGGAGTTAGGCTTTTACTGTAAACAACCAAAAATGCAATGCAAACACAATGCAATAAGTTCCAAAATGAAATTGCAGACCTTGCACAAATTGCAGGATTTCTCTCAATTCATGCAAGTGAGGTAGAAAACTGCTCAAAACACACAAAGTCATTGACAAATTAAGATACAGACTTCCGGAAGAAGAGAAAATTGACAAAAATAATTGACAAGAAGAAGAAAAAATTGACAAGAATAGCTACTGAATTTGTGCAATAAAAAAAGCATTTTCTTGGACTAGCACAGATTACATCTTTGAAAAAACTGATGAAGTCCTCAAATATTTTTTTACAAGAGGTCCTCTTTCTGTTGGAGCTCTAAAAGTCAAGTGCAAATTGAAAGCTGCGCATCTTTCTAATATATCTTAAGTCTGCAAAATTGCTTGTCCTACCTCTTGGATCTTATAGCAGGTAATCCTCCTTGCTTGTTCTGTTTCAGCCACATTAGTCTGCTTTTCTCTTTATTGACTATACCAAGATATTAGCACCTTAGGGCCTTTTTATGTACCCTTGCCTCCCCAGGAAACCCCTGCTCCTGCATTTGTGCATGGCCAGCTCCTTGCTACTGAGGTCTTATTTCAAATTTCACCTCCTCATAGAGACGCCCAGATCACTCTCTCTATCAAATTGTTTTGTTCTCCTACCCCATCACTGTTTAAGCACATCTCCTCGCAGCCCCCACATGCTCACTTCATTGTACTCATCCACCTCTCAAACTGCCTTGCTAATCTATTTGCTTCCTTGCCTATCATTGCCTCACTGGACAGGAGTGAGCTCCACATGGGCAGTGACTCCATCTGTCTTGCTCTCTACTGTACCCTAGCACCCATAACAATGCCTGGAATATAGTCAGCATTAAAAAATATTTATTTAAAAGATGAATGAATGAAATGGAAAATCATTTAAAATTATCCCTAACGTTTTTATTAGAGGTACATTTCCAAAGTTCAAACAATTATGAGCTACATGCATTTTTTTTTGGTGAGGAAGATTAGCCCTGAGCTAACATCTGTTGCCAATCCTCCTCTTTGTTTTTTCTTTTTTGCTGAGGAAGATTGGCCCTGGGCTAACATCCGTGCCCACCTTCCTCTACTTTATATGGGATGCCACCACAGCATGGCTTGATAAGTGGTGCACAGGTCCATGCCCGGGATCCAAACCTGCGAACCCGGGGCTGCCGAAGTGGAGTGTGTGACCTTAACCACTACACCACTGGGCCAGCCCCTACATGGATTTTCTTATCCACAGATTAGTAATTCATTTTGTTGATTTCAGTGACATGTAAGTGACTACCATCAAGTTGAATTCCTAGGAACATCAATTCCTTTCTTTATATGCTTGCATAATTTCAGAGTTATCATTAACACAAGTTTTCTGTGCTCTCTCAAGAGTAGAGTGATTTCAAAAATTTCCACAGACAACTGCATGCACTATCCTAAAAACAACCATGAAATTAGTTCAAAACAGGGTTAAAGGAGGACTCTGCAGAGACAAAACTGGGCCCTTAACATCTGAGTTCAGCTTAACGTCACCCCAGATCTCTGACAGCAGTCTGAAACAACGTCAGATAAACATTAAAACCAATGAGAAAAGGATCCCAGGCTTAGCATTATAATTACTTTTATTCCATCATCCAATTTTGTGAGGAAACAAACATATTTTTCAGATGTTCTATGGCCCATCTCCTTTAAAAATGTAAAAATACAAAAAAAGAGGGAAAAAATAGCTATTTACCTATTTAGAAAAAAAAGATTTTGGCCTTGTCTATTATAAAATAAGGTAATTTGTAGTTATCAATCAAAATACGAATCTGTTTTCTAAATATATTTATATAATTCATTCTATTGTTTTCCATCTATCAACATCAACTTTATTTCCCCCAAAACATTTCTTTAAAATCATCTGAATAACTGAAATAGCTAGCTTTAATTAATTTATACATGATATCAATATAAACATGGTATAATGTATTACAAAAAATGTTATAATTCTACACATTTCAATTACCTCTTATCATTTAATACATTTAGTAACAAGGCTATTTTTCATTTAGTAACAAGGCTATTTTTAGATTTGAAGATTATTTACCATAATTTACTTTTTTAACTTCAAAAGTATTTTATCACAAAATAAACACAATTCTATCCAAATACAAAGTTTTGATTTTAGGGTATGGTCCACATGATAAAATATTTTTAATATAATAAATGGTTCAATTAAGCTTTTTCCAGAGGCAAAATATTCATACAGAAACAGAAATCATGAATCTGTAGTTTGGAAATTCCTAAGAGCTCATCTTATTCCATATCTGTAACTAAAGAGGCTCAAATTACAGTAAAATTACAAAAGTTTCTTTAAGCAAAGGCTTCTTATATGCAAATCTTTTCAGAAGCCCTCAATAATCACCAGAAGTTTCCTATTGCTCCAATAATACTAAAGTATGATTCTATTCTTTCATATAAGTGTATCAAGAGATAGAATTATTCAGACAATACCTTAAACATGTTAAAGATATGCAAAGGATAAAATGAAAATCTCCACGTAGCTAGAAAATCCAGTAATTTCTATCCTATTAAATTAAACCAATATAAAAATCACATGGTAAGAATATGACAGTAGATTCTTCTTTAAACAACTACTGATACCTGTTTCCGGGAATAAGATTATGTCCAAGCATTACAGACTAGCCTAGGCATGTCATGTTTTCACTGTATCTCATAAATTTGAGAGGCACATTGGATGTATAATATGTCTGAGAACGTTTAATGACAAAGTATGTAGCTATTCTACCGCAATTTTAAAAGTACTTCACAAATCAAGTATTAAATATTATAATACCCTATCAGTTTACATAGTTGATAGAAAATATTTCTCAATTAAATAATTCAGATATTGGGTTGGCTGGATAAATTGAGCTGGAGACACAAGAATAATTACTATTCAGCATCTAGAAAGATTATAGAAGTATTTCATGACAAATTTTCAAGTGCCAGAAACATACTGTATAAGCATATACCATGATCCCATTGAGTAAAACATGTATGTGTACATTATGCAGCCATATAGGTGCTCCACTCAGATCTTCCTTCAAGAGAACCAGCTGTGGAGAGCATAACTGATTGACAGCCTCCAGCTACTGCACATTCGGATCCATCATAGAGTTCATGAGGCTATACTGCATCATACTTCATCATGGTGTTCATGAGGCCATACCCAGTCTGTTGCCAGCCAGTGAATGAGCACTCGGGGGCTCCTAGAATCAGGTCATTCCTACCAGACACAGGATTCTTATTATGGGAAAATTTTGCTTGAGGACTACCCATAGGACTGGCTGAGACTTTCTCAAATGGTTCTGCTGTCTGAGGTTCTTCCTACCCAATTCTCCTCCCCTCTCTCCTTACACAGACGCCAGATCTTCATTGTAGTCTGAAGGCCCTCCAAGACTTCTTCTGCTCCCTCCCCTTTATCCTTCACAGGTGTCTCCTCCATTAAACCTCTTGCACATCTAGTTCTATTTTGGTGTCTGCTTCTTGGGGGACCCAAACTAGCACAGTATATATAATTAATTTTATTCGTATAGAAAAAAGGCTAGAAAGAAATATATCAAACCATTATGACTAGTTACCTCTGAGGAATGCAACTATAAAAGACGAAGTTTTTATTTTTCAAAATCATCATACGCTTTTCAAAAATTCTTTGAATTCTTTATAAGTATTTCACTTAGATAATTTTTTAATGAATAAATCATTTATTAATAATTATTTCTTGCGATGTCAGTATCCATCAAATACAGAC
Source organism: Ceratotherium simum simum (assembly GCF_057802395.1). NCBI lineage: Eukaryota > Metazoa > Chordata > Mammalia > Perissodactyla > Rhinocerotidae > Ceratotherium > Ceratotherium simum. The sequence goes on along the minus strand of NC_141907.1, from coordinate 74,253,797 downwards.
TGAAGCGTTGGAGTCATTCTTCTATAAATACTATATTTGCTGGTTACAAACCCTGTATCATCTTACCATCAATCTGGAACCTTAACTTCAAGATCACCTCCTTTCAAATGATTGGAGTTAACAGTTAGAAAATTGAGCAGTGTGATGGTTAATTTTATGCGTCAACTTGACTGAGGCACGGGCTGCCCAGATATTTGGCGGGCCTCATCAAATCCGTTAAAGGTCTGAATGGAACAAAAGGCTGAGTAAGGGAGAATTTGCTCTCTCTCTGCCTGACTGTCTTCGAGCTGGGACATCAGGTCTTCTCCTGCCTTTGGACTTGGACATAGACTGGAACTTACATCATCGGCTCTCCTGAGTCTACAGCTTGCCAATTGCCCATCTTGGGATTTCTCAGCCTCCATAATGGTGTGAGCCAATTCCTTAAATAAATCTCTTTATATATCGTTTTTATATATCTACTTGAAGGAATTCTTTTGGGATTTCTTATTTTAAAATTAATAAAATCTTCATAAATGTATCTATCCTAAATTCAATTTTTATATATTTGATTTGCTTAAAGTGTAGTACAGATGCAGGCCTCCACACTTCATCTATAATATACTCTCTTTAGATCTGTCTGTCTATCTATCTGTCTATCTATCTATCCTATTGGTTCTGTGTCTCTGGAGAATCTAGACTAATACAAGCGGTATGCTATCTATCCAGAATGAATCTCTTTTCCACCACCGTAACGAACATAAAACCCTGCTTTGCTCATTTGAGTTTTAAATATACCAAAATATATTTTGTTTGCTCTCTTAATAAACATTTAGTGAGTGCCCATTATGTGCCATGTTTTCAAAATTAAAAAAAAAAAAAAAAAAAACTATACAGGGTCGTTGTCCTAGAACCATAAGCACTCATTTTGATAACTGATACTTGATAATGAATAACAATGCTGTGTTATTGATACATTTTATGACACAGAACATTGATATTTTATGCTATCTCTTTTCCTTCATTTGCTAAAATCATGTTATTTCTCAAGTAAATTTTAAATCTATTAATACCATCACTATTTCCTATAACATTGAATAAATAAAACTATTATTGATCCACTTTTTGTTTGATTGTACCATTTATTAATCTGCCACAGCAATCTCAAAGTGAACTATGTAAACTTATTTCCTATGACTAATCATTTTGATTCTCAGTTTCTCATCCTTAATACAGGATTAATAATAACTACCTCCAGAAAAGCCTTCTGATGACAGCTTACTCATAGAGCCTGCAACACCAAGCACTCAGTAAACATTTTATGATATGACAGGGACTATTGGAAAAAGCAACATCTCTGTAACAAATGTGCACAATTCAGATCCAATACTTATAAACTATGTAGCCAAAAGCACATTAGTTAGCCTTTCTGACGTCAAGTTTCTTTATCTGTAAAACTGGAGGCAATGAAGCCCACCGCACAGAATTTTACCATGGATTAAACAAGATAACGTGCATAAGGCACTAGAATAATGCCTGGCACACTATGCTTTGGCTCTTGCTCTCACATCCTTCTTCAACTTAAGTATCTCGTACATTATGTATTTTTGCAACAGACAGAGTGGGCCAGGTCATAATGCCTGCTGGAAATTTCTATGACTATAGGAATGGCTTCTCCCAGCACTCTAAAAAAGAACAGAGAGAACTCCAGTTGGATCTGGAACAGTGTCAATAAACATGCTTTTCAAATCTGTGGAACCTAAGGAAATAAACTCTAAAAGATAAAGAAAAATCTTTGCATACTTTTGGATGCAATGTGGCAGAGTAAGAGTGAGAAATCTGGAGTTCGGCTGCCAGGGTAAATGCCACAGTCCCATCGTTAACTAGCTGTACAAACTGAGATAAGTTACATAAACATCCAGAATTTCGGTTTCCTCTTCTATAAAATGGATAACAAGTTCCTACCTATTGTGACAACTGGATGACATTACACATGTAAAGTGAACAGTATCTGAAACAGAAAGCAAATGTTAGACATTATCATACTTGTACACTGGCTATTGGGGATCTATTTTCTCAAGCCTTCTCTTGCTTAAACTGTGCTCTTTTACTCTTCTTTGGGTGATTGGCAACAGTTATAATTTCAGTATAACATATTGCATTTAAAGGTCGAACATCTACTTTGCAATCAGTAGATTCTGTAAAGTTTATTCTAGGATTGAAATTTTTAGGGAGTCCAAACGCACAGTTTGGAAAGTATTTTTGTAAATGTCAAAATTTTGCATTTACCATTGTTGATTTGTACACTAAATTTCTAGAATTACTATCCTTATGTTTGAGATGCCCTAAATTTTTTATAGCTTGTATTCCTATAAATTGATTCAAATTTATTGACAGTAGAGCAGAGAGGGTGAAGACGCAAAAAGATAGGCAAAACAAAATGGCTCAATACTATTAATCATTCCAATTATCAAAGATAACTGTTCAGATTCCATGGTCACCAAACAACCTTCTGATTGTGATTTTGCTTCCCATATAAATCTCACTAATGAGAAAAATATAAGATGACCATGCTGATTCAAATAGTTCTGTCTATGTAATTGTTATAATTTTCTCTGTAAATTAATAAATTGGAATTCTGGTGGTATTTTAAAAAGAACTGGGAGACAGTGTTTATTAAAGTATTGTTACTTGCTGATGAAAAGTACTAGAGTAAATTTTCCTTGACATATGATTTGAAAAACTCTATCTATTCACCAAAAAAGAGGACACTTACTGGCAGAGGCAAAATAAATACAGGTAGGAAAAATATGTTCATAAAAAGGAATATGTGTGTCAACATATACTTTTTTATAAACATACACAAATTTTTGTAAATGAAAATAAGTGTTAAGAACACTACAGGAGGAATCTACTTGAAGAAACTCTCTTGGGATTCCTTATTTTAAAAATTAACAAAATTTTTATAAATGTATCAGTTGTAAATTCCATTTTTATACATTTGTTTTGCTTAAAGCGTAGTATGGCTGCAGACCTCCACATTTCATCTATAAGCTACATTTCAGAACTTCTTGAGGATACCAGTAATATTTAGTTAAATATTTTCATGTCAGACTTCTGTGGATATTGAACCTTTAAAAAAAAAAAAAGCATTATTCAGATTGAAGTGTCCAAATTTGTTTCTCAAAGAACAAGGTTAGGCTAGGTTAATCAGAAGTTTCCATAATTTAGATCAGATTTTCCCTTTCCACACATCTTTGGTAAGCATTACCAAGCAACAAGAAACACTTGAGCTCCCTAGAATAAAGGTGTTTCAAAAATCCAAATAATCAATAATGCATATTGCATCTCTGTGAAAGTCCTTGGTTTTTCACACCCATCCCAAGTTCCATTAACTTACAGAATATTTCAACTTCACAATGATCACATGGAGAGAGAATACTATGCAGAAAAGGGTAGAAATCACTTTGAGAGTGCACTTCCAGAATGGGCGTGTAAAGAGCTCTGTGGACCCTCTTCCCAGTGAACCAACCATAACAGGTGAAAATTATGTAAAGCAACCACTTAAAATATCAGGAAATTGTCCTAAGAATATGCAACATGAGAAAGATTTATTCAAAAAAAATCTAATAAATCTCAATAAAAACAATGAGAGTCTATGGCATTTGAGCCATGACTCCCTCCCCCTACCCAGCTCAGCCTGATGGAAGCTCTACTACAGGCATGTGCAACCAAGAACACAGAGTTCTCTCTCCCCCGAGATCCTGGTCTAGGGCTATGGTGTCTCCTCAGGAGGATCAAGTCACCAGCATTCCTCATCCTGCCCAGCTCTGTGTTGCCAAAGCTGTATTCCAAGCAAGAACAACTAAATGGTCTGGGCTCCCTTCACCCAGCCTCCACTTACAGGGTGAAAGACTACCCTAGGTGTGGCTGGATGATGATACTTGGCCCTGATCACCCTTGTGTAAGCAAGCTCCTAGCGTGCAGGTTCAAGATGAAGAGAAGAACAAGGGCTACCACCCCCATAGAGTACCCCACTCATTATAGCAAGGTGTCAGTCCTAGAGAAGTGAACTACTGCCCCATTGCCAGTTCTGAAGCACTGGTTCAGGAGTTCTTCCCAGAAAGAGGGGCAAGCCATAAGAACCGAATGCTCCATAGGTCTCCTTAAGAGGACTAACTTTATTTAGGGCAGAGCATGGGAAGTGCAAGTATAGGAACAAAGTTGAAAAGAATGAGGATTTTATAATGAGAAATTAAGAGGAGACTAGTAGCTACATGAGAGCAAGAAGGCAAGCGAGAAGTTTTAACAGAGAGACCCAGGGAACAATGCAGCTAAGGAGAGCACTCCTAGGGTAGGAGTAAGTCTTGAAATCTGGTCTCCAAGAGTTCCTCTGCAAAGGGGCCCAAATTTAAGTGGATCAGACTGTAGACCAATCTATGTCCCTGGGTGTTGTTGAAAACAAGAGAGCAATCAGCAAGCAATTAGTACAGGCTAACAGCTGGGGATGATACTAAAAGAGACAGACCAGCTAGAAATCCATCAGGGAAATCAGAGTAAGAGATAGTCACAACAAGAATGACTAAAGCCACTGTCATCTCTTGCGAGGTTGAGGGAAAACAGAGGTCACGGTGACTATGTGCATGCCCAAGGCTGTGTCTCTGAAGAACAATATCAGAGGCTACACACTGTGGGGGAAATGGAATTTACTAAAATAGTTGAGCAAAATCACTAAACAAATAAACAAGCAAACAACAACAATAATGAGCACAAGAAAATCTTGAAAGCAGCAAGAGGAAAACAATTTGTCACATACAGGAAACCCCAATAAGAATAACAACTGGTTTTTCATCAAAAACAATGGAGAACAGAAGGCAATGGGATAATACAGTCAAAGTGCTGAAAGGAAAGAAAATGTCAGTCAGGAATCTCATATTCAGCAAAATAATCTTCCAAAAATGAAGGCAGACATTCTCAGATCAACAAAAACCTAGAAAATTCACTGCTAACATACCTACCTTTCAAGAAATACTAAACAGAGTTCTTAAGGCTAAAAGCAAGTGATACCCAACAGCAATTTGAACCTACACCGAAAAACAAAGTGTGTCAGTAAAAATAAGTAATTATTAGAAAATTAAAAGCACAATATAATTGCAGCTTCCACTTTCTTCTCTTGTTTTAAAGCAATGCTATAAAAAAAGTATATAATTATATTGTTGGGCATATAACTTGTAGAAATGTAATATATTTATAACAGCACAAAGAAAGTGAGAGGGAGCAAAGCTGTGCTGGCATAAGAAAATGACACCAGATGGTATAGTGAATCCACAGAAATGAAGACAACCAGGAGTAGTAAATGAAAGGCTAAATAACAAAACTCTGTAAATATATACTTGCTCTCCTTTACTCTCTCAGCTTCCTTCAAAGACATGCAACTATCTAAAACTAATAATTATAATAATGCATTATCTAGTTTGTAACATACACTCCCTCTCTGTGTCTATGTCTCTCTCTCTCTGTTTCTGTCTCTCTCCCTATATATGTAGATATATATAAATGCACACACATATATACACACACACAAAAATAATATCACAAAAAGAGACACAAATATAGAGCTATATAGGAGTAACATTTCTATAACTCATTGGAATTAAATTAGCATAAATCTGAGGTAGAGTCTAATAAATTATGATGTAAACTATAGGCCCTAGAACAACCACCAAGAAAATAACTAATACATATTAATGTGTGTGTGTATAAAACATAAAGTTAAATGGCAGACACAAATCCAACCATACCAACAATAAGATTATATATGAATGTACTGAACAATCCAATCAAAAAGAGATTGTCAGGCTAGAGAAAAACAACAACAATAACATCCAAAATATGCTCTCTATGGGAGACACACTTTAGATTCAAAGATACAAAAAGGATGAAAGTAAAAATATACCATACAAAACAGCAGTATAGGAAAGCAAAAACGGTTCTATTAATATCAGACAAAATATACTGTTTAACAAAAAACATATTACTAGAGAGTCATTGAACAATTGAACAACTGAAATCATACAAAGTAGGTTCTCAAACCACAAAGAAATGAAGTTAAAAATTAATAACAAAAGGAAATTTGGAAAATTCACAAATATGTAGAAACTGAATAATACATTCCTAAATAACCAGTGGGTCAAAAAAAAAAAAGAAATCAAAAGGGAAATTACAAAACGCTTTGAGATGAATGAAAACAAAATTTATAAGATGCAGCTTAAGCAATGCATTCAGGGATATTTACAGCAATAAACACATATTAAAAGAGAAGAAATACCTCAAATCAATAGCATCACCTTTCACCTGAAGACAGAGGCAAAGGAAAGGCAAATGAAATTTAAAGTAAGCAGAATGAAGGAGATAATAAAGACTAGTGTACAAATTACTGAAATAAAGAATAGGAAAATAATGCAGAAAATCAAAGAAATCAAAAAAATCTGACAAACTTTCAGTATGATTGACCAAGAAAAAAGGGAAAAGACTCAAATTATTAAAATAAAAAATAAAAGAGAGAGCAGCACTACCAAGCTTACAAAAATTAAAAGAATCATAAGGAATACTATGAATAACTGTATGCTAACAAATTAGATAACTTATGTGAAATGGACAGATTACTTAAACATGCAAACTATCAAAACTGACTCATGAATAAATAGAAAATCTGAATAGACCTACAATAAACAAAGATAATTAGTCATTTAAAAACTTCCCATAAAGAAAAGACTATGTCCAGATGGTTTGACTGGTAAATTCTACCAAACATTTATAGAAGAATTAATATTAATTCTTCACAAACATCCAAAAAACAGGAGAAAAGGCTTCTCAATTCATTCTTGAGGCCAGTATTATCCTGATACCAAAACCAGACAATGGTATGGAAAAGGAAACCAAAGACCAGTTTCTCTTATGAATTTATGTGCAAAACTCGCAACAAAATCCTAGAAAATGTAATAAAATGGTCATACACCATGACAAAATGGAATGTTTCCAAGGATGCAAGGTTGATTTAACATCTTGAAATCAATCAACGTAATACACTATATCAACAGAACTAAGAACAAAAACCATATGGTTATCTAATAGATGCAACAAAAGTATGTGACAAATACCAGCATTCTTTCATGATATAACTCTCAACAAACTAAATATAGAAAGAAACTTCCTCATTCTGATAAAGGACACGTACGAAAAATCCATGGTTATCATCATTATTTACTAGTGAAAGCCTGAATGTTTTCCCTCTAAAATTAGGAACAAGGGGGCTGGCCCCGTGGCACAAGTGGTTAAGTGCGCGTGCTACGCTGTGGCAGCCCGGGGTTCGCAGGTTCGGATCCCGGGCGCGCACCGAGGCACCGCTTGTCAAGCCATGCTTTGGTGGCATCCCATATAAAGTGGAGGAGGATGGGCATGGATGTTAGCCCAGGGCCAGTCTTCCTTAGCAAAAAGAGGAGGATTGGCAGATGTTAGCTCAGGGCCGATCTTCCTCACAAAAAAAAAAAAAATTAGGAACAAATAGAAAGTCCACTTTTCACCATGTCTATTCAACATTATACTGCAGGTTCTAGACAAGTACGCAAAAAAAAAAAAAAAAAAGGCACCAGCTTGGAAAGGAAGAAGAAAATCTACCTCTATTTGCAGATGACATGATCTTGTACATAGAAAATCGTAAGGCATACACACAACTATTAGCGGTGTGCTTTCCTTATTGAGCATGACAAATAAGTGTTTCAATTGTTACAAAGATCAACTTTCCCACTAGGCTTTTCTCTCTCTCTCCAATTTCTCTGATGGTTATATGACTAGGGCTGTGAAATACAAGACTATATTTTCATGAGGAATAAAAAAGAAGTGTACTATGTCTTTGCCAAAGAATGATGCTTTTATTTTCCTATAATTATAACAGACATTTGCTACGCAGTCATGAAAAGTAACTAGGAATTTAAAAATTCTACAGGTAAGTCAGACAATGGTAAGGAAAGAATTAATTTGAATCTACCCTCAGCGAGACCCGGGTAGAATACAAGATTCAGCACAGGAGTGGGACCTGAGAGTGACCAAGTATTTAAAGGCAACACATACCCAAGAGTTAAGTAAGGACCTGAGCAGAAGATTAGTGTTAAGTGCTGAAGGTTTTTAAGCTCTCTGCTTACCGATCAGTAAATGACCAACTATGTCATGATTCTGAGGTAGAAGCTATGGTGCAGCACCAGCAAAGCAAAACTCAATTAGGAAGCAGGAAGCAAGTGGTAGTCAAGTGACATGAATACTCCACTATGTGAAGTTACCATCAAGAATTGTTTATGCCTAGATTTTCATCTTTAACTCTTCTAACTTAATACATTAATTCATTCAATACATACTTATTAAGGATCTATTATGACAGGCCCTAGGAAAATAACGGTATGCAAGATACAAAGTCCTTCTGCCAGTGTTATATGTACCTGTTTCTAAAGTCCATTCACCAATTTACCATATTTTTCATTTTCAACTCTACATATAGAACTCTGAAACCTATAAATCTAATCATCAATGAAACAACTAAATATATTTGCCCAATTTATTCAAACTAAGTTATAAAACATAATATACAACTCCTGCCAGTATTTTATTTGGCAAATGTAGACAACCAAAATGATTTTTAAATTTTTTTCTATTATATTTTTTTGACCCAAAAAGATATGTTGGTAGTAATGGAAATTTTATAGTAAATGATATCCTCTAATACATAATAAGGAACTGCTTCATTCTAAAAATCAGATCAAATATGCTTCCCTTTATAGCAAGCAAAACATAAATAGGAACAAGATGGTTCCAAAATGAAAGAAGAGGAAAAGAAGATTTCACATATATATGAATATTATATATTTCATATATATATGAAAATAACGATATATGAAAATAACTGTACAATCCATTTAGTGTCTCAGATATCTCCCTATAAATATGTAGTATATTTATTGTATGTTCCTAATTTTACTTCTTTATCTAGTCTAGATTTACATTATGCTAAGATGGTGACTTCCATTCTCGCTTGCTATAAAAACAGATGTTTTCAAAATTCACCATAAATCTGGAGAAGTAGTAATGCCAATTTTAAATTACCTACATTTTTTTAGTTACTTTTCGGGTTGAAATCCGAATGAAGACTTAGTTTAATTCTGTGTAAAATTATACTTTAAAATAAAATCTGATAGTGTAAAAAGTGCTGGTCACTTTAGTATTCAGAGCACTCCATTTCGCACAGCAAGTTTTTTCTTCAATACTTTTTCAAAGTTATATTCTCTATCTATATTTTTCTAAGATTATTGTGAATTATTATTCAGGTACTAACCAGTATGTATCAACAACTACAACTAGTTCCCCTTTACCTTTCCTCAACTCTGTATTAGATCAGAATTTGATAGCACTTTCTTGCCCAATGTTTGCAAAGGCACATATTAATTTTGACAACTAATGCTGGTACTATGTAGTTAAAACATATGTAAACCCAAACTATCAGCACATAAAAATGTTTTCTACTTTATCCATATTCAGTATATTCTTTTAGTTTCTAATCTTGACTAATGCATAGATACTTTTAAAAATTCCCTGAAATACACTATCTGTTTCGTAGGGAAATAGCGGAAGTTTTTTTGAATCCTAACCCAGGTTTCTGATGGTTTGTGCATGTGTGTGTATGTACATGCATGCTGACAACAAGTTGGAAAGCTATACTTGACAAAAAAAGAGCAACAGAAAGGCATTTTGGCTATGAAAGTTCTATGTATCACCTTCACCATCTGTTTAGTCCTCAGACTCCATTGTACCACATATGGGCCTTATTAAAAAAACCTCAGACTAACCCAAGGCTCACTTAACCAATAGCATGCAAAATTTGTAAGCAGATAGATTTTACGTTTCAGATTCAGATTTCAACAAAAATACACAGAAGGAGAGAGGGTCAGATAATAGCAAAGAGGCAAAGAAAAGGAGTTCATTAGTAACATTTCACATCTTGCCAACCCATACAATTCATCTTGCCTCCACTTTGGATTATCCCAGACGCTGTTCTTTGCTGTATGTACATACTCCTTTTCTTTACCTCATCTGGTCCCATGGTGATAACTCTCAAATCTATGTATTCACCCCAGATTGCTTCCTAGTACTTCAGACTTACATGCGCAATGGCCTATTTAAAATCTCCACAAGGATATCTAATAGGTATTATGTTGAACTATCTGAAATTACCATTTTTGATGGTCAAAAATTGATTATAAGCAATTTCACATGGTTCAAACTAATATTTAAACTTAACGTGGCCCTAACAAAACCCGGAATTTCTCACTCCCACCATCAAATCTGTTACCCCTTCTCAATAAACTGCACCAGCACCCACCAACATACTTAACAAAGGTAAAGAGGCTAACCAGGATTCTTCTCTTCATTCATCACCCACATCTAACCCGCTGCAGTCGAAGCCACATGGCTTTACCTTCAGGTTGGCAACAGCACACATCTCCTCTCTGGGATCTATGCTTCCACTCTTGCCTCTAGAATACACTCTAGAGACCTACAAGAGTTATCTTCATGTCCATCCTCTGATTAACCCCATATAGTGGCTTCTAGCTGCACATAAATTCTATATCCTTTATGTGATCTGACCCAGGCCTGCCTTCTAACCTCATCATCCACCACTCTCCTATTACTACCAGAAACACTTAGGTCCTTTGCCCTGGGTAACAACCCTCTCCCCAACTTTCAGTTGTCATGTGACTGACTCTTTTTGACCAATAAAACCTCAGTTTTAAATATCACCTCCATAGGGAGACCTTCCCTGACTATCCATTCCAAAGAGGCTGCTTAGTCACTTTCAACCACATCATCTCATTTTAATTTTCTGCACAGCACCTATCACTACCTGGTATTTTTTTTTTTTTTTTTTTGCTGAAATGAGCACTTCATTTATTTATTTTTTTCTTTTTCTTTTTTTTTAATTTTTTGTTTATTGCAGTAACATTGGTTTATAACATTGTAAAAATTTCAGGTGTACATCATTGTACTTCTATTTCTGCATGGACTACATCATGTTCACCACCAAAATACTAATTACAACCCATCACCACACACATGTGCCGAATTATCCGTTTCACCCTCCTCCCTCCCCCCTTCCCCTCTGGTAACCACCAATCCACTCTCTGTCCCTATGTGTTTGTTTATTGTTGTTATTATCTACTACTTAATGAAGGAAATCATACACTACCTGGTATTTTTATTGCTTGTTTTTCCAACTAGTTATTGGCATCTTTCCCAACTAGACAATAGGCTTCATGAAAGCAGGGATTGTGTCCATCTTGTTCACTGCTGTATCTCCAGTGACTAGAATACTAAGCACCAGCAGAGCCACAATAAATATTCCAGGAATGAATGAATTTTTATTGAGAATAAAACACAAACATATTCATGTGTATTTCAGTCAGAAAGGCAGTTAACATTATAATGAAGTACAGAAACAAAGGCACATGGCAGCAGAGATTAGGATTTGAAATCAGACTAAACTGAGTTGAAATTCCATTTGCCAATTTTAAACTGTATGACCTTGAAAAAAAAGTTTGACTTGTCTGAGCCTTTATAGCCTCAGGTGCACAAATGGTTATGTTTGAAATGCAACTGTAAAATTGCTGATGCTTAATAGAGGTTTTTTTCATTACCTTACCAACCCATAATCAACCAGAGAATGTCAGCTGGTCAATTGGTTTGTAATCCCAGTAAATAATAATCCTCCCTCCTGTGAGAGGGATAACTATTTCAGGATGATTGAATATTTAGAGAACAATATTAATTATCTTCTCTATAATTTCTGTTCATAGTTATTCCCTAAGGAGAGAAAAAGGAAAGACACTTATTCTGTCCAATTTTCCCCAGCTACTAGAGTCCTTGTGGTTACAAATATTTTATAATGTGTTCCGGAACATCCTAATTAGATAGATAAGCCTAGCATTTCAAAGCTGAACATCATCATTGCAATGGACCATTTTACAAACACTAGAAGGTGAAGCAGAGAGTGTGTGAAGTTGGCCTGAACGAACTCAGTAACAAGGTCAAAATCAGTACCACTAAACAACCACTTCAACTAAAAATTCTTCACATATAGATGGATATGCTCACTTGGAAATGTAGCACAAATGGTACCTTGATGTACAATTGCTCTGATTTTTATAATACATATGAATAAAAAATCTACAGTTAATTCTCCACTAACAATGGGCTGTTAAAAGAGCATATAATAAGTGCAACCCACCAAGAATGTCTTTTTCTTGAGGTGTGTGACTTATAAGAAAGAAGCTAAAAGGAAGCAGATTAAAGATCGTAACATACCCATTAGCATAGAGAAAAAGTCGGCCACCAGCAGCTCAAGTCCTTCAGATGAGGAGACTAATTACGCCATGAAAGAGTCAAAAACATTGAGCTAAATTTTCTCAAGAACTAAAAGTCATTGCACATGTTTACCCTAAAACAGAATTTATAAGGTTTAAAAAAATGCTACTCACAGTCTTAAATAGTCAAACTAGGGAACAAGTAGGCCTTTTGTAATATTTAAAATCCCTTTGATTTTCTCCCCACAATATTCAGAATATTAATAATCTTCAGTACATCAAATAATCTGCATCGAATAGACTTTGATATTTAAAATTAAGAGTAGCTACATTTGTTGAGCATCTTCTTTATGGCAGATACTTTTTCATTCATTATTGTAGTTAATCCTCACAGAAGCCTTACACGAGAAATGCTATTATTTTTATTTTGTAAGTGAAGAAACATGGCTGAGTGAGATTACTCAACATGGCTAAATTCATAGAGCTAATGATAGAGTTGGAATTCAAACCCAGGTCACGTGACTCTAAAGCTCATTCTCTATTCACTCGGTCAGGATGCCTCTAAGCACATTTTTAAGCAAGTTTTAGCACTGAGACTTATTTCTGGATCTTTCTGGCAAAGCATTTTACCTCCGCCTGATGATATCACACCACCTCATTGTAAAAAATTTGATGAATTTTTCTAATGCCGGACTGTTTTCAGGGCTTTTACTAATGAGAATGCAATATTTCTTATTCTAAACTTGTAAAATATGCACATTATCATAACGGACTAACGTTGCTAAGAAGTTCGGAAACTCCACGCGTCTATCAAGCATCTTGTTACAATTAGCAAAACACTATTTCATAATTCTCTTTCCACTCAGAATAAGCAGATGTTTAATCTACAATATTTATTATATAAATAACCTCTGTGTGCAGCCTCCCTCATTAAGAAAAAATGGTGATACAACCTTTAAGTAGCTTACTTTCTAATGGAAAAGGTAAGAAATAAACCTGAAAATACTCAACACGTATATTAGCATAATGGGATGACAGAAAACAAAAGAGAAATTTGATAATTCACTATTGTGGTAATTATTATTTTAACTACTGTAATATTTAAGAAGTAATGTTAGAGAAATAAGAATCTATAACTAAGCCACAAAGATGAAATCGACACACTTAGTTTCTATAATGTAAGCTAAGAAGGAAACATGAAAATACCAGTGAAAGCCTCAATAGCAAAAAGAAGTTTCCTAGGTGTAGGAAAGAAATGATTTTTCAAAATTAAAACATATTTGCCTTGCTCACTCATATCACATTTTAGTTTTCATCTATGTGTATACTTTCGGGGAAACAGAAGTAAAAGTTGAGTGACTACAGAGCTAATAGGAATTACCAGCTGAATTTTAAGTCTTTAAATTCAACATGGAAGTCAACAAAATCATCAAGTCCTTAATATCTAAAGAACCAAATGCTTTAATTATTTTTAACTTTTAGAAGCTGCACTGTATAGTGGAAAACGCCTGGGCTGGGGGATGTGCAATCTGGCATTTGTATCTCTGTTCACTACTTTTGGCTGTGACGACACGCAGTCTCCTGTTGTGTCTAAACTTCCATTTAAAACTCAGAGGTCCTGAATAAAATGTATCTTAGAGGACTAGCATAAGGATCTGTAAAGATAACTAATTCTGAACATATCAGTCGTCTTCATAGAATACACTCAATAAATGCTATCTGTAATTACTTGTTACCCTTTCTAATCAAAGGAAAAAAACTTATTGTTTTCAAGATTAATTTTCAGAGAGCCATGAAAATGATGCATTTTGTGAATGTTTGTTAACTGATAACCTACCATATCATTTATTAGCCCCATGTTCACATCCATCCTTTTATCTCTTTTTTACACTTTTTTGTTCTAAATGAGTTACATATTTTTGACTCAATTATTTTGTACATTTCTTGGTACCGTAACAAAAACAAACAAAACATCTACAGTTTAAAAGCCACAGATTTTAAGTTTATTAAAGTTGGGAGTAGTGTCTTATATTACTCCTACAACATGTAATGCTTTGTTATATTCATGGTAGATGGACATGAATTCATTTATACACCTTATTATCATGCATTAAATTCAGGGTTAGTAGATTTTACCTTAATGTTAGAAGATTTTAGAAAATGATTTCATACCAAAGCATATTTCTTGTCCTATAATCATTCCATTACTCATTTTATAGATGTTGATCATAATGGTTTTTTGAGCACCCCCTATTTTTCACACTACAAATAAACCATTTGTACTTAAATATTAGTTTCTCAATGCTCATGTTCCTGCAACAGTCTTTTAAAAATGTAATTGCAAACAATTTATCTGCTGGATTTATTCATGTTGGAATTTTTTTTAACATGTATAACAAAATATCCCCTTCCCCCTCCTTCTTTTACCTAAAGGGGGGGAAAAACCACCCTGAGGAAATATTATAAATCCAAAGCAAATTGCCAAAGCAATTATAGTATTTCCACCAAAGGCTTTTTTTCCTTTAACCTAAGAAAGAATAAACCATTTATAACAAAACTGTTCTATGTCCCAGGTGCTAGAAAAAATTTGCTTGCCAGTGGTAACTCCTACCTTAAACCAACAATAAACATAAATATTGTGTGACTTAGCACATGGCTGTTATTGTGGTTCATAATAAACCAGCTTTATCCAGGAATTATTAATTAGTGTATATCTTTTTAAACACTATATTCGACCCCTGTGTACCTGTCTCTTACATATACATAATTGTTGACCACTCACTGATATATGATTACAACAGTATATGAATATGAATGTAAATGATATAGAACACCAGAAAGCAGTCACTAAAAATAACTTTTTCTCACCTAAACCACAATAATGGTTGTACCAATAGCAGAGAAAAAAAAATGACCGACTAGCAACAAATTGATCTATGCACTTGCATGTTCCTCAGAGTCTCAGAATCAATATTGCTCTTTAGCTTTGCCAAATGAACTGTGTGCTATTTCTAGTGTAGACTCTGGGGGTAAATAGTTTCCTCACTTGCTTATAAAAGAGATCCGAATGGCTCTAATTAGAACAGAGTTTATTGATACTCCATGAGTTCCTTCCACTGAAGTTGCTCAAACACTTAATCTGAAGATTTAGGCATACATACAGTGGCTTATACAGACAGGCCTCCTATCCCCCTGCAGAGAGCAATGGGTGGTGTGGATGAAAGATACAATGAACAATAAGCACAGTCCTAAGATCAGCTACTGAAAGCAAGGATAATGTGACTAATCAGGACAGACAAGTGCAAGCGGCTAAAATCAGGGCACCTGTAAACAACAGGACATTCTTATGGCAATTGGAATTGTCGGTTTTGCTGTAACATTAGCTACAACTAGCATCTATATGTGAGGCAACATGTGCCAGTTATGAATTAATTGCCTCCCAGCCTCCAAATGTGCCCTTCAATAAGTACATTCTTTGTGATCATAGATGGAATTCCTTTAAGCATTTCTCCTTTACAATGAGCACAATGTTGAGCTTTCCCGATAGGGAATGCTGGAGGGACACTGCAGGACGCAGGAGTCCTCCCACAGCCTCTGTCGTGAGAAGGTCAATGGCTTGGGTGTGATTGTGAAGACTTTCAGTGGAGCTCTGCCCTAGCCACACGTGGGGCTCAGAACGAGTGACTCCTCGCCAATCTTGCGGCCCCAGCCTGGCGACAATCTTTCCAAGGCCCTCTCCAGACGGAAACCTGTGCCAGCCTGGAATGGAATCGCCTCTCTAGGCCTGGGTGCCTCCTGCCTGAATCCCCAGGGTCTCACCACAGGTCCTTGGCTCCCTCTGCAAGCCCCTCACTCCGCCCACCAAGTGGCCCAGAGGGGGCTCACGCACTCTGATGCGCAATCCCAGTTTGATCAACAGTGCCCGCCTACTCTGCCTACAGCCTGTCCAGCAACTGCAGAACATCTCCAGATGCATGGCCAAACCCGTGAACTTCTCTGCCATCCAATGGGTTGAATTATACCTTTACTCAAAAGAGCTGAACTCCTTCCAAGTTTGCCCTTCCTTGGTACACTCCCTCAGCCTTAGGGTGTAGTGTAGCTTTCCCTATATCTCACAGTTACTCTGTTGTCATAGCTTAATAATTTTTATATTAAACTCACTTTAAACATTTGGTTTAACATTTGGTTAAACATAGTTTAACCAACTATGGTTTGCATCTCCTAATTGGACTGATTGATACACAATTCTGCCAAAATCTGGTATCAAATCAATCTGATTGTGATTCACATTTTGAAACAATTATAAGCTACACCTAAGAATAAATAAAACTATAAAATTGATCAATTTAAAAGGTAAAGTTAGAAATTAAGTACACATAACAATAACAAGTAAATGAGTTATTTTGAATATTAGCAAATAGTATGGCTTAAGTTTCAAATATGTAGCAGCAATCAATTTTTTTACATGAATGTGCCCATCTTTCTACTTCAAACATCAATGCATAAAGTGCAGTACATGTCTCAGTATCACTGAAGTGATAATACCCCTGGCTGTAGCCTTCAAAAAGATTATTATTTACAAAGATTAACTCCTATGGAATGTAGGCGTATTGTTTCCTGATTCATGTCCAAAGAGTGCTTTTTATGTGAAACAGTTCCCAAAAATGTGTTTCTATTATTGAATGTCCTGATTCTAGAGGAAAATCCACCAACATAACAATTAAAATGAAGTGTTTGCAGAAGACTTCATTCCTCATAGGGCTCCATTAGAGACAAAACAAATAAAATACAAAATAAATGTTCTTTTTAATACGATAGGGACCATATTTTTCAAACAATGTATCCTTGATTATTTCAGAGAGAGAGAGAGTGTGTGTGTATGTGTGTAAGTGGTAGGTACTACTCTCGGCAGAAAAGGTCACATCCAACAGTGTAGCACTGCTTCCAGGGCAGTGTCGCCTAGCAAGATAAATAATTTGAGTTTAAAAAGAAAAGCAGTCAAAACCTGCATCTTAGGCACAGTACTTCATGAAAATGTTAGCTCTTGCACTATTTTACTTTTGGCAAAGCTTGTTTTCCACATACGACCTTTCAATACTATTTGCAGCATGCCAGAATGAGTTCTCTAATGCCCCCAAGCTTTACTTCATTAAGAACTTTCCCTAATCTAAAGGAAACATGTTGTGAAGAACCTTAACCAGCCATCCAACAGAAGCAATGATTAACAGACCCCCCAGACCATTTGACCACCGGCACGCCGTTCCTGGAGTTTACAGTAGGATATCAACATGCCGCCCCATTATCCTAGATAAACAACTGAAGTTATATCAAGTACAAAGGCTTCAAAAAAGGTTTGACTTTTTGAGCTGTAGTAATTATTTTTTTTTACAAACAACGTATTTTGACAGCATTTTTCGTTTCTTATCAGCATCCTGGGATAATACAGGTTCTCATTACCAGTACCTCGTCCAGGAATACTCTGTTTCTGCTGTTGAAGGCTCTGATAAACACACAATCACTTTAACAAACACTCTAGGGAGCAGGACACACAATTTTGATTAAGGAAACTGTTGAATATTAACTAGCAGTGCTCACTGAGACAATAGCTGAGCAATTCGTCCTTGAAAAACACTACACTAAACCTATTCTCAGGGAAAAATGTTATGTTTGACAGCTGCCACAGCTCTGGAAACCTAGAGTGCATCTTATTACAGCAGTAGTAGGCTTTCAATAAAATCACCATAATTAGGGTGCTGTCATTATTTTCAATTTAAAAGTTCTCCTTTCACAGGTTAATAAATTCAGACGTAAAAATAAAATACACTGTATAGTAGCGTTCAGTAGCATTTCCATTTCCAGAAGACTCCCTAAATAGTTTACGGCTTTACTTGATTATTTTCCAAATCATTGTTTTGCTTTGTTTTAATTTTCTAAGGATTTATGAACTGCAGTTTTCCATGGTTGTGCATAGTAAATATAAAAAAAATGATTTTAATCAATTTAATAAAGTAGTTAATACTTCCTTGAAAAAGCTGTTGATAAATATTCCCACCAGTCTGCTCAAATATGAACTCTGAATTCAACTACTTTCAAACCTCATCTGCCTAAATAGGTTTGTAGCATACGAAAAAGAAAAAAAAACTATCTAGAAAAGGATCTCTAAGTATAGCATAAACATTTCTTACATACTATTAAAATGAAAAGAAAATATTAAGTGCAGATGATAGAGAGGATATTAAATACACATAAACACTAATATTTATAAATGTCATTTGTCATCCTACAAACTTTTAAAAGCTCTTCCTCTACAATTTTAACTATATTAGGAAAATATTAGCATCTTCATGCAAAAGGCATAAATTCCTGCTAAAAACTAAAAAATAAGGAGAATCACAAATGCAAGGCAACTGTATTTTATTTCCCTCTGTACTGCTTTCTGATCTTTATTTTATCCACAGACAGAGTGCTTTTCAATATACTCGGGCAAGTAACTCAGAAAATAACAAAACACATAACTAGGTATGATGTTTAAACACAACAACATTATTGGGTTGTTTTTCAAGCATCATATACTAACAGATTTTTCTTTCACTCCAACTTTAAAATTAAGAAAAAATCAATAAAAAAGAAAAAAATGCACATTAAATACACATATACAAAAACTACATCCTAACATGTATGTGTCAGGATAACTTTAAATATATAAATACATTCCAAAATTCATATATTTACATTTGTTAAATAAAATTACACTTCTCATGCAACTTACTGGAAAAAAAATTGAGTCCCAGATGCAAATTCATTTTATAAATCCATACATTTGACACATCAAGAAGCTCACCCTGTCTGAAATGCATGTGTTTTAAGTATTATTTACCAGTCTCTATTTTCTTAATGAAAAATAAAACAAACTCTCAATTATTATTGCAGGTGGGATGGAAATAAAAACTTGCATTGTACTCAAACAAGAAAATTGATTGCTTTATGCTAAAAGGAAAAAAAATTAGTCCTAGATGAAGAAGATCTTGACCAGGATCTTGATACAATTATTTTTTTTCTTGCTAGACTATTTGTAAGCAACAAAAGAAAAGAAAAAGAAAATCTTCTACATAGAACTAAGAACTCTTTTTTCCCCCATATGCTTTTCTCAATTAAAAAATTCAAACAGGCTTTTGCTAAGTTAAGATGATAAGGAATTCAGCAGCAATGGAACATTCTTTCCCTCCAGTTAAAAATCCCTTATTTTGCATATCCTTGATGAGTAGAGGTTTGTAGATTTTCATGCTACTTCCTTATTTTCCAGCTTTGAGACAACATTGCCCTCCTTGTGAGTGAGGGTTGGAAGCAAAAGTAAAAAAAGAAATCACCCCCACCAACAAAATCACCTTGTCCCTGTAAGCCTTTTGATATGAGTTGTATGAATTATTGATAGGGCTTCAAAGAAAGATTTGACTTTTTGAGCTCTAGTAATTATTATTATTTTTCATTACAAATAATGTAAATCACACAGAAACCATCCTTGCTAGACAGCAAAGTTATTTATACTTACACAGTAATTCTTCAATAATTAGCATGTTCAATTCTTGCACAGATAAGTATATATTCACGATTATAAAACCTAAGTGCTTTTTATTATTTTTTTCAAACTAAAATATCTGTGGTAGTGGGGCTTCCATGTTAAGACTAACTCACGTTCATTTTAAGGTTCAAGTGTTTATGCTCATGTTTCCAGGGCTAGCGAGGCATTGCATGAGGGAAGAGCCTCTGAGGAAAAGAAATCTCTAAGGAAGAAAAGAAAATTGAGGTGCACATGTTTGGTTCAAGGCCAGTTGTCCCAGATGATAGGAAAGATAAAACACCTCTGATAGTCTTCTATCCCAGGCTCCATGGACTTAAGCCTGAGTCCTAAGGCAAAGGATCTACAGGTAATGAGCAAGTGAAATCTAAAAGCAGCTGCTTGTGTAGAGAATCACCCTGGGACACTTAGAGCCCAGGGCATCAGCAGCATTGGCACTGGCAACAGCAGGGCTGGCAGTGTTGGCAGCAGCACTAATGACAGCAGCAGTGCAGTTAGTGATAACAGCCCGTTTGGCAGCAACAAGAGTTCCTTTAGCCCCCTGCACATCAGCTCCTTGCACCTTGAGCATCCACAGCCTGGGTCTCAAGGGCAGCAGAGGTGGTAGACAACAGCAGAGCAGCAGCAGCAGCAGGGTCTTCCATGCTGACCAGTGGCACCTCTGGCTCTCAGTGACTGACAGCACAGCAAAGCAAGTAGGAGAATAGAAAAGTCTAGGTAACACAGTGGTTACGACAGCACAGACCTTGCAATCAGCCAGAGCTGGGTTAAAACCCAGGCACCGCCATTTATGAGCTACAGTGACATTGGTCAAATTATTTAACATCTTGAAGCTTCAGATTTCTTGTATGTAAAATGGAAATAATAGTAGTCCCTATCTACTATGATTGTTGTGATAATTAATGGGGTAATTTACATAAAGAACTTAGCTTACTATCTTGGCAGATGACAGAGACTCAATAAAGGTGGCTTTATTAAAAACAGAAGGCTAATCAAAGACTCCATGTGCCATGAGGGCTATGTCTTATTACCAAGTCTCACACGATATACTGAGGGATTCCAAAATTTGTCTCAAAAAAGCATGCGAGAGGTTGGAGTATGCATCCCCTGAGGAATGTTATATTTTTGCTGCTCCTTTTGCCCTAGTTTTACCACATATGTAAACACAGGAGGTCTGGGAATCACAGGCTGGCCAAATAACAATATTTTTTGAATTTTCTAACTTCAAACCTTCAAAGTAAGCATTTGTTTTCCATCCATATGACATAAGCACACCATTTTAAAAAAAACCTCATAGAACTTCATTCCAACTCAAGATTAATAGGTTAATTTCAGTTCATTTTAATTTCTTCTACAATTCCACATATATTCTAAGAGATGCATAATTTAATAGTGTACATATTTCAAAACTATTATTATTTGTTATGTACTAATTATGCAAGATCTAGGTGCATTGTTCACATTAATAAGATACATATTAATATGACCAACGAGGAAGATTATTTTCCAAATTATAATAAATTGCCCAGGATTGATAGTTTTTCTACTCTTTCTTTAATCATCTTCAACGTTAGTGCTATCTGCCCAGAAAACATGTGTGTTGCAAGGAGCTTAATTTAAAGACATCTTTTACTAGACACTGATGTATTTCCATCTTCTTGTGCTGAGTTTAGCAGATTTAAATGACTCCAGATAGTTACAAATATTAGCAAATGAATTAAATTTTAAGGACCACAATACAAATGCACCTTTGCAATTTTAAAGAAAATATAGATTTTCCAAAGTATAAAGTTTGTGATTTAGACAGGTGTCTTCTCTACCTCAAAAGGTATCTCATGCCTTACTTCTTAGAATTTCTGCAAAATGATTATCCAATTCTGTCTAGGAGCAATTAGACTGTAGAGCATAACACTATAGGACAGCAGAGTTAGAAGAGACCTTAGAATTTTTCTAAACTGACTCATCTGTCAGTTTAGTTCTGTCACTGCATCTTGTTCAGGTCCTGACAGAAGCAGATGCTAAGCCAGAATTAGGAGTACAAGATGTTTATTGGGGAGTAACACCTATGAAAGGTCAAAAGGAAGGAAACAGGATTACACAGGAGAAGCCTTCAGACCAGAAAGCAGATCTCACACTTGTGAAAGGAAAGAGGGTAGGAAGAAGAATCGGACAAGGAGAACAATATAGGGAATGCAATGCAGATCTCACAAGGTCCTGAGCAATCTAACGAGCAGCTCCAGGGCAGGGACAGCTGTCAGAAGAGTCCTGCGTTGGCAGAAACGGCCAGGACCCTACTACCTATCATGCTCAGTCATTGGCTGGGAGATGACTTGGAAGAGCACCACCTTAGCTTGAATGCTACAAAGGAGTCTCAAGTTTCTGCACCTAAACCTGTCAATTAACTATACTCCTCGCAGCTGAAAAACAACTTCTTTCTTGAAAGGAAGCCAAGCAGCATAACTCTATCATTGCCACACATCTCAACCAGGTGGTAAGCGGAAGCACCATGACTCTCCAGCGACGGAGAATGTACTAACTTCATTGAGCCCCATGCCATTTTGGATAGTCCACTGCATATGACAGTTCCATATTTAATTTCAATGTGAGGAAAGCTTCATCACACTGACGTTAAATATATTTATTCATATGTGGCTTATGATCATTTTTTATCTTTCCACTCCTTGAATTCTCAAAGTCAACTATATTCCTCTTACCAAAGCAGCCTTCAGATAGCTGAAAATAATTTTTTTATCCCACTTGAATTTTCATTTGTCCAGTTTTAACACTCCAAATCTCTTAAATTTCTCTGAACTCCCTTTCCTAGAGGAACTAGAACCTCACCTTAGCTGAGGTCTCAGTATCTTGGGATAAGCATAGAGATGATAGAAAAATAATACTCAGCTTGTGATTCTACAATCTGAGCTAGGCTCAGCGGGCTGGGTTTTTTGATTGGTCTCACTTAGGTCACTCATGCAGGAACGGTCTTCTGGAGCTTCATGTGGGGCTGAAATCCAAGATGGCTTCACTGACATGACTGGTGCTTCAGCTGGGATGGCCGGAACAGCTGCTAGCTAACCATGCGTCTCTCTCTCTCTCTCTACACAGGCTCTCTGGCAGGGTAGTGAACCACATTCCATGGTGGCTCAGGGGTCCAAGAGAGTGAAAGTGGTAGCTGCCAGGCTTCTTAATGCTTATGCCCATAATTAGCATACTTTTACTTGAACCACACTGTATTGGTCAAAACAGGTCACCCCCACTATCTCCTGAATTAAAGAGGCAGAGAAATAAATTTCACCTCTTGATGACAGAAGCAGCCAAGCATTTATAGCCAACTTAATCCATCACTGAGGCAAGGCTGTTATCAAGCCAGTAGTACCTTTGAAGCATCAATCCTCAGGGGCTGAAAAAAGACAGAAATGAAGAAAAGAGAAAAAGAGCAAAAAGTAGGGACAGACCAGACAGAGCAAGTAGGTTCTATACCAAAGATAACAGCAAAGGAAAAAGAAATTACTTCTATGTGGCAACCTAATCCAGCAACAACCCAGCAGTACAGCTTTAGAGTTTTACTGAAATAAGACCCAAGACCAGTTCTGGCATTACTAGATGTACAACACTGGCCTAGTTTCACAGCCTCTATGAGCCTCATTTTCTCAAATGTCAAATAGAGAATATCATACCTATCTGTTTGGGTTGATATGAGAAGCAAATGAGGTGATGAATCTGCAGAAATTTGTGCTACTCAAGAGTGGAGTTTTGTAGTTTGGGGCCCTTTTTTTCCTTTATGTTTTTCTTCTTAACTTCAAGAGAGGTACCTGAAGGCTACTTTGGACTGAGGAAAGGTGAGTTATTAGAAGGGTAGAAGCAAGATGAGTTGACCCAAATTTGGCAAAGTATCATGGGCTTGTCCTATGATCGGGAAGTGAGGTGTGTGGGAGTTTTGAGGGCCTGCATACTGAATCACTGAGGGCTTCCTGGGTATACATGTCAGAGACTAGAATCCCCTCGTGTTCTTGGAAAACTCAGAGTCATCCAGAAGTACACTAATAAAGGCTGGGCTAATTATAAGCCCATGACCTGCCTTTCTACTTCTGGAGCCTCTTGAACACTGGAACTGGCAACAGCCCTCTGCATCATTTTTAAACATACAAATTACAAACACTACCACTCATTTATTTTTTAAAAAACCTATATTGAGTGGTTATTATAGGCCAAACATTACACACAGATGTGAAAAAAACAAAAACCCCCTCCTCCACAGAATGTATCTTAAATCAAGTGTGAAATAAAACATATTATGTGTTTTATTCATTAATCATCATATGTGCTGTATATTGTAATCTTTTTTTTTTTTTTTGAGGAAGATTGGCCCGGCGCTAACATCTGTTGCCAATCTCCTTTTTTCTCCCCAAAGCCCCAGTAGATACATGTATGTCATAATTATACATCCTTCTAGTTGCTCTATGTGGGACACCACCTTAGGATGGCTTGATGAGTGGTGAGTAGGTCTGCACCCAGGATCCAAAACAGCAAACCCCAGGCCACCGACAGGGAATGTGCGAACCCAACCGCTATGCCACCAGGCCGGCCCCGTAATCATTTTTTTTACAAAATAAAATACTTAGGGAATTGAAAGGAAAAACATGTTACAGTAGACTAGAAGAGCAAATGATAAATCACCAGATGATGACAGAACTATAGAAAAGACTTTCTGCCACAAAGACCACTCTCACTGGAGCCAGGGGTTTTCAACTTAAACCTATTTTCATTGAACAATGCAGCACCCCGAGAAATCCGTTAAATCTACTATCTTTAAAATCACTTAAAATATTTTTTAGGTGATACACAGCAATGCAAATAGAAAAAGGGCAATGAAAAAAGTGAAAAAAACACAATCCTGGAGATCCCCTGTAACATGTCAACCTCAGAGGTCTGACTTTTCTTGGTCCTGTGATGAATGCTGGAGCTCTAACTAGTAAATGGAATTAATTACTTGGGTTCTGTACACAGCTACATATAAAATTTCATATCAGTAAGATCTAAATGATGCTGGTACTCAGATATTCCAACCTATCTCTTACTAATAAATAAATAGAAGATTCATTTTAAAAAGTACTAGGATAATAAACACTTACATAGAACAACTTTCCACTCTAATAAACTACAGTTATTCAACAGATATTTACTGAATATGTTTTACTTAACTAAGCATTGAGGATATAAAGACAGACAGGATGTCCACCTTCACGAAGTCATAAAGATCTAATCGTCAAGAATATTAATTTTAGGTTTTTTTGTATTTTGGGTTTTTTTTTTCCTTTTTTCCAGCTTTATTGACACATAATTGACATATAACATTGTGTAAGTTTAAGGTATATAATGTGATGATTCGATACACATACATATAGTGAAATAATTATCATAATAAGGTTAGTTAACACCTCCATCACCTCACATAATTAACATTTTTTTTCTTGCTGAGAACGTTTGAGATCTACTTCTTAGCAACTTGCAAGTATATAATACAGTATTGTTAACTATAATCACCATGCTGTACATTAGATCCCCAGAACTTATTTATCTTATAACTGGAAGTTTGTACCCTTTGACCAACATCTCCCCATTTTTCCCAGCTCCCAGACCCTGGCAACAAACATTCTACTTTTTGTTTCTATGAGTTCGGCTCTTTTAGATTTCACATATAAGTGATATCATACAGTATTTCTCTTTCTCTGTCTGATTTATTTCACTTAGCACAATGCCCTCAAGGTTCATCCATGTTATCACAAATGGCAGAATTTCTTTCTTTTTTATAGCCGAATAATATTCCATTATATCTCACACCTTCTTTATCCATTTATTCGTTGATAGACACTTAGGTTGTGCCCATATCTTGGTTATTGTGAATAATGCTGCAATGAACATTGAACTTGGGGGTGCAGATATCTCTTCGAGACAGTTACTTCAGATGTATACTCAGAAGTGAGATTGCTGGATCATATCACAATTCTATTTTTAGTTTTTTTAAGGAACCTCCATACAGTTTTCCATAGTGGCTGTACCAATTTATACTTCCTCCAACAATGCACAAGAGTTACCTTTCTCCACATCCTCACCAACACTTGCTATCTCATCTTTTCGATAATAGTCAAGGAATATTAATTTTGTTTATTTCCTTTCTCATAGGGCAAATAAGCTAAGAAACCACATAAAAGACATTCTATAATTTGGGGCCTACAACTGACCAAGCTTCTTTTACCTATATCATATTCAGTGCAATACAGAGTTTTTAGTTACATAGTTTCTTCTAGATTTGAAATCATGTCCCTAAAATCACTGGATTAACAATGATCACATTTAACACACTTCCTCAATATTAGTCCTTCAAGGTCATAAAACAAGCTCAAGATAATGTAAATTACTAGCTGTTCTGACAATAATTCCACCTTTTTCTCTCTAGTTGTGACACCCCTGAAAATACCTAGCCCATATTACACTCTGATCATCAATGTCCACATGAATCTCCCATGTTAAAAATCAATGCAATCAGTATTTTTGTGACCCACAGTCACACACTTCTTGTTTGTACTCTGTAGTATTCTTAACCACTTAGTTAGTTCTCAGCTCCCTTCATCAACACAAATAATAAAGAGTTAGTTATTTCCATATATGCTAAAATATAGAGAAATAGAACTTTATCCTGAATCTCTAATAGTAAAATAAACATTCTTTTATCACACTTTCTTACAGTCTTATGACCAAAAATATATAGTGAAAAAAATATGTATTAATTGTTTAAAACACATAGGGAGGAGCCAGCCCTGTGGCTTAGTGGTTAAGTTTGGCATGCTCCACTTGGGCATCCCAGGTTTGGTCCCTGGATACGGACCTACAGCACTTGTCGGCAGCCATGCTGTGGTGGTGACCCACATACAAAATAGAGGAAGATTGGCATGGATGTTAGCTCAGGGCGAATCTTCCTCAGCAAAAAAAAACCACATAGGGAAAGTCAATCTTAAAAGGTTACATACTGTATTATGCCATTAATATAACATCTTTGAAAGGACAAAATTTTAGAAATGGAGAACATATTAGTGGTTGCCTGCGGTTAGAGATTGGGTGGGTGGAGCAGAAGGAGGTGGGTAAAGTTATATAAGGCCAACAGAAGGAACCTTTGTGGTTACAGAACTATTTGGTCTTGACCGACCTACACATGTGAGAAACCTGTATAAAACTAAACACAACTCACACACACACAAATGAGTACACGCAAAAATGGTGAAATCTGAATAAGACTGGTGGATTGTATCAATGAAAATATCCTGGATGTAATATTGTATTATAATTTTGCAAGAGGTTAGCATTGGGGGAAACTGGGCAAAGGGTTCATGGAATGTCTGCATGTGATAACTTCATATGAATCTACAATTAGGTCAATAAAAATTTCCATTAAAAAACAGCATGTTTTCTTAAGAATCCCAATATGAAATGATAAGTATGATAGATATTCATATAAATAGGAAAGATATAAACTGAAAACAAGGAAAACAAATTAAATATTTAAAAAGTGCTGTAGTGACACAGGGACAATAAAAGCACTTTGAAATTTAAATACCAATAAAAATAGCATTATCAGTTGTATGATCTGTTCCTTTGTTCTGAGTCCCTCATTTTCATTTGGAAACAATATGCTAAACCAAATTTTCAAAGCAACTCCTAAATCTAGCCAAGCCCAAACTTGTCTTTAAGAACAGAAGCAATGCTATTAAAACGATTCATCCTCTGAACTATGCACATAACTCCTACTACCAACAATGAGGAATGTATAAATGTGGTGGCATAAATTATGAGGTGAGAGATAAGTAAGGAAAATTAATTACAAGAGCACAAAAGATTGGAATGGATGAAAGAATATTTTAAATTCCAAAATTTTTATGCAGGTCTCTCTTTTAATATGCTAATCAGAACCAAGACACTCTCCTAGGAAAAGCAGGTCTTAGGAAGATCCCACTTAAACATGTCCCTGTCCAAATATGGGACATGTCTGCCTGACCCTGTGCCTTTAAACCAGGGTTGCCTATTCATTCACCTGACTACCGACTCTCAATAAAATGAAGCCTTAGTCATTTAACTCTACCATTAGGGAAACCATATGTCCCAGTTTGCTTGAGATGCTCCTAGTTCACACATGTTGTTCCAGCACTATTATTAACAATGCCCCCTTTCACTCTCAAAGTGTTCCTGTTTGCACAATATTTTGTACAGTCACCTTATCTATCATGGATATGGTTTATATGCTCCCTGTGGCCCCACCCTTTCAGCCTGACCTCTATTAACCAAGCTTGACATTGGCCCATTTGGTGGGAAAGTGCCCAATAAAGAGAAATCACAGCTAGGGTGACAACATGGTGGACCAATTCACTTATTAAATAAACTAAAATAATTTTAAATAAAATTTTATGTACGTTTTAGCACCAGCAACTACCCCAGTCCCAAGACCACACACCTAAATAATAAAAGGATGAATGTTTAAGCTTTCTGGAACTGAAAGAGAATCTTTGGAGAGATTGTTCACACAACTAGAGAGGGAGGATTCATAGACAATGCTTAGAATGTGCTTTGTAAATATTTTTTAAGTGCCAGAAACCTATTGAACCCACTCAACACCCTTTCCTAAGTAGGTAAATCAGATATGTTACCTTTCTTTCCACAAACATATAACCAAGTTCCACCAAGGCACCAAGGGATATGGCAGAAAATGTGAAAGCACACAAAAATAGTGGCAAGACTTGGACTTCTCTGATTTAGAGTGCTTTGTGAAGCCATTCACAACTTTCTCTAACTAAGGATTATTTCTCACAGACATCCCCACCCTAGAAATCATTCCCACGCACCCACCTGTTTTGTTACACTAGCCTGAGAAATTCACTCTGATGTTTTGGTGTGCTTGCATTACTGTTATAAAGTGAAAACATATGAGTCACTCTTAGAATATTACATAGAAAAACCAAAGAATAACTTGGGTTTTTTAGTATGGAATTGATTTATCTAATATATAAGCTATGCTTTATTCAATTAATCATAGTAACAACAATGGATCAATCCTACTAGACATGTAATGTAGGCAAAATAAATAAACAAACAACTCTGTATCATTTAACTCTTAAATTTTCTCCTCTACCAGTTCAGTTCAAATACTCAAAGCCTCTAGAATCATTCCTACTTCCTCTGTCAAAGCATATTATAGTAGAGGTTATAGTCATTCACACCACAGGGCAGCTATTTAAGAAGACTTAAAGAATCACTCCTCCTAGGAATTTAATTTAAAATACATAGATGATATAGATATAGAGTGTGTATGTGTGTGTATATATATATGTATATACACATACTATATATTTTTTTTAATAGCGATAAAGTTTTAAGTTTTGAAGTTTGATCAGTAGAATTTCAGGAATCAAAAAGTGAAAACAGAAGGCATTTGGAGGACATTGGACCCCTCTGCATGTTATAATATGCTGTCTGATGCACTGATTACATGTGAAAATGCCTGGTACAGGTCTTGGCATATGATAGGTGCTCTATAAATAAGCTGAAATTTTAAAATTATATAAAAGTACCAAAAAATCATGGACAAGATATCTAGACCATCTAAATATAATGTTAGCTCTGAATGCATTTTGGAAAAATATAACTTCCATATACTCTAAGCATTAAAGAAAACATGACTTCTGCATATTATATGTAATTAACTTCTCTCTCCACAGTGTTCCCAAGATTACCCTTTCTTATACCACCATTAGGCATATCTTCACTAATGTTATACAATACTTTGAGAGTTCATGTATTCTATTTTCTGTTCCTCACCTAAAGCCTAAACTATTTAAGTGAAAAATTGATACCGTACCTTGCTATTGTCAAAATAATGATTTCTTACATTAAAGCATATAAAACAGTATAAAAAAATACTTTCCTAAAAATAAATTCCTGATTACACAAATTTAATTAAAAATTATTCTCAAAACTTAAAAAAGCCAAATTACATCGCAATTAATTTTCCCAAATAACTGAATTAGCATATATTTATACAGGTATTAGTTTTTCCATAAAAATTGGAGAAAGGAATGAGAGAAAAATATAATAAATAAATAAAATAAAAATATCAAGAGGATACTAAATATGTATTTCTATATATTTGTGGTACAAAGATATATCTAAATTGCTTCTGATCAGTTACATTTTTTGAAACAATACACATATCTGTAACGATCAGGACCAGCTCTAGCTGGTTCTTACAGATAGTCTCGGCAAACTGTCGGTTGCCTGGTAAATTAAAGTGATTCATCAACGTCGTTGCTGCCGCAAATACACAAGATTGGCTAGCAGAGATGGATAC
This sequence comes from Ceratotherium simum simum, assembly GCF_057802395.1. NCBI lineage: Eukaryota > Metazoa > Chordata > Mammalia > Perissodactyla > Rhinocerotidae > Ceratotherium > Ceratotherium simum. Next base: position 74,223,445 of record NC_141907.1, on the reverse strand, counting down.
AAAGTACAGAAAAGGTGTCAGCTGTGTTGGATGCTTGAATTTTTTCTCAGACAGGATATGCACTTCATATATGCTGAAGTCTATCAAACCTGATTTCTGTTTTGTTATGTTGTCAGAAATATTTTTTATTAAAATCTTTCTAAGAACAACAGCTAAAGTCACTGAAAAAGGCAGAGCATGTTAAATGTCCTTAACAGTTACCTGTATTTTCTTCCAAAATCAAAAGTAAATCAAGAAAAATGTAAACAGATTTACATGTGCAGGGGAAAAATGACACAGATGACAAAGTCAAATAAAAGGAGAAGAAAATCATGAGAAAACAAGCATCAGAGAAGTTCAGTTTTACATTTTTTTTTTACCTAAGTGCTAATGTGATAAAATCAAATGTTTTGAATTACCTGGTTTTAGTAATCTCCAGACAAAGAAATAACAGCATCATAGAAATATTAATAACATTTTCCTTATTTGTTTATTATCATAATATTATTATTACATGTACTGTAATATTATGTTGATTTCCCATACATCAATTTCCTCATTGCTAATTTACCGAAGCAATTTGCAGACTCAGATTTCCAGTGTTTAATTCACTAACTATTTGAGGATGCGGTATTTACAAGGTGTCGTTTTAGGACACACAAGTGACACTAAAACAAATTTCATCACAATCCTTGCCCCCAAAATAACTATGTTTCTCAATATCTAAAATTTAATAATATTCTATATGACCTATACAAGCAGTGGGACCTGGAAAATCCCCACTTTTATTTCCAATGAAAAGCAAGGCATAGTTTTTATTGAAAATGAATTTAAACTCACAAATATATTTGGGACTGGAGTTCAAGTGAGTGCTCTAAACTGAGGATGTGAATTTGAAGGCGTCGACATACATATAATAATAGGAATGATAAGAATGAATAATAAAGTATGTATTATCTCAAGATAGTTAAATATTTATGGTATACCTGTTTACTAGACATCTAAATTTGAATGTTTACTCTAAAAAAAACTTGATAAAAACAGAATCAATCAATTTCTTCCAATCCTACTCCTCCTCCTTATATTTCCTATCATGTATTTAAGCCCAAAACACAGAAATTAGCCATGACATTTTCCTCCTTCTCACCAACTCCCAACAGTCAGTGTATCCTATAGATTTTTTCTCCTAAATAGTTCATTTCTTCCCATCTTTATCTATAACCTTAATTCATGTTATCATCATTCTCACTTGCATTATTCACATAAGTTCTAGCTTGTCTCTCTGTCTGTGGTCTTGTTGATTCCCATTCTTTGCACTAAAGCCAGTAGTAGTCTTCTAAAATGCCAACTTCACTCCTTTTCCTAAACCATTCAATAACTTTTCCTGGCCTCAGACTAAATTCCAAACCCTTTCAGAGGGCATACAAAGCCTCGATCACAAACCTCATATCTCATCGATATAGTCCCCTTCCCCATCACTAATACCACACAAATGCATTTACAGGCACCCTACACTTCAGACGAACTACTCAATTTTCATTTATTCAAAAGTGTCAGGTTTTCTGATCACTTTTACTTTTATTTGCATATTCTAAGCTTCTGTCTGGAATTCCAAACCCTGTCTGGAATTCCAAACCCACTTCCAACCCATGCATAGTAAAGTAGTCCTGAGGAAATCAAGACCCTGTGAGGTTATCACTTGCCCTTATTATGTAGCTAGCTGCACATAACTAGATAATTAAAGGCAGATCTCCTGGCAATAAGTTCCATATTTTACCTCTTCTTTTATCTTTAAAACTTTTTTTCTTAATTTAGCAGAATTCTCTTTTATAAATGATATCTTAGTTGGAACTCTAATGTGTAAATCTTAAAAATAAGATGCTCTGGTTGTTGCAGTTTTGTGGTTGAAAGATCTCAAAACACTTCCTTCCCCTGGAATCTCTTGTGCTATTTCAAAAACAAGAAATACTTGATAATAGAAGAGTATGAACTCCAGCAGTAAGTAGAAATCCTTCTACTCTTTCCCTATATTATGCCTTACTCCACAGAAGAAGGAATTTATAGCAACACATCTGGTCTCTAGAGGAGTGCTTCTCAAATATAATATACAAACAAATCACCTGGTGGTGGAGAGGGACCTTCTGATTCAGTAGATCAGGGATGGAGCCTGAGATTCTGCATTTCTAATGAGTTTCCAAGAGATGCAGCTGCTACTGATCCAAGGACCACTTCACATTTGAGTAGCAAGGGTCTGTGTTACGGAAAAACTTCTGCTCCTTTCTACCAACTTGTTCATATCTCTTGAGGCATAAAGGGCAACAAATTTTACCCATCGGAATTTTTCATAAGCGGGTAGGTATAATTCATTAAATATTATTTATACACACATGGAACACACACACATTCACACGTGTCGCAGAACCTTTGTCTTCCGTACCTGCTGTACCCTGATCCTAGAAGGCTCCCATCTCCGCCCCTGCCCGCTCACCTGCTTCATGTTCCCATGTAGTACAAGCACTAGGACAGCATTCCTATAGGCGGGTCTCAAAGACTAGAGCTGGGGCAGGAGCTACAGACTTTCATCTTAGCCTACAGCTTGTGAATGGCACAAGTCGAGCGTGACTGTACATCTTTTTGATTTGTTTCATTTTTAAAAAGCCATGTTTTCCATTGCACCTTTGCCAGAGAGTTCTATATTTGGGAAGTTACCGGGAAGTTCGTGGTCCCTTATTAAAGTAGATACTTTGATCCCCACCTGACCACCAGTGTCCTGTGTCTATTTTCTCTGCCAAATAGAGCACAGGCGGGTGGAGAGTTTTAGGTCTCCCTAACCACCTACACTAACCTAGAACACATCTTTAAATTTAGCAGTTAGGAGAATCTGATGTGTTTTATTATATAAACATACTTCTAAAACGAGTATTTGCTATCCAAGTAGACAGAACATTGATTTTAAAAAGTGTGCATGCACAAGCATTGCTGCATATTTTTATACTGGGATCAACTGTGTTCTTCCTGAACCTCAGGCAAGTCAGCTTATGTTGAAATCTGTAGCGATGGCTTACTCAACCATCACTGAACTTGCCACCATGCTAAAAGTAGAATGCGGCTGCTTATATTTCTTGTAAACAAGTAGGTGAAGAACATCCTTCTCCCAGTGAAAATGGGAATTTTATACATTGCTGAATTATATACATTGTTGAAAGGACTTCTATTTACTATATGCTCACTCAAGTGAAAGACATTTTGAAAATGCTTTGAAAAACATTTTTTTATAGCTATTTTTGTAAAGAAGAGCTACAAATTAATCTTGTATTGTTAATGATAATGCTTCACTAGCTGAGTATTACATTCAACCTAGTTCTAGGGAACAGTGCACATGCTTCAGAGAATTTTGATATAACTCCTATCTAATCATTTTTAAATAACCTATTTCTTTTGATAGACTTCTATTCATCCAGAAGAAATAATGTAAAAAGAAAAATAAAGCACTCCAAACATTAATTCATGACACATTTCTTTTTTTTTTTTTTTTTTTAATTTTTTTTTAATTTATTTATTTTTCCCCTAAAGCCCCAAGCGATAGTTGTAAGTCATAGTTGCACATTCTTCTAGTTGTTGTATGTGGGACGCGGCCTCAGCATGGCCGGAGAAGCAGTGCGTCTGTGTGCGCCCGGGATCCGAACCCGGGCAGCCTGCATCGCAGCGCACGCACTTAACCGCTAAGCCACGGGGCCGGCCCAATGACACATTTCTTTAATGAGCTTTTTAAACTGGAATTCTTACTCATCTTTCTCCCCTTAATAATAAATCTGTCAAAAAGAATTTACATAACTGTGCAATCAAACACAAATTGAAAAACCAAACAGGAATGCTCTATTAGAAGGAATAAGATTAGAATAAAAGGTAACATTCCTGGGACAGCATACTTACTACAATATTCAAAATTCTCTGTAAAAGCTAATGTAAGATCTACAATAGAAGATAGGGGATTCCTTTAACCTCTCTGTACCTCAGTTTCTTCATTTCTAAAATTAGGAAAATGTTCTAAAGATGATCTCTAAAGTCGATTATCTCAAAAATCTATCTAACAGTTCAAATATCAGAGTTTACTTCACCCAAGACTGAATAAGTAAGAACTCTGATGGTGCCTTTGCTACTTATCAAATCCACTGACTTGCCTGGATCTTCCAGTGTTATGTTCTTCTTTAGGAAATACATCTGCTTTCCATTGCCTTGTAATGACCTAGCAACTACAATGCTAGATGCTGTTAAAAGAACTGAGAAATCCACAATTCATTCATTTTGTGAACCAATATTTATTGCTCACTGTGCTGACTGATTGCATTTTAGACTCACAGGCTTTAACCTCCAGTGTGTCCCTGGGTGCTCTCCAGCAGTCCTATTAGTCTATCTGTTTCCAACCCTCCTAGTTGATCTGTTCAGACCTTTTCCTTTCCCCTGGAACATCCAGTACCTCTCCTACATCCTCACTCTCAGATTTGTCTATCACTATAAACATAAGCATTTTGAAAAGAACTTCTCCAGCCTTCCAGTACCACATCTCCAACCCACTTGCCCCTGTGCCCCTGCAGCCTGCCTTCCTTCCTGTTACTAATGATAAACACTTCATGTGTCTACCCAACGCCACTTATTGCACATTTGCACTGCATTCCATCCCCTCTCAGCTACTCAACAACGGCCTCGCTCCAGAAATAACTGTGTTCTTTCTCAACTGCATGGTACATTTTATCTTCTCTTCCAGATTATTCCATCAGATTATTCCCTGCAAGCATAATGTATTCAGTCTTTAAAACAATCAATCAAAACAAACAAACAAAAACCCCTTTATCCCTCCCTCCCTCTAGCTATTGCCCTATTTTTCTTCTCTCTTTTATAGCAATACCACTCAAAAGAGTTGCTCACACTTGCTGTCTCCAATTCTGCTTCTCACATTTTCTCTTATACATACTCCAATCAGGTTTTTTCATCACCACTATTTCAGTGAAGGAGCTTTTGTCAAAGTAATGAATGATCTCTATGTTGCAAAGACCACTGTTAATTCCATTCTCATCTTATTCAAGACCTATCAGCAGCATTTGTCAGAGCTGACTAATCCCTTCCTGACTAATCTCTTTCTTTACTTGCCTTCTGGTTCAACATACTCTTGGTTTTCCATCTCCCTCCTTGGCATCTCCTTCCTGGTGTCCTTGCTAGTTATTCCTCGTCACTTCCACAATCTCCACATGTGCCTACTCTTCAGCATTCAGTGCTTAGACCTCTCCTCTTTCTTAAGTATACTCCTTCCCTAGGTGATCTCACCTAGTTCCACACTTTAAATCCAGTTATATACTGTGTACCCCCAAATCTATATTTCTAGCCTGGACCCAGCCTCTGAAATCCAGATTCATATATTCTACAGCCTACTCAGTATTTCCACTTGGATGTCTAAGAGATATCTCAATCTCAACACGTCCCAAAGTAAACACCTAATTTTCCCCAAATACCCGCTCATCTCACAAAACTCTCCAACTCAGTAAATGGTAATTCCATCTTTGCAGTCCAGCCTACAAACCACTCATCCCTGAGGTCCTGTTCTCTGACACCTCACATCAATGCTTTAGCAATCCTTTAGCAACTCTATCACCACGGCTACCACCCTCATTAAAGTCACCATCTACATTCTCCCAGTTACCCTGCAACATTGAAACCAGAGTGCATCTGTTAAATACAAAGTCAGATCTCCTCATTCCTCTTTAAAAACACTCATTATCTTTTCTATATCACACAGACTAAAAGCCAAAGTCCTTACAAAGGCCTTCATAATTTAATTTCCCCATACACATTTTGGGCCTCATCTCATGTTGCCAATCTGCTACAACACACTCTCCCTTTTTCTCATCTCCAACAGGCCAAGTCCTCTCCTGCCAAGAGGATTTTGTACTTGATATTCTGTTTGCCTGAAATAGTCTACCCACAAATTTGCTGCCCAAATATGTCTGCTCAAATGTTGCCTTTCAGAAGAACCTTCCCTGAACATCTTACACAAAAATGCAGCCACTATTGCACTCCCAATTCCTCTCATCCTGCCTTAATTTTCACCTTGACACCTGTAACTGTCAGACATACTACATATGCACACTCTTTTGGAGTTAAGAATTCAAAACTCTCCAGTATCATTTAATTTGAAGTTAAGTCAGACACGGAATTTTTTTGGTAAACAACTTTCTAATATGATTAAATATTTAATACAGTTTATTCAGGGTTGAAACTATTTTCCACTTTGTGTTCCTATAAAACTTTAAAAACCTCAATCCTCCAATCGCATTTAACTATATGAGAAGGTCTCTACCCTTTTTGAGTGATACAACATAAAAAAAGCAAACTTGATGTAAATAAGACAGAAAATGTAAAGTGCCTTAAGACGGAATTATCAACTTTTTAATATTCAGTAGTAATAAAGATATTTCCAAATGAAAATGCTGTATTAGACACTCAAATGCATGTTTCCATCACATATTTAAATAAACACCATGAATTTGAACGTTGACATATCTGACAACCCAAACAAATACAGCTGCTTTTTGAGTAATCTTCAAAACTTGGGCTCTTTGCTGTGAATATTTAGGAATTCCAAATGACAAAAACTCATGGTAATTTAAAAATCTCTGGACTATATATAAGATGCTTTGATTACAGTTTTAAAGATTTTATTTTTTATTTTTTCCCCCCAAAGCCCCAGTAGATAGTGGTATGTCATAGCTGCACATCCTTCTAGTTGCTGTATGTGGGACGCGGCCTCAGCATGGCCAGAGAAGCGGTGCGTCGGTGCACGCCCGGGATCAGAACCCGGGCCGCCAGCAGCGGAACACACACACTTAACCGCTAAGCCACGGGGCCGGCCCTGATTACAGTTTTATAGACAAATCGAAGAGTCTCTAGAAGAAGGTGCCCAATTTGATGATACATCTTCAAATTTTTCTACTTAATGAAAGCAGGTATTTGATGAGAGTTGTATTCAAATAGCCAAAGGGCAGACATCGGTTGATGCCTCCACTTAACCTTGGCGTTCCACCAAGATAAACTAGGCAAATCACTGGAAGGAGTCTGCTCATTAAAGAAGTACTCTGTGTTTCCTTCCACCTCTAAGATTCTTTGATATTTTCTTCTTTCTACTTCTTTCCATTCTGCCTATAGATATGCTCAAAAGACTCTTGAACTCTTTGAGGAAAAAAAAGCAAAGAACAAAACACAACGAACTTTCTCGGTTATCTTATTTCTCTCAATATTTATCAATATATTTTGTAAAACATATTTCTGATTATATTATTATCCCTATCTAATATTATTCAATAACTCTCAATCATCTATAGAATGAAATTCAAGATTCTTGGAGTAACCGACTGTGGCAGATCGTATTCTCCAAAGGTGGCTGTAAGAATACTCCCATCCCACCATCTCTTCTTCAGTGTGGTTTTACTCCTCTTCCCCCGTGGAGGCAGAGTCAGCCTGTCCTCTTCTTGACTATGGGCTGGTAACTTTAATGACTTTCTTGGATCCAACAGAATACAATAGAGATGCCATAGTCATAACAGTAACTCTTTTTCCTAAATACCTGTGAGCAACACTCAAGAATCTCCATTCCTACTCACTTTAAATGTAAGTGTACCAGCTATGTAGTTATTCTCCTTCCCTCAAATTGCAGTGAAACCAATGACTCTGGAATGCTATAGCACTAACCATGGCTTTGCTGAACCAAGTGGCATCAACAGTAGAGATATGACTCTTACAAACAGTAAAAAATAGAGGAGGGATTTTAGAAACCCACAAATTTCTAGGCTTGCAAGACTGAAAGTTCAGAATTGAAGATCTGATGATCCTGTAGCACATCGAGATTTCAAATGCTCTTATTCTTTCTAGGAGCAGATAAAAGAATTCTTCAAGAAGTTTATTTTTATTCCAATGATGTAAAGAAAAGCTACTAAATTCTTAGCCATTGTTATGCAAAAGAAAATATCTATGAAACTGGACTTTTTTTTAACACTTAGTAGACCATTTAAGGTAAATGTAAAATGTTGACTATGTGAGAATACACAAGACAATTTAAATTAAAAAAAATACATCTCTCCCATAACACAATATAGTTATCATAATGCTAATTAAGTCATATAACAAAAGCATGATTGTGAAAAACATAATTATTTTAACAGCTATCAATTACAGAATTAAAAATTAAAGTAAAATATTTCAGTTTCAGAACATATTATTTAAATAATTATTTAGCCAGTGAATTTAATAAAGAAAATTTGGAAAACTATGCCATTGTTAATACATGCATGTGCATATTTATCATTATTTATAAAGATCATGAAAGATTTTGAAAGGCTTATTTAAATACTGTTTATATGAAACCAAATGATTTATTTTCACAGCGTCAATTTTAATATCACTTCTCTGCTAAAGTTAACTCATAGTAGGCATCTGAGCTTCACAAAGATAACTTTATTAATTTTACATCCTTTATTTTTTGACCATTAACTAAGCTTAATACAAATAATGGAATGTTTTAAATAACGACTTTAAATATTCTACACTTATCAAAACTACTGCCTAACAAAATCAAACAATTCTTGAGACTTTTGCCAAATATGTGTTATTTAGTATTTTTTAGAAATCATAGAAGAATACTTGAAACTACAAACAGAAATAAGCTATAAGCAATGCAGATGAAGCCAACTGTCTAAACCTTATAATTCAATTTTAAGAAACAACATGCTATATGCACAGTCAATTTTAAAGCATTAATTTTTCACTATTTTTGTGTAGAATTTTCAAAGGTAAGTTCTCTGAAGCAATAATTGATTCTTTTAAAACAATGTAAATAGAAAAGAGTGAGGCACAGACCACTTGCTTGCAAGTGCAGGTCAAAGAAGGAAAAGGGAAATGGCTGCTCAATTTCCTTCTTTTTAACAAAAGACCTTTCACCTACACAGCTGTTTCTTGGGCTACTCAAAACAGTGCAAACAGAGCACAGAAGGGCAAAGAAGGGACGCCCCTGGTTAGTAAGGAGTAAGCAGGAAGTCTAATTTTTTACAATGTTAAGATTAGGGCATAGAAAAACAGCAAGATACTGACAGAGAAAGGCTGCAGCACTTTTAACACCACACAAAACTGACTAGGATGAACTAGAACTGAGTAAAGTCCTGTACAAACCAAAACCAAAACAAAAACACAGAATGAGACGATTTGACTCAATCTTAGAGGGAAAAAAATAAAATAAAATAGGGTGGCCCTTTAATGATGATTGATAAAGATTAATTCTTAATGTGATTAAAACAGGACTATACCAAAAACCAAAAAAAACAAAAATAGACAAACACAATGAGCTTAATCCTTCAGAGAGTTTTAGTTTGTACAGTGTGGGAGATGAAAATTGGCTACCCTGAAATATGTTTCTTTACCTCGATTATTTTCTCTGACGGACATTTGACCTCCTCCAAACTGCCTAAAGAATTTAACACAGAAAACCTGTTTCAGGAAGGAGCCAATATCATATGATGGCTGTAATATAATATAAAATAGATATTACAATAAGAAAGGCACCAACAAGCCCATCTTATCAAAAATTCTGTCTCTCCCCCGCCACATTCTCCAGGTGGCCCTGCAAAGAGTTGCCAGACAAACATTTACATTTATAAGGGAAATCTCCATTGGTAAAGGTATCTCCCTCTCTGTATTGGGAAGAGTGGGGGATGGCCTTATCTGTGGAAACTCTTATCAGTACAGAAGGAGAGAACTTAAATCTGCATACCCTGATTACTGTAATTTCTGTCTCCCTTCTGTCTCCCTCCCCACCCCCAACATCTTCCTTTGTCTTTAGCTGAAGATGACATTTAAGATGAGAATTGCCACTACTGTGCTAAGAAACTCAGTTTCCCTGGTTTCTCCCATGTATACATGTTATTAAACTTGGTATTATTTTCTCCTGCTAACCTGTCTTTTAATTATTTGGCCAGCCATAAGAATCTTAAAGGAAAGGGCGGAGGGGGATTCTCCCTCTTCCCCAACAAGAGGAAGTACTAAGAATTCAATCTGGCACAAAATAAAGAGAAACAGCAAGTGTAATACCACACACACTGAAAATATGTTACTGTACCTTCCACTATTCTTATATAAAATTAAAATTGTCTTAGAGTTCCGCTCATTAGATCCAAGGGAAATCCATTATTATGTACTTCGAGCAAGGCTCTTAAGTAAAGGTTGGGGGTTTTTAGCATCATAGTCCCCTCAAGTAATTAGGACATAACAGAGTTCAAAGAGGAAAGCGGCCAGTCTTCCATTCCACACAATAGAGACTGGTGTGGTCAGGCTGCTGCCTCTCCTCCTTAACCTTAGAGCTGGATACTGTTGGATTCTGCCCTTCCATCATCTGCCCTGCTCTGCTGCTCACTGCTGAACCTTGGTTTCATTTGCCCAGATCCCTATCTATGGCAGTACTCCTTTGTGCTAGGTTAGGCTCTGGGTGCCCCTCACCTGAGTTCCTGCAACCAGAACACTTAGTGTCCATTCCTTTCTGTACCCACAGAGTGATCTGTTTCAGTGGATCATCCTTTACAGGTTCTTTATACAGCGAAGGGAGGCAATACCAAATAGAAGACTCTGTCCAAATGGTCACAGTAATGGCCCCATTTCCTATGCACAGGTAGGCCTCTGGGCATTTTCTGAAGGACAAAAATACAATGACCTGAAACTGATCTCAGGCAAATATTTTCATTTATTGTTAAAACAGAGCCTAACAAAAACAACACATAAGAAAGAAAAACCAACTACTTTGTCATAAATGATTAAATATTTAAAAGTAGACTCATGTGGCAAGTCATTTCATCCTCTGGGTCTACACAAGAATATCTATAGAAATCAAAGTCGTTTCTGGAGACAAATTGCAGGCAAGTACCTTGACAGTATTAAGTAATTATACATTTAAACAAAAAATCTAATGATGAAAAATTTAGAGTCCCCCCTAATTTTTTTGAAAATCAGTTAAAAATCAGTGGATAATCAAACACAGATTGCAAATATTCCTAGGCCTTTTAACTGCAGAATATTTAATGATGTACAAATAAAGTACTGTGCCTATCATTTATCAATTTACATGAGTCATTAGAAATCACATAAGCAGCTGTGGTTCACGAAAAATGCATTTCCATAAATGAGAAGATAGGTAGTAATTTCAGTGAACAAATGAATAAATGTCATCATCTAACCAAACGTGACAGATTGACTATGTAATCAGAAAGACACAATTAAAGTACTCCTAAATTCTGGAAGTAGTGATAAAACACTCTTCATATACATCTTATATAGACTTATGAAATAGAAAACACATTAGAGCAGCGCTCCCAAGCATACGGTCCACGGGACACCAGATCCATGGATGTTAATAGTTGCGCTGTGAAAATAAGACTCCTTAGTCCAGCAAGTTTGGGAAGACCGGATTAATAAACAAAATTTAAAAGATTTACTTACAAGACATTCAAGAAAATTTAGTATGCCAGGGTTCATGGTGAATCACCAAGCACGGTTTAGTTTTTGACACTTGTTTAAATCAAAAAATTATATTTCCACATCATATCTTGAAAGATTACTATTCAATTGAATATCCTTTTGGAAATATTTTGTCCAATGTCCTTAGAAAATATAGTAAGAATAACAAATTGACTATTACACACTCCTTAAATTGTATACCGTTTAAATTGAGATGTGCTATAAGTACACATTAATTTCAAAGGTTTCGTTAAAAAATGTGAATGTCTCAATAATTTCATATTGATTCTATGTTGAAAGATAATATTTTAGATATATTAGGTTAAATAAATTTATTATTAAAGTCAATTCCACCTTTTTATTTTACTTTTTAAAGTATAGCTACTAGAAAACTTAAAATCACACGTGGTTTGCATTATACTTTCATGGAGCAACTCTGGTCTATACCACCCATTTTATTGAATTATGTAATATTCTGTGTTAATTACATAATAACTTCTGCTAATTTACTTCTCTTTGTCTCTACAGCATGCTTCTTTGGAGCAGGTGCCTACAATCTATATAGAAACCAGAAAAGTTTAACATGAATACAAATAAATATGCTTGGATCTATTACATCAAGTAGATATTGAATTATTTATTTTAGTTAGTAAACTGGTTCTGAAATTAGAGTTTAACTTGGATATTTACCTTAAGAATGGTGAGGGGTTGCCATAGCCAAATTTGTTCCTTCAACTCTATTAGTACATGTATCGTACTCTAAGAATTTGACATACTGAGACAAATTGAGGGATTTTTGTCAAATCTCCTTCTCACGTTCCCAGACAGGGTATGGAGGGAGTTATGGACACTTACTTTGAAACCTTTTGGGAGTACTCCTTTGGGAAGTAAATATATTTCATCATAAATGTTAAATAAAAATTGCTGCTGATTTTCCCCTCAGACTGAGAAATTCTTAAGGACAGAAAGTATTCCTGTTCATCTCCACATTTACAGGAAGTGCCATCATAACATAGCACATAGGAGGAGCTACATAAATAGTTAAATAATAATCCTCAGACAATAAACATTGACTATATCTAAGGATATTAAAGTAGATTAGCGGGCCGGCCCCGTGGCTTGGCGGTTAAGGGCGTGCGCTCGGCTACTGGCGGCCTGGGTTCGTATCCTGGGCGCGCACCGACGCACCGCTTCTCCGGCCATGCTGAGGCGGCATCCCACATACAGCAACCAGAAGGATGTGCAACTAAGACGTACAACTATCTACTGGGGCTTTGGGGGAAAAAAAGGAGGAAGATTAGGCAATGGATGTTAGCTCAGAGCTGGTCTTCCTCAGCAAAAAGAGGAGGATTAGCACGATGTTAGCTCAGGGCTGATCTTCCTCACAAAAAAATAAAAAAATAAATAAAGTAGATTAGCAGTTCACTTTATGAGGTGTCTGGGTAATATAATACCATGTTAATAAACAAAACTTTCCCAAGTCAAGTTACTTTTTATTAATACACTTATCAATATTTAAGCTAATGATAAGCTGTAATTATATCTATTTCCTAAGGAATTAAGTTTGTAGCAATAAGTGTTGAAGGCTCCTGAATGGCCCTCAGTCATAAGAAAAATGGTCTTCTCTGCTTTTCATATAATTTTCTAGTTGCGAAATAATCCTGAAATTTGAAAAGATCTCATATAGGTTCAAGATATTTGTACACCCAGTTGTTATTCTGGGTTAAAGTATTAACCACATCACTTTGAAAATAGTCATATGATATCTAGGAAAAATAATACAATAAGCCATCATCGATTATATAACCCTCAAGAGAATTTAGGTAGCAGTATCAGAAGGAATTAAATCCGGGGTAGGGAAGATCTGTTTACTTGGAGAGCATATTTTAGGTGTGGGATGGTCCTGGGACATGGACTGTGGGAAGGAGATACCACAACATGCCATCACGCTTCAACTTTGAGGGGACTGGGTGCTAGGAATCAGGCTACCAGCAGTCAGAAAGGAAGTGTGTGTGTGTGTGTGTCAAGGTCAGGGTGGAAGGGCCGAGTTAATAATGCAATGGGAAAAATACTGCACTGGAGAGTCAGACCCCATAAATTTGAACTCTAATCTTCCACTTACATTCTATGCAATATTGGGCAAATTATTTAGGTGAATCTAGGATTGCTTTTCTGTGAGAAGCAAATACCAAGGTTTGCAAGCATTAGAAATAATAAATGTAAGGAGATTGTCACATCAAGGTTTTCAACATATGGTTATTATTATTACTACAAACAACGTGAAAAAACTCAAAAATCAATTGCAACCTAAGTTCACAAATTTTACAAGTGCTAGTACCTGATGACCCCATGGTTCTGAAGAAATTTTGCCTTGCTATTGCTCTTAATTTCTTCAAAATAAAACTCAAAAGGATTATTATATCCCAGTAAATGATAAAGAGGAAACTTGAGCAACATTATATGAGTGGCCTATTCTGTGACTAAACACACACAAATTCACAAAGCGCAGTGCTCCAAAACTACCATTGTTTTTAAAAACAACAAATGAACAATTAATTCTGACAATTTGTAAAAGCAAAGCAACACGGGTATGGAAAAATACGAAGGGGCTTTTCAATTATAGAGGAGCCAGAGGATATTCCAAACTAGACAGAAGGTTGTGTGTTAAACCAACTCAATCTTTATGCCTGACAAAGAATAAATACTAGTGCTTAAGATTCTTGGAAACCACAGGTCTGCCTATTACATTATCAATTAGCATATCTGAAATTATTTCAGTGTTTAAAAGAAAAGTATTATACTGGATGAATTAAGCACTGATTACCCAAAGTCTCCCTCCATACATTTTTCCTCTTCAATAAGTTTTACTTTCCTTGACAAAAGAGGAAAAGGAGAGAACTGGGAAAGTTAGTTATGTGTAGTTGGGTTTGCATAAATTTTTAATTATAAAATAATTTGTTTTAAAACAGAAAAATGATTTCAACAAAATTATTACCATGGTAGCAATTATACAGTGACTTTTATTAGACCAAGATTAGATAATACTTTTTGAGAAAACCAAATGGGTAATCAAATGATTAAACAGGATTTTCAGCAAATATTACCACAGCCTTTAGGTGTTCTTTAGTTGGAGAAAAGGGAAATGAGTAGAAGTCTCACACAGCCTGTAGATCAATTCTTCTGCTCTAATATTAATAAAATGTTAACATATTTACGGATTTGGCTCATGATATTGTGATTAAATTTTCTCTGTTACAATGTCCTTTTTAAAATATTTTAAGTTTAGAAATCTCAGAAAAAGAAAAAACAAAAGATTTAAATAACAAACCTATTTCAAAATCAATATTTATAAGCCTGAAGATTGCTAATTTCAGCAGATACAACAATGGGTTCCTTACAAAAGATTAGGATGATCTCTGAATCTCTGGGTATCAGACACCCTTGAAAAACTTAAAGCTAGATAAAGAGATTAGTAAAAACATCGACAATTCGTTCTTTCATAAGTGAAAGATACATCTGTTGAAAAAATGGGTTTAAAGTTGTAACCAAACTAAAGATAACCTAAAGATAGTCAAAATAAATGGAAAGATTAGACTAATCTAAAAAGTTTAAAAACATTTATGCCAGCAAAACTATCCTGTTCATGCAAAGCCTTGTGGACAGGTATTTCTGAGAAGAATCTTTACTGATTTCTTTATCACTTTTTTCAAAGGAGCTCTTTTTGGACTGATGGGTTTATACATTACCATCAAAGGGTCTCTGTCATGATTGATTTGAAACAGTTCTTTTGAAATTTAAAGGTCAATAGCATCTCTTTTAGTGCTGACTGTAGACGGTGAATTGAAGTTTTCTACAAAAGCTGAATCCTTCTAAAGCTGAAATTCACCAAGATGAAGTTCACTGAAATTTCATGTTAGACCCAAAATAGGGTCTCGATTTGCAACAGTAAGAGTCAAAAAACATTTCACCATGGCATAAAAAGCTTTTTAAAAATTTTGTTTCTATTTCTATTATGACATAGCACCAAATCTATATGTTATAGTAACTCATATTTCACTGTTACCTCTGAAAACAGTTACTTCAAATACTCAAATGCTTTATACACCATTGCTTGAACAATTGTGTAAGACAGTGGGCTAAGATTACTTAACTTTTTAAAGCTTCCCTTTTTATTAAAGTGTGACAGACATGCCTATAATTTAATTTTAAAAATATATACCTAAAGCTGGCTAAAAGCTACTTGATTTGGGATAGTTCATTGATTATTTTAAGGCGGCTATATAGAATAATGCAAGCAAAGTTCTTCATTTCAACCTTTCCTATATTTTATGTAAGAACATTTCCTATGTTCCTGAAACTCACAGAAGAATTTAGTATGCTTCCAAAAAACTATTTCTAGATTTTCTTCAGAAGAGTAACAAAGTTACTGCGATTATACTAAGACTATAAGAATTACTTTCTCTTATGCTCTTTAAGTATTTTTCTGACCTGTTCTTGGTTTAGCTAGTAAAGTCAGAGCTTCCATGTCTTTTTTTAAAGTTTTTGAAAAACAAAGTACGCTTTTATTTAAACAATCTATTAAACTTTGGCCTTCCAGCTATCCACAGGGATCGGCAGGTCATAAAGTAACAGCATCAATTAAGACCACAAAAATGAGATCAAATATTCTACAGTTCAATAAATTCAATATTTGCATGGCCAACTTTATTCACACACAATAAAAAGTTATTCAGGAGAATTCAGACTTTAAAGAATCATAGGTTTTAAAGCTGGGGAAAATTCAAAACACCACGAAGTCCAAACCTCTCATTATTTAAAGTATGATAAATAAGATGTAGCATACATAACTGATGTATTTACATAGATAACTACCAACAATGAAGTTCAGACTACCAATAATAAAGTTCAATAATAAAGTTCAAATAACAAGAGCTGCCAGTTACTGAGCTTGGCTTATGTGCTAGACACCATACCAACTGCCCTTCAATCATAATTTTATTTAGTTTTCATAATAGCAGTATGGCACGGACAACAGCATGCCCACTTCATAGATGAAAAAACTGAGGCTTAGATTAAATAAGTTGTACAAAATTGTTACTGATAAAGTAAGTGAGCTGGAATTCTGATCTAGGCTATTTGTTCCAAACTATAATCTTCTAACCATAATATCACTGTCCTAGAATAAAAGCCTCTTGTCTTCCTAAGGCATCCTATTTTGACTACTGAACCACTGTACCTACAAAGACAACCCACATTAATACATCAACATATTCCAAAAGAACTTAATAAATTTTAGCTGAATGAATGACTGAATGTTTGCTAAATCTACAGTTGATATACTATAAATATTTAAACATACAAATATTTAAAATGTCCACCATGACCACCTAATATGTTATACAGAGAATATAAATAAACTCCCTGATTTCAAAATTTCTAGTGCATATTTATTATTTTAGCTTCTCTGTTCTAGGCACTAGACTTTTACAGAATGTATTGAACACATCAATGTACACTTCCCTCATCTATTTTTTCTATTTTTTTATCCTTTTTATCAAGTGAGGTACATGTTAAAAATACACAAGTGTCTTCCTGCAGGTAATAGTGTTCTAAGCTTTTTAATGACTTATATAAAACTAACTGGAATATTAGCATTATTGAGCAAAAATTAAAAAATAATGTTAAGTGGCTTTCTCAAATTGCATTCAAGGGAATACAGGTAAAGATGAGATTAAAGAACTCTGTAGTAGGTAAAACTATGTAATTAGGTGATCAAATGAAGTAATAACTTTCAAGAATATGTATCGCAACTTTACAGTTCCCCAAATGATTTTGTCTCTATTACCATATTTAATCTACAAAACAACTTCATGAGTAGAAAACTGTCTCCAAGATTCACTAACTCTCTTGTTTTCATGCTTAGCTCTTCAATTCCAAACTCAACGTCCTCACCACTGTACTAGGAAATGGACCTCTAGGCAGTACAATACATAAAATATGACCACAGATTTCTCACTCACTTAGCAACTCTATAGATTTACTGAACACCCACTATGGGCCAGAAACATGTTATACACTTGAGGTTGGTGAATAAGACAGATGGTCCTGCTTTCAGGGTGGCTATAGGAGACAAGGTTTCTTACACGACTCTTAGAATCAGTCTTATTGTTCAGAATTATACATTCATGATTCCTACACATCCAGAGTTAAGAATACGAGATTTTACTTTTTCACAAATAAACTAATCATGGACATGAGAAAATAATGATATGTCACTGTCCTCAATACATAGGAATTTCTCCTGAGATTCTCAATGGAGCATCATTTGTATGCTGTGGTGACAATAGGCATTTCAATAAAATTTATTTTAAGATTTAGTTATTTGTGGTGCACAAGTTCTCTGGGGAAAGAAATCGTTTCTATTCTTGTTTTTATTTTATAGATATACTATGTCTACATACTTTCACGACACAAGGGAATATATTGGTGGTATATTTTATTAAATTGTTCCTACTGTTTTCTATTCAAATGTAATCCTCTAGAAATACAACACTTTAAAAATTTTTTTTAACTAACTTCCTTCTCTAGCAAACCACCTCCCATCGAAAAGAGGGATTTCATTTTTACCTATTGTGTTTCATCCAATACTGACAATACAAATCATCTTCATTATTAACTAGGATGTTACGTTTTCCTTCACAACAATCTTAACTGCTAAGTACTATTATTACGCCCATTTGTCATATAAGAAAATAGTCCTAGTGATCTTAGTTACCTCTTCCAAGGTCATGCAACTACTGTGGCAAATGTGGAATTCAAACCCAGGACTTCATGGCTCCAGAGCTGAAATTCTCAACCTCAGTATCATAATACTGCCTCTCAAAATAAAAACCGAATAAATGTTTACTGAATAAATTAAAGAGATGTGCTTTTAATTTTTATTTCACATTCTCTGCATTGTGTTATTTTTATACCTTTATAACTAGTGTGGAGTCTTTTTTTCTGTTGGTTTTAGTAAATACAGGGTAGAGGAATAATGCCTTATATATAACCTAACAATGCAATGTATTTAATGTAGAGTAGAAAACACATTCTAAAAGTCACAAGTTTGCTCCCTATTCAACAGTGGGAAATATTATTTATTACTGCTCTATTTTTATTGGTTTGGACTCACCAAAGAAACTGTAAATTTCTTAAAGGTGGAAGGATTATTGTAATGAATCTTTCCTCGTGTTTCTACTTTATAAGAATGATGCAATTTCCACTCCTCACTAGAGGATACTGTTGGAGGAAATACTATCAGCCCCTCTCCCTAACTCCTTACCAGTTCCTTCCCCAGATAGGAGATATCTGATTATCGAGGTGTTGCTGGGACACTCTTTGTAAGTGGGTATAGTCACGGTGGGTTAAAGGCCAGTTTCCGCTTACGGTGAGCCCTCTCATCCTCTCTACCACATCCTCGACGCACATCGCTAGTGTAGTAAAAGGACTGCCACTCTCTCTAGTCTCTCCACTTCTTCTTGGAACTTGGACTTGACTATTTTCTTGTTTATGGATTAAACGACTGAGGCCAACAAAGATCCAGGCAGCCCAGGCCAGCATGGCATTAGGCACTGGGTGCAAATAACCTCTTTATGACCACCTATCTCATTCTGGTGGATAGGTTTCGCACCAGATTTTATATCCCATCCACACTCAGGTTGTAATGATGCAGTTACGAACTAGGCAGAGACATAGGGAGAAGGAGGCCTCATCTAATCTTCTACTCTAAGCAGCACCTGGCAATAGTTTTCTAGGGAGCCCTGCATTGAGGGGGCTTGACCAGCCATGTCCTCCCTAGAACAATTTAATATGTTATGAGCATAAATAATTGCTCAATCAAGCTCATCCAAAGAGAAACCAGAAATCAGAGGCAAAGTTCCTTAAATAATTTTAGACAGGACACTCGATTCTCATTAGATTGTTTTAATTTATTTTTAAGAACAGAGCATAAACTTTAGTGCTCTTTTTCAATTTGTATTAGCTATATAAACATAAAGTTTTATTTCCAGTAATATTTTTATGTCATACAAGCAGAGTTTCAAATTTTCTATTTTCAAGTTGCTGCTGATAATAATTTTGTTCCAAGTACCAGAAAGAAATCTTTGGTTCCTATTAACAGCTGCACCTAGCATCTTGCCCAAAGTGTTCTTTGCTAACCACACAAGAGAGCTGACGAGAGATGACAGAGTAACCAGATGGTAGTTTGGCAAAAGCAGCAAATGCAAGCCAAAACAGGGTTTGAGATAAGTGAAATACTATCACTATTGTCTGGGAGCAAGTGGCCAAGAATTGCTTGTCCTTTAGAATTTGTGAATTTATGTTTGCTATCAAGCTCACATATACACACACACACACACACACACACACACACACACAAATACATGAGTAGCTCCTGTAGTGTTAAAATGTGAGAAGGAATATTCGAGAGCAGAAAAATGAAATGCTTTTTCCTTTAGTCTAAGTAAAAGTAGCAAAAATTTATAAGCAAGTCTCTGCCTTCTGATGAAATCTGTCTTCTGGCCATGACCAGATCCTTGTAGATAATCTCATAATCAAGAAACAACTACTAAGGTAGTTCTTAACAAAACAACGTAAAAGGCTTTAAACTTGCCCCACCATGACTGTCACAGGAGTTAATGATCGAGCAGATTGCTTTTGGTCATGAATGCAAATACTGTTGAGAATGCTCATATTTACTTTGCGGGAGGAGTCCTTTCTGTAGGTTGTGTCTGACCCAGAGCTGGGTGGTTTTATTCATCGTTCTAGATGTGGTTGCTAAGTCACATGGCATTTTCGTACTTCAGCTTCTTGACCAACTGTAGTTATTATGCGTTAAAGCCAAATCACAACGCATAGATGTTTACTCCTCTGCAGTCTCATGCCTCTATCAGAAATACCATTCCAGAAAACACTTTATTGTTCCACAAACAGTAACAAAATAAAAGTAGATGTTGATTCTACCCTACACCCTCCTTCTCTAGCAGTAACCGTAAATATCACGTGTCACCAAACTAAACTATATGCTCTACTTTTCTTTCTCCTAGTAAACAACAAAATTCATACTATATTGAAAATATGCCTTTCACCCCCTGAAAACAATATTTAAAGTTAAACAGACATAGAAAGCTCTCTGTTAGAAAAATATCAGAGATAAAACTATTCAATAAGGAAACTAAACCTTCAAGAACCACATATGTTGGCCATCCAGCTGCAAAAGTACATATGCATATATTTTTGTATATAAAGCAAATATATGGAGAGAGGGAAGGAGAGAGAGAGAATCAATTCTGCACAGGGTAACAGTAGGAAAAAAGGAGTAAAAAAATATTAGACACAGATAACGTTACTATGGTATGTACATTTATACATACATATTTATACACACACACACATATACATATACACACATATATACAAATACACACATATCTATGTATACACACTAAAATACCTGCACACATTTATATGCTCAATGCACTTCATAAACCAACTATCCCAGACTAGGAATTACAGAGCTGGAAAGGGCACTGAGAGGTCATCTGAGGAGATCCGTTCCTTTAGGCACTTTAATGCTTAAACCATCCAAAGACCTGGCAATCTATTCTATTTTTAGGGCTCTCTAGGGATGGAGACTCATTATAGACCACATTGTATTGTAGTTCTAATACACTCACAGGTGCCTTTCTTGACAAAACCATGTTTCACAGATCCTTGGTCCAACAGGATTTTGTGGGTACCTTCTAAATACACACCTCTTTCCTTATTGTGACAGCATGGCAGCTAAGGATTTAGCTTCACATGAAAATGCAGAGATCAAAAGGTACAGATGCCTATGTAAAAATGATGTTAATTGTTGCAACACTGCTGTCAGCTAAAGGCCAGCCATTCATTTCCAAAGCCCCTGGGCTAACCCTAGGCAAAAATATAAAGGAGGCAAAATTTGTTTTCTGAATTCACACCCTCTCATATCCTCTTTACTTGCCTGTAGCAACCTTCTCTTGCCATTAGTTATCAAGACTGCATCAGGTTCATCAGGTTTTTCCTACTCTCCTAGTAACAGTCTCTTGTCCTATGTCTTACTCATTCAGATCACTTCTCTTTGACGTTAATCTGAAAAACAGTAATCCAGGCTGAGATATGAGGAAGCAGCTAATGGATTAATAGTAACATTTCACAGTAACTAGAGTTTATAATTTTACTAAGTGCCATACCTACTAAGAATTCCTTGAAAATAATAGGTCTTGATATTTTCAAATTTCACCATTTATTCTGCACCCTACTATGTATATGCATAACAGTGGCCCTGAAAAACCCAACTCTGCTTTCGAACTTTTGGAAAACTTCTAAATATAAGACTTTGATGATAGAAGTTAAATTAAACCCCTGTTCATTCACAAAGAATACTGAAAAAAATATACACTCATTGTCAATAGTGAAAATATGACTGTTACTGTATTTTTTAAAAAGTCCTTAACTCCACCATCCCAATTTTGAACTTACAAGGAAGTAAAATTAAAAGAGATCCTAGAGGCACATACATTAGTGTCCATATCTCATCACCCAAGGGGTGTGTGAAGGTGGTGGTGCAGGACCGGCCACGGAGGAAGTGGGAGGTGGGAAGGATAAATAAACAGAATTTGCAAAGAATTATTCAAATAAATGTCCTTCTCGCCAAGAAATGCTACTACTTAACTGCTTCAGAAGAGTAAACCAATCTAAAAGGAGGCAGTGGATTTGCATGGTAGAAAATTGGAGAGCTTTCTTTCAGCTACAGCTTTCAGTCTCAAGAACACAAAGAGCTGAATTTTAGCCAATTTTCTGACTGATTTTTTTGTTGTTGATGAGCTTGCTTTTTATTCGGCAATTGTTTCTAATGTCTTCCAAAAAGAAAGAACGACAGTAACTCTTTTATTTGAAATTGTGTATCACATGATCAGTAATTACAGATACAAAGCCTTTTCATCTTTAAAAGGATAGCCAGTCCTTCAAGACACTACATTCATCTGTGGTATTTACTCATATTTATCACTTCTCTCTCAAAGCAAAGTGAGACAGAATAAAACGAATCAAAGTATTATAAGTGACATTTTTTTAAAAAATAGCAGATAGATGTTATAAATAAAATATCATTTCCAGTGCAGATTTCTTAAAAATGTTCTTAAACCAAATTTGGAAGCTTCTTTAATAGCCCCCCTCCCAAAAAAAAAAACCCAAATTTTAATCGAAGCTTCCACAGCAGCCAATTAGTGGATGCCAATGGTCCAATGGCACTGGGATATGTGTGCATTTACGTGTGTTTAGTTTGTGTAGGAGTAGTGTGTGTGTGTGTAAAGTGTGATAAGGGAGGTAGGTGCCACCTACCACAAGTCATGGTTTGAAGAGTGGGCAAAATACAGCTACTGTATTTCATCAATTCTAAGACATCATTGATTTTAAGACACATTTTTATTTTATCCATCACTAAGAATGAAAAAAGAATGCTTCCAATTAAACTATGACACAATGTTTTATTATCCCACTGATTTTAACAATGTATCCTTGTTCTCAGAGATGTTAAAATGTGAAAAAAATCTAATATGGTATTTCTCCCTAGTGATTTGTCAACAGGTTTTAGATTCTCACACTGAGTCATCTCTTTAAATAAGGTTGTGATTCTAGAAAGCCCTTTTAAAATACAAATAGTTTACCCAGGAGATGTAGCAGATTAAGCCATTAACAGTCATTAAGATGCATTAATCTATCAGCAGTCATTAAAACCACAAGGAATATTAATTTATCAGCTTATCAGAGCAAAGAAGAGAACAAAAAAGGATGCAAAAAGAGATACGAAGAAAGAGTAGATGCTGAGCTTGTAGACTTTGTCTAGGCTGCTACACAAAAGAAGCTGCTCGTGCACTAGGAAGGGAGAAACGGGGGAATCCCATGCTGAAAAGTTGCAGTTTGAAGATACAAAGAACAGAGGATAAGAAGAGCAAAAAGAGAAAAGGAAGGGTGCCAGCCTGGTGGCATAGCGGTTAAGTTCGTGCACTCCGCTTAGGCGGCCCGGGGGTTCGCAGGTTTGGATCTCAGTCACAGACATTTACGCACCACTCATCGAGCCATGCTGTGGTGGCATCACACACACAAAATAAAGAAAGATGGGCACAGATGTTAGCTCAGGGCTGATCTCCCTCAGCAAAAAGAGGAAGATTGGCAATGAATGTTAGCTCAGGGCCAATCTTACTCACCAAAAAAAAAAAAAAAGAAAGAAAAGGAAAACAGCAAACTTCACAGTTTTGCCTATATCCTAATGTGAAGACAAATTAGAGATTCTTAGGATAGAGAAGAGACCCCTAAAGAAACCACGTTTCTATTAAGGCTTCCAAGAAGGTTCAGAACATGGATTTCCTAGTTATAATTACATGTATATGTGTGATTTTTATACTGTTAAATGATAAATACTTTGTTCTCAAGACCAGGAAGCAGTTTACTCACTCATGGTTTCTATTTCATATTTTATGATCTGTGACACCTTTTCTCTCTAAGTCTTCACAAAGATACTGATCTATACTAAAATGAGTCACAATGTTTGCTTTTGATACTGAGGGCAGAGTACAAAGTAAGCCAGGGTCAAATATCCTAGGTTTTACGTACAGCTATGCCACTGACTTCCCACAAGACGTGTAGAAGTGATTTAACCTTAACCACAGGGATACAACCACTTGACACATATCCCTTGAGGAAGACAGAAAGCATTTTTAGTTTATGATAGAAACGGTATATAAAAATATGAAACGTGCTGAAGGACCTTCAGCAAGTCTCTCAAACTTTTAGCTGCCTCATCTCTAAAATAGTGATAATAACATCTGTCTAAAGACAGTGTCCTAAACAGATTATTCCTTGGTGATCAAGATCAAAGATTTGTTGGTCTGTTCTACTTTTAGATATGTAAAACAGCTGAGAGCTGTTCAATGCATATAAACCTTGAAAATGGTCTGCAACCCAATAGGAGAATGCCTAATTGTAAGGAATCAAATACGGCACAACATGAGCTGCATTCAATTCAGCAAACACACTTAGCACCTGCCATCGAAAAAGCACCATGTCATCTGTATTAGGCCTCTCTCCAAAAGCAAGAATGCAGTAATCCTTTGTGAAAACAGAATTTCTTCCATCAATAATAATGTCTCACTTCCTCAAAATTGTATAAAGCACAGATATTTTAAATTTAATTACACATTCAATTGTCAAAAATCATTTATTTTAGGCATTTTCCAAAGGGAGATTTCTATATTATATGCATGACTAGTCCATTGAACAAAACTAAAACTTTGCTTGATGACCGAGGGGCATTATTTAACATCTTCCCTCTTGAGCTTTACTGAGTACCTCAGAATGGAAGGGAGTACAAACTACAGCAGTCTGTTTAATGTCAGTACAACTTGCTTAGTACTTTATAATCAGCACCCCCCTTCCTTTAGCTCTCAGATGTTCTGTCCTCTGAGATGTCTTCCCTAATCACAAGGCAAATTTACTCCTCTGTTCATCATGTACACACATTGTACATTTGACAAGGTGTGTATCAAAACCAACATTTAAAAATGATTTGTGTAATTGTGCTTTCATGTCTGCCTTTCTAGCACTCATCTAGGAGAGATGAGACCACATTCACTATTTTATCTTCAGTAGCTATCACAGATTTTATCTATATGATAGCAAGTTGCCAGAAAAAAAATCTGTCATTAATACATAGGAGAGGGCCACCCCGCGGCTTAGTGGTTAAGTGCGTGCACTCCACTACTGGCGGCCAGGGTTGGGATCCTGGGCACGCACCGACACACCACTTCTCCAGCCATGCTGAGGCCGCGTCCCACATACAGCAACTAGAAGGATGTGTGACTATGACATACAACTATCTACTGGGGCTTTGGGGGGAAAAAAAAAAGGAGGAGGATTGGCAATAGATGTTAGGTCAGAGCCAGTCTTCCTCAGCAAAAAGAGGAGGATTAGCATGGATGTTAGCTCAGGGCTGATCTTCCTCACAAATAAATAAATAAATAAATAAATAAATAGGAGAATCACTCACCATGATCAAGTGGGATATATCCCAGGAATGCAAAGATGGTTCAACATACACAAATCAATAAATATGACACCACATTAATAGAATGAAAGATAAAAGTCATATGGTTATCTCAATAGATGCAGAAAAAGCCTCTGATAAAATACCACCTCATGATAAAAATGTTCAACAAATTGGATATAAAAGAAATGTTCTTCAGCATAATAAAGGCTATATACAACAAGCCCATAGCTAACATCAAACTCAATAGTGAAAAGTTAAGATCCTTTCCTCTAACATCAGGAACAAGACAGGGACGACCACTGTCACCATTTCTATTCATCACAGTACTAAAAGTCCTACCCAGGGCAATTATGCAAGAAAAAGAAATAAAAGGCATCCATATCAGAAAGGAAGAAGTAAAATTATCTCTGTTTGCAGATGACATAACCTTATATATAGAAAACCCTAAAGACTCCACTAAAAAACTGTTAGAACTAATAAATGAATTCAGTAAAGTTGTAGGATACAAAATCAACATAAAGAAATCAGTTGCATTTCTATACACCAAACTATCTGAAAGAGAAATTAAGAAAGCAATCCCATTTACAATAGCGTCTAAATCAATAAAATACCTGATCTAACCTAGGAGTTGAAACATCTGTACAATAAAAACTATAAGACATTGATGAAAGAGATTAAAGAAAACACAAATAAATGGACAGATATCCTGTGTTCTTGATTTGGAAGAATTAATATTGCGAAAATGTCCAAACTACCCAAAGAGATCTACAATTCAGTAGATTCAGTGCAATTCCAATCAAAATCCCAATGGCATTACTCACAGAAATAGAAAAGCTGATCCTAAAATTTGTTTGGAACCACAAAAGACCCCAAATAGCCAAAGAAGTCCTGAGAAAAAAGAACAAAACTGAAGGCATCACACTACCTGATTTCAAGCTATATTACAAAGCTATAGTGATCAAAACAGTATGGTACTGACATAAAAACAGGCACATAGATCAAGGGAACAGAACCGAGAGCCCAGATATATAGTTGACCATGCATGTATGGTCAACTAATTTTTGACAAGGATGCCAAGAATACACAATGGGGAAAGGACAGTCTCTTCAAAAAATGGTGTTGGGAAAACTGGGTATCATGCAAAAGAATGAAACTGGACCCCTATCTTACACCACTCACAAAAATTAACTCAAAATGGATCAAAGATTTAAATGTAAGACCAGAAACCATAAAACTCCTGGAAGAAAATATAGGGAAAAAAATACCTGACATTGGCCTTGGCAATGATTTCCTGGATAAGATACCAAAAGCACAGGCAACAAAAACTAAAATAAACAACTGGGACTACATTAAACTAAAGAGCTTCTGCACAGCAAAGGAAACAATCAACAAATCGAAAAGGTGACCTACAAAACAGGGGAAAATATTCACAAACCATATATCTGATAAGGGTAATATCCAAAATACATAAGGAAGATGGGGTATATATATACAATGGAATATTATTAGCCATGAAAAATAAGGAAATCCTGCCATTTGCAACAAGATAAATGGACCGTGAGGGCATTATGCTAAGTGAGACAAGTCAGACAGAGAAAGACAAATACTTTATTCTATCACTTATATGTGGAATCTAAAAAAGCTGAACTCATAAAAACCAAGAGTAGAATGGGGGTTACCAGGCGCTAAGAGGTGGGAGAATTGGGGAGATGTTGTTTAAGGGTACAAACTTGCAACTAGTAGATAAATAAGTTCTGAAGAGTTAATGACCAGCATAGTGAATACAGTCAACAACACTGTATTATAAACTCCAAAGTTTCTAAGAGACTAAATCTTAATTGTTCTCACCACAAAGAAGAAATACTGTGACGTGATAGTGGTGTTAGCTAAGACTACGGTGGTAATCATACTGCAATATATAAATGTATCAAACCAACACATTGTACACCTTAAACTTACACAATGTTATATGTCAATTATATCTCAATAAAAAAATACATCGGAGGTCCTCAGAAAACATTTGCTGAATGTATGTTGAAATCAACACTTCAGTGAAATAAAAAGCAGTTTCTTCTCACAAAAGGTTGGAGACTCTGAATCTGAACAACTCGTGAAGGTATGAAGGTGTCCTTTTACACTCCCTTCCGGTCAATCCTTCACTCATTACTGCTGACAGTCAAACTCGTACCAGACACCTTGAACAACGGTTCTGGAGATCTAACAGTGACTGACATTCATGTGAGTACCGTCCTCAGGTCAGTTAAAGACTGAGGCTGATTATCCTCACTCCCACTCCCTAGGTCAAGTAACCTCAAGTTTTTGTCAAACCCTACAGAATAAGGACTTTGTGGCACAGAGACAGGAATTGCTGCTTTCTTTTGTTCCAAACTATGTGGAAAACCCAGAACTGCAGCAGTAACTAAAGTATCATCTCAGTCTGGCTGCTCATCCTTGCCTCCTCCCCTCCCGCTCTGCCCTCACCTTGCCCCCACCCATCTGCACTCAGAAGACAGGTCACCATATTGTGATTCCTTTTCACTGTTTACACTGCTCATCCCAGGAGCCCAGAAACTACATCAGTTGCATCAAATCCTTGGCAGACTGAGCAAGAATTTTACCTTCTGAGGTTCAGAACAATTTTACAGCTTTGACTTTTCCAGCAGTTAAATAGAGCCGTGTTAAATGCACAGAAAACTTCCACTTTTACTTAATTAATAAAAAACTTCAATAAAATACTCTTTGTCTTCAGTCTACTGCACTGTCTCTTCAGAATATAATTTGTCAGAAGGTTCTACTGCCAGTTCCTTGACTTCTCATGCTTCAATATTATCTTTAAAAAAAAATATATAGACATCTGGGTACAAAGAGTACTTACTCTAAAAAATTTTAAGAAGTTAAAGTCAGATCTTGAGCCATTCCCACAGATCATTTTGGTATCACTTGGAAATTTGTTTCTTGGTGCTAAATCTTGTTGTCAGCTCCCAAAAGGGGTTCCTGACGTAGATCAATATGCCGTAGGATTGGCCAGTACTTTTTTGCTTCGAATGAAAGCCTCATGTCCCATGTCTTATTCCTCCACTGTTCTGTTGTCTACTTTCTAACCTGACAATCAACTAATGTAACAATCAAATATGTACAAAAGTGTTTACTTTATAGCCATGGCTAAATGTCTGACTTGTTTCAAGAAATATATTCACAATCTAACAGGATCTCCTCTGCTCTATGCTATTTCTAGACCAGTGCTGCATATTTCAGGCACACAGCAGCCACTGGGGAGATATTTCCATTCAGATGTGCTTTATGATGCTCCCCAAAATACTATTTTCTTTTTCTAGGGGGAGGCATAAACAACACCTACCTACAATTTTACAGTATTATTTATTGATTTGCCCACCTTTATTGGGCAACTTGGTATCATAAAGATAAAATCTAAATGAAGTTTCTTAAATTAATAAACAATTACCCTGAAAAGTAAGTTTCATTGAAATGTTTGTGAAAATATCCTTCAAATATTATTTGTAGTAAAATGAAATTGTCCTTGACACTGCCCCACTGTGACAATAGAAGAGAATTTAATTTATAATAATTTCTAGTGTTGTCCTTATGAAAACATTTAGAACTTGGCAAAGACTGCCTCTGAGGGTTAAAAATCGAGTCAGTAAAAAAGCTCAAGTCAGAACAGTTGTATAGCTGGGTGAGTACCTTTTCAGAGGTATTACATTAGAAGTTCATTATTCAGTACTCACTGCACTATTACATGCCTGGGGGGGTGGTGTGTATGTGTGTGTCTGGAGATCACAGGAACACAGGAATTATGCAAGTGGGGAGGAAATCTAACTAGAGAAATTAAGACAAAACATCTACTGTGCAATTTTGCTTATAGAGAATACTGAATATTTGATTCAGAATCATCTTAGATGTCACAATTTAAACATTTCCTCAAGATCCACCAATAACCTTTCAGAAGTTTCCTATTTCAGAATAATACATAGAAAAATCGTATTTTATGTTTTCCTCATAGTATTATACCAATTGAGGAAATTGAGGATATAAAAGTTGGATAAAGGAGATAGGAGTACTGAAAAAATAAAGTATTTTTCTGTTTAATTACAAATGGATTTCCTTCATTTCAGCAATAGTTTATGTAAAACCAAATATAATTTAATGAAATATAATTTTTATTAAAGCAAACAACAGTAAAAAGAAAGTTAATACCTTCTCTTATTAAACCATTTCTTAGAACATGTTCTTCCATTTATATGTCAGTGATGAATGTAATTTTCTTTCAGGATAAGGGTATTAGATATATATTTCATCAAATGTGTTAGATGTATATTTACTTTTTCAAAAGTCAATCTTTGTATTACTAAGTGAAAGAAGCCAATCTGAGAAGGCTACATACTGTACGATTCCAACTATATGACATTCTGGAAAAGACAAAACTATGGAGACAACAGATCAGTGGTTGCCAGGGGCATGGGTGGAAGGAGATGAATAGGCAGAGCACAGAGGATTTTTAGGGTGGTCAAAATACTCTGTATGATATTATATTGATGGATACATGTCATTATACATTTGTCTAAACTCGTTGAATATACAACACCAAGAGTGAACTCTCAGGTAAACTAAGGACTTTGGGTGATTATGATGTGTCAATGTAGGTTCACACTTGGTAAAAAATGTACCATTCTGGTGAGTTATGTTGATAATGGGGGAGGCTATGCATTTGTGAGGGCAGAGAGTATACAAGAAATCTCTGCACCTTCCTCTCAATTTTACTGTAAACCTAAATCTGCTCTAAAAAAAAGAGTCTTAAGAAATTTTTTTCATCAGTCTTTCCTCCAAGCTTATATTGTTTCCTCAAATCTTCCTTTCTAAAATAGAGGTAAACAAGTTTTACTAAAAATTATATAATGATACTCAATTATTGGCAATTGCCTAAATAAAAGAAACTTAGTCAATTCTTTTCCTGAAAAATTAGCCTCAGACATCGTGATTTTTACCAAACTCACATCATTATCCACATGTAATTCTCCGATAGTATAACCATTTATCCTGAAACAACTCCTTCACCTCTGGGTAAGGCAAATTGACTATAATATCTGAGCGACGTCAGTAAAGAATAGCAGACAGACTGGTTCAACTTCTTCTGGGCTAACAACAATGAAAAAAAATAATTGCTCTGATTGAACCAATTTTGCTTCCTAGAAAATTACATCCATCATAATCATAGAAAATCTGATTTCTATTTCTTTTAGGTCAAGTGAAGTGAATTAAATCAAAGGCAAATATATTCTTAGTGTTTTAAAACCATAACCCTTATTTTTGAAAGTATAAGAAGTCAAATTTTATAATAATTAGACAAAGGCAATTCAATTCCACCCCAAATCTAAAGAAAAAATATGAAACAAAACAATTTATTTGTAGTACATAATTAAAGATATCTTTAAGATTTTTTCTAACATTAATATAAAAAGGCCTTTTATCTCCAAAATATCTGAGCACCAACAGTCTTCTTTTCCTCTAGGCAAATTAACAGACTTGTTTAAGATATACTGTGCCCACAGACTCTATATACAAAAAAACAGTTATTGTCACATGACCCCTTATTTTATCCCAAATCCTGTGACTCAAACCCCCATTCTTTCTCAATACAACCCTTAGATGTTCACCAAATGATTTCTTTCATGGAATGCTCCTTTCTTTCACTCTCAGAGGACTGAGAGAAGTAGAGAAAGACAGATAAGGGCTGTCAGCTGACTCACCAGCTCTGTCCGCTGTACCAGAATCTTTCTTTTGTCAATAAACTTGGAAGCTATCACAGAGTCTGCCAATTCATATATTGGTAAGGATTGAAATTATGGGGAAATTTAATTTTTTAATCAAAAAAGTTGTCCTTTGAAGTTTCCATCAAGGAAAATAAGACTGAAGAGCTCACTGGAGCCATGGAAAAAGCTAATTAACACCCCCTCCCCTGCACCTCTTCCTCTGTCGCACAATTTTGCTTTTTCTCTTGCTTCTTTCTCTTGCCTCTTTCTTAAGTATTCTCCTTACGCTTTTCCTTCCATGGTTCTCTCTTGAAATGGGTTGCAGATGGGAGTAGAAAGCAAAGATGGAAGAAGACAGGTAAAGAGATATCGATGCCTTTTGTGTCTGGCTTATTTCCATTAGAATAATGCCTTTAAGTTTCATTCATGTTGTAGCATGTATCAAAACGTCATTCATTTTTGTATATCACATTGTCCCTATCTTTTCCCTTGATGAAAAAATAAATTACATTTTGTATGCATTACTATTACCACCACCACTAGCTAATTATTGTTTACTTTGTGCCAAGCAATTTTCTAAGCATTTTGTTTATATTAACTCATTTGATTCTCACAACACATGAGGTAGAGATTGTTGTTATACTCATCACATAGATAAGTAAACTGAGGCACAGAGAGGCTAAATAAATTGCACAAAGGTAGTCAGCTTGTGCAGTGGTAGAGCAACTATTCAAACCCATATAATCCAGCTCTTAACCTACAGTCTTAGCTACATTTTATTTATATGATGATGTTCATTTGTAAGTATTATTTATTATCAAACCCGTGAAATACTTAGTGAGTACCTATATATTCCCTTTCTCAGTCTCTCAACCCTTAAAGGGAGTGATGCTGGTGTATGAGATGATGAGACGGTAGGTGACTGGAAGACACATGATGCTAACTCAGTGATTCAAAACAGGGTTTTTAAGAAGGTGGCCAATGCATAATAATGAGCACACAGAAGGAAGAGTTTTAGAAAGGAGATAATTATCTTTTTACTCTTAATTTCGACAATTTTGAGAGTTGTCTTATGTACTTAAAAAAGTTTGTTCCAACTCTAAAATAAAGATATACACAATTAAAAGGCTTGTAAAATGCCTAAAAACTCTTTACTTTTCTCCACTAAATGTAACAAAAGCAAAAACAGAATATAATAATACTGATACATCTCCAACAACTTTCCTGTTTTAGAAAATCAAATATGTTCACAGAAAAAAAGGCTTAGTAGCCATAAGAAAATTTAGCTAATTAAAAAATTTTCTTTCTCTTTTGATTTCCATCATACATTAGAAGTGCTTCAACTTTTCTAACTTGATAGGATTATTGTATATTTATTTTAGATATGCCTTATAAAAAACACCAATGGTACAAAACAATGAAGGTTTCAGATCTGTGGAGAAACAAAACCGTGAAAGGCTCGTTAGTATGTTTGTAATTACACCAGCTAGAAATACTGGAGTTTAATTGGATTAAGGAAAATTGGGTTAAACATCAGGAAATAATTTCTAATAAAACCAGCAATTAGACTATGTAAGAACAATTCACAGGAAGTTACTGGGTGTCCATGATTAAAACCGCTCAGAGGAAATGGTTAAAATACTTATAGTCATACCTCAGAAAATATCTTGTACGTGTTGGGGACATACAGTTAGATAACTTTCCATTCCTGCCAAATCACCTATTTACTCCAGATGTTACTGTTTGCTTATCTCTGTGCTTTATCTATTTTCTTTTATTTTAACGTTATATTTTCCTCTTTCAACATACCATGTCAAAGGCTTTCACTCAAATAGTTTCTTCAAGGAAAGAAAACTGATTATTTGCTCTGATTGTTCCTGCAGTGTCTCAGAGTACTATTTCCTTTATAAAACAGAGCAACAGCTGTGTAAAGCTAACAGGAATAACTGCTTACACCAGCATCACTAGAAGTCTGATAATCTATAGAAATTAAAAAACAATTTACCTGAGGGGGTGTGTGTTTGTGCGTGTGCGTGTGCACACACGTGTGCTTGTATGTGCAAGTTTCTCTGTCAGGATAAATGGTGAGAAAAAACAACCCTGAGCGTTCAATGCTTATTTAGCCAATTCCAAAGATTACTATTTATCCATATAAGAAAAAAAAAAATTTCACATTTGGGGAACATATCATAAAGAATTTCATTGAAAAATAAAAGTATTCTTAAAAATTATATAAATAATTTAATCACTCCAAATTTCTCTCCTTAGGACCAAAATGATCATTCCATAAGTCTTGGAAGAATTACAACTGTCTTTCAAGGATGTATCATTGTGCCCACACTATTGTCATTTCATAAGTCCAGCCTGTTCATGTGGTATAGTTTATCATACCCGCCCCTGGTTTTTCTCATTTATTGAGTGGGAATGAATTATTCTTCACAGCACACTCATTAACACTTATTTATATTCGATTTTCTTCAGTGAGGACACACAATAGTATAATAAATGTCACATTTTGAACTCAGAGTTTTCTAGCAAAGCCTTCAATAGTTCAAACAAAACGTAACATCAAATATTTGATCTTACAAAAAAGCCAACATAATGTGCCTCATTAGAACACAGGCCTAAAAACAGGAAGGGGCAGCAGAAATAGAAAAAAAAAAATTCCATCAAAGACAAATTGTTTTCATTTATTAAAGCGCTCTAATTTTCCTGCTAGTTACTGTATTTCTACTATAAACTCAACAAGCATTATTTTAAAGATTTTATTTATTTATTTTTCCCCCAAAGCCCCAGTACATAGTTGTCTGTCATAGCTGCACATCCTTCTAGTTGCTGTATGTGGGACGCGGCCTCAGCATGGCTGGAGGAGTGGTGCCTCGGTGCGCACCCGGGATCCGAACCCGGGCCGCCGGCAGCGGAGCGCACGCACTTAAACCGCTAAGCCACGGGGCCGGCCCTCAACAAGCATTATTTTAAAGCCAAAAAAAAAAAAAAACCCTGAAACACCAATTTTGCAAAACTCCTAGGAATACTTTCCTGTTTATGTTCTAACTTCATTTGGTTATACTAAATTGCTGCATTTTAGATTCAAACACACTACAATAAATTTTACTTTGAAAATAAAATGATGCACTCCAAAAATTTTAATAGCTCTACATTTCTATTTAGGCAATCAGGGCTCCTTTCCATGGCTGCTCTGACCATGCAAACAAAGGATGGCCAGAACAACTAGAATTGTACATCCTCCTTGAAATATAACATATTTTATGACCTGCTATGAGAAACCTTATGGTTTCAACACAGTTTATAATGAAAAACGTAAGAAAAGAGCTAATGTAAAGAAAAGCAGTAACAGCTCCATTTATCCTAGGCTTACAAATGCAATGATGGATTTAGCCTCCAACATCAGAGTGATTTTTTTCAGAGGGCAAAGGGGGATAATGTTTCGAGGAGGTTTGTGGGAAGAGATATGAGAGGAATAAAAGAGTGGATGAGGCTCAGTGACCACTTTGGTAAGACCTACAAAGTATTCATAGAGGAGCAGTCTCTAAGTCTACCCCATCAGCACTCTTCTCCACATGTGAAATGATGATTACTGACTCGTCACATAGGATTAGGGATCTAGAGAGGAAACCGAAAGCCTCATCCATTCATCTTATGGTAAAAGCACTTTAAATGTCCAAAGAACCTTTCAAACAAAAAGAGAAATTGGTAAGTTTGTTGCTGCTGCTGCTACAGTTGGTGTTTTCACTTAGATTGAA
Source organism: Ceratotherium simum simum (assembly GCF_057802395.1). Taxonomy (NCBI): domain Eukaryota; kingdom Metazoa; phylum Chordata; class Mammalia; order Perissodactyla; family Rhinocerotidae; genus Ceratotherium; species Ceratotherium simum. Next base: position 74,188,283 of record NC_141907.1, on the reverse strand, counting down.
AAGATCTGTGGTCAGAGATGAACATCTTCATTCCTTGTATATCTTCTCTTCTCTTGCCCTGCAACTACAGAAAAATACGGCTTACTTTAAAATGAATTGCTCTTTGATAGCTGAGCATATATCTATCATGCCTTTCATATTCAGAGATGACGTTCAGTGTTGTCATTATCCATGTGTCCTGGATGCAGTTTCTCTGAAAACATCATGGTAAATTTTACCAGAGGGCACTTTTTATATACTGCTGGTCAGTCTGTCACTTCAGCTCTGTATGGTTGCTTCATATACCACCAATACAACTTTGCACCCCTCTCCTCACGCTTTGCTCATAATGTAATGCTAACTCATTTATCAACAGCAGGTTGTTCTATTATGAAGTAAGGGAATGTGACTTACAGCAACCTAACTAATTGGTACCCAGGGAATAACACAGAGGCCTAAACTACATTTGATTTATTATACTCTTCGGAATTGCCTGGTTTCCACTGAAACCCAAAAGAGAAAATGTGGCCCTCCCTAAGAGGTCCCTCCTAATTTTAAGATCTCAAAGATATTCCTCATTCTGAAGTTTAAAGATGTGAAAATAATTTTTGATCTATCACAGTGTTAACAGTAATTGGAATGGTTCCAGGGGTCCTCAGAGTTTTCAGATACCCACAGTTGGTCCAAAAGTAAGCCAATTTTTTTTTTCTTTTTTGCTGAGGAAGATTGTCCCTGAGCTAACATCTGTTGCCAATCTTCCTCTTTTTGCTTGAGGAAGACTCACCCTGAGTTAACATCTGTGCCAGTCTTCCTCTATTTTGTATGTGGGTCACTGCCACAGTGTGGCCACCAATGAGTGGTTGAGGTCCACGCCCAGGAACTGAACCTAGGCTGCCAAAGCAGAGCACACCAAACTTAACCACTAGGCCACGGGACCAGGCCCTAAAAGTAAGCCAATTTTTTACAGAACAAAAATATCAGGCAAAATTTGCCCTCCAGAAATTCCCCTCATAGGAAATCACCAACCTCAACAGGAGATTCCTTTCTGTGTGTACTCTGATTGAAGAACTATCGATAACAGGGTTGGTTCAACAAAGTTCCTCGGGGAGACCCCATTCATTGTGTTTATTGAAGAAAGTAACATCTTCTCATTGATAAAGCATGGTCCTTTCATTCTTCCTCTTCTCTAAGACTTCTCTTTCCAAGTTTCAAAAGCTTGGAAAATCCTTGTTTTGGAAGCTCTTTTACCAATTGGCCTCTTTGATACTATAATAACTGCATGTTCCTCTACATCCACTCCTTTTTTTTTATCTTTATAACACTTTTTCCTTCTGAAGACTTCTGAAGACTCATTTTGGTGCCCTCTACTCATCCAGAAACAAGCTCCTTCCCTCAGAGAGCTCATTCATTCTGATAATTCCAAGCACACCAAAACACCTTAGCCTGTCCTTCACAAGTTCCAACCTATCTCACAACTCTTGTCCATCCCTCTCCAATACCAGATGGGATCACTCCAGTTAAGATCACAGTCTCTTTAACCCATAAAAGTTCCATGATTATTTCCACTTTGATGATTCTATTTATATTGAACCCATCCCCATTCATCTTCCATGTACCTATCAAAATGTTTACTTTTTAGTTCTAACACATATCCCACCTCCTTTGTATAGCTTTCCTTAGTTGAAAGTGATTTATATTCTCTATTTCTCTTTCACACTCTTCTGAATAACTACAGGCATGTCTTAGAGATATTGCAGGTTTGATTCCAGACCACCTCAATAAAGCGAATACTGAAATAAAGCAAGTCACACAAATTTTTTGGTTTCTCAATGCATGTTAAAGTTATGTTTACATTATACTGTAGTCTACCAAGTGTGCAATAGCATTATGTCTAAAAAACAATGTACATAACGTTAATTAAAAAATACTTTATTGGGGCTGGCCCTATGGTGTAGCAGTTAAGTGTGCACGCTCTGCTGCTGGCAGCCCAGGTTCGGATCCCAGGCGCGCATCGATGCACTGCTTGTCAGGCCATGCTGTGGCAGTGTCCTATATAAAATGGAGGAAGATGGGCATGGATGTTAGCCCAGGGCCAGTCTTCCTCAGCACACACACACACACAAAAAAAGAGGAGGATTGGCATGGATGTTAGCTCAGGGCTGAACTTCCTCACAAAAAAAAAAAAAACAAAAAAACTTTATTGCCAAAAAGTGCTGAACATTATCTGAGCCTTCAGCAAGTCATAATCTTTTTGCTGGTGGAGGGTTTTGCTTCAATGTTGATGGCTGCTGACTGAGCAGGGTGGTGGTTGCTGAAGGCTGAGGTGGCTGTGGCAATTTCTTAAAATAACACAACAATGAGGTTTGCTGCATCATTTGACTCCTCCCTTTACGAATGATTTCTCTGTAGCGTGTGATGCTATTTGATAGCATTTTCCCCACGGTAGAACTTCTCTCAAAATTGGAGTCAATATTCTCAAATCCTGACACTGCTTTATTAACTAAGTTTACATAATATTCTAAACCCTTTGATGTGATTTCAACAACCTTCACCAGGAGTATCTTCTTACTGAAGAAGTCAACAGTATCTTCACCAGGAGTAGATTCCATCTCAAGAAACCACTTTCTCTGCTCATCCACAAGAAGCAACTCCTCATCCATTAAGGTTTTATCATGTCACATCTTCGGACTCCACTTCTAATTCTAGTTCTCTTGCCAGTTTTACCACATCTGCAGTCACTTCCTCCACTGAAGTCTTGAACCCCTCAAAGTCATCCATGAGGGTTGGAATCAACTTCTTACAAACTCCTGTTAATGTTGATATTTTGACCTCTTTCTGTGAATCACAAATGTTCTTAATGATAACCAGAATGGTGAATTCTTTCCAGAAGATTTTCAATTTACTTTGCCCAGATCCATCAGAGGAATCACTATCTATGGCAGCTATAGCATTATGAAATGCATTTCTTAAATAATAAGACTTGAAACTCAAAATTACTCCTTGATCCATGGGCTGCAGAACAGATGCTGTGTCAGCACGCATGAAAACAACACTCATCTCATTGGACACCTCCATCAGAGCTTTTGGGTCACCAAGGGCATTGCCAATGAGCAGTAATATTGTGAAAAGAATCTTTTTTTTCTGAGTACTAGGTCTTATGAGTGAGCTCAAAATATTCAGTAAACCCTGTTGTATACAGATGTGCTGTCACCCTGGCTTTGTTGTTTCATTCATCGAGTACAGGCAGAGTAAATTAGAGTGATTATTAAAGGCTCTGGAATTTTCATAACGTTAAATGAGCACTGGCTTCAACTTAAAGTCCCAGCTGCACTGGCCCCTCACAAGAGAGTCAGCCTGTCCTTGGAAGCTTTGAAGCCAGGCACTGACTTCTCCTCTCCAGCTATGAAAGTCCCAGATGGCATCTTCTTCCAATATAAGGCTGTTTCCTCTTCACTGAAAATCTGTTGTTTAGTGTAGCACCTTCATTAATTATCCTAGCTAGATCTTCTGGATAACTTGCTGCAGTTTCTACATCGGCACTTGCTGCTTCACCTTGCACTTTTATGTTATGGAGACGGCTTCTTTCCTTAAACCTCATGAGCCAACCTCTGCTAGCTTCAGACTTTTCTTCTGCAGCTTCCTCACCTCTCTCAGCCTTCATAGATTTGAAGAGAGTTAGGGCCTTGCTCCGGATTAGGCTTTGGCTTAAGGAAATGTTGTGGCTGGTTTGATCTTCTATCCAGACCACTAAAACTTTCTCCATATCAGCAATAGGCTGTTTCACTTTCTTATCATTCCTGTGTTCACTGGAGTAGCACTTTTAATTTCCTTCAAGAACTTTTCCTTTGCAATCACAACTTGGCTAATTGTTTGTTGCAAGAGGCCTAGCTTTCCGCCTATCTTGGCTTTCCACATGACTTCCTCACTAAGCTTAATCATTTCTAGCTTTTGATTTAAAGTGAGAGATGTGGGATTCTTCCTTTCACTTGAACACTTAGAGGCCACTGTAGGGTTACTAACTGGCCTAATTTCAATATTGTTGTGTCTCAGGAAATAGGGAGGCCTGAAAAGGGGGAGAGAGACAGGGAACGGCCAGTCATGGAGCAGTCAGAACACACAAAGCATTTATCAACTAAGCTCGCCATCTTACATGGGAGTGGTGTGTGGTGCCCAAAAACAATTACAATAGTAACATCAAAGATCACTGATCACAGACCACCATAACAAATATAATAATAAAGTTTGAAATATTGCAAGAATTACCAAAATGTGACACACAGACATAAAGTGAGCAAATGTTGGAAAAATGCCACTGACAGACTTGCTTGATGCAAAGCTGTCACAAACCTTCAATTTGTAAAAAGCACAATAACTGTGAAACATAATAAAGTGAAGCACAATAAAATGAGGTATGCCTATATTGCACCTACTGTGTCTACCTTTCATTTGGCTAATACCATTTGCTTATATTCCTTTTTTTTTTTAGCTTTTTGAGACATAACTGACAATAAACTGTACATATTTAAGTTGTAGTAACTGATAAGTTGTGGCATATGAAACCATCACCACAATCAAGAAAATGAACATATCTGTCACCTCTAAAAGTTTCCTTATTCTTTATGTAATCCCTCCTGGCCAGTGTACACCCCCACCCTTTCCCCAGAGAACAACTGAACTGCTTTTTATCATATTAGTTTCATTTTTTAGACTTTTATACAAATTAAATCATACACTATGCACTTTTTGTCTGGCTTCTTCCACTCAGCATAATTACTTTGACATTCACCCATGTTGTAGCACGTACTGATGGTTCATTTCCTTATATTGCTTAGTAATATTCCACTGTAGGGATATACCACAATTTTTTTATCCATTTCCCTGTTGATAAATTTTCAGTTTTTTCCTAGTTTCTTGCTCTTAAAATTAAAACTGTTATGAACATGCATGTACGAGTCTTTGTATGGATATATGCTTTGATTTCTCTTGGGTAAAAACTTATGTTTGGAATAGCAAAGGTCATAGGTAGAAATATGTTTGACTTTTTAAGAATCTGACAAACTGTGGTCCAAAATGGTTGCACCATTTTACATTCCCAGCAGCAGTAAATGCAGGTTCCAGCTGCTCCACATTCTCGTCAACACGTGATATGATCAGTCTTTGTAACTGTAGTCATTCTAGTAGGTGTGTGGCTAGTGAGAACAGGTAGTATCTCCTGCCCTGTGTGAGTATCAGGCACCGTTACTGCTTCTCTTTTGGATATTTCTTTTACCAGCCTCAGGTAGTCTCCTTACACACATGTGCTACTTAGCACTCAGCTGAATACCTAAGGGAGATCCGCTGCAGACCTCTGGTGTTCTCACTTTGTGTGCAGCTTTCTCTTTTCCGGTGCTGTGTCCTGCAATCTCCAGAATGTCTCATGACTTTCTAGGCCTCTCAGACCACTTTTTATTAGAAGGCATTCTCTATATCCACCTTCTCTTGCCCCTTTACTCAGCATTACACAGAAACCTTAGATTTTTAACAAACCTATCAGCTGCTTTGACTAAGGAAAATAGTTTAATCACATAGGTGTGTTGTTTCCGACTTGGATTTAAGGGAGGAGGAATCTGGTGCCTCGGCCTGGCCTTCCTGTGTCCACACTGGCTGGAGCAGTCCGTCTACCCGGGGCCTACGCTTTTCCACAGGCCACAGCGCCACGGGGCCCCTGAAGTGGGCATCTGTGTTTGAGACCTTCAGCAACGGCCTCTGGACAGAGGCTGACCCAGAAACAGGGTGTTATCTCAGACCTCTGAGGGCCCCAAAACTTCCAAGTTCTTCAGAGATAAAATCTTGTCTCCCCACCATTCCACCTGGGGAGACAGGAGCCTAGGACAGAGAATGTCAATCCACCTTTACTGGAGGAAAGCCTGCACTGCCGCTGCTTTAAATAATGCATGCCCTGCCCTACTCCAGTGCCTGGGAGGCTCAGACGATCCTCCTCAGAAAATCCTACATAATAATAATAGCCTGAGAATTCTCAGGCAGCATAGCAATGGTGCAGTAACAATTTAAGAAAAACAAAGCAAGCCATCTTCATGTTGACATTGGCTTAATCAGGTCTGATGCCTGCCAGATCATAACTGCCCAGGTATAATCATTGCTCCTGAAGAATCCATCACTGACCATCGCAACCTACAAGTGACCTATAAAAACGACTTTGGAAATTTTATCAAGCCAAGAGAAAATGATTGTTTTCCCTCCTGTTCTTCACTTTTAACCTTTAACTTCCTTGCCTAGCTTTTTTGGATTAATGATATAGTGAGTTGGTTTGTCTGGATCGACTCTGGTTCCATTACAGGATTCTCCCTCTTGGATTATTCGCTTTAACCACATATTACAGAAAAGCAATGCTCTGCCCCAGTACTTGTCTGAGAACCCTAGGACACTGTACTCTAGGACAAGATTGGTGACCCAGGCTCCTTATCAGGAGCGGACACTGGAAGGGACAAAAGTGAAGAAAGTGAATTCAATTGAGCTTGATACTAAAATGTGGGAAATTGCCTCACTTTGTCTGAGGGACCTTGATATTGACTGGTCATTACAGTGAAGGGATGTAACCATCCAGAGATGTGTTTTTCAAACTATTTGTCACAAAGAACCCTAATTTTTTAACCCTAATTGCAGATCAATACCCTCGTAAAATAAAATACATATGAATTACTCTTAATTCTGACTGGTAACAATTTGTTGACCAGTAATGGTCCACGGAATCCACTTTGAGTAGCACTTCTTCAGCAACTATTTACACTCAGATATCTGTTAAATGTATTGGACAGCACAACTCCTAAGTTAATATTTTAATTTCTGTGTTCCTCACTGGATTGTCTGTCCTATATTCTAAAATATGCCTTCTGGGTATCAATCTCTTGATGTTTCACAGCTGGCTCAACTCAGAATAGGAAAACTGAACTAACCACTTCCCTTCTAAACGAGGTCTCACAACCAACCTGCCTATCTGTAATCGACACCAGCAACTGTTCCAATCATTAGAGTCCAAAACTGCACAAAAACCTGAATATTTACCTCATCTTAAATATTTATACCCAATCACAAATTATTTCAGATTTTACAATCTTACTTTCTGATCCTATTGCACAACGCCCACTACCTAACTCCAGCCCTACCAGGCACACACATTATTCCAATCCTAGGTCACTATTCCATTTTCCTGTTCCAAGTACAGCTGGTATGCATGACTTTCAAGGTTGAATGCAATATTTTATTATTTCCCCAGAGCAGTGGATAGTATAATGGCTAACAGTATAGGATTTAGAACTAGAACGCCTGGTTTTGAATTCAGTTCTCCATTTACTAGCTGTACAAACTTGGGAAAATCTATTTAATCTCTCTGCACAACCATTTGCTCATTCATAAAATGGAGTTCATCATAGTGCCCCTCTGATATGGTTGTTCTGCAGATTAAATGAGTTAATATATTTAAAGCACTTAACTGTACTCATGACTAGCTCATGATCAATCAACATAGCCACTACAAGTGTGCCCTATCCAATCTTATTTCCAAGATATTACTAAAAGAGTCTTTCTACTATCAACTGACAAAATCTATTTGTTAGCTTCCACACATGAACTACACAAATAACCTATTTCTACTTACATGCCTTTGCACCAATTTCTTCTCTTATATTTCAACTTCCCCTGTGTGCATCTTTATCCTACTCCATTTGAAAACACAACTCAATTCTCATCCCCTCCATGAAGTTTTCTAGGTTACTTTTACTCTCCCTGAGTTCTTCTAGAGCAATTATAGACTATACTCAACAATTGAAGTCATCATCACACAAAGACTTAATGTTATTTCACGTACAATTATCTTTTTTATCCAGTTGATTTAACGTGAGGAAAGAGCATGATTTTTTCACCCAGACAGACAAACTGGAATTCCAAATCTGTCATTTTCCACCTGTGTAATCTTTGCCAACTACTTGACTTCTCTGATTCTCAGTTTCTCTGCCTATATTATTAAAATAATGCTGTTGGTAAGATAATTCTATAAAAAGCTTATACCAACATGAACACATCCCTTCCTCAAAATGATTATAGAATTCTTGAGAGTGAAGATCACATCTTATATTTTTTCTGTACTCTATATCGCTTACAGTAAATACTATATATGGAGTAGTACGTAATAAAAATTAGTTGGTTTGATGTTGTGTTTTAAAGAGGGTGTTGAAACATAACATGTTTATCCAGAACTCTTCTAATTGTACAACCGAAACGTTTAATGCTCTGCATTCTCATGGTGCACTCGCTCTCATTGTGCTGCTAAGTAAAGAAGTCTAGTAATCTCCTTAAAATATACTAATCCCCACAGACTGTAATAATTATAATGACTTCAAGGGACTTACACAGTGGAATTTGCTTCTAAGTGAAGAAAAACTTTTGAAGTGTTTTTAATTTAAAACATCTTATTATTTGGAAGTTACACTGGCAGATCACCAAAAGCAACAAAAATTAACAAGAGTATGATTAAAAAGGCTTTTAAGAAAAGAATATACAGTAGGCAAGAGAAAGTTAAGAGAGTGTTTAATAGTAGTAAATGGCTACTTTGCATTATGAATATTATATTTTCATGAGGGCAGATTGGCACAATGAACATTTAGGTTAGGTTTTATTAGGAACTTTTTAATAACAATATTTTTGAGACTTTAGTTTGAGTAAACACTCAAAGGAAACTGGGGAATTTCTTAGTCTAAATGTTTTGAAAATATTTTTAAATTGTTGAGTTGAGTGTCAGGCAGATGGTAAAAGAATGTTAGCTATTATTAAGTCAGGTATTTATGGAGCTGAAGAATAGAGAGATATTTCAAGGTTCTTTTCACATAGCCACGGCTATATATCAGTAAGTTAGTTTGTAGGGGAAAAACAACAACAACAATATAAATCTTACCCATAATATAACCGAAGTTATTGAATCTGTTTGGATGCCCAAGCAGAATTTCTATAGAAATCCAATTTCTGAGACAGAAACACTAACATAAGGCAAATTATTTTTAGATACACTACCTGTCTCCCAGAGGAGAAGGTCTGGCCACATTTGATTGGAAATAGACACATTTCAGTAGAGTGAAATGGGCAGGAGATTAGATGGGAGCCAAGATGCTGGGACTGTGAGGAAATCTGGACACTTTTAGAGGAACCTGGAAATGAATGAAAGCCAAATGGAATCTTGGATGATCTGAACCAGAATGGAGGGTAGTCATCCCTCTAGGGGAGATAAAAACATAAGGACAGAGAGAAAGAGAGAGGGTAGGGGAGAAGAGGAAAAGGGAGGGAGTCCAGGATAAGTGGATTGACATAGAAGACCCAGCCTGGAAAATTAAATAAAAGAGTTTAATGCTCAGAACTAAGAATAAAACATGAGAGGAACACTGGATAAGGACATACAGTAACCCAGTGATTCACATCCACAGAAACCAAGTAAAGAAACACGACAAAGGTTAAGCAATGAGGAAGGAAGAAATGACGAGTACGTACTGAGAATGGAAGAAACTGTTCTCACGTTCCACATTAAAACTTTTGCTGCGGTGCAGAGACCTTTAAAATGCATTTCAGCAACATGATGGTTTCTAGCAACTCCACAATTTTTCAAATGATATCCTTTTTCTTTCTGAGAGTAACTTAGTTTTCTCATATCTTAATTAAACTTGTCCCAAACTGTCTTTCTCATAATCTTTTTGCATAAATGACTACTCTATTGTGTGGATAGCCACTGATAAAATGACAATTTAGGGGCCGGCCTGGTGGTGCAGCAGTTAAGTGCATGAGCTCTGCTTCGGTAGCCCGGGGTTCCCACGTTTGGATCCCGGGGGCACACCAACGCACCGCTTGTCAAGCCATGCTGTGGCAGCGTCCCATATAAAGTAGAAGATGGGCATGGATGTTAGCCCAGGGCCAGTCTTCCTCAGCAAAAAGAGGAGGATTGGCATCAGATGTTAGCTCATGGCCAGTCTTCCTCACAAAAAAAAATATATATATATGACAATTTATAATCTTATTGACAATATTCTTCTAAATTTCTTAAATTTATTGTGTATTCTTACCTCTGTAATGATATCTTGAAAATTAACACATTTCTAAAGGTTATGATTGAAAAATATATTTAGAAAGTAACTATATACTTAAAATAAAACATAGATATTTTTAAACGATTAAATCGTTGATGCTTTAATATTTAGCAGCTTTGGAATTCTTTGAGTTTGTAAGTATTTTTAACATAGAAATATGGAAACTCCAAAATTATATTGATGAATTTTATTTTATCTGGTTTCATGCAGTCATTTATGTGACTATCCATTACAAAAAATATATATACATAAGAAGATAATATAAAGTTATGTTTGATTAAAGTCTAAGAATTTCACTAAGTTGACGTTTCCAACAAGCAATTGTCTCAGGAATTAAAAATACAACCAAAAGGGGCCGGGCCGGTGGCACAAGCGGTTAAGTGCGCGTGCTCTGCTGCGGCAGCCTGGGGTTCGCCAGTTCGGATCCCGGGCGCGCACTGATGCACTGCTTGGCAAGCCATGCTGTGGTGGCATCCCATATAAAGCTGAGGAAGATGGGCACAGATGTCAGTCCAGGGCCAGTCTTCCTCAGCAACAAAAGAGGAGGATTGGCAGATGTTAGCGCAGGGCTGATCTCCTCACAAAGAAAAAAAAAAATAATACAACCAAAAAAAAAAAACCTCCTAAAAAATTATATGGGCTCAGTCCCAGAATATCATCATCCTAAATTGCTTAAACACTGATAAATTAATTAAACTATCTATATAGGTTAATTATATACTATTTAAATCAAGTTGGTGCACAATGATCCTTTAAATAAGTTTTAAAAGCTGATATTTAGAATTCTTTTAACATTTGCAAGAAAAATATTTGTAACTTGATCAAACCAATGCAATTAGGTACTTTTACCTTTCCTGTTTTTAGTGCAATTGATTATTATTGTAAAGTTATTTTAGAAATCACAAAAGGAATGCTTAATTGAATTATATTCCTTAAACATATACACATTTCCCTTGTACTGATATTAGCTAGGGAGTTAAAATCTGAAAATTATTCTCACTTTAATAAAAAAAAATGCTATAAACTTTTAATCATCTAAAGAAAATGCATCCTTGAGGGCCCTATTTCCAAAAACTGCTGTGTCAAGGCTCTAAATAGGCGGTCTACTGTTCTATAATCTAGGATCACATACTTATTTTTTCCTATATGGAGCTATTTTAGTTTTCCTATTATTTGTAATATGAGCTGTACTCATGAATTCATTTCTTCAATCTCCATTCTTAAATTTTGAACATTAACATCTCCAGCTTTAACCTAGCTTTCCCCAGAGATTCTTATATTGAACTAATGATCCTCTGGTTTACCCATTCCTAGTTTACCACCTCAGTTATACTTCTGCTTCTTGAACTCACCTTGCCTCATCCTTTCCTACAAAATTTTCAACCCAGTTAACACTTCCCATTCAGATTCCCTCCCCATGGCAACCAGCCCTTTAAGGTTAAAACAGCTCTCAGATATTGTCTTGTGCTTCCCTCTATTTTAGCATTTATCACATTCGTATACCAGCATAATAGAAACATGCAATTATAATCTGTTTACATATCTGCCTTCTCCAGTAGATAATATGATCCAGGAAGTCAAAGAGAGTTCTTATTTATTGTTGTATCTCTGATAACAGAGTTATCAGGAGTTTCTTCTCCTTTCCAAGATAGTTTAATACTAAGCCATCCTCAAAGGAGTGGGTCAATAATAGGATAACACTAGTGTAGTTTCAGGAATTCCAATTCACACTGCATTCTCCAAACTAAACATTTTGGGCATAATCATAACCAAATTAACAATTAGATTAAAATCCTTTTTAAGAACAGGAGTCTTTTTTTTTTTCTATTCTTACAGTGTTCAGAATAGTTTTAGGCACATGTTAAACAAATAGTCCTTTACTGACTTCCAAGTGTAGGTATAGCACTGACTATTGTGTTTAGTGAAACTTAATATTGGGCACAGTTGCTATCAGAGAAGATTCTCTCAATCACAAGACATAGGCATTATGCTAGTCAGCATTCTAGATCCTCATAAACAGTGCCAAAGTGAATAATGGATTCAGTTTTGGAGCTGAGGATTAGAATCCAGGGAAAAAAAAAAAAAAGATGTAATTTGTGATTTTCAACATGTTCAACTTGTGAAACACCTATATGTCTTCGTGGTTTTGGCAAAAACCATATCAAATACTATTTTGTTCCCCATTGTTCTGCCTTATGATCTATCTCTGCATGCTATCATATTCATAAAACACAAATCCAAGTCTAAAAGATTCAAAAAAGAAAACTCCAAAACATGGAAGTTTTACCAATTGTGAAGAGGCAGCAAAGGGTAATTGGAGGGAATAAGATAAGGGGATGGGGGGGGTAAGAGAATTTGGATTTCTATCCAACAAAGAATAAAATATCCAGAAAAACTTTAGACAAAGTTACATTCAACACAGTAGCTGCTTCAAAATTTCTCTCTTCTCTCTCCATTTCTGTAAGAACTCTAATTTTCCTCTTCTCTTTATTTCTGGACCTATTATTTTAGATTATTTTACTGAGTCCAATTCTAAATATATCCAGTTAACTGCGTATGTTTTCTTATGTATCAATCTACCATCTCCGCTACTTCAGCAACCCTATTCATTATCCTGATCATCAAAAAGACCTCAAGAGCCCAACAACACAAGTATGCATTCTTCGTTAGCCAACAGCCACTGAAGAAAGAATTACAACTATTCCTTGAACTTTTTTGTGATTATCATCATAACTCAAATAGTTGAATATAAACTGTTGTGCCAAAATATAAATATAACCACACGAACAGATTCTGCCATAGACAAGCAATAGTAAGAGCCAAAATTTGAAGACAAAAAAATTTTTTTTTTTTTTGTCAGGAAGACTGGCCCTGAGCTAACATCCATGCCCATCTTCCTCCACTTTATATGGGATGCTGCCCATATATGGCTTGACAAGCGGTACATCGGTGCGTGCCCGGATCCAAACAGGCGAACCCCAGGCCGCCAAAGTGGAGCGCGGGCACTTAACCCCTTGCGCCACCAGGCCGGCCCAAGAAAAAACTTTTAAACCTTAAGAATTTAAGAAACTGTAGGGCCGGCCCCGTGGCTTGGCGATTGAGTGCTCGCGCTCCGCTGCTGGCGGCCCGGGTTCGGATCCCGGGCGGGCACGGACACACCGCTTGTCCGGCCATGCTGAGGCCGAGTCCCACATACAGCAACTAGAAGGATGTGCAGCTATGACATGCAACTATGTACTGGGGCTTTGCGGGAAAAATAAATAAATAAATAAAATCTTTAAAAAAAAAAAAGAATTTAAGAAATTGCAGCTATTATCTTCCTTCATGATTTGAAAAAATAAAAGTCTTTATTTAAGTTGTGCTACGGAATATCTTCACGTAGCATCTGAAATGCTATTAAGCCATTGAGGTTTGAGAGCCATTAGGTTAATAGAAGACAATAACTCAGGAAGTAGTCACAAGCGCCAGATAGCCTGCTGTTGACCGAGACGTGTGACACCTTAAAGGTGCTGGTCAGCCCCCGACAAATATGAGCCATGACAGCAGCAGACATCCCGCTCTGAAAATGAAATAAAGCGCATCCCAATTCACCCCTTGCCAAAGGAGATGTTTAGCAGAAACGGCCAGAAAATTTCAAAAGAAATGCTCTCCTTTTCAGTATGTCAAGGGAAATAAAGGAAGCGTTACTAGTGAATATACTTTTCCCCCTATTTTCATTCCCACTTTACTGACAAATGCAGAAAGTCAAGTGGTATGATGAGGTCCTCAAATGTCCATTAACTTGATAGTCCTAACCTTTGAGGGGCAAATCCGGTACAAGTAGTCAAGTTAGAGAATTTATAGTAATCTTGGCCTCCCTCCCTTGCTGCCTAGGTGAGCTCGGTAAAAGTACTTAACCTTCCTCTATCTCAGATCTCTCATTTTTAAATAAGAATAATAATAGAAAATACTTCTCGTCATTGTTGCAAATTAAATTACATAATACATGTAAAGTACCTAGAAAAGTTGTAGGCAGAAAGCAAATATTTAATCAATATGACTTAATTTGTAGAACAAGTGTGGTTTAAAAACTAAAAATTGAAGTCCTCTTTATTTCCCTACGCACTGATAAAATGAACCATCAAATTCCTTGATCAAAAGTAAAAATATAATTTCCCCCATATTTTTATTAGTATAGAAAGAGTAATTATAGCAGATAGATGTACAAAGTAAACCAAAGCCAAGGACTAGGGAGCTAAAATACATAAATTCTAAGTCAATTAAGAATGCTGTTCTCAGGGCCAGTGGTTAAGTTAGAGCATTCCACTTTGGCGGCCTGGGGTTCCCCAGTTGGGACCCTGGGCACAGACCTACTCAGAGCTTATCAAGTCATGCTGAGGCGGCATCCCACATAGAAGAGCTACAAGTCTACAACTATGATACACCACTATGTACTGGGGCTTTGGGGAGAAAAAAGAGGAAGATTGGCAACAGATGTTAGCACAGGGTAAATCTTCCTCAAAAAAAAAAAAGAAAAGAAACAAAGACAGGCTTTCTCTGTCTGAGTGGAGCTACCTCATTAAAAAAAAAACAATGTTGTTATCTTTCTACATGTGCTATTCACTCCACTGCCAAATATAATTATTAATAAATAATTTATTATTATCTCTATTTACTATGTTAAAAACTACTTTATCACATTTACCTGCCTCTAACAATACAACAATTAAATTTTGCATCATAAACAAAAATGCCAGAAAATTTTTCAATATTGATGTATGAGAAAGCACAAATAAATTTAAAGATGATTTTATTTGAATGTGAGTAAACAGCCGTCTCCAAACTAAATGGCAAAAAATTTGGAAAGTAATTATCATATGCTTCTCTTCTTTGGAAACATATAAAAAATATAATGAACCCAAACAAACACAGGAATAAAAATAATCTTGAATTGTAACATATCTGAATAATTTTCTGTTTCTTACTCCCTGTGTGAAGACATAAACAGTTTTAGATTATTCAATTAAGTGGTTCTCTAGCAACCTGAAATATTAACACACTTATCTAAGCCACTGTTCCTGACACACTCTAATCCACCATTTTTTAAGAACATGGTTCTTCTTACTTTTATATTCAAATACTGAATATTGTAAATTCAGTGGATAAAAATCTCATGAGGCTATCCTTATATAGCACGGAAGAACAAAAGGAATTGTTTTTTGTCACAGATCAAAAGGTAGCAACCACATCTTTGTAGCACCCTGCTGCTTCTGAATTAATTTAGCTTATTTATGACTCATTGAACTATCTTTTTGTCACTGCTCAAGTCAGTTTTCTACCATTGTTAGGGTTTTGATGTCTTAACTTTTTTTTTCAGACTACTAGAATACTGTTTAGGGTCTTGGCACTCTTATTTATATTAAGGATAAATTTTAGAAGTTCTTTTCCAACTGAAACACACAATCCATTGATGTCAACTTTTACATACAGAAGGATAAATATAAGCATTAAGAACTAATTTTAACTAAATACTTATTTGTCCAAAATGTCATTATCAGATGCAGTAATAACAGAGGAGGAATACACATATATATTAATAATACATGCTATTACAATCATTAAATATTAATGGAACATGAGAACTTATTATGCCAGAGCATATAAAATATGTAAATACATAAAATACCAATCTTTCAATCTGGGAACAGAAAAAGGGAAAGCAAGTTAATGAAAGGAAGACCTTCTGCTTTGCACGCAGGGAAGAAACAGGTAAGGCAGTTTGTCAACAGATATTCCACTGAGAGGGCAACAGTCAAAATGGGCTAGCCAAGTCTAAAAGAGGGTCAGCCTGAGAGTACATGGCTTACACCTTCTACACTACAACTTTCACCAACTTACCCTTTCCCACTTCACCACACTCCACCTTATAAGACTCTTCAGTTTTTTATTTGTTTTTTACCTTGTGAACCAGGAGAGTAGACCTGATATTGATATCCCTTCTATCCAATGCAACATTTCTCTACTTGCTTAAAAAACTCTATTTTACAAAAAGGAGCTCTTTAATTTCACACAGTTAAAAGTTTTAAAGTGATTATTATAGTAATTTTTAAAAAATTAATTATAACAAAATGCAAACAGCTAATCCATCAACAACTATGTAAATTCTATATCTCAGTTTTTTCATTTGCAACATTTGGATAAAAATAATATCTAACTCAGAGTTGGTGGGAGTAATAAATGACACATTATGTCCAAGCCATTAGAACAGTGCCTTGGACATAGTAAGTGCTAAACAAATGTTCACTATTGTTATAAACTGACTATGCAATCTGCTCTTATTCTGCATGGAGGAAGGGTGAAAAGGGAAGGTAGACACTGTATACTTGTAATAACTCAACCAACGTCATCAGCGAGAAGGAAAAGAACACAGGGTGAGCAAACATGAAAGGAAATTTGAAGACTTCACAAGTTTACATAGGGTAGATTCACTGTTGTCTCTGCATACACAACATTACAATTTGTACGTTTTTATCAAGCATCTGCATAGGCAGGCAGTTTTATTTTGCATGATTTATATTTTTGGTAGCTTATCTTTTTGGCATTTTGGAATTTTTGGAATTTTGGAATCTTTTTGGAATTTTAAAAGTCTTTTGTTTCTAGGGAATTCATTAATTGTGGTATATGTAGTATTTAGCAAAACCATTACACCAAAGCACACTGACTGTTAAGTCACATACTTGGTTGAGAGCACTGAAATCTTCAATGAGAGTGTTCTCAATTTCACTTTCCTCTACTTCAGAATGTTTTTTTTCCTAAATCTTCAATCTCTTTTCTCTCCAGTCTTCCTTTGAAGAGCTATTTTTTCCACTAGTACTTTCCATTCTATTTCTTCCCATTGCCTTCAATATCAAGCTTCATTACCTACTTTATCTCCCTTGTGTTTCTTTAAGATTCCCCTCTCCAATGGAATCTCTCTGCAACTACAAATAGCCATTGCACCTATGCATTAACCCTATTTCCACTGCCACCTGATAAAAACTGGTGTCCCAAGAGGCTTCCAATGACCTCCTAGTCATCAACCCTAATAGGCTTCTTTTGTACCACTGGAGAATTTGGCCATCTTTGTTTTGAAAATCTCACCTCCATTGTATTCTTTGTCACTGAACTCTCCTGACAGTCCTCCTAATTTTTCAGTTGCTCAGTCTTACTCTCTGGCCCCAGACGCTGACTCTTGCCCTCTTCTCTTCTTTCTCTAATCTTTCCCTTGTAAATCCAACTCAAACTCATAGCTTCAATTCTCATATTAATGTACATTACTGTGACATCTATATCATCAGCCCTGTTATGTCTGACCTCTAGATGAATTTTTAGTCTCACATTTCTAAGTTCTAAGTGCAACTGTCTCCAGTCTACCCTCTCTCCCCCACCAAGCTACAACACCATTTTAAGGATTTACTTTGAAGGCAGCAATGTGCTCTGGTTTGAGTGCAACAATTTTATGCATTCAAATCTTGCTCTGCCTCATTAGGTTGTGTGATCGTAGGCATGTTACATAACCTCTTCAAGTGTAAATTTTCCAATCTGTAAAATGAGAAACAACAATACCTACCATAGGACGGTTATTAAAAGCATAGTATATAATACACGTAAATTGCTTGACATAGTGAAAGGTCATGTTGCAAGCATTCAGTAACATTAGGTACCACGATTTTAATTATCACACTTCTTAACTAAATATTATTTATTAGAGTAAAAACAGCTTGGCATAATGCCTGAAATAAAGCTATCCTCATTAAGCATTATCTATTATTCTGGTAAAACACATCAATCTGTAAATCAAACACAGAGGTAGCTATGTTAAAATGGAGAAAGAACTGAGCTTAGAGTCAAAAGAACTGAATGTGAAAACTAGCTCCAAAATATAAAGCAATGTGAACTAAGTCACTACTTAATATTGTGAATATTAAACTATTCACCTGTAAAATAAAAGGCTTTGAAATATTGAATGCTACGGGCCCTAACATTCAATGGATCCATGAGTGGCTAACTCGGTGGATCCAAATAATGACTCCTCGTCAATTTCCCCCCCAAATTTGTCCCTACTGTGTTTTCTCTTTATAGTAAAGAAACAGCCATCTTCCTGGACACCTAAGCTAGACATTCACAAAAGTGCCTCACCTCTTCTTCCTCATGTCAGGATATGACATCACCATTCAACCAGGTACTAAAGCCAAAAACCATGATTCACTTTCAATACCTTTTTTTTTTAACCTGGCACTGACAAATTCAAATCCCAACAGCAACTCTGAGCTTGTTGATATGCTGCTCAAAACATTGAGTACTTCCCATCACCTACAGAACAAATCTCAAATTTCACCACCCAGCTTTCAAGGTATTCCACCATCTGGCCCCAATTTACCCTTTTGCTGTTATTTTCTACAACTTCCCTTCAGGCACACCCTATCCAGCCAAACTGAAATCGTCAGTGTTCTCTACACATACGTGATATTTTCCTCCCTTCATATGTCACACAATCCACTCTGCCTGAATGTCCTTCCTGATATCTGAATGTCCAAATCACACTCCAGTGGACATTGGAGGCTGACTACTCAGGATCCATTCTCCCTTTCTCATCTCCAACAGTACATACATTCTCACTGCAGTATCCCAAAACTCTATTCCATGCAGTTGAATACTGAGGGAAATTCATAAGCCCCATTTCAAACTCCAGAGATGAGCCTTGGTTCACTCAGGCCAATATGCACATTCCTTCATCTTGGCCATAGGTTAAGACTGAACATGTATGTATCTTACGCACTCCAATCAAGGTAGATCTCAGAACACTTCCTTGAAATACGGGGACAGTGTTTCTTCTTCTAGAGATTGTTATGTGAGTCTCCAAATTCACTCCTGCCACCCACCTACCAGTTAAGGAAAAGAGCAGAGCTGATACATCAGAAAGAAAGAGAGCAGCTCTGAATGAACTGTATCTGTTCACTGCTCTCCGTGTGAACTCTTCTAGTTATATGAGTCAATAAATTCCCTGTGTTGTTTAAGATACTTTGATTACTCACTTGTAGGCAAAAACCTTTTAAATTGATACGCATACACACACTTCAGGACCAAATTCAAATACAACATATAGCTAGAGATAATCTCTCCTTTAAAACCACACAGCTCTTTATATGCATTTTTATGGCATTTAAATTCTACCCATTTAATGTATTAGAGTATATATATATAGTGTATTTGTCATAACTACTTCCTTACAACACAACCCCATCAATGCCAATCCATGTCTAATTCATCTTGGTATCTTTCACAATGCCTTATACCTTGTAAAAATAGGACAAATAACTGTTTAATATTGAATAACTAAACAAACGGGAAAAATCAATTTATGCAATTATCTCCTAGAATCAATTATGTTTTAATAAAAATATAAAATGATTATCTGAGTTTTTTTTCCAGTTATAGTCTTTGCACCATGAGCCTCCTTAATCACACAAAATATCCTGAAACTCTATCAATGTATTCTAGGTTTTTAAGATTTAAAAGCATTAAGAGAAAAGTGTATATTAAATATTAAATGTCTATTAATCTCTTTTGCAGCTTCAATATCTGTATTCCGTTTTAAATGATTGGTTTAAAATTTAATTGTAAAGAAAAAAATCCCAAATGGTAGATTTTAGAAATCCTATAAAATCACTTTAAAATTAAACATTTTTAAACAATTAGATATTGAACATATGGTATCTAAACAATTCCTAAATTGAACATTATAAATATACTTTTTTGCAGAAACCTCGTATCATCATTTTTCTGATAAATCTGAAATATAGTAGTCAGAATATATTAAAATGCTACCTGTACAATTTTACTTCTGTTGGCTTTTATTATTCCGTTTCTTTTATAGACTATCATTTTATTCTGCATAAGTACAATTTTCTTAGGTACATTTGAAAGTGTTCTAGGCACGGATTTTCATTATTCAGCGATAGGAGGACTTTAGTTGTAATTGCTTTGACAGCTTTGCTTTAAATCTTTCATATTCTCATTCATGCTAATCAACCGAGCAAGTCTTTGTCAAGCCAGAGTGTGGTTGTGGAAGCTTTTATTGAATCAAATGCTTTACTTTTGTGAGGGGGAAAAAAAACAAGTAATAATCCATTCTGTAAGATTTTAAAGATGATATTTTAAATAAACTCCAACCGCAAAACAATAAAATAATACCAAAATGATGGGAAATATAGGATATATTTCTTCACTGAGCTATTAACTATTTAGATCCTTAAATAGACAAGTTAGTAAAGCCATCCATATATAAATATTAAACCTATGCACAACATGAAATCTGTTTCTATAAAGAAATTTAGATTGAGTAAAGCTCACTTAGTAAGATATTGGTTTTTCTCTTTAATAATTACAGTGCCCTATACGTGAAAGGCCCATGGTGGTCAGCACTGGTTATGACAACGTACTGCTTATTACATTCAGTACATGGACAGGGGTGATGAAGATGAATGGGGTAAAAGCACAAATAAATGTTTTTATGTTCAGAACGCTTCACCAGCTAGTAATGATCTTTAAAAAAATGTGAGCTCCTACACAAACACAACTGGTTACAAATCAGGCATCTCTTTCATTTAAAGTGGCAAGAGGCAAGATTGATGACATGTATCCCCACTAACGACTAGGAAAGAACTTATCAGAAATGTGTGAAACCCTACATTTTTCCCACATCTGCAACTGACATTACTATGGGGTCCCCATTCAAAAAGAACAGAAAAATAAATTTAAAACACAGACCAATTTATACTGATTTTTATTCCTTTGGAAAATTGAATACAGCTCAGGAAGTCAGCATAAACATTGGTGATTTCAGACTTCCTTATAGTATTGTCCTATCTATTTTACACTGAAAAACATAAGGTGATTAATTTTAAGTATAATACAGACCACTTGAATATGAAAAATACATCGGTCTAGTTTTTCCCCTTTACTGAATGTTTCTATTTCTCCTGCATCACTAAATATTTTAAGCAAAGTTCTAAATAATTTCAGGATCAATAGGTTTGTAATAAAATTTTCAGCTAAAAACAAGCCTACTTCTGATTTTAAAGAATTATCTAAACAAGTTTCATGGTTTAGTTCATTATAAATAGTGTTTCTAAAATTGTCATAGAGAGGACAAAGTTATTCATGAGTCTGTTTCTAATTTCAATTAATTACTTTCCTCTCCCAAAGATGAACACACTTTTTAAGAATCACTAAATGTTGGGCTTAACTAAAAGCAACATCAGACGTCTCTTGGTCCAACTGCTCTATTCCCCAGTTGATGCTGGGTTAATAGCACTTCCTCCAACCTGACAGTCAAGAGTATTCTTTAATTACCAATGAAACAGAAGTGGACAATTTCACCAATATTAGTCTCCCACTATTTCTGAAACGGCCACCAAATGGCTTGGTCTGACAACAACAATAAAATACACAAACTAGTTAGGTTCCCTGTCTATATAGAGAAATGGTTAGGAGCACGGATTCTGGGCCCCACCTCACGGACCGCTCTACTACTTTCTGTGTAAACTTGGACTATTTACTTAACATTTCTAATCCTCAACATCCTCATCTGTAAAATAAGGAAAATATCACCTACTCCATCAAGTTATTGTGAGGACTAAATGAGTTAATATGTGTAAAATTCTTAGAACAGTGGCTGGTAATATCAGAACTGGCTACTACCTACAATTATAAATATCACTGGATTTATGAAATAGATGCTATAAGAAGCATAAAGTTCTTACAAAATTAACATCCATCGCACATTCTAAAATACATTTCATTACTCACATTTTTACTAAGGATTTGGTCTACTTGTAAAAAGAAGCATCTAGAAAAGTGACTAAAGAAATCAAGACAGATTTCTCATTGCTATGCCCCATGGGAGGAAAGCAGAGGTACACACGAGTTCACGTTAGAGGTTCAGCTTGATGGCATGTGAGAAGATGACAGAGGAAAGAGCAGTTTAGCTAAAGCCAGAAGTGCTAATTGACAGTGAGATCATAGGAAATACATTTAATTTCCAATTCTCAGGTGTGTCCGTTGTAAAACCAAAATCAAAATAATTGTCCAGTGAGGCTCAAATGAGATAGAGTTCGGGAAAGCAGTTTATGGACTAAAACTTCTGAGGAATGCTGTGGCTGTGGCTGTGGCTGTTACCGCAGGTGGATAGATCCCTACCTCTCGGATCCTTTTCTCTGATTAAAAAGCCCTTTACTCCACGCCCAGGAGCACATCTGCATCAAACTTGCGGTATAAAATCTACATTTTCTAGAGCATATGCATTCCTTTGTGAACGATTTTTTTTTACTATGTTGTCAACGAAGGTATACTAACAACGCAAAAGATTTTTACATAATTCTTTTCTTTTTTCTGATTGAATATTTTCAGGACACTAGTACTGAGTTTTTCAAAATAAATCCATGGACACTCTAGGAGATCTACAAACTAGTGGAACTTATAAACGGTATTTTTTTGTTTATGCACACATGCTTATTTGGGGGAAAAAAGAAGGACCATTAATTTCTTCAACTCCCAAAAGGGGCCTGTAACTTAAAAAGTTAAATTACTAAAATCCACCCTTGAAACAACCTTTTAATAAATGATCTTGCTCAAAATTAATCACATTCTTACCTATATTTGTTCACAATCTTATGATGTACTATTTTTCTTTCAATAAAGTCACATTAGTATAGCCAATGAACAGCATTTCTGTCTTTCAATATAAACGTGAAAAGTATTTTAAATGTTTGTGTTTATTGATGTACTCATCTCATTTTCAAACCTGAAATAACTTTGGCATGAAGATTTTCTAGGACTTTAAGCCTCTTGCTTCCAGTACATTGATTTCCTCAAATACTAGTGGTGTTGAGGCATGTATTTAATAAAATTATTATTTCAGAATAATTTATAGTAGCCTCTTAGGTGCTTGAACATTGCCAATATTACTTTTATATCTATAGGTACTAGATGCATATTTTAATAAACCAGAAATAAGTTCTGGTTTGTAAAGTCTCTTTTACAATGGAAAACTTTACCTGATATAATCAACCAGTTATACAAGATAAAACAAAATAACAACTTACTCCACCACATACAAGCTATGCAGTCACTGACATATTGATTAATTTTTCTGTGCCTCCATTTTTACAAACAAAAATGGAAATTAAAAACAACCTATCTCATAAGGTTATTCTGAGAATAAAATGAGACCATGAAAGTTGAGCAGTCAGCACTGTGCCTTGCACACAGAAGGTACTTAATAACTGTTAAGTTTGAAACAACATTTTGAAAATAAATAAAATAGCAAATGAATAAATCACTGAATAAATAAATAAAACAACTACATAAATAAATAAATAAAAGGATCCAAATACAAGTGGTAGCCTGAAGACAATAAAAAAAAACACTATGGTTTAACTTCATAAATTATTGAGATCAGGAAAATTAATATTTTATCTTATATATTAAATACTTTTATAAGGATATCACAGTGTCTTAAAAAGCAGGTAATTTGTGTGTGCTTTCAGAGATTAACAGCAGTATTGATGCTGATTTGACAAAAGTCAAATGCATAAAAGCATGGCCAAAGCAGTGTCATATCTTCAAGTTAAGGAAACTTGATCATCTTCTAGTGAAATATCTTCAAAAGCAGGCTGTTCTAATAGATGATTATCCTTTGGATAAATAATCATCACCTATTAGATATTTTATGAACATCACCTGGTCACATCAAAATTGGCTAATATATTGGTTACACGGGTTTATCTTAGCCAATTTCAATAACAGTTAAAAGTTTAAAAAATTAGCAATACTAAACTAAATCTTCCAACCCCACCTCCCTCTTTTATTGCTTAACTCACATCTTTCTTGAGATCTACTCTTTGAACCAGTACAAGCTGCTGGACTAAACTTGCCAGGAATGAGAATGATGGTAACTATTTTTCCAGGCCAAATCAGAGGTAATAGGTACTGTAGGACAGATGATTTTAAGAAGGAAAAAAAATGAAGTAAAGACATACCCTTCACATTTGTTAAATTTAAACATGAGAGAAAGCATAATATGAGGAAAGTATTATTTTATACTCTAAAAAATTTAAAGACACTTTACATATTAAAATATTCCTCTGATCTATTCTTGCACTGTAGATTAAAATTCTACATCTGTGCTATATAAATTTGGTCCTACTTTTCAAAAGACTAGAAATATAAGAACGTAAAAAATTAGGAGCTTACAGAATCACACATCAAAAGATGAACAGTACTTACCTCACTTATTGTTGTTTGCTATTTTAGTTGAATATTTTACTTCAAAATATTTGGCATTATGTAAAGTTTATTTGCTGTTTAAGTCTTAGGAAGGCAAGAATATTACTTCCTAGATACCTAATAGCAATTAGCTTTCAGCAAATGCCAACTAGAAAGCTACATAATAGCGGTTCACAGATTATTTCAGGAAATCTATCACCTCTAGCATCATTTGTCAACATCATAGGGAAAAAATGAATCCTAAGAAAATGCCTATGAGTGCCTGGATCATCATAATATGAAAACTCTGGTCTTATTTTTAATTTTTATAATCCACAGAATTTTATTTTTGTTTTTGCACACATTAACCAAGGATGCTAAGTTTTAGCTCCTGAGTTAAAGATTTCCAAAGGATGAAGACACCGTAAAGGAAGAAAAATAATTTTGATTATAAGACATTCAGAGATAGAAAATGTATTAACACAGTCAGAACAATAATGAAACATCTGTAATGTGATCTTTAAAACAATGATTGCGTAAAGATCATAGTCCTCTAACAGTTCAGACATTTGTAGTCAGTTCCTACATCCACAGATTGTGAATTTAAAAGACAAAATCACTTTGAGTTCAAGAGATACTGAAATGCTAAACAGAGACAGTCAGCTGAAGCCTCTGGACAGTGTGAATCCAAGAATGAGTGCAAAGCCTGAAACTGAAGAGAACATTGGCATAGCAATGAAATTTTATTTTAAAGGCTATAATAACATATAACACAACAGGCAGGCAGAACTAGTTATTGTTTATTTACCCTTCCTAGTTTTATTTTATAATGTAACTCTTTAATTATTTAAGTGTTATTTTGATTATGTGGCATTCTACATTCACTTAGTTGGGGTTATCCTATGCATAAGAAATGATATATTTTGTTTGTTAAATTGGAAAGGTGTTCTACTCTCAGATTTTGATTTGAAATCTAACTGGGGCCTACGAGATGAGAATATTTTAAAGGTAGAAAGTAACAAAAGAATATAATTAGCAAGTCAAATGTCATCTAAAAGCAAATAGAATTAATTTTTTTAGATTATTATCATATTACTTGGTATCTGGAAGTTTATTGGCTATCAGACTTTTCTTATCAAAATTACAACTGGCCAGAAAATAGATTTTATTTATTAAAATAAACATAATAATGGTCCTAAAACTTTGTAGACATGTTACTCAAGCAGTAATTAATTTAGATGAGCTGATCCCTTTGGTTGATTTTTAGAATGTTAGATAATAATAGTTTAACTATTGGATGATACAAAAAAGTATATAACAGATCAAAATGAATACATGGGACATTTGAATTCACAAAGGGGAAACTAAGCCTTAGAATAAAATATTTTAAATGAAATTTTTCCACAGGCATATTACTTAGTGATTACAATCATCTGAATATCTGAAACTGGTTCCATGTAATTGTGGTGTACAGAACGCAAAAATCCTACGTGATCATACTGTATTCTAAGCACTCTAAATCGTCAAGTTCACCAAAGAGTCCAGTTGGCGTTTCATGCCTAAAACGATGACTAGACACGCTGCGATTATATTCCACTACCTCATCACTTCTTTTTCCTCACTACTTACACAAGCTTTCACTCAGCTGCTTCACTGTGTGCAGTCACTAAATCACAGTCCACATTCACAAAAATTCAACCAATTTATATCCAACGCCGTGGCAGTGAAGCAATTACTAATAGCTGGTGGTGGGATTAATGTTACAAGAGATATATGGTGATCCATATGTACTTGATTTAATGATGTTTCACTTAAAATAATCTAGTCACCTTCCTGTCATGTGAAATGGGAAACAGCAAAGACATCATCCACCAGGTGTGAAATTACAATTAATCCAATGAATGGTAAAGGTTGCCTTCTCCAATAAAGTTGCCTTGACAAGAATGTGAACATCATCTAGCTATAATTTGAACAAAGTATAGTAGCAAATTCAGGAAAGGTGTGAGTTACACTAAACTGAAATTCCAAGAAAAAACTGTTGAGTATTGGAAGAAAAGGCAACAGATGGAACAACCTGACAAGTAGTTTCTATCTTTCACTTTTCAAAAAGATACCTTAGGGCCGGCCCTGTGGCTTGGTGGTTAAGTGCGCGCGCTGCAATGCTGGTGGCCCGGGTTCGGATCCCGGGTGCGCATCGAGGCACCACTTCTCCGTCCATCCTGAGGCCGAGTCCCACATACAGCAACTAGAAGGATGTGCAGCTATGACATACAACTATCTACTGGGGGCTTTGGGGGGAAAAAATAAAATAAATAAAAAAAAAATCTTTAAAAAAAGATACCTTATAGCTTGAGTGCTGAAGTGGCCTTATAAACAATGGGTACACAAATAACAGTGTTTGGCGGGATACAATATTAAAAAAATTTACAGTTCTCTCACTTGTATTAAGGATGACAGCAAACTGACAGCAAACATGGGACCTGAGGCACAGCTCAGGCTGATTGTGGGCAATTCACAACCTCTCTGAGCATCTGTTTATTCTCCTATAAAATGAACAAATAGTCGTTTATGCTGCATTAAGTTTAGCAGCTAATACATCTCCTTTCCAATCTTTTTTTCCTTTCTCCCTCCCCAGAAGACATCACTACCCAAAATTTGGTACACGACATGCATTTTTATACATATTATGTATCCATGTACAGTATGTAACTTTGATTTGTATGTTTAAGACTAACATGAATGGTTTTAAAGTCTTGTAAATATATTTCTGTGAATAGTCATTAAGATTGTTGCCAGTTATTCACTACCTAAAAAAAATGCTGCACTGAACTTTTTTAAAAAGTCCATTCTGGGGCGGGTCCGGTGGTGCAAGTGGTTAAGTGCGCGCGCTCCGCTGCAGCGGCCCGGGGTTCGCCAGTTCAGATCCCGGGCGTGCACTGACGCACTGCTTGGCGGGCCATGCTGTGGCGGCATCCCATGTAAAGTGGAGGAAGATGGGCACAGCTGTTAGCCCAGGGCCGGTCTTCCTCAGCAAAAAAAGAGGAGGATTGGCAGCTGTTAGCATAGGGCTGATCTCACCAAAAAAAAAAAAGAAAATGCATTCTAATCCACAATAATTTCTTTAATGCAAAACCTAAGAGTGGAAATGCTTGATCACTGACTTATCGTATCTTCAACTCTAAGAGATATTACCCAAGGGGTCTTGAAGGTGTTCATAATGATTTACATTCTCAGAAGAAATGTGTACTAACAATAGGCCGCATTTCCACGAAAACTTAGTAGTGCTAAACCTTAATTTTCATCATTATGAGTGCTATGAAATGACATTCCACTGTTTTAATGTGCATTTCCCTAATTATTAGTAAGATTAAGCATATTTCATGTTTACTTTCCAGGGAGTTTCCTCTCTTACAAGTGGCTAGTTCATATATTTTAGTACATTTTTTTCTATTGGGTAGTTGGTCAGACTATTGTTGGGTTATTGGCTTTCCTTACATGTTTTAGGTACTTAACCAGTTATATTTATTGCAAATGTTTTCTTCTTGTCTGTGATTTGTCTGTTCATTTAATTTATGCTGCCTTTTGTCATTCAGATATTCTGAATTTTAATAAAAAATATATCAATAGTTTTCTTCAAAACTGTCAATTACTTCTTTTAGGTTTTTGCTTTTAGGGCCTTGTTTAAGTTATCCTTCTCTATTCAAAGGTAATAAAAATACTGTTCTATACTTTCTTCTCTAAGCTTTTAGGTTTTGTGCATTTTTTTTAATTTTATAATTTATGGAAGATATAAATACAAGAAATTCTGGGGCCTAAAACATTTTGCTTTCTATAATGTATTTTTTTTTGTGAGGAAGATCAGCCCTGAGCTAACATCCATGCCAATCCTCCTGTTTTTGTTTTTTTTTTTTTTGCTTAGGAAGACTGGCCCTGGGCTAACATCCATGCCCAATCTTCCTCCACTCTATATGGGACGCCGCCACAGCATGGCCTGACAAGCAGTGTGTCGGTGCACGCCCGGGATCCGAACCCAGGCTGTCAGCAGCGGAGTGCGAGCACTTAACCGCTGCGCCACAGGGCTGCCCTCTATAATGTATTTAATAAAAATTTACAAAACAAAAATATAAGCCACAGTTGTAATTAGTATTTGGGTGGTGAACATGATGTAATCTATGCAGAAATAGAAGTATAATGATGTACACCTGAAATTTATACAATGTTATAAACCAATGTTACTGCAATAAACAAAAAATTTAAAAAAAAAAAGGAAAAAAAATATAAGCCACAAACTTCACAAATTCATATACTACCAGGAAATGTAATGATAACAAAAGTAATATAGATGGAAAAAAAATGACTTATTCTGAGAAGAATACAGTGTATTCAAAATGAGTTGTTAAAGTTTAGCTCTACTGAGCTAAGTAAGCCATCATACAGGATTTCTGCTTAGTCTCCTCTGTACTCGAAAGTAAGCCTCGCTCATTTTCATATACGCAACATTAGCACTAGTGTCTGGCACACAGCAGATGTTCAATAAATATTGGGTGATTTGAAGTAAATTTGTTCAATTCCTGCTAGTGCAATATACATGATCTTTCTTTTTTTTTTTTTTTTTTGTGAGGAAGATCAGCCCTGAGCTAACATCCGTGCTAATCCTCCTCTTTTTGCTGAGGAAGACCGGCTCTGAGCTAATATCTATTGCCAATCCTTCTCCTTTTTTTCCCCCAAAGCCCCAGTAGACAGTTGTATGTCATAGCTGCACATCCTTCTAATTGCTGTATGTGGGACGTGGCCTCAGCATGGCCAGAGAAGCGGTGTGTCGGTGTGCACCTGGGATCCGAACCTGGGCTGCCAGTAGCGGAGCGCTCGCACTTAACCGCTAAGCCATGGGGCCGGCCCGTGATCTTTCATTCTTAAAATTGGACAATAAATATAACAGAGATTGTACCCCCAAAAAAATACGGCTTGGTAGAAATCTATGCAACTTATAACACAAAGTTCTAAACAAAACCATAACGATTTTTATAAAAATCCGATATGCCTAAAAGAACATGTAGAGTTCCTAATTAAAAAAGAATACAGGAAATACACAAACTTTTTCATTTTGTAAAAAAAGCTGAAAGTAGATTAGTGAAAAGGGTATGCCTCTATTGTATTTTGCATTTGCCAGTATTAGTATACACTTTGTGTTCAGCCATAATTACTTGGTAAAACTAAATATTAATATGCTGGGGAAAAATCACACGTGAACCAACTTCCATAGTGACATAATTCCCCTATTTACCCATCATGTAGAAGCTAATTCACATTACAGAAAATGCATTGTAGCAGAACAGACTGTACTTAATTGTCTGGTGCCATCTAGGTATTGCTCACAACTCAGAATGCAGTAAAGGAAACTCCCCAGGCGGGTTAAAGTCGTCATGGAAGGTTTCATGGAGTTAGGCCTGTAATGACAGCTGAGATTTTCATCAACAGATAGGATTAAATGCATATGCTGCATGTGTGAAGGTACTCTAAATTACATGACCTTAACAGAGTGGAAGATCTATGTTTGGATCAGCAAGGTGTGGTGAGCTTAGAAAGGGCCTCAAAAGCCAGGCAGACAAGTTCATATTTACTGAATAACAGAATAGAAACAAAATACAGTTTTGGAATGAGAAAGTGCCAGGATAAACCACCCTTTTAGAGGCAGTAAAGAAAATGTTTGTTGCTCTACACTATATAAAGAGCAAGATTATCAATAAAACATGACAGTTGTTTTTAGACCTGTTGTCAGACAGGTTTGAGTACATATTGAATCACCTTTGCATAGGTTGAATACAATAGAAATCCTTTAATGTGCTAAAATCAATGTACACATGGCCAACATTGGCTAAATGAAGTTGGCCTGCAGTGGGCAAGCATACTTTCCAATTTTACATATGAGTCATCCTTAAACTAATAAGCATAATAACTTGGGATATTAACCCTTGACATTAATTTTTTTTTGGTTGCTCATGGGGAAAATGATACTTAATTGACATGGTTGAAAAATGCACATTTCCACTCTTCAGAATTTACTTAAACAGGCGTCTAATATACTTGTGGCTCTTCCACTAGAATTAACACACTTAGAAGATACAGCCTCTGTCATTCACTTTCTTTAAATTATTCCATTGCCTAGCATTGTCTCTTGTACATAGTGCATGCTTAATAAATGATTACAAAATAAATAAGGAACAAATGGATGATGACCTATGTCTACAAACACCAACAAATGGCCAATGCTGAAGTATCCTGGCCAATGGAAAGACATCTATACACCAACTTATAATGTAAACTAGAAAGGGTTTGTTACCATATTATCCCTCACCTTCTACGACGGTTAAATTTTATGTGACATTTTGACTTAGCTATGGTGTCCAGTTGTTTGGAGAAACACTAGTCTAAACGTTGTTGTGAAAGCATTTTGTAGAAGTGATTAACATCTACAATCACTTGACTTTTAGGTAAAGCAGATCACACTCAATAATGTGGGTGGTTCTCATCTAATCAGGTGAAGGCCTTAAGAGCAAAAACTGAAATTTCTTGGAGAAGAAGGACTTCTGCTTCAAATTACAACATATAAATCCTGCCTGACTTTCCAGCCCACTGGTCTGCCCTACAGATTTCAGATTTGCCAGTTTCCACAATCACGTGAGCTAGTGCCTTAAAATAAATCTTCTTACAGATAGATGATACAGATATATACACTATCAGTTCTGTTTTTCTGGAGAGCACTGACTGATTCACCCCTCCCCCTCAAAAAAAACAACTGCATTTTTAGAAGAAATCCATGTAAGAGATTCCATTATAAGAAATCACATTACTATACACGTGCGTGTATGTTTGCATACACACATACATAACAAAATTGATCCAAGTTTCGACAATGTCAAACAATACTCTAGTCAAAAATTTTTAATTTGGTAATATTTCTACAGGCACTTAAATTGGTTTTGATGGGGTGTAAACTGTATTACCTTCTTCTGTTGAAAAAGAAAAGAACATAATCACAGCAGGACCCATCTTTTCATGACCACACTCTAAATCAGAGACAATCATCACTTTTGGTCCCTAAGGAGTCCTAAGTTTGACTGAGTGCTGAGGATTCCTAGGGCTACGCTGACACAACACAAATGATTCACATGATTGCTAAAATTCATCCCTTTCTCCTTACAGTTTCATTATAAAATAACACCAAATCTGTGAATACACATCATACTCACTCTTGAAACAGTTTTAAGGCAAGTTTTCTTTTAGATAGATTAAAAATAGTTTTTATAAGACTGTTTCATCTCTAGTATTATTAGGAAATGGCTCTAGCGGTTTCTAATCCATAAGATTAATGATGATCATATTATTTGGCATAATTCTAAACGTTTAGCAAAGAAATTTTTAGTTTTCCAAACAATGAGTTTATTTAGGATGCTTACAGAAAACTTTTGCTTTATTCATTTTTTAACACTTTTAAAAGCCTTTCTTTTACATCTATGTAAGTTTGAATCCACACTATTTCTCTGAGTTATATAACTAGGTTCCCAAGAGGGAAAAATCAATAAAAATATAGCTTTTCTTTTTATACTTCATAATTGAAACATTCCTGCTTCCAATAGGAGAAAGAAAAAAAAAAAAAAACAGGAAAGAGAAACACATGATGTACAGGATATAGTATATATACTTCAAAAACGTGACAGGTGGAATTATGAAGTGAAAATATCCCCCATGAAAAGGCCACTCAACCATTTCCTATGGTTCATCCACTTGAAATACAGGGAATTTTTGACCAAAAGAAAAACTGTGCTATCTCAACTATTCTTGAAATATTCCTATAAGGGAAGACATAGACAGGCACACAATTTACCAATATCACGTAAAAGAGATCAGTAAGTCAATACCACACCAGTGACAGGATGTCTTACATGTAAATAAGAGTTTTTCTATGATGATGTCATCACTTATTGCCACACTGGACATTCAGAGCAATGATAAGTATGCGGGTGGAGTACTGGAAACAAGCACACTTAATTTTTTTTTTTCTTTTATTGCGGTAACATTGGTTTATAACATTGTATGAATTTCAGGTGTACATCATTATACTTCTATTTCTGCACAGATTACATCATGTTCACCACCCAAAGACTAATTACAATCCATCACCACACATATGTGCCTAATCAGCCCTTTCGCCCTCCTCCCTCCCCCCTTCTCCTCTGGTAACCACCAATCCAATCTCTGTCTCTATGTGTGTGTTTGTTGTTGTCTTTATCTTCTACTTATGAATGAGATCATACGGTATTTGACCTTCTCCCTCTGACTTACTTCGCTTAGCATAATACCCTCAATGTCCATCCGTGTTGTCACAAATGGCTGGATTTCATCATTTCTTATGGCTGAGTAGTATTCCATTGTGTATATACACCACATCTTCTTTATCCATTAGTCCCTTGATGGGCATTTAGGTTGCTTCCAAGTCTTGGCTATTGTAAATAATGCTGCAAAGAACACAGGGGTGCATGTATCTTTACGCATTCATGTTTTCATTTTCTTTGGATAAATACCCAGCAGTGGAAAAGCTGGATTATATGGTAGTTCTATCTTTAATTTTTTGAGGAATCTCCATACCGTCTTCCACAGTGGCTGCACCAGTTTGCACTCCCACCAACAGAGTATGAGAGTTCCCTTCTCGCCACATCCTCTCCAACACTTGTTTCCTGTCTTGTTAATTATAGCCATTCTGAAGGGCGTGAGGTGATTCTCACTGTAGCTTTAATTCGCATTTCCCTGATAGTTAATGATGTTCAACATCTATTCATGTGCCTGTTGGCCATCTGTATACCTTCTTTGGAGAAATGTCTGTTCAGGTCTTTTGCCCCTTTTTTAATTGGGTTGTTAGTTTTTTTGTTGTTGAGATGCATCAGTTCTTTATATATTTTGGAGATTAACCCCTTATCAGATATACGGTTTGCAAATATCTTCTCCCAATTGTTAGGTTGTCTTTTCGTTTTGTTGATGGTTTCCTTTGCTGTGCAGAAGCTTTTTAGTTTGATGTAGTCCCATTTGTTTCTTTTTTCTGTTGTTTCTCTTGCCCGGTCAGACATGCTGCTTGAAAATATGTTGCTAAGATTGATGCCAAAGAGTATACTTCCTATGTTTTCTTCTAGAAGTTTCAGAGTTCCAGGTCTTACATTCAAGTCTTTAATCCATTTTGAGTTAATTTTTGTGTATGGTGTAAGAATGGTCTACTTTCATTTTTTTGCATGTGGCTGTCCAGTTTTCCCGACATCATTTGTTGAAGAGATTTTCCTTTCTCCATTGTATATTGTTGGCTCCTTTGTCAAAAATTAGCTGTCCATAGATGTGTGGGTTTATTTCTGGGCTCTCGATTCCATTCCATTGATCTGTGTATCTGTTTTTGTGCCAATACCATGCTGTTTTGGTTACTATAGCTTTGTAGTATATTTTGAAATGAGAGAGTGTGATACCTCCAGCTTTGTTCTTTTTTCTCAGGACTCCTTTGGCTATTCGGGGTCTTGTGATTATGGCAGTCCAGAAGGCCACTAAAGTGGCTACAAAAGAGACAGAGAAAAGAAGCCTACGAGCTTCCATTCTCACCAAGGACACTGGACAATATGGGTTCTGCAACTGAGAACTAAATCATAAGCTTCAGGAGGAAAGGAACCATACATGTTTCATTAACCAATAACAGACACAGGGCCTAGTAATATTAGTTTACGGAATTCTGCCAGCCCACATGGCCTCAGATTTGCACATATTTTAAAATGTGGACCTGGGCTACAAGAACTGAGAGGAGATCCTGTAGTCCAGAGGCCTTAGAAAGCGAATGTGGAGTGGAAGTTGTGGATTCTGGTTTGAGGAAGTGACAACGCAGACTTTCCTTTGACCCCACTCTCCATATCAGCCTGTGCTGCTTCTTGCTTCCTTAAACCCTGCTGACCCCCTAATGCTCCTGGCACGGATGCCACAGGTCCTAGAGGTCCACCAGTCCTTTCGTCTGTTTCAAGACTTTTAGCCATTCTAAAGGTTTTCAATTCCAAGTTAAGAACAAACTTTCAGTCCATGAAAAAACCATGGAGGGCAATATTCAAAGTGAGCCTAGATGTGACCAGGACAGTGGCTAGCAGTCAAATAAGACGAACAAAATTTAAGTCACTCTTAAGCAGTACTCATCCATTTATCAATTACTGAGGATCTTCACATCACTGATTTCAACAAGCTGACTGAAAGAGAGAATAAAATATAAAATTCCTGCCCTCATAAAGCTCACAATCTAGTGGGCATGAAGCACCAGCAAGAAGTGAATTATGATAATTTAAATGGAGATCTGATAGTGACATACACAGGCTGTTACTGGAACTCAAAATAGGCTTCTTGTGTGGGATTGGAGTAGGCTTCCTTGAATTTGAATTGAGCCTCGAAGGACCCACTGGAATAAACCAAATGATGGAAGGTTAGTTACTCCAAATGAATGATGCAGCATCTGCAATGACAAGCTCTAGGATTA
This sequence comes from Ceratotherium simum simum, assembly GCF_057802395.1. Lineage (NCBI taxonomy): Eukaryota > Metazoa > Chordata > Mammalia > Perissodactyla > Rhinocerotidae > Ceratotherium > Ceratotherium simum. Next base: position 74,153,348 of record NC_141907.1, on the reverse strand, counting down.
GCAAAAACAAAAACAACAAAATATTTTGCACAATTTTGCAAGAGAGGATTTCAGCAGGAGTCTAGTACCCTGGATAGCTCCCTTGCATCAAGGTGACTGGAGAGACTAAGGTCTAGCAGATTGGAAGGGGGATTGGAGGATCACCAGAATTTCAAATTTACCAATCTGTCCCATATTCAAATTAAAAATATTTTGCTTTTAAAATACTTCGTCTGGGGGACGGCCCAGTGGCGCAAGTGGTTGAGTGCGCGCACTCCGCTGCAGTGGCCCGAGGTTCACCGGTTCGGATCCCGGGCACGCACCGACGCACCACTTGGCAAGCCATGCTGTGGCAGCATCCCATATAAAGTGGAGGAGGATGGGCACGGATGTTAGCCCAGGGCCAGTCTTCCTCAGCAAAAAAAGAGGAGGATTGGCAGATGTTAGCACAGGGCTGATCTTCCTCACAAAAAAAAATACCTGTTTGTTTCCTGCATTAGACCTCTGGGGCTGTGTGTTTTCTGTATCATCATCCAATGAACCTGACGCTCCTCGGAAACATCCTGAGAGGCGACTCCTTCCTTCTCTTCACTGTTGGGTCTTTATCCCTTCAGTGTTCCCAGCAGTGCTTGGATCTGGGACCCTCTCAATTCCGCTAGAGATGCTTCATATTACACTCTCCCTCTAATCAACTTAGACCCTTCCACTGCAGAGCCCTCCTTTCAGAAGCTGGACTGGTGTTGATGAGGAAGATAGCTCCCCAAACCGCCATATTTACACTCTGAGGTACACTGTAGGAAATACCCCTCAAAGTTAATTTTAGGCATAATGTTGCTTTAAGTTTATATGCTTGTTATTTACAAATTTATAATGATTTTTTTGATGGTGCAATTTAGTAATCTATATTTGGCTTTAAAATTACTCCTACAGGAGGTGCATTCTAACTTGTAAGTAATTCATTTATTAATGAATACTTTTAGTGTTCTTGGGTCTGTTTGTACATGAATATAATATTAAGAATTTAAAACAAAATCAAATACCTATCCTATATGCCCAAAAGGTAACACTAGATATGTATGTACATGAATATAATACTAAAAATTGAAAACAAAATCAAATACGTAGCCTATCTGCCCAACAGATAACATTCCTTTGAAAATTCAGGAATCCTGAAGTACAGACCCATTGGTTTTATTACCAATACAATATTTTGAAACTTTACCTGAAGTATGTTACTCTTAGTCTGCATTTCTAATACTGAATTTGAGTTTGGTTTAGAGGTATTTTTTTCCTTTTCCTAACCTTCTCATCTGATGTTTATGAGATATTTGTATGCTTTTTTCCCCCTTCAAGCTGTTCCTGAATGTCCTGAAGAAGACTGCATATGAGAAAGGAGAGCTCACTAAGCACATTTCATATATCCACACTTAATGCTCTGGTAATTTGTGTATCTATAAATAAACAAAAACAAAACAAACAAACATAAAAATAGTTTCTAAAGAAAGAATTGCATAGATGTTAAAGCCTACATTTGTGTTTATTTCTGCCACGCCTTTATTCATGTATATTTGTTTGGTTTTATTTGTTAACCTGATATACGTTTGTGATATACTCTTTGCTGCTATTGCCAAAAACAAACAAGAAACAAAAAAGCCACACACACAACAATAACAACTCATTAACAGAATCACAGTATTTAACTATTTCCAGGAAAGAGCTAATTATAGTGAATAGATATATAAGAAATATGCTAGTCTGAATTTCACTGATAAGGAAGGTATATCACTAAGACTCCCCAAAGAGTTGAATTAGGATAGTACACCTGCTCAACAAACACTTCTTGAACACAGGAATACCTCTAGGTCTCATTAACGAGTGGGGAAAATGAGAGAAGGCATCACACTGTCTGGAGTATGTTTCTCCAGCTGTTCCACATTCCAAATATATCATACTCAGATAAGGTTATAAAGGAGAATGGAGAAGAGACAGATCATCCTGAAAGTAACAATGACTTAGAAAAAGAGAAACAGGCAAACCCTAAAGAATTAATATGCACATTCTGCACATATTTATACACATATATCATATTTGGGCACCAAACCAGACATGGAAGACTGTGTATTTCATTTATTGTGGATTAAGCTGTTCAGGAACCATAGGAAGTGCATTCTTTTTGAAGCAGACTGACATACGTAATAAGCATTTACAAAATGTTTGTTGTCAATGATGATGAATGAGGTAGCTCTACAGTGGGAGACAGCCAGGTAAGGGAAGATTACACGTAGCAAAATGAGGCAGTCTGGTGATACTTAGAACCTCATACTAGACTTGCACTGTAGTCTGGGAAACACTACAGAGATCCAATTGAAAATAATTCCAAGAAGTCCAACCAGCCTGCATATCAGGGGGCATGACAATATGCCATAGGAAGTTGGCATCACGAAGGTCCAAGAGTGAGGAGGGAAATGAAGCATACATCTAAGAGCTGGCAATGTTTGGAGGACCAGGAAAGTGGTTATTTTACAGGGAGTCTGCTGGCAGATAAAACGGCTCAGGAAATGAGGTGGTTTCAGAGGCAGGGTCTTAGTCCTTAAAGAAATAAAGAAGTCTGTGTCAAAAGAAGGCCTTGCTCAAACGCTGGAGAAATGATGACACTAGGTAATTTATCAAGATGCAGGAGAAAATATTAGGTGAGAAATCAGTTTCAGTTATAAGAAAGAAGCATTACTATAAATGTTATAATATTAGAGCTGGACATCAAGAGTGGCTTGATGTTAAGTCCCAAAGTGTTGGACTAGAAACCAGTCAATCTTTCCACTAGACAGAAGGATTGGTTCTGAATCAGGGCCATGGCTGAGGCTCCAGTTAATGATTAAATGATTCCAGTGACAGATTCTGACAAAAGCTACAAAATAGGCCATAAGTGAAATATTCAGTTGAACAACCAATTATTTTTTCTTCCTGATATAATGCATCTGCTTTTAGTCATGTTATTGACTGATTTAAATACATTACAAAATATATAAATTTGTACAGTTAGTCTAGTAGAGGGCTTCAGAATAACCAAATTTAACTCTCTGATTGTCCACGAACTTCTAAAAAATCAGCCTTTAAATACTTCCTTTGCTGCAAACATTTGAACATTGATTAAACCCAGATTTAAATAAATGAACTGAAGATTAAAAGCCAAAAGAAACTAAACTGATACTACCATGTAATCATATTTCCTTCTCATGGGAGACAAGTTGGATTAATAGATGCACATAAGGTCAACTTTGCTTGAGCAAAGTACTCAAAGCTCTGTGTGAACCTTTCCAAAAGATAAGCTGCATGTCTCCAAACGCAGAGATTATCTAATGTTTGAACATTCTCGGCATAAAGGCACTTATTCTTAAAATTATATTTGGTTACATCTTAAATTTCTACTAATGAGTTAGGAGATCCTCATCAGATGGGGTAAGATAATGGTGACTGCATGGCACTGAGGGGAAAAATATCAGTATTGAAAAGAGCAATAACACGGGAGCATCTGCCTTGCATGTCTTCCATCACTTGTTCCAAACACCCAAAAAGCAGCAACAGCATCACAGAAGATGGTGATAACTGGGCAAGTAACACACAAATATTGCTGGACTCCGAGTTAAGTCAGGAATAAAGAGAAGATACACCCCCCTTCACACTTTCTCTGTCTACTGGTTTCATAATTTTTGCATCATTGTAATAAAAAAATCAAAGTTCGGCTGAGCTAGCTTGGCAGACCATAGAACAGAGCCTCAGTTTCCTCATCTCTAAAATACGCAGAAAAACAATTTTATAATGCTAGAATTACACTGTATGACACACATAAAGTGCTTATCATGTATGAAGTGTTCAGCACATTATAGCCATTGATGCTGTTGTTAATTAAAAAAATTTCATCATTTGCAAAATAAAAAGAAAAGTACAACCTATGTTTACATGTGTTCTAGGGCTCCCTTTATTTTAAAATCTTTTTCGAAGTGTCTTTCTTTGGAAAAACATAAAACATCCTTAGAATGAGGGCACAGAGTTATTCAACCAATATTTATTGGGCATCTACTATGTGCTGGGCACTGTTAATCCTTAATGATACAACAATGAACCAACAGCACGAATACACATAAAATTAAAATTGCAATTAGTACTACAAGGTAGAGGAACATGGAACTAAAACAATATATAATAGGACAACTCATGTAGCAAAGGAGGCCAAGAAAGGTTTTCTTAGGAAAGGGATGATTGAGCTCATATCTGAAATAGAGGGGGGAGGGAGAAAGAGGGAGAGAAGGAGTAGGAGAGGGATACTAAAAGAGATACAGGATACAAACACATTATCTTTAATCTTGAAAGACGTAGAGATATAGTCTAAAATTTATTTCAGCAGTAAGACTTTGAGAACATTTCACACGTGATGCTATTGCTGCGCAGCCAAAATAACTGTAATCTTATATAGAGAAAGATGATTACTACATGCCAAGACCAAAAATATTACATAAGAGTCAAAACTAAACAAAAAATGGCCAACTTTTGTACATCGTGCATATTTTTTGCTTTATAAATGACTACCAATAAGGTCCAGCCTGGGGTCATGACTGTCCAGTTAAATTCTTCACTTATGTGCTTCCCCAATTCACAGCAAATATGTGCACAGGAATTAGAAACTCTAAGTATTTTAAAAAAAAATACAGTTAAGATGAAAATCTTCTAATGGAGAGTGTAATATTTTCCAGGTCTAAATAGTTGAACCTTAGTTATCTCTGTAAGTTGAGGAAGTACTTAGATACAAAACGGGCGGAAGACACAGCCTTCAAGTTTCACTATAAAATACTCTAGGTCACAAACTTTAGAGTGCACAAGAATCACACAGAGGACCCCAGCCCAGGGCTTCTGATTCAGTCAGTCTGTGGTGGGACTGGCATTTTAACACGTTCACTGGGGCTGCTGCTCAGGGAATCACATTTTGAGAACTACTGCTCTAGGTTAAGAATTTGCCATTAGATAGTAAGATGCTTTCTCATAAATGACCTCTAGATTTTATCAGTATCAGAATATAGTTACAGTATTCAAAAATTTTGATAACTTTAATTAAAATTTTAAAATTATTAATGCAGTGTAAATAATGCAAAATTAAAAGCTATATTTTAAGTTAATCTAGATACAGGGCCAGGAATTTGGCCAAACAACTAACTTCATCTGTCAATGATCTAAGCAGAAATCTTAAAAAAAAATTATAATATCATACCACAGACCCCAGTAAACATTTTCAATCACCACTTTTTTTGTTTTTTGTCATTTTATTTAACTCACATGAAAACAGCTTAAAATGTAATACGCTCAGTTTAAAATAAGAATTGATAACAATATCTTGGTTCTGTATTAACTGCAGTTTAGACTGCTCAGCTTTACATTTTTATATTATATTTAGTTTAAGCTAAATATTGAAGTATGTTTCTTTTATTATAGTGTTCTTCGTCAATCTCCTCATCTTTTCTAACTGCTTCTCCCACCCCAGATTTCATGTTTTATTGTTAACTGACACTCTTGCATAGCGAAGATAATATTGCTGATAGAAGCGTGCATCCTCAAAATAAAGCAGATTTTGTCATTATCCAATAGGGAAATCATGCAGAAGCTGTCAGTCATACAGTAGAAGAGATTACATTATCAAAGTGATACACCTGTGACAGATAGTCCAAAACCAAACACAAAAGAGACCAATTAACAGATAGGCTGGTTTATACTCTGACTACATTGGAAATCATCCCATTCTTGCATGAATATGAAATTGATGATTTAATAGGCTTTTTACTTTTATAAAAACTTATCTATGCATTGTCAACAAAATATAAATATGAAAATCTTTTAATTCAACTAATCTGAAAGTAATACTATTCTGTTATTTATTGAAAGTCATATCTAATATTTGTACTATTTCTTTACTGTCGCCACTATATACTTCTGGGGTATCATATTGCATAGACAGGCTCAAAGTCAATCAAATATTTCCCCTTGTATTCTTAAAATGGAGAAATGCATTTTAAACAGTTCTGTGTTTGTATAAAAAACAAATATATAGGGGCCGGCCCGGTGGCACAGCAGCTAATTGTACGCGCTCTGCTTCGGCGGCCCGGGATTCACAGGTTTGGATCCCAGGCATGCACCGACGCACTGCTTGTCAAGCCATGCTGTGGTGGCATCCCTTATAATGTAGAGGAAGATGGGCACGAATGCTAGCCCAGGGCCAATGTTCCTCGGCAAAAACAGTAGGACTGGCATCGGATGTTAGCTCAGGGCTGATCTTCCTCTCACACACACACACACAAACATATATATATATACACAAAAAGAAAAAACGATTAAGTTTAGAATGCTTAGAAAAAGGACTGCTCCTATTAGTAACATAATCTATTTACCAGAAAATAGTTAAAATATCTTTGAAATTGTTGCTACATTTCTAAAATTATTCCCCACAAGCCCTGCATCACAGCTCTATATTCATGGAAAATAACTTAAGGACAGATTAACTATTATGTGTATGCATTCTAATAATTTTAATATAAAAATATTATAGAAAAAATGTTATTTTATGGGTTATACATTTTATATGAAGAATAAAATAAGCATTCAATGACTGATCACTAGTAATACAGGTGTTCTTTTACATACCTTATATTTTTTCCTTTAGAGCAAATCTAAGGAAGGTTGGTTAAGGAGGTACCTCAAACACCTTGCTATAAAGAGGTTGTATGTGCCACGTTGTTATTAACACCATATTCAACACGTTAGGGTGATGTGGTATATTTAGAGATTTAGAGTACGTATTCTCTACAAATATATGTCAAGCATTTCGTTCACTAAAAGACAATATAAAGTCAAAGACTGTCTTCTTAGGTACAGAAATATTGACAATTCATTCCAAGAATAGAGTGTACAGAATGTTGCACATCTAAAACAGACTCACTCTGAACTTTGCACAACAAATTCAACCACTTAGCAATATCTAAATCTATTTCAAAACAAACTTATCTTCCCTTATATCTTTTGATCATTTCTATAACTCCAGGAGACTTGCATCTTATTATACCTTATATTCTCATCAACAAGCCACTAATCCCATTTATCCTTTAAGATCAAGACCAAGCAAGTCTTACCTACACCTGAAGCCTTTTCAGACAAAACCCAGCACGAACTGTTATCATGCTCTGAACTCCTGCAGTCCTCTTTAGACATGCAATCTCTTATTGCCACGGGTTGTTAACTCTGTTGAAGCATGAGCATCAGATTCTTCCCAACTGGAGAGTAAGCTCCTCAAGGGCAGGGAGCAAGGGAGTTATATGTTCCTCCACAATACCTAGATAGCACCTTGCACATGACAGGCTCTTTGAGTACTATGTTGAGTAATAAAAGGCAATAAAGAGTTGAATAATGATAAAATATAATGAATTTTTCATTTTCTACATGAGTTTGATATAAATTAACATTCTATAGTATAAATAATCATTAAAATAAACAGTTGCTGATTCTTTGACAGTGTCAAAGAATAAAATATTCATAAATGACTTTTTAATGATTGCAATAATACATTTCATCAAGCACATTTTAAACCTCCCCATTATTTCTACATTCCAATGACTCAGGAAAGTTAACCCTGAGAGTGGTGCTCTCAATCTAAGTTCTAATGTAATATATAAAACGGCACATGCTTCAATGTTGAAAATGTATTTTAAACCAATATGAATCTAACTGAATCAAAATAACAAATCCTTAACTCTGCTTTGTCTTCAAAATCAACAGGACTGTTAAGAAAAGCTACTTTCACACTGGAAAAACACCGACAGTTGGCATGTTTTGATCAAAATAAGGAGCTCCTTAATTAATATCAAATGAAGACAAATCACTCTGACAATAGGTTGACCAGTTTACTTCTCTTTCTTCCCCATGAAATTATTGAAGGGGTGGTAGCAACACGGAATGTCAATGTTTTGAAAACATTGTGCTTGGCAGGCGCTTAGAGACATCCCAATTTAAAATAATAAGAACACTGTCCTAGTACCTCAGTCACAACCCAGTCATTGGTTCTATAAAAGCACAGGTTGCTGCTTTTAAGAACAAACTTGCTAAAGCATAGCTGGTGGACTCTGTCCCAAGTCTCCTCGAAGCTTCAAGTTATGTCTGGAATGTGTACCTGTTACAAAGCAAATAGAGAAACCAAAACAAATTGTGTTGCAGCCTAGGTTAATAATATTTCAGGTCTTTTCTTAATAGCTAGTTTTTAACCAGTAGTAATCGATATAAACTCACCTAGACGTCTGCTTCTCTCTCCTCCCCAAGGCTTTTAATAAAACCAGCTTTACAGTAAAATGTGTACATTATTTTTAATAGCCTTTCTTAGGGATACGGATGGAGGATATATTACATTTCAGTGGGAAGGTATTCAACTGTAAAGATACTAGAAATGAAAGCTGTTGAAACCAAGTAGGTACCTTCTGTCCTGTGGGTCCTATCGAGGGCCTGAAAAGGTTAAAAGGAGTGGAGAATAAGTACATAAAAACATTAAAGGGCAAGAGATCAGTGACTTCTGAGAAGCACGTTTTTACTGCCTTAAAAAGACAAGTGATTTTCTGACTTCCCTCATTTCATATTCCAGGTCCCACGAGGTGTGGAGGGGGAAGCAGAATTGCTTCGAATTCTGAGAAAAGAGAGGAGAGAATGGAGAGAGAAAGAAGGAGGGAGACAGAGAGCAGTTCAGGATACACTGAAGGAAACCCCGAGAAATTTCACAACTCTTTGCCATAAATAGCCTTTCTTCTCACTCTGGATGCCTCCTCCTTTACATCAGCAAGGCTCAGCCTCCAGGCGCAGAGAAGCACCATTCACAAATCCCTCCGTCACCCCTTCGCGCACCCCTACCCCTTGATAGCAGCGCGTGTACGAGTCCCTGGGACACAAGCCGAAAGACCAGAGGGCCCAAGGGGCCACCTGCGGTTTCACCTCAGGACTGATTTTCTTTTCAGGTGAACCAGCGCATTGATTAGTCAGGAGCGCGAACACACACGAACACACACACACACACCCCTCCCTGGAGCCCTCGACGCGCCACCACAAAGCAATTTGTTCACACTAAGTCGCTGCTGTTCGCTGGGGAGGGTCTCGTCTCCAACCCAGGAAGCCAGCGCCCGAGGACAAGCGGGCGGAGGCAAGAGGCGGTCCCGGCTGGGGCACTGCGGCTCCCCCGGGAGCCCCGGCTCGCCGCCCCCTCCTTCCCCTCCCCTCCCCTCCCCTCCGCTCCCCTCCCCTCCCCTCCCGCTCCCCGCCGGCCCCCGCCCCGGCGCCTGCAGCCCGGGTGCCAGCTCGAGCCGGCCGCCCCTACCTGCGGGACGCGAGCGGCCAGGGAGGGGAGCGGCCCGGAGCCTGCGCCAACTCTTGCGTCCTCGGCCGGCCGCGCTCCGCATCCCGCTGCAGCCGCGGCCGGGGGGCGCAGGGCGTTCAGCGGCGCGGAGGAAAAGGCCACGCAGCGCGCCGGGAGTCGGGGGCCGGCGGCGAGCGCGCCCGGCCGCCTCCCTCCCGCCCCGCCCGCCGGGCCAGGTCCCCGCGCCGCGCACGCCGGGCCCGCAGCGGCGCCCTGGGCCTGGGCTGGGCTGCTCCGGGGCGGCCCGGGCACGGCGCGGTCACCTGCCGGGCGGGCATCCCCGCGTCCGCCGGGGCCCGGCCACGGCGCGGCGGCGACGCGACGCGCGACCCTCAGGGCGCGGGGACACCGGGGGCGTTACTACCTTGAGGGTTCCGCGCCGCTTGTTAAGGCTCCTCCCGGGCACTCAGGGATTTATGTCTTCGGGGCACGGGGGTGTCTCCTCTGCTCCCCCTCCTCTGCCCTCCCTCCCCTTCTCGGCTGTTGGGCTCCTTCTCTCCAGTCCCAGTGGCACAGAGTCGAGCCGCGTTATTTAATAATCCTCCTGCTCCGCCTGCCTGCGCCAGCAGAGCCGCTCTGCCTGAGCCACCGCTTCCCAGTCAGTCATGTTGTTGAGAGAGAGAGGGAGGCGGATTGGCAGTCGGTCGGCGACTATTTGTGGTGAGAGAGAGAAGAGCAGAGCAAGAGGAGGGCAGGGGAGGGACGTGGGGAGGCGCTTCCAAGTGTGTGACTGCGCGGAGTGTGACTGTGCGGGGACCCCGGAGCCACCTCCCCGGCAGGCCCCGCGCCCCGACTGTGAGGAGGGCGGCGGCAGCCAAGGCCTTTATAGGGATCGGGGTGGGGGGGTTGGGCTGGGGTGGGGGTGGCTTGGAGGGCGGCGCCCGGCCAACTGCGTCTGCCAGTTTACCACGCACGCATACTGACACATTAACGCGCGCACACCCGCTGGTGGACCGCTGCTGAGTTTTCATTTTAGGGGAAACCGTATCCGGCCGTGCTGACTTGGCTTCCCCTTCAGTCCTGCCTTGTGCGTAAGTCGAGTCCAAGTGCATTGGCAGGTCAAGAGAAGGGAAGGGGGGAGTCTGGAGCGCTGCAGAGGGACCGCGGGGATGCTGAAAATGCACTGCATCTTTTCTCGCCAAACCACAGATGTAATCTTTCTCTTCCACCTCTCAGGGAGGAAATTGTGAGGTTCTTTCTCCTCTTTTCTTTCTCACCCTACCTATTCATATCCTTACACGTCTCCTCTCTCCAAGGCAGCAAGGGAAGAAACCTGGCTTCTTTCGTCTAAGCAGATCACACCTCCCAGGAACCATTTAGGGCTTCAATTCTTCTGTAGGATAGTGGGAGCATTGGGACTGTGACCTGGAGTGGAACTTGTGTTCCCACACATAAGCTCCTTGACAACACGGATTTACAAACAGAACCAGCTACCATTTTGACATCATTTGACTGATGGCCCCCTGGAGAAAATTTGCTAGTTTAGAGTCTCCAAGACTTCTGATGCATGGTGGTGTTACTTACCTAATTTATTTTCCCTTGATCCCCTCTCCCATGGCCCTGCCTCATTTCCTTTCAGGTTTGCACGGGTCCTGAACTCTGTCCCATCCATCCCCCTTTTTTTATCGCCACTCCTATACATTTATATCTTTAGCAGGCAACACAGCAGATGGAATGCATTTAACTGTGTGTGTGGTGTGTGTGTGTGTGTCTGCTTGTGTGTGTTCTAAATAATCTGGCCATGATCTTACTTCTGAAATGTTAATATATTGGGTGTAAAAGCAAGGTGTACTTTTTGAATGAGTATTAGTGGTTGATGTGTATTTTAGCAAGAGGACAACCCTGCTTTGGGGGACAACTTTTTTTCATAAATGTGACAAAAGGAAGTTAACATTTAGGAGGCTAGGGAGGTGGTGGCAAGGTTGACAACTCAGTTGTTATATCTTCTCTCCTGAGTACTAGCTCATGACCATTGCTATGTCTTCAGATTTTTATCATATGGAGGCCCATTATATATTCTCCGTATATTTCCCCTTTTTGACATTGATTTTCTTTTTCCCTAATTCTTTCCTGTCTCATACAAAAAGTTTAGAGTCCATTAAAGTCCACTAACAGCGGCTTAAGCATATAATCAAGAAAGGGCAGCGAAGTTGGGACCAGTGGATATATATCATGTTAGCTCCTTTGATTAAGCATTGGAAAATGGATGTGTAACAAAGTGTATTGGGATTTAATGTGTGCATGCCCTGTGAAAAAGCTATTATCGTTTCTTCAGTTTTACAGATCAAGAAAGGTTTGGGGACAGTAGGTAGTTAACCTGAGGTCACATACAGACTAAGTGATGCAGCTGGAACTCAACCTCAGTCTGCCTTATTCTTACTGTCCGCACTGCCTCCCATTCACAGCTCCTGGCTTAGTCGAAAGTCTCAATGGTTTCTTTAGAGCTTTTGATAATTATGGAATAAGCTGATCTACAATCCTTTGGCATTTTCCTTCTACCTCCCTCCTTCTTTCCTTCCTTTTACAATTCAAAAGGGGTTTACAAAATGTTCACTTTTTAGGGTTAGGCAAGGATTTAAAAAGTCCTAACTACTTGGACTTGTAAATGAAAAAAGTTGGGAAGCTTTTCTCCAAAGTCCTCACTAAAGGAATCTTGCATTGCTGCAAAAGGAAGTTTTGTAGAAGAGATATTCCTGATCTGAACGTTTGCACTTAGCGAATAAATATGTGGTTTATTTAAGAGCTGTAAATAGACATTTTTAAAAAATTGTCCCCGGGCCGGCTCCGTGGCTTAGCGGTTAAGTGCGCGCGCTCTGATGCTGGCGGCCCGGGTTCGGATCCCGGGAGCGCCCCGAGGCACCACTTCTCCGTCCAACGCGAGGCCGAGTACCACGTACAGCAACTAGAAGGATGTGAACCTATGACATACAACTCTCTACTGGGGCTTTGGGGGGAAAAAACTGAATAAATAAAATCTTTAAAAAAAAAAAAAAAATTGTCCCCCTTTAAGGACAATGCTCAATCATATTGGGCAAGTTTTTGGTGCTTTTATTGTCCCAGTTTTCTATTTATTTAATTGTTACCAGTAATGATAATTTATTATTGTGATGATATGTGTACATGTGTACATTACATGTGCCTGATGGATGGTAATTAGTCTTTGGGTGGTGAACGTGATGTAGTCTACACAGAAATCAAAATATAGCGATGTACACCTGAAATTTATATAGTGTTATAAACCAATGTAACCTCAATAAAAAATAATTTAAAAGTTAAATAATAATGATAATTTAATAATGACTCTATATTGCATACTTCAAAATTATATATTAGACCGGATATTTCAAGGGCATTTTTGGTAACCACAACTGATTGTAATTTTCACACTTTCAATTGCATTCATAATTAGTGAGACCATGACAATCTGTCAGTTGCCTTTATTCATTAAGGTATTAAATAAAGCCAACATTTCTTGCTTAATTTTCTAACAATTTTGCTTGCCAAATAAAGTCTAAAATTCCTATACACTAGACCAGAAAGATATGAAAATATATAACATAAAACACACTTCTGAAAAGATGATTCATTTTAACTATTTTGTATTTCTTGTTGAAAAAAATCTGTACTAGAAATCCCATTTATAAATTATAATGAACATTTTAGAAGTTAAGAGAATGCATTATTCTCTTTTAAGATTGTTTAATGTTTCAAGTAGAATTTCCCACTTTGCTACACTTTCAATGATACAATTTTTGTTGTGATAGGAAAACAGAAAGTTAATGATTCTTTCCAATTTGTTCATTTTCATCTCTTATGCTTGCTGCTGTTTGGTTCCCAAGTGCCTTTAACTGGCAAGTTCAATGAAGATTTGGCATTGCACCATTTGACGAAAGCAGAAAAATTAGGTTGCCAATTACATATGTGCCCCTTATGTGCACTGAATTCCCACCGAAGTGATGAGCCAAATTAGAAATTCTTCAGTAGTGGTACCTAAGAAGTAAAATTAGTGCCTAGGGAAGGTAAAGGAGGTAATTTTTCTTTCCAACCCTATTACTGTAATGAAATTCATAAGATGTTTTAGAAAGTGAATTAACTTTAAAACATGTGCAAACAATGCTTGTAGATGAAGTGTCAGAAAATAAATTTAAAAGTTACATTTCTTTTTTTCTGTCCTAGCTATTTTATCATTCTTTGATTTACTTCATACCCTATCATGATTATGCAATCATTTATGAAGAAAGTTCGATGAAGGCCACTTCTCCGCTTTGCTTTAGCCTAGTAGTATAAAAGAAATGCAAAAAAGAAAAAAGATTAAAATTTGGTATTAACATTCTGGATTTTTTCTGTATTACTAAAAGCCAAATTATTCTTTTGTGACAACTGTTGTGACATGCAAGTGGCATTATGGGTACCTTAGAACAACAGGAGCCTTCAATGGAGATCAAGGCTGAAATCTGCACTCGGTTCGAGAACAAGGGCTGATGACAAAGTGTGGGGTAGGAGACAGGAGGATTGACTCAGCAGCAGTTCAGGGTCCAGAGTGCACAGGAAAAACTCTGTCTTAATATGGCATTAACTGGGGCAACCTGCCAGGTAGACAAGGCACAGTAGACAAGAATTTAGATAGAATTATGTTTCAGAAATCCGGTCGTGGTGACTATACTTGGTAAATTGCCTTTTTGCAGCAGAAATTCTGCCTCGTGGCAGAACAGCAGGATCTATTCATGCTCTTGCTCTGTGGAGGAAACTAAAAGGCCTAGCAGGTCAACCGACCAGGATTTCGGAGAGGAATCCTTGGCAGAAGCTAACCCCAGGTGACTGGGTCAAAATACTCACTGCGTAAGCTGTCTTTGATCTGAGAACTACACAGACACCAAGGATGCGTCCCATGGCGCAGACGTGGTAGCAAGACTATTAAGGTGAATGTGTGCCACTGTCCTTGTCACTGGGCTTCCAGGTCCCAAGTTTACAAAGTGATCTAATTTTAAGCCCATTTAATGGGCTGAGAGGATGGAAAGCAGAGGCTATGGAGAGGTATCGCTTACACAGCGACTGAGGATAATCCTTGAATTTCCAGGGGAGGCTATCCAACTGAGAAAAGTTGAGGTGGCGAAAGGAGGTGAGAACTGACAACAACATTGATGTTCTCTGAATTTACACCTATTTTTTAAGGGGAGTAAACTGTATTAAAAATAATATTTATCAACATAAAACCAAAGGAGTCTTTATAAGCAGATTTACCAGTAGAAACCTTTCCTTTTGTATAGTTTCCTTATCTTTGTTTCTGTTTCCAAATGTGATTAATGAGGTCTTTCGGAAAATTAACGACCTCAAGATTTCTTACCTTCTCATGAGGTAATTTTCATGTTTGAATATTTGTCTCTTCTGATGCAATATTAAAAAAATATTTAACTCAATTAATTCGTTCATTTGTTGATGTCTGTGTGTTGCATCTATCAAAGTGATTTTTTGTTGGGCTTTTGAGTTGTTCTATTATGATTGTCCCCAGGCATCTATGTGTTTGTAGGCATTTCATTAAAATAAATAGAACTTGACACATTTTTTAGAGAAATCATCAGTTAAATCATCTCTAAAAATAGTATACTGATAAAATCTGAAACTATAACAATAACTCTATGTATAAATCATATAAATAGATCTAATTATAACAATAGAAGAACTATAACAAAACTGTAATAATACTCTTGTACTATGTAGGTATATAGTAAAACTAGACGATGCTAATAAAATAATCTAAACCATATTAAACCAATACTTAAGCAGGTTGGAAACTGGTCTTACCATCTGTCAGTTTCTATACTGGCAGTTTCACAAATGAGATCTTTTTAACAAAACATCACAGCAGGAGATACAGACATGTGAATTGTAATTAAAACGTGAAAAATGCATTTCCTGGTTTTTGTCACTTGTGTGAAGCTTCTCTTATATGGTGAAATTCTAGACTTACAAAGTTATGTGAAATGGAAGTCATTTTTATTTTGCCAAATCTATACATTGTTTGACCAAAATTTTTACTTCCGTAATGAATGCATATGCTATCATAAATTGAAGTGTGTTTCCTTATGTCTAGTTCACTCAGTAATGAGATTCAATCATTTTTAATCATCCAAATGTAGAAGATCAAGAGGAATAACTTGTATATTTTTATGCAGTCTAGATCTGCTGAGGACTAATGTTATTGCTTTATATTTACTTACCATTAGATTCTGTAAATAAAAACAGTATTGAATTTTATTCACTTTCTGGAAAAAATAAACCTAAATGAGATACTTAACTCTGTAAAATAGTTGCCTACATTTTATATCTGGCCAAATAATAGTTTCTCTTGTTTCTTAGCATTTACATACCATACAAACCAAAATACACAACGCATGAAATGTAACTATTGCTAATGCTATATATTAATTGCTATATATTGAATAAGTGTTCAAGAAATCAATAATGACATAATTTGAGTTAATGGCATATTAACTAAGGTTAAAATAACACATTTACATTAAAATAGATCTTAATTTATATTTTTACTCCCCATTCAACATCTTGGATGTTTTTTAGAAATTTTAGTTAATGTTAGAGTTAACAAGTGTTCTTAACATCTGTCATTATGAGACTTACTATGTGCATGTGTATTATATATCCAACCCCGTTCACATCCCTAATCTACTATTGGGGTGTAATGATGCTTTCCTTTTCACTGTGATCACTTCCAACTTTTCCTTCAAATGTTAACATTTTAACAAACAAAATGGGTATTGAGACAGGAATGAGTCATTAAATCACCATGTAACTGTATGTTTCAAATATGCCTGTCACAAAATATCCCATCCCATGTACACTTCTTACAATGAGATTTTGAAATCACTCTGATTGAGTGTTAAGGATTATGTCCCTTCCACTGGAACCTGAGCAGACCTTTGTGACTGCCTCCCCAACAGAATATGGTGAAAATGATGTTATGTAATTTCCCAGTTCATAAAATTGCCATTCACTTTCTCCTTGTTCTCTTGGGACAGCTGCTCTTGGAACCTAGCTACCTCCTGTAGGGAACTGATATAGAAGAACTGGTGCCCCCAGGCCTCAGCACCATCTGACAGACTGCACATGCAACCAACACCAATTTGCCAGCCATGTAAATGATCTTGGAAGTAGATCCTCCAGTTCCAAATCTATGCACTCTAGCCAGCCGTGTGGAGCAGAGACAAACTGTGTTAGATTTTACTGCTGCATAACAAATTACCACAAACATAGTGGCTTAAAATAAACGCTAATTTATTAGATCACAGTTCAGTAGGTGAGAATTCTCGCAAGGTATGGCTAGTTCTCTGCTCGATATCACAAGCCTGAAATCAAGGTATTAGACAGGCTGAGTTCTCATCTGGAGACTCTGGACACAAATCAGCTTCCAAGCTCTTTCTGGTTGTTGGCAGAATTCAGTTCTTGCAGTTATAGGACAGAGGTCTCTGTTTACTTGACACACAAACTGTTAACTGTTGCTTCTTCAAGTCAGCAACAGCAGCTTTGAATCCTTCTCATGCTTCAACTCTTTAACTTCGTCTTCTTCCCCCAACCAGAGAAAACTCTCCCACTAGACTATAAGCCAATGGTGGGCCCATGACTGATTTACTCCTCATTGTATCCCCAGTGCCTCATTGAAGCAAAATAATGGGTGCTCAACGGAGACAAGGGTTGGTACATCTGACTGAATATTTACTCTCATTATCATTTCTTGAAAATTGTATATAGTGGAGAAGCCTTATTGTTCATTATTCCTTCCAGACCCCTTATTTTCCTCCAAACTATTGGCAGTCTTTTGTCTTTGAACATCTTTCATAAGATATCTTTCTTCTGAACTGACTTTAAAATGAAGGTTGCAGGTATTACCAAGTAATATTCAGTCATAGGAAGCAGTGTGGTGAGCTTTGATGCAATGGCATAGAAGGTTGTCTTAGTCTGTTTGGGCGGCTATAACAAAATACCATAGACTGGGTGGCTTATAAATGACAGAAACTTATTTCTCACAGTTCTGGAAGCTGGGAAGCCTGAGATCAGGGTGCCAGCATGGTTGTATTCTTGTGAGAGCCCTCTTCCTGGTTCATGGCTGGTGCCTTCTCGCTGTGTCCTTACATGGTCACATGTGTCCTTACACATGTCCTTACAGGGTGTCTACATGGTAGAAGGGCCGAGGGATCTCTGTGGGTTCTCTTTTTATATCCTGTTCATGAGGGTTCTGCCCTCATGACCCAAGCACCTCCCAAAAGCCCCACCTCCTAATACCATCACATTGGTCTTTAGGATTTCAACATATGAATATTGGGGGGGGGGGGTCAGACACAATCATTTAGACTGAAGCATAGGTCAAGACTGAGGAAGATATAAAAGACCTCAGAATAAACTCAACTGTTCGCAAGAGCTTTAACTGCTGCTGGGAATGAGATATAGTACTTTGTATTACTTTTTTTTTTTTTTTTTTTTTTTTTTTTGTGAGGAGATCAGCCCTGTGCTAACATCCGCCAATCCTCCTCTTTTTTGTTTTTTGCTGAGGAAGACGGCCCTGGGCTAACATCTGTGCCCATCTTCCTCCACTTTATATGGGACGCCGCCACAGCATGGCCCGCCAAGCAGTGCGTCGGTGCGCGCCCGGGATCCGAACCAGCGAACCCCGGGCCGCCGCAGCGGAGCGCACGCACCCAACCGCCTGCGCCACCGGGCCGGCCCCAGTACTTTGTATTATTGTGTTTACCTTTTTGACTCATTAATAAATAGTTATCAATTAATTATTTTTCTTCTTCTTTTCCATATATTGTGGCCATGTTTATGGGTGAGAGTTTCAGCCAATAGAATGCTACATCTCTGAAAAATAACATGAGATTTTAGCTCATCCGATGTTTCTGGTACAAGATTAAATCATAGGAAGTAAATACTGAACAAAAATCTGAAATAATGAAAACAAAAGTGGTGAGAAAAACAACAAAATTCATCATGAAATAACTTCACAAGTAGTCCTGGATGGAGAGAATTCCTAGATAAATAAAGCATAATCATTTATGTAGACAAGCTACATAGTCAACAAAAGTAAAACACAAATGATATATTAATTATTCTTTTCCTGGAAAACTAAGATAAAAGTGACAGACTAAGAGTCAGTCTAAGCATACTGCAGGAGCATATTCACTAACATGATACATAAAAATTATTTCAAGATCTATATTAACTGTATTAATTCTCACTAATCTTGTGTTGTTAGTATCTACAAAATATCTTTACCTAGAAACATAAAAAAATAGAATTTGAAGGTATCTTAGTCATTCAACAAATTTGTATTGAAGATGTTAAACAAGCCAAATATTGATACCAAGATGGGGAAAAAATTCTTGGCATTGAGACAGTCATAGAAACAAATAATTAGAATACAATATAAAGTGCAATAAAAAAGATATATAAGCAGTTACTCTTTGCCTTCAAGGAAATCACAATCCAATAATAGACATAGTAAAACAAAAGATTACAGTAGTTAAGTCTCAGTCATCATTTTACTTTAGTGCATTCTGGATTGGAGTGACTTTGCACTGTATTGATCTAGCTAAACTGGAACTGTATCTCCCAGAATTCCCTTGCCTGTATGGTTCTGCATTAGGATTGTCAGAAAAGAAGTCTTCATGAGATCTGGGAGGAAGAAATGAAGCAGCAGCTTTATTATACGCTGAAGGTTAGTGTAAGGAACCAGGTGATTTGTCAGTTCATGCTCCTTGTTGTTGACCCAATAGCTCACCTTGTTGGTTTGAGGCAGCTGCTGCGCCTGCATCTCTCTCAGCTCCTGCCAGAATTCCTCCTTTATCCTCTCAAGGTGTGCCTGTACAAGTGTTAGGAAGCTCCATTGTGTAGGGTCCTTCTTCATATCACTTGTAACGGTGAGATTGGAGGTGGCGAGAGACAGATATAGGTAGAGATTGTCTTTTAGGGGTCTAGTTTAATCAGTCTATTCCAGCTGATGGAGGTGGAGATTGTCTTTTGGAAGTCCATTTTATCCTGAGGATTCCAGTTTGTCCCAGCTTACCCTCAGTCCACACAGATTTTCTTCCCAACTACTAGTTCTGTTGATCTCAGTGACTTTAAACACACGATTAGATGCACTGGCAATGGACTTGCATAGACTTCTTCCTAGCTCCCACAATTGCATAAAGTCTAATCATTATAATAAAGCCCTTAGTCCATATCACTCGTATTAGTCCTGCTTCTCTGATGAAGCACACACTTACATGGATATATTTTGTAGAACGAACCAAAGGAGTACTGAGAATGAGATGTACATGGTAAGGAAAGAAAAGAGTCAAAAATGACTAAATCATAAATTAACATAATTTTAGTCATTTCCTTCTATTTGAAACATTTCTTCCCTTTGGCTCTGAGACACCACAGTCCTCTGTTTTTATTCCTAACTTGCTCTCTGTACATTCTCAGTCTCCTTTGCTGGATTCAACTCTCTTCCATGACCGGTACATTAGAGTGTTACAAGACTCAAGACTTAAACTTCTGTTTTCTATTCATATCTACTTTTTTGGTGAGCTCATTTAGGCTCAGAGTTTTGGTACCATGTGACTGCTGATGACATCCAAGTTTATATCTCTAGCCCTGAATTCCTAACTCATATCTACCTACCCACTTGACATCTCTGCTTGTATCTAGAAGCATCTCAAGCTTAGCATATACAAAGCCTTCTGAATTCCTCTCAAAACCTGTTCTGTATGTGGTCATCCCCATCTCAGTCAATGTCAACAATATTCTTCCAGTTGTTTGTGTTGAAGAACTTTGGGTCATTCTTAGTTTCTCTTTTTCTTTTATAATGCACTTCTAATGTGTCAGCAAATCCTGTTGGCTTTATCTTCACATTATATACAGTATTCAATCACTTCTCAAAACTTACACTGCTATGACCTAGTTTAAGCCACCATCATCTTTCACCTAGGTTATTGTAATAGCCTTCTACCTGATCTCTACATCTACCTTTTTCCCCTCACAGTATATTATCAACAAAATAGACAGGGTTATCATGTTAAAATCTAGGTCAGATTGTGTCACTGTTCTGCTCAAACTCCTACAATGACATCCATCTCACTGAGAGTAGAAGTTGTTAGAACAGTCTATAGGCCCTGCATTTCCTAACTCCTCTCTGCATCACCATAACTGTTTGTTAGTGCATTTCCCTCTGTGGATCCTCTTCCGGGATACATGCAGGGGTCCTTCTTTACTTTCTTTCAGACTTTGCTCAAATGTCAGTTCAGTGAAGCCTCTTCTGGCTGTTGTATCTACAATAGTAATTCCACCCCACACACATACTCACGTCCGCTTCCAAGCCCCCTTACCTGTTTTTTCCTTAACATTCATCTCTATCTAAAACAATGTATATTGTATGCACTTATTCTTGTTTATTGTCTGTTTTCCCCACTAATGTAAAATATAATGAAGACAGCGATATTTCTGTCCCCCCCACCCCCCATGCCTAGAGGAGTGCCGTGTGCATTTTAACCTTCATTAAATATTTGTTAAATGAATAATAAATCACTGAATAAAAGCACAAAACCATATATTCAATGATAGAAGCATGTACAGGAAGTACAACAAGGAGACAGAGGATTTCAACACTATCTTCACTGACTTTTTTAAAAAACAAAAGCAAATTCTTGCCATTTTGTACAAACATTTGAAAGATTTTGTATGGGTTTTTTCCTAACTAATCTCAGTATTTATGAGGCATGTGGTAACTGAGAAATGTGTCTTCACAGTGATTCTAAAAGCAGATGGCATTCATCCATTTATTCACTCCATTCACAAATATTTATTGAGTGTCTACTATGTGCCAGGAGCTAGATACAAAGGTGAATAATGAAATATTCACAAACTTTAATTAAACATTGGCAACATGCTAGGCAAAGTGCTAAACCGTGGAGATAGAGAAAGAAAGATATAGTCCAAAGAGCTGAGAGTCTAATAGGAAAGATGAATACGTCGATAGACAATTACTACAAACTGTGTGATAAGGACTACAACAGATGCAAAATGGGATATTTTGTATTACATAATATAGGTATAAATAATCCAAACTTAATGAGTTGGTTGTCAAGGGAAGGATTCCTGTCAGATGTTATGTCTGGCCTGAGTTCTAAAAAATACATCTTGCTTGACTATATACACTTTGTTAGATAGTGACAGTAAAATAATTATTTCATTCTTTGAGTTTAATAAATATTTGTTAACTTTTTAGTACTCAATCTTGTGTTTGGGAGTATTATTTTAATAAACATTAAATTTATGAAATTATCTTTAGTCTACACATTTTACTTTTTATTTTTATAACTAATTTAAAATAAGATGAAATTGCTAACTCAGAAGTCTTAAATGGCTTTCCAGATTTATATGGACATAATAGAAAATATTTATGCCACCCATATATTTGAGAATCCCTGTTCATGGAAAGCAACACATTGGACATATACTCCTGAGAACCATAAAAATGAAAAATTACAGTTGTGTAATTTCTCTTTTGTCTTAAGACTCAATAGAGGAAAAAAAGTCACATAATTTTCTAGTCAACTTCTAATTTATTTAATTTTGTATTTAGTTATTGATATCAGAACATTAACTCTTTGGTTTTGAAATCCTATGTCCAAGTAAAATGCCTAAATAAAGAAGATAATGTACTGTTTTGCAGAAGCTCTGTATGTTGGAAAAGTTAACTTAATGTTTGGTGCAAACCCTGCAGCTACTACTTAGGGGAGACACCAATTAGAACTAGACTGAAAGAACAACCAGCAAGTTTAAATTGAATCACGATTCTTTCTGAACTCAAATGGTTATGCTAATGTGAATATTTCACTCAATATTTTTATGTCATAAATTTTTTGAAGAAATTCTATTTTTATCCATATCCTGCAAAAAATGACAGCCTCAAAATATAGGTCAGGGTGTTACTGACTGCTTAGAGCAAGTACACACTCTGGAAACTTCTTTTCCTAAAGATTCATCAAAGATATATAATATAAATTTTTATATAAATTATATAATCTCTAAAGCTTTCTATCTTTTGTATATAAACACATGTGAGCATTGACTGTAAACAATGAGGATCTGCTTAAAAGTGATTTGTATCTAAATTTTTAAGGATTATGCATTAACTTAAATCTTTTAGAAACATCACACCTTGATAAAATCAGATCATACAGCTATAGCATTAGATTACCTATAAAAAGTCACTTTTTCGTTGTAATCATAATGTTGGGATTAATGCTGTATTATTTCCAATAACATGACTCACCTGCTCTTCAAATTTAGGGCATAAGACTGTGATTCTTTTTTTTTTTTTTTTGAGGACGATTGGCCCTAAGCTAACATCTGTTGCCAATGTTTCTCCTTTTTTCCTTTTTTCTCTTCAAAGCCCCAGTAGATAGTTGCATGTCATAGTTGTACATCCTTCCAGTTGCTCTATGTGGGACACTGCCTCAGCATGGCTTGATGAGTGGTGAATAGGTCCGCATCCAGCATCGGAACCGGCGAACCCCAGGCCACCCAAGCCCCAGGGCCACCTAAGCAGAGTGTGCAAACTTAACAGCTATGCCACCTGGCCTGCCCCAAGACTGTGATTCTTATGTTATCTGTTCAGTTTGGTATTTTTCTTTCAATGAAGGCACATCTGTGTTCTCTATGTTAATGTTCAATGTTCTCCTGGGAAATGTATGCCTGAGCCTAGACAACTAACTACTTCTTGAAAAAAAAAATTTTAAAGGGGAGTATAAAGGCTGAAGCATATAGAATGTGCTACCCTATTAAATATGTGTTCATTAACAAAAATAAATTTAAAATGACAGTGGTTTTTCATCTCCAGGGCAATAGCAAGTTATGCCTCAACAATTTGCATGAATTTATGTCCCTGAATGTTCTTCCAGTCAGTATTCTATAAAAGCCATAGAGTCCTATTAGTACATTTACATTTCTGGGAGATAGCTTTCACTAAAAGTTTTTTTAAAGGTGTTTATAGGTATTTAATTCAGGTAACTGCAGGTAATTAATTTTTTCACAGAATATATAGCAGTGTACAAATACCTCTATATAATACTTTTCAGAGAAAAGAATTCCATGATTTTTTAAAAAAATATTTAGCAAATGTTTTTAAAGGTAACTAAAATATTTCTCTCTTGTTTTCAATGCCTCTAAGCTTCCTCTCTTCTTCTCTGCCTCTTGCTACTTCTCTTTCTTTCCTTCTCCTTGTTACCATCCCTCCCACTCGTATTTCTTTCTCTTCTTTATCGTAATCGTAATGACTACCTTGGACTTAGGTCTTACTCACATGGTGGATACTTATTTCTTCAAATGTCTTAATCAAAATGAACACATTTTGAAATAAAACCAAACATGAGATGGACTCCATTCTTATTAATTCGTTGATTGAGTTTAGCATGTAACTCCATTTTCAAGAATTGAGCTACCAGTTGATGAGTACATTATTTCCAGCATCCTAATTGCCTCCAAATTCTTTGACCAATTTCCCATAGGACAATATAATACACCTGACAGAGTTTTTCAGGGAATGTGTGCTGGTTAGGCAGTGTGCTAATGCCATCACAGAAGTAGGTCACCATTTGAATTCTTTCCCTTCACATTCTTCTATCTTCACAGACTACTCGAGCCTTGGTTAAAAGAGAAAAAGTGTGATTAGATAGTGCACATCTCTACTTCAACAAAATAAAACAATAACAAAAACTAAAAACTGGGGGAAAATATACAACTGACTGTTGCTTAAACAGGGGGCATATTTTATGAAAAAGAAAAATATGGCCCTACTGTGTAAGTGAGGAAAACATACACAGACATAACAGCTGATCCAATAAGAGACCATAAAATGTAGTGGTTAAGATCAATCATCGTGTGTGGTGATGGGTTGTAATTAGCATTTTGGTGGTGAACATGATGTAATCTATGCAGAAATAGAAGTATAATGATGTACACCTGAAATTTTTACAATGTTATAAACCAATGTTACTGCAATAAACAAAAAATTAAATAAAAAAAAAAAAGACCAATCACCGGCTTTGCAGGTTCCACAGAACTGGCATTATACACGTCACCAGTCCGTAGTGTCCTTGAAAGTCCTTATACACCTCACGCCGAACATTACATGTAGTCATCACTTCCCTTCACTGAAAGAACACTTTGCTGAACGCATTATGCAAGTAGCTTGTTAGAAATATTTTGTAAGAATATTTATCACTTCAATTCACTGAAATCCTTGCTCCATATTTTATCAGCAGAGCAACTTTGGGTAGGTTATTTAACCTTGATGGTCCTCAGTGTCCACATATAAACTGACAGTAGTAATGGTATTTACTATTATTGGTGTTTGAGGGGATTAAATGAGAGGGCATGGGAATGTTCAGCATGGTAGCTGGACAAGTATTCAGTATATGCTATTTATTGTTATTGAAATGCATTGAAACAAAATTGCTAAACCAGTGAATATATAAATTCCTCCAACCTACTGTGCACCTGAATACCTAGAAAAATAACTCCAAATTACTCTGTCTCATACAAATAAGTGATGAAAACCATGAATTACATTTTTTGTAGTTTGCCAGAATATAGCTAGCTTTATTTTCTAAACGTAGCGTCTACTAAGAAGTATTAGGTTTCCAAATATTCAACAGATATTTATTGAACACTTAGGATTTGTCGACCACTGTTCTAAGACCAGACTGGAGATAAAACAGCAGACAAGGAAGGTAGGGTTCTTGCTTTCCTGGATTTTACATTCTAGTTGGTAGAAGAATGGAGTAGAGCAGGAAAGCAGAAAGATAACAAATGAGTAAACAAATACATAAGATAATTTCATGAAATGAAAAATCCTATGAGGACAGGAAATCAAAATGATACGCAGTGTGTAATTGGGTGACTTCTTTGGTCTGAGCGTGTCAACAGAAGACTCTCTTTGAATGTATATTTAAATTGAGGTCTGAATGACAAGGAGGAGCTACAGCTAGTTCAAAGACCCACAGGTGGAAACGAGTCTACTATATTCTTATGTAGGAGGAACAGAAACTAGGCCAATCTATCTGGAGCTTAGTGGTCTAGGGGAAGAACAATGCTCAAACAATTTATTTTGTGCTTCTGTTTGTTTTCCCTGTTCTGGACCATTGACTACTTTCTATTTAATTGACGTATTTATTCTTGATGTTACAGCAAAAACATTTCCTTTTAATCTAAGATATTTACAACATCCCAGAACATGCCCAATGTGTACTCTGACATCATTAGCAAAATTAAAAATTCAACACAATTTATATGTCAGAAGGAGGGAGGGGATTATTCCCGGGTTTTTATAAAGGCTAGAAAATATTGTTCTATAGAAGCTTAAAGAGTTTATGTGAAAACTAATAATTCTCTGTCTCAGTTGTAATATTCAGTGAGTTTATTTCCATCTGCAGTAATGGAAGTAGGAAGTGGGGGAAATAGAGAACTGTAGTGTCTTCGCCCCACCAGCATGCAAATCATTTAACATTGCACCACTGTACTAAAGCTTTTACTGCTGGGGGTCCCTGAGCAAATCATTTCCATTACGAGTCTGTTCTAATAACCCCTTTGCTGATTCAGCTACCTGAATGTAAATATCATAGAAATGTTTGGGAAATAAAAGCCAATTTGAAACAGTAAAAAGGGATCTAAAAGAAAATACTTCCTACGTATGCCTTCAATTTCATAACTCTATGTTTAAAAATCTGCTTATCATAAAGTCTTTTGACGCTATTTAAAGCCAATAGAAGAAAAATAATTCCTTTTTCACATATCACTCTATATTGCTCAAGCTCGCTATCTTAAATGACAGCTGTTTCACCCCACACTAATACAATACACATAGAAAAGCTCCTAATTCTTTATTTATGTATATATATTTACTCCAACTGAAATTGCCCCAAATGTTAAAATAGCCACAGTGAATTCCATAGCATTACAGTTAAAGTCCTTCATTGTCTATTCTGTAGAGGTCTTCGTGGGTTGCCTTGAGGTATAAATGAGATCATGCACTGTTTATTTGTTATACGCAGGAGGTGTTTTTACCTCTGCCTGAGCTTCTGTTCAGTTCCATATTCTCTCTACGTACCCAGCCCCCTCCCCCTACAACTCCCAACAGCCTTTTAATACTACTAGCTGTTGAATTTAAAGACTGGCCTCCAGGGAAAAAAATCCTTTGTGTGATCTGTATGATGACGATATTAAAGTAAAAAAGTGAATGAATAATGTAGTTTTTTGAAATTCATTCCAAATAATATTAGTGATGTAGTTTGAATGTTACTACAGCTATATCTAATATACAAGATTATCTTAGAAATATGATTATTACAAATGACTTTTAAGCTGCATAATTATATATTTCAAAGCTGATCTGAGTAGGTTTAAAAGGCTATAAATTGCAGAGAAGTAAGTAGCTGGCTTCAGAAAGAATTTGTAATTAATAAATCATCATAATATTGAGTTGAAATTCCATCACAATTAAAGCTAAAATATTAAAATATATTTTAAAATATAAAGACTTAGGGAAGAGACGTTCATGATGAAAACAGATTGAAATTGTGGCTATTACAACAAATGAGGAGAGCTGAATCATGCCAGAATAAATTGTAGCACTGACAATACAAGTGGAATTTTAAGTGGTTTCTATTATTATTTTTTTTGCAATACCTATATGATGTCTGTTCATCCTTTTCCAGTCTGGTCCAAATATGTGCACATTTTTAAAAAGCAGAAAGTTTCCTTTTATCAAGATTCCAAAACTCTTTTTGCGTTAATGCTAATGGTTCAGTTTGGACTTAAATAAGACCTGTTTAACAATCAACAACATCTGGTCTGGTTCCTAGAAGGCATGTGGAAAAGCCGAGGGGGAGGTCACCCTGTGCAGGCAGCTCAGGATGTGTGTGCATGCATGTGGGGGTGTGTGTGGAGACGAAGCCGATCATTTGCATTTGACTCACTTTTTGCCTTCAGCAGAAGATAATTACAGCTATTTATAACCATGGTAATATTAGTAGTTTCCATAAATATCTATTTCTGCATTTCTTTCTTTCTAAATAGTATATTTAAGTGTTTTTCTCCATTTTATGTCACTTAAAATTTGCCTTACAGAATTTATAATCTAGCATAAGCACTCTAAAGGAAAACAATGATTTTTTTTCTAGTTTTCTTGCCTCCTTTTCCCAGAGAGAGGCTTCATGGAAGTTACTAGAGCTAAAAGTTGAGAAATAATAGTTGGAGTATATGGTTTAATTAGAACAGGTACCTGATTCAGAAAAAACGCTAGCACATGTTATTCCATTAAATTTTCACAACAGCCAGGTGTAAGAGAGATTTTTGCCTCTGTTTCATAAATGAAAAACTGAGGTTCAAAGAGGTTAAGAAATCTTCAGAAGCAAGATTCAGATTCAGAAGGTGTAGCCTCCTTCTAAACATGGATGGGGCTCAAGTAAGGTTCAAGTTAGGTGAGTTAAGGGAAGGAAAAATGAAAACATCTGAGATAAAACTGAGCTGGACTCTCAGCATTGTCAGCTGATAACATTTATCATTAAACTCGTGCTGTAGTGAAGTTGTACGACAATGCAAAGGCCAGAAATTTCATGAGGCTAATTACATAAGTAATATGACTGTTAGTAACCAAGTGTTTATTATGAAGAATTTATTAACCCTAGACCAAAAATACTGTTTCCAAATGTTTTATTCTAGTTTAATAAGTGTTAATGGTAAACATATCATGAAGCTCTTTTGATTCTTTAGTGCTTTAATTTATGAAAGATATATGCATAGTATAAATATTAAGTAGGAAAGTAATCTAAATATACATTTAGGAAAACACAAAGGAAACCTGCTTTTCCATTCAATGGCACAATCTTCCTTTAAATTAGAAAAGGATAAACTTAAAGATAAGCTCTTTTTCACTGGTCTGAACATCAGGAAATGAGGACTTGGTTAGAATAAATGGTAATTGTAGAGCCTCAGTCAATCCTGGAAACTGCTCTACTTCTATTATCAGCATTCTAGCTCATTTCAGCAGTCGAAATAGAGCCTGGAAGAGGTGACCTTGAACACTGTATCCAGCCATCCTTATTTGGAATATTTGCCAAATTTGACAAATTTTGAAAAACTATAAGGCTGTGCACATTGAATGGAAAAATTAGAGAATTCAAAGCAGATAAAAGTGCTTTTCAGATTTCAATCAGTTCCCTCATCTCTCTTCTAGCCCAATCTCTCACTGCCAGGCCCATTCACTGTCACACTGTCTTTCTTTGTTTTCTTGGTCTCATTGCCTCTCTCTCTCTTATTCATTATCAAGACATCTAGTTTTGTATGGTCCTGTAAACTGTCACAGTTTCCCCCACTTTGTTACTTTTAACTTCCTTTTAATTCCTTCTTGCTTTTTCCTAAATTGTGTATGAACATAAATACTGAAAAAGAACTAAATTGAAGCTACCTTAAAAAACCCAACACTAACTATATATCATTCACCTGAGCTGAGCACACTATAAATTAGGGATCCTGGTCAAAAGAGAAGCAGAATTTGCAGCTCGTTATTTTCCACAGGTCTTACAACCCAACAGTCCTTAGAACATATAATATCTCCTCCACTATTGCGTACGGATGTGTTTCATGGTGGGAAAGTCTCAGACCAGCCTTGATGTTAATGCCACTCTTTCTGGTCCTCTATTGATCCCACATTATGCCCTAGCCTAACCTTTCTTCTAACGAGTACTCCAAGTTATCACATCTGGATAAAAATGTAACCAAGAATTGTGAAGAATATTATCTATTCTCTAGAGCTACTGATGAACTCTGTTTAGATAAATACTGGAAATCAGAGCGTCTACAGCAATACCTTTCATAAATCCTACTAAGAAGTCAAAGTCCCTTGGGAAAATGCTAGGAGTTTTAAGCAAATATAATTCCCTTGCTGGCACTATAGGAATTGTAAAACCTTTGGGAAATCCTAGAGGAAAGAGTTTGTCTGCTACCCTAGATATTGAACGGACTGGTGCTTCCAGTGGGGTTAAGGCATTCAAACCCACGAGGAAGATCTGTTACATGGACCTAGTGTGAGCTAGATGCATTTGGTGAGTGAATGAATAAAAATGAATGAATGAATGAAAAAGAATTTGCATAGTTAGAGACGTTGAGTAAATGATACTTCATAAAATGTTCAGGTTTTTCCTCAGTGAGAAGTAGTGTTTCATCTCTTTTCCAGTCTGGTTTCTTTGTGGTCTGACATGCTTATAGCCTTTGTCGTGAATGGACCAAAAGCCACCTGGCCATCTATATTTCATCCCTGGAGGCAAACCATGCCACCTCGCTAATCCTCTCCACTCAATTGCTCTGAGCTTTCCAGTTCTCATGATCCTCCACATTTGGCTCCTGTTCTCTATCAAACTTCAGCACTTAACAGTCTCTTGCCACAACTTAGGTATCATTGTGCAGATTCAGGGTATAATTCCCAATATTTGCCTTCCAGTCACCAGAATTACACCACCAGAAAGAGGAATGTCACCTTCTCCACTTCAGATTCCGTAATGGGATCAAACAATTGGGCCTGCTCCTCTCCCTGGGATTCCAGTCCGAGGAGGATCCAGTCAGGCCTTACTCCTAAACTCAAACATTCCCAGGTCTCTCCCTTTGTAAACATTTTGGGACACATTATATCAAGATTAGCAATCAAAATTGGGAATTTTCAAGGATAACACCCATGAAAGAATTTGAAAGACAAGATCTATTTGTATATTTTTATGGTTTTTTATCAACAACTATTACAATGATATTTATTCTTTTCCTCCTTTAAATTTCAGTCTATGAATATAGCTTTTAGAATTACTGAATAACTAGATGAATCAAGGTACTTAGTAAACATATATGAAATCATGTTTGTGAAAACCTATATTTGAGGATATTAAAATACAGAATATACGACATTAAATATTATGAATTTTTATATTATGCATATGTTTTTTATTTCAGTTTAATTAGGTTTTGTTTGGGAAGAAAATAACATTGCTTATATCAGACATTTCCATTTTTCTGCATAACATATTGATTTATGGTTCATTTGAAGTTCATAATGGGAAGGCCATTACGTTAATTATATCTTCCTCACATCTCTTCCAAGTGAAATAAATTTTACCTTCCACTACAGATTATATTAAATCAATATTATTATCGTTTTATTTGTATATTAAATTTCTAAATTTAGCATAAATTATTTGTATAGTACATATAACTCTGAAGCACTTGCTTTTACTTAAAATAATTTTATCCTAATCATTTTCATTCATTCAATACTTTAGGCAAAGATTACATTCAGGAAAACTGAGAAAAATGTATCTCATTTCAAACTTTAAACACAGTCAGGTCTAAGTTAAGAGGTCATTGCACAACCAGGAGTGTGAATAATTCCTGAGCCTTCACTCTGAAGCTAACTCACTCTCTGTCTTCCAAACCCATAAAGCCTTTGTTTCACCATCAAAAATTTCCTGATTTAGAAACCGAGGTTAATAAAAAGCAAAGTAAATACATTCATAACACATATTTTTCATGTATCCATTGCTCAGTTTTTATTTCTGCTCCATATATAGACTTATGTAACTAATTCTTGTATAATAAAAAAAATAGCTAATACTTACAGACTGCTTACTGTTTGACAAGCACTATGGCTAGTAATTTATATGCATTGTTTTATTTAATCAGAACACAAACTTATAAAGCATGTATGGTGTTATTTCCATTTTATAGCCGAAAAACAATTTAAATAACTTGCTCAAAAGGCCCACAGCTAGTAAATGGAACTGAATACAGATTGGTCTGGTTCCAAAGTTTATTCTCTGCATCGCTGCACTGTATTTCCTATTTGTGGAAACCACTAAGTTTCATGTTTTTTTTAATTCAGGGATTTATTTTCTAGGGGAGAAGAATTTGCCACCCCAAAATGTATCTCTTTGGCTTGATTATTTTGAGCTGATTATTTTTGAGAATAAAAGACTCAGGAAGAAACTTTGAACTCCCCCCCGACTGCCTAAAAGAATTTAAGATAGAAAGCCTGTTCCAGGAAGGAGCTATAATATGTATAATATGAACTAGGTGTGGTAGACAGGGAGGAGCCCAGCAAGGCCCATTTGGTCCAAGTCCTCTCCATGTCCCATTGTCTCCGCAAGACATGGCAAACATTTGTTTACCAAGAATTTGCTTTTCCATCTCCATGAGAATTGCCCTCCTCTCCTTTGAAGTCCCAAACTGTTACCCCCCACATCCTCCTTTGTCTTTAGCTGAAGATGGTATTTAAGGTGGTGGCTTCAGCCATTTTGGCAAGTTACTCAGTTTTCCTGGGTTTCTCCCATGTATACATGTTATTAAACTTTGTTTGATTTTCTCCTGTTATTCTGTCTCATGTCCATTTAATTTCTAGACCAGCCAGAACTTAGAAAGGTAGAGGAAAATTTCTTTCTCCCCTATAATTTTTTAGAATCAATTCGATTTATGATAAGGATATGCATGTAAAGGAAAAGATATTGGTAATAAAATGAACATCTATTGTTTTTACTTATAACTAATGTAGATATTTGAAATTTGAGATACATTTGAAAAGAACTGAATAATCTGAGCATCATTTTTCTAAATCACATATACAAGCATTACGTGCAGCTCATAATTCAATCAAGAAAATTTGTCCAGCAGTAAAGATAACTTTTAGGAAACCAACTTATTTCAGTGAGAATAGTTTTACCACATGATAAAGATTTAGATTTCCAAGCGTTTGAGATGCAATGCATTTTCTTCCCTATATCACGATAATGGAGTCCAGCACTGAGTTGTCAGGAATCAAGTAAGATGAGCAGGTTGACAAGAGGTGGAGCAACTCAGCAGGGAGTAAGAGTGGGCCTTGAAAGAGTCACTGTTGCCAGGCAAGTGGGGCTTTGTGACTTCGGACATCTACCTTTCTCTGCTATTATTCCAGGAATGGTTGGCATAGAGTCAGAAGCAGGGGCCAAAGGAAGCATGTTTGACAATGCTCTTGTATGCTTAATTCTCCGTCTCGCTTCCCCTATCACTTCTGTATTGTTGAAGCATTAATGTTTTTTGAATAATCCATTCATTCTCCAGAGTTAATAATTTTCTTAAATTAATTCTCAGCACCTTTAAGGAGAGTATTATTATCAGTTATAAAAAAAATCTAAATCAAAGAAGAATCTACATAGAAATTGTAAGTAATGCAAAGGGATAATTTTCTATAAAAGTTACTTAAATAATACACGAAGTTGGAAGCTAAAGTACAAGAGAAAAAATTTATCAGGGTGTGTGTATTTGTGTTGACTTTGGGATCTCTTTAAACTATAGTTCTAAATGATATTCTTTACATTTTTAAATATGGCTTTCATAATTTTTGGTACAAATATCTTCTTCATATTAAAAGAAAATGATGCACTGAGAAAAATGCATAAGACCTTAATGTATCATATATAATATCCAGGTTTGCATTTCCATCTTCGATTTTTTTAATTAAAAAAATTAAATTGTTATGTGGTGTTAAATTTTAAGTGTATGCTAAAAATAATTTTTTGTTATATATTTAACCTTTAAAGAAGCATTACAAAAACTATTTACCATTGGTTTGATGAATTTTAAATTATTATCTTATCTTTGCCATAGGAAGATACTCTAATTAATTACTTAGGAAGATACTCTAATTTTTCAAAGAAATGCAAGTGATTTTTTTAAACCTCTTAAAAATGATGTTTAGTTTATTTTTGGTCTATAAAGTGCTGACATAATTTAATTGGTTTGTGGTATTTTTGTTCTTCGTAAAAAGTCTCCAAGGATCTTGATTTAAAATTTTCCACTTTCTTGGATCCTGCAAACCAATATTATCAAAAAGAATATCTTCAAAATATTTCAGAGAAAATATTGCAGAATCTCATCCCAAGTCAGTGAGTTCTTATTTTATCCCTCTTGATAAATTACTTCTTAGTATATAAATTGAATCAATCACTACCGCAACTCGGAAAACAAGACTGGACTACAATGTCTAGAGGATTCCCAAGGCTTACTCAGTATAACTAGTAGGACATTGTTCATAGTTTAGTAATTTCTTGGCTTGATAAGTCATTTTCGGTCATTTTCACCCTACTCTCTTTTTCTCCCCTCCCTCCAAATGCAAGTTATCCTAAACATTTTGGAGTCAATAACTGATTTTTTCAAAAATTTTGAAAAGTTTTGCGAGGAGATGCTCCATCCAGGTAATAGAAAGTATATTAATTCTTTTGAAAAGAATATTGCAGGGATTAAGATCGATCACTTTATTCCAAAATTTCTAACATCTGGGCTAGTAAATGACAGTGGAGCATTAAGATTGTTAGAAGTTAAAGGGCAGATTAAGAAAAGTCTTACAGAAATGCCCATGCATTTAAATATCCAATATTTTAATTTGAGGAATATTAAATGTTTTTTAAATCTATGGTTCCTGGAATGTGAAAATG
Source organism: Ceratotherium simum simum (assembly GCF_057802395.1). NCBI lineage: Eukaryota > Metazoa > Chordata > Mammalia > Perissodactyla > Rhinocerotidae > Ceratotherium > Ceratotherium simum. The sequence continues at coordinate 74,119,379 of NC_141907.1, read as the reverse complement.
AATGTAGACCTTATTAAATGATTCAGTGGAAGACAAGTTTCTTGTATCGTACCTGATATATTGGCTAAAGGAAAGCCTAAATGTACCTAGATCTAAAAGGCCTTGTGAATTCAGATGCAGTATTTTAATAGAGTCAACCACGCAAGTTTTCACTGAAGCAATGTCTTAACATTGGCTTCCTTGTGATGATCCAGGTGGGACAGGGGATCAGAGGGTGTGAAAGAGAATCTAATTTGCATACCTCAAGAAGAAACCTGATTCACCAGCTCAAGAGACCAGAGTGACATTTGCATGAAGATCTAGTAGCCCTGTTGAGAAACCACGACTCTAACCCTCAGTTAACTCCAGGACAGTGGTTCTCAACTGGAACAGTATTGTTCCCCAGGGGACATTTGGCAATATCTGGAGACAATTTTGGTTGTCACTGTCAAGGCATGCTACTAGCATCCCTAGTAGAGATCAGAGATGCTGCTCAACATCATACGTTGCACAACACAGCCCACTACCGCAACAAAGAATTATCCAGCTCAAAATGTGAATAATATTGTTACTGAGAAACCCTGCTTTAGGATAATGGAAATAAAATTGAACAAAATAGGTTAAAATTTGCTCCCATTCTCTGTGGGGAGTGCCTGAGCAAGCAGGGAACACGTTCTAAGACAGAAAGTGTAAAGTTACCTAACTTTGACCAGATAGTTGCGATCTTGGCAGGAGAAATGACGCTGACCCACAGGAGGAGATGGACTACTCTCTGAAAGTAACATGTGTGACACTGAGGTGATCCATTTGGGTGCCTTGCCCAATTGTAGCTGTGGATAGACAAGTGAAACAATCCCAGCCTGACAACCAGAGAGAGGCCCTAAGAGGGGGAAAATGTCTCTGCTAATCTCAGAAAGTATCTCATAGTTTGAGGAAGAGAGAGATGGTGACTGCTCACTTTGTCATTGTCCCCCTTGGGAGCAGAATCAAATTATGCCACTAGTGCGCATTTCTTAAGAAGCTGGCACACTCTCTTCCTGGGTCAGCTCCTCCAGCTGCCCACCTTCTTCTTAATGTCAACCCCACACGGCCCTATTCTTCCTATCCCTAGTCCATCCTCTCTTCTCCCCTTTTTTTTGGTGCCCTCTGGCTTTTCCATAGCAAGCAAATTCTTCTGTATGCTAAGTCTCTTTATAGCATATTTTACTCCGATCTTGACTAAAACCTGATTCGTCCCTGAGGGCACTCTTTCCACTGATGATCATTCTTGCATGCTCTACATACTTCAATGTTGGGAGTGGAAGTCATCTTATCCTCTTCTTCATTCACAGTATGGATTCCAGATGATGTGCCTTCTCCCTTATGTCCAAATCTCTGTGCCACTGATACTTCTGCTCTCCATCTTTTCAATCCTGTATCTCTTATCAACCGTTGTCTCCTAGCCTCTAGTCACTTGCTTTCTTTCACTGATATCATCAGAACCTTGACACCAGCCTCTTCCGTCTAGCTAAGTTCTGCCATCTTTCTCCATGAGTTCAAATAACACTTAACCATTTCAAGGACCAAGACATCTGTGACCATTTGGAAACAAGAGTATTGAATTAACACAGCTGTCTCACTTAATAGAGGTGATAGTAAGGTACATTACTACATAGAGGATATTGATAAGAGGAATTCAAAGTAAGAGTGACCAACAAATATACCATATAGTTACAGGAGCTGAAAGACATGAGTAACACTTGAAATGGACATTCCAGAACCTGTATTCCTGAAAGGTACGTCCAGATGCAGACAAAAGGAGAAAATGTGGTATCATTGCTAATATGTCTCTATTTGTATTGCCAGATTGGTGATGTTGAGGGGCATTTTAGTTACATTTACTTGATTACTTGATCTCAGCACCACTTGATGTCATTTATAGAATAATGCCATAGGTCAGGCATTATTCTATGTGATATATAAATATTAACTCATTTGTAGCCAATTATGACTTCATACTAGCAATTCTTTGAAATCCTTGCTTTCTGTTTTGCCATAATCTAGTTTATATCTACCTCTCTGGCTACTCTGACTCAGTCTCAAAATAGGCTCCTATTCTGCTTCATCCTTAAATGTTGTTCAAGGTGTTACCATCAGCCTTTTTCTCATATCACTTTCCCTGCTCACCCTGGGTGATTTTATCCATTTCCATAGATTGAATTCCACGCCACACCATTTCTTCTTCTTAGACCCAGATATGTAACTTACTAGAGGACGTCTCTACTTGTTTTTCAGGCAGTTCACACTGAATATATCTGAAACTAAATTTGCCGTTCCTCTCTTCGTTCTTCAAATACACTCCTCCTGATTTGAAAGCTTGATGTAGTCTACTCATTTGTCCCAGTCAAAAGCCCTGAGATCATTCTAATGAATCCTTCTTCCTGATATCTTACATCCAACTGATTACCAAGAGCTTATTATTTTCTTTTTAATATATTTTCTCAGAATATTGTAATTTCTATTTAATATTTCTTTAATATATTCGTTGCTGTACCTCTACCAATTACCTTAATTCAGGCCACTATCATTGCTAGCATAAATTTCTTCCACACCCTCCTAACTAGTCTCTCTCACACTGGTCTGCCCCAACTCCAATGGATCTTTCACTCTGTAGCTAATTTAGTTTTCTAAAATGCAAATATAATCATATCATTCTCTGATTAAACCCTTTAAAGGCGTCCCACCAAAATAAATTCTAAAGTCTAAACTTCTCAGGATGGCACAGAAGACCTTTGTAGTTGGCCTCTGATTGTTACTGTAGCTTCATTGTTTATCACTCTCCCGGTAGTCTCTACTCTCCACCCTTATTCTACCAAATGATAATTCCACCAACTGCTTATAGTCCGTCTCCTACTTCCAAGCCTCTGCACATGCTGCTCACTCAGCCTTAGAACTTTTTCACCATCTCTTCCAATCTTCTCATCCAACTCTACTACACTATACCACACACCACTAAACACACACACACCACCACCACCACATTCTAACTAGCTCCTAATTTTGTTTTACATTGCCACATATCATATCCAGCTGCATCCCTCTGACTCTTCTAAGCTTGGTTAGATGTCCCTTCTAATTACTTCCAATGCATCCAATGTACTAACCTTTAAATATACTCGACATTTCCTGGTTACCTTTTTTTATCCTCCCCATTAGACAATAAGCGCCTTGAGAGCAGCAACAGTGCTTTCTCTCCTTTGAATTCTAGACTTTGGCTTGTTCTCAGAACATAGTGAGTATTCAATAAATATGTGTTAAATGGATATCTGATGTTGATGTCTGCATGTTCCTGAGACAGAAGTTCAGCACGGAGTGGCTAGAACTTTCTTCTGACTAACTTCATTCGCATTCCTGCTATTGTCTTTCAGGTACAACTTAATTAGCATACCTAGTTCCCATTGCTGTTACAACTGCGTTTCTTCTTGTGTCTTTCTTGAATAATTTCTATGAGAAATCAGGAGGAGTAAATGAGGAACAGCTAGCTGTTTCAGCCTAGAAATCTTATTATCTTGTTTCTCCATTGATTTTTAAATGTAGGTTTATAACTTATTTCTACAGAATTTGTCTCATCATTTCAATACACTACTGGTGGGAATGCAAACTGGTGCAGCCACTATGGAAAACAGTATGAGGATTTCTCAAAAAATTAGAAATAGAAATACCATATGATCCAGATATTCCACTTCCAGGTATTTATCCAAAGAACATGAAAACATAATTCAAAAAGATATATGCACCCCATGTTCATTGCAGCATTATTCACGATAGCCAAGACTTGGAAGCAACCTAAGTGCCCAACAACAGATGAATGGATAAAGAAGATATGGTATATATGTAATATGTAACATATATATTACATATATACATGATGAAATACTACTCAGCCATAAAAAAAAAAGGACAAAATCATGCCATTTGTGACAACATGGATGGACCTTGAGGGTATTAGCTAAGTGAAATAAGTCAGAGAGAGAAACACAAATACCATATGATTTCACTCATACGTGGAAGATAAACAAACACACACATAGATACAGAGAACAGATTGGTAGTTATCAGAGGGGAAGGGAGTTGGGGGGAGGGTGAAAGGGGTAAAGGGACACGTGTATGGCGACAGATAGAAACTAGACTTTTGGTGGTGAATATGATGCAGTCTATACAGAAGCCAAAATATAATGATGTACACCTGAAATTTACACAATGTTCTAAAGCAATGTGACAGCAATAAAATTAAAAAATTTAAAAAAAGAATCACCTCATTAGAACAATAACAACAAAAAGACAAATCTGGATGATTTCTAGAGATGAATTGATGGATGAACATTCACAGACTTTGGTGTACTTTCCATTTTTACAGGTGATACTCATGACATGAGGGCAAGAGGAAAAAATGAAATTGAATATACCATAAGTAGGCATTTTGAAATTGTTCATACGTTTAAAACATTCAAAAGTGAATCTTGAGTATCTAAGAGAAAACTCAATTCTCTCAAGTCTCTGAAAACTATTTCCTAGGTGTATAGCTTCCCTATGTCTAAGGGTGTGAAGACTAGAATTTGAGGAGAGTGAAATCTACTCAGGACAACACTCAGAAACTTGGTCTGATTTCTAGGCTAAAACATATATCCTTCCTCTACGTATACTTACTCTATGCTTCAATAACGCTCTGGACATATCTCTGGCATTGTGCTTCTAAATTGTATTACATATATCTTTTTATATTTCTGTTTTGCTCATAAGACTGTGAGAATTTTGAAGAAAAGGCTATTTGTTATTCATCTTTATATCTCTAGTGACTATCTTTATGCCTGGCACATATTCGGTGCTCAATAATTTTATTGAAAGAATAAATGAATGAACGTTTTTCATGAAGTTGGAGGCAATTTTTTCTTGTTTGTTATACAGTGAAGTACGATATAACTTTCAGGCTTACGGAAAGAAAAAAAGTGTGAAACGACTTTGGTAGTGCTGGGCAATCTGCTAAAAGATAATTAAAAGGATGATCACATAGTAGCACGATTATATCCTTCTTTGCATTATTTTCTGTTAATGTTGTGTGTGTAAGTATTATCTTCTTAAAAAAGTATTATTAATTATTGCAATAATCTCCTGACTTGTTTCTCTGCTCTGTCTTTGGCAGTTTATTCACAACAAAGAATACAGAGCAGTCGTGTTAAAATGTAGGTCAAGTAATATCACACCTCTGCTCAAAACCCTGCAATGGCTCCCTAATGATGAACAAGGTCTGCCAAATCTGGCCCCTTCCCTGACCTCATCCACCCTGACTCTCCTCCCATCCTCCTAGCTCACTCTGCTCCATCATGCTGAGGCCAGGTGCAGTCCTGCCTCAGGGCATTTGCCCTTGGAGTGGCTCTCTGTCTGGAAGGCTCATCCTCTGGAAATCACAAGCCTTGTGCTGTCACCTCCTCCAGGTCACTCAAATGTCACCTTTTCAGTAAGGACTTCCTGTCCTTCCTGTTTGAATCACCACCGGCCCTGATATTCTCCCTCACACACATGCGCTTTACTTCCCCTCTTACCTCTTTTTCTTACCTTTTGTCATAATCTGTACTATGTATTTTACTTATATTTCCTATTGTTGTCTCATCATGAGGAAAAGGACTTCAGGGTTTCTTTTTCTTTTATTTTTCCACTATTATAAACTCTAACACCTAGAACAGTGATTGGAATTTGGGAGACATTTAAAAATTTTGTTTAATTAATGAAAAAGTGAATATTTGATAGCAGATATAATTTATTATTATTTTATTATAGATATACTACTTCATAGAGTATAATATGCACCAAAGAACTTTACAAAAAGAGCACTGGCATTGTCAATTTTTGTTTTTAACTGACAACGTATCATGCTAAACACTAAAATGTAAGTCAGCGTCAAGGCAATGATAAATGCCTTTGTAAATTTAATCTGTTTCCCAAGACACTAAATGATTTTCCAGCTTATTATAGGTTTCACGTGTGACATGAGAATCAGCTGTGACCACCACATCATTAGATAAAGGGCCACGAACTGGCGGCTGACAAACAAATTTGGACGACTTCCAAAGACTCTGGAAAGAAAGACTTAACTCACACTCTGGCCCAACCACTCCTCTGGCCAGAGGGTAAAGACAAAAAGACTAATTAAGTAAAGCATGATTAAACTTCCTAAAATAGTCCAAAGATTTTGGTTTTTTTGAAAATGAAGGGGTAAGGAAAAACATGTAGGTAATAAGTGTTGGAGTCAAGCTAGCTGTCTGTTTTCAGGTCTTCATGCTTTTTTAAAGCTTGTTTTTTGTACCTTCTCGATAATGAAAACAAGATGTGCACTTCTCTCAAATACCTATCTTACCCTGTGACCTCAACCTGGTCAACAACCAAACCCTCTACCCTCAACCAAATAAATGCAAACCCTTTTAGAACAAATATGTCTTTGAGTCAGGAAGACCTTTAACACTACTGTGCAGAGTTATTTGATGCCTGCACAGCTGAATATTAGTCATCAGTGCAGTAGATTAACCCTTGTCTGCTCCTTCAGATAATGGCAATGTTGAAGTAATTTGTTCCAGCACTTTGATAAACCCCTTGGTTTAGCTCAACCCCGCCAGATAGTCAGAGTATTACTTGAATCACATGTAAAGTTGACATTGGTGCTATTTTTCAGGCCCAGGGATAACACAGATCAGAAAATGGTGTTGTACTTAAGTGTACTGAACTCTTTTTATTGTTGTCTATGACAGTGATTTTTATATTTTTGTAACATATATAAGGCTATTTCATGGGGAATTTTCATTTCTCTCCTTAAATACTAGTTTTATTTAAGCTACCATTTTATTTCCTTTATATCTGTTTCCTTTTTTTTGAGAATCTAAAACTAGTACTCTGGAATCTACTGGATTTTAGAAGTACCATAGAAACTGAAATTTGATGAACCACCAGAAAATCATATTTACATAGAGGAAACAACTTCAAAATATAAAATCACTTCCCGTTAGGAAAAGTGTCATTTTTTGAGTACCGGAAAAAGTATTCTTTATTTTTCTTCTTAACACAGCAGTTATGAATAATCACCATCCTCATATATCATCTATCTCCTGCTCTGCCCTGCTGTAATTCAGATTACGACTGGGACTAGATGTCATTTTGAATAAAATAAAACCCACAAACATGCCAGGGGGCCTGGAAAAATATTCTCTCAATTGAAAACCCTGTGGGAGAAGTACGCCTGGTAGTTGATGCTTTCAGGAAAAACCTACTTATACCTTAGTGAATTCTTGGATATATCTGAAGAAGGCAGACTAGGCTGGGGTGGGTTGACTTTCTGGGATCCTATTAATTGATGGAGAATGAAGGAAATATTTTTGGAGAAATAAAACGTTGAAGGAAATCATTTGCTCTTCATCTAAGGAGCAACTCTCAATAAGGTTGCAGAAAGAAATAAAGATTCCTGTATATTTGGTTTTAATCTAATTTTTCTTACTGAGATCACATACATTCACAGATCAGAGAGAACACCACAAAACCTTTTCTTTTGTGCTATCAAACTATTTATGTGAACTGAAACGGATGCTTTATATATATATATATACATAAAAGGTGGGCACCTGCTTCCCTTGTCAGCCAAATCCCACCTTTCAATATCATTGCCTGTGTCTATTGTTGCATCAGATATTTACCTTTATTACAATGACTGACAGCAACAGCCAAAATTTTCTTTCATGTTGAAACATTAATCCTTGTCATGTGCTCCAATTTTGCTGGTAAGAACGTATGAATCTATATTCTTTCCCCACATCTTCTATTTGAAGTGATTTGCTTTTTTGTTGGTGGCTTCTAGCCCTCTTAATACAAATTCTGGCAGAGAAGGACAGTGTAACACTATCCAGATGGCTTTCTAAGCAGGTACCTTTGGGTATGTAAATATGGAGGTCATTCCTGTATAACAGATGGGTGACTTTTGCATTCTGTTTATGAGGGCGAGTCTGGCTTATTTCAGGTTCTTGCTTCAGGAATTTAGAGCACTTTTAGAGCACAAAAAAGCTTTAGTACCCTTGGAAGACAGCTTTGGTAGACCATCTTGCTCATAGCAGTGATATTGAATAATCTCCATGATTCATCTCTATGATTCATTTAAGAACAAGACATATTGGTTTTATGTCAATATTTGCTTCTGTGAAATGATTATTTTGTAGCCTAGTTCCTTCAGAATTTCATCGTTAGTATTCATAAAAGCTACTACATAGTGATGTCCATTTCCTGACACTCCATGAAATCTATAAATCATTTCTGACACCTCTTTGCCCTCAAATTAATGCCTTTTTTCTTCATGTGGATTTAGATCAATAGCAACACAGAGAAAGCAACTCTCCAATCTGAATACTTTGTGTGTGTGATACACAATTAACCTGTAAATTACACTGAGATTTGAGAAGAAAGGCAAGCTATTTGCCAATTTTCTCCATCAGTAATAGAAGCAGTCCCTTTCATGTGTCACTACAAACAAATCAGGCATTATAGCCTTTCATCAATGTGATGAAAATATTTTTTTCAAGTTTGGAATGGGCAGAAAGAGTTTATCTTTTTTATTTGGGATAGCACAGTGATAATATTAGGCATATTCTTTTCAGTGCTTTAAAGAGTTTTGATAACAATTCTGTATGCAATAAGAAAAATATATTTAGTTGTCTCAGTAATTTTCTTCCATTTCATTTTTTCTTGTTTTACTTAATAAAGTGAAAGATAAAAATAATAAATAATATTGCAAAAGCTAACTGGGCATTGTTCCAATTTTTATTTATTGTTTTCTTGCTTTAAAAAGTAGGCTGACAATCATTTCTTGGATATGACACCAAAGTCGCAGGCAACAAAACAAAAAATACATCATTTGGACTTCATCAAAACTAAAACATCTGTGCATCAAAGGACACTATCAAGAAAGTGAGAAGGCAACACACAGAATGAGAGAAAATATTTACGAATAATATATCTGATAAAGGATTAATATTCAGAGTATGTAAATAACTCCTACAACTCAACAACAAAAAAAACAACCCAATTCAAAAATAGGCAAAGGGTATGAATAGACATTTCTCCAAAGAAGATATACAAATGGCTAATAAGCACATGAAAGGTACTCAACATCATTAGTCATTAGAGAACTGAAAATCAAAACCACTTCACATCCATTAGGATGGCTATAATTAAACAAACAAACAAACCCAGAAAATAACAAGTGTTGCCGAAGATGTGGAGAAATTGAAACTTTCATGCATTCCTGGTGGGAAGGTAAAATGGTGCATCTGTTCTGGAAAACAGCATGGTGGTTCCCCCAAAAATTAAACCTAGAGTTGCCATATTATCC